>NC_133518.1:52597500-53211250 GCF_049354715.1 Callithrix jacchus
AGTTCTATGTAAATTTATTACTGTCCCTACGAAATTTCTGTACTGAGCATTCACTATTCCTAAATTTTTCTACCTTTTGAGTCAATTCTCAGGCAGTTTGTCTTAGTACCTGGGTGTCACTCAACTGTATTCCTGCAGATTTCTTCTTCCCTCTACTGCTTGATTTGACCATATTAATAGTAAGCATTGATATGTGCCAGGTACTATTCTAAATTTATTACATGGATTAATCAGTCTTCACAATATGCTATGAGATAGATATAAGCTCCATTATGCAAAGGAGATATCCAAGACATAGAGCAAACAAGTAATCTGCCAAAAGTCACACAGTAGGGAAGTGGAGTTGCTGGGTTTCAAACCTAGAAGTCTGACAGCAGAGTCTCACCCTCAGCCACTCCCCTTATTGCTCCTGTAAATGAAAGAGTTACCACCTACAGACCATTTGTCAGCTCTCCAGTTCAATTTGTCCTCAGCACCTTAGGACCTTGGCCCTATTTAATGACTCAGCTTTTTCCTAAGCAGATTCTCATACTGTGACCCTTCTTTCAGGTGCAGTGGGAGTGCATCAATCCCAAGTATAAAGCCAAGAAGAAGAATTACAAGAACTCAGGCACGGTGATTCTGAATCTGTGCAAGGTATGTATGCAGCCCTCTCTTCCAGGAGTATAAAGCTAGGGAACTAGCTTCTGAGAGGAAGAGTTCAAGTGGTGTGGTCAGAGGAAAAGAGTGTCAAAAAGATGTGATCTTCTAAAACAAAAATCAAAAATGTCATGTATTAAGGAACATAAAATGAGAAGTGTAAGCATGGGTTGTCATGGAGCTGTGGCAGCCCAGTGCCACCATCCTCTCCCCAGGGACTATCCTGCCCCAAAGACAAGAGAGGTCTGCTGATAGTTCAGGATCTTCTCTGCCCAGAGCAGTGCCAGAGGGAGATCTCCAAATGGCGAAGCCAACATTTCTAAAACACCTACTATGTGCCATTCATGGTGTCCAGTGGTTTTTTTGTTGTGGTTGTGATTTATTTATTTATTTATTTATTTATTTATTTATTTATTTATTTATTTATTTGAGACAGAGTCTTACTCTGTCGCCCAGGCTGGAGTGCAGTAGCACCATCTCAGCTCATTGCAACCTCTGCCTCTTGGGTTCAAGCGATTCTTTTCGGTCAGCCTCCTGAGTAGCTGGGACTACAGGCACGTGCCACCACGCCCCTCTAATTTTTTGTATTTTTAGTAGAGACAGGGTTTCACCATGTTTGCCAGAATGGTCTTGATCTCCTGACCTCATGATCCACCTGTCTCAGCCTCCCAAAGTGCTGGAATTACAGGTGTGAGCCACTGCGCCTGGCCTGTCCAGTTCTTTGTATGTGGTACCTTACTCATACTAAAAGGATACCATAAAAATCTGAAAACAGAAGATTAAAGGTCTTAGGAATTCCTTCCAGAGGGGCTACAGCTTTGTAAAGAATCACATGTGGTAATAATTAAACTTCTTAACGCAAAGCCGGGAGTGATGCTACCACTAGTTGAGTACTTACTATGCAAGAATAGCTACAATAAACTGTCTTTAACTCTTACCACAACTCTGAGATGTCCACTTTCAATTGAGGCTATGTACCTGGCTCAGATCACACAAGTAGTAAATTTAAGAGCTGAGATTTTAACCCATGTGTTTCTGACTCCATCATACAGGACTCAGTTGCTATTCAGATGATAGATGTGTGTTCATGTTGAGAGAGAGAGAGAGAGTGTGTGTGTGTGTGTGTGTGTGTGTGTGTGTACAGGCATATGTACATATATGTGTATGTACAAAGGTCTATGTCAGAGATATTCTGGATTCCATTCCAAACCAATGCAATAAAGCAAGTCATACACATTCTTTCATTTCCCAGTGCATATAAAAGTTATGTTTACGCTATCCAATAGTCTATTAAGTATGCAATGGCATTATGTCTAAAAATTTACATACTTTAATTTAAAAATAGCTTATTGCTAAAAAGAATACAACAGTCATCTGAGCCTTGAGTAATAATCCTTTTGCTGGTGGAGGATTTTATCTGGATATTGATAGTTGCTGACTGATCAGGGTAGTAATTGCTGAAAGTTGGGGTGGGTGAGGTAACTTTTAAAAGTAAGACAACAATGATGTTTCTCATTAATTGACTCCTCCTTTCATGAAAGATTTCTGTGTAGCATGTGATGCTGTCTGATAGCATTTTACCCACAGTAGAACTTCTTTCAAAATTGGAGTTAATCCTCTCAAACCCTGCCACTGCTTTATCAACTAAATTTAGGGAATGTTCTAAATTCTTTGCTGTCATTTCAACAGTGTTCACAGCATCTTCACCAGGAGTAGATTCAAGAAACTACCTTCTTTGTTTATCCATGAGAAGTAACTCCTCATCATTCAAGTTTTATCAATTGTAGCAATTCAGACACATCTTCAGGCTCCACTTATAATTCCAGTTCCCTTGCTGTTTCTACCCCATCTGCAGTTTCTTCCACCACTGAAGTTCTGAACTCAAGGTCATCCTAGAGGGTTAAAATGAACTTCTCCCAAACTCCCGTTAATTTTGATATTTCGACCTCCTCCCATGAATCATGAATGCTCTTAGTGGCATCTAGAATCATGAATCTTTTCCAGAAAGTTTTCAATTTACTTTTCTCAGATGCATCAGAAAAACTACTGTAATGATAGTTATAACCTTATGAAATATATTTCTTAAATAAGAAGACTTGAAAGTCAAAATTTCCCTTAGATGCATGGGGTGCAGATTAGGATATTGTGTTAGCAGACATGAAAACAACAATAAAACTCCTTGCATATCTCCATCAGAGATTTTGTGTAACTAGGTCTAGTGTTGACAAGCTGTAATATTTTGAAAGGAATCTTTTTTCTGAGCAGTAGGTCTCAACCTCAACGGTAGGCTTGAAATATTCAGTAAACCATGCTGTAAACAGATGTGATACCATCCAGGCTTTGTTGTTCCATTTATAGAGCACAGGCAGAGTAGATTTAGTATAATTGTTAAGGGCCCTAGAATTTTTGAAATGGTAAATGAGCATTGGCTTCCACTTAAAGTCACCAGCTGCATTGGCCCCTAACAAGAGAGTAAGCCTGCCCTTTGAAGATTGGAAGCCAGGCAGTGACTTCTCTCTAGCCAGGGAAGTCCTAGATGGCATCTTCTTCCAATATAAGGCTGTTTCATCTACAATGAAAATCTGTTGTTTAATGTAGTAACCATCATCAAATGATTTTAACTGGCTCTTCTGGATAACTTGTGGCAACTTCTCCAACAGCATTTGCTGCTTTACTTTACACTTATGTTATGGAAACAGCTTCTTTCCTTACACCTCATAAACCAACCTCCTCTGCTAACTTAAAACTTTTTTTCTGCATCTGCCTTACCTCTCTCAGCTTTCATAGATTTAAGAGAGTTAGGTCCTTGTACTGGATTAGGTTTTAGCTTAAGGAAATGATGTATCTAACTTGATCTTTTATCCAAACCACTAAAACTTTCTTTACATAAGCAAAAAGCCTGCTTCACTTTCTTATCATTGGTATGTTCACTGTTTTAATTTCAAGAATGATTACTTTGCATTCACAACTTGACTGTTCAGTGCAAGAGGCCTAACTCTGGGCCTAGCTCAGCTATAGACATGCCTTCCTCACTAAGTTTAATCATCTCTAGCTTTTAATTTTAAGTAAGAGATATGTGACTCTTCCTTCCACTTAAACACTTAGAGGCCATTGTAGAGTTATTAACTGGCCTCATTTCAGTAGAGTAGTGTTTCGGGTGATAGGGATACTCAAGGAGAGGAAGATAGATGAAGGAATGGCCAGTCAGTGGAGCAGTGAGAACACACACAACAGTTATCAATTAAGTTCGCCATCTTATATGGGCTTGGTTCACAGCATCCCAAAATAATTACAGTAGTAACATCAAAGATAAATGATTACAGATCACTGTAATAGATATAATAATAATGAAAAAGCTGGAAATATTACAACAATTACCAAAATGTGACACAGACAGAAAGCGAGCACATGCTGTTGGAAAATGGCACCAATAGTCTTGCTCAATGCAATGTTGTCAGAGACCTTCGATCTGTAAAAAATACAAAGCTGAACAAAGTGAGACACAATAAAAGATACACCTATACATATATGTGTGTGTATGTGTATATACACACACAGAGAGGGTCATGGTCCCTAATTTGTAATTTTTTGACTTTATAATGGACCTATTAGTATATAACCTCATTGTAAGTCCAGAAGCCACTGTACATACGTGTATATGTGTATATATATATAGTCATGTTCTGCATAATAATATTTTGCCAATGATGGACCACAGATATGATGGTAGTCTCATAAGATTATAATGGAGGTGAAAAATTCCTATCACCTAGTGACTTGTAATCATTGTAACATTGCAACATAATTACTTTATTTTTTAAATAAATTTAGTGTAGCCTAAGTGTTTATAAAGTCTACAATGGAGTATAGTAATATTCTGGGCCTTCACCTTCACTCACCTCTCACTCACTGACTCACTCAGAGCAACTTCTAGTCCTGCAGGCTCCATTCACGGAAAGTTCCCTATACAGGTGTGCCATTTATTATATTTTATACCAGATTTTGATTGTTCCTTTTTATGTTTAGATACACAAAGACTTATAATTGTGTTACAATTGCTTACAATATTCAGTACAATAACATGATGTACAGGCTTGTGGCCTAGGAACAATAGGCTATACCAAATAGCCTAGGTGTATAGTGGAATATACCATCTAGGTTTGTGTAAGTATATTCAATGATGTTCATGCAATAATAAAATCACCTAATAATGTGTTTCTAAGAATGTATCTCCATCATTAAATGGCACATGATTGTGTATATGTATACACGTGTGTATGTGTGTATACATACATAGATATATGTTTCCTAGAAGGAACCTAATATGTATATATGCAGGATCATATCCTTACATAATAAAATAGTGAAACAAAAGAGTAATTGATCTGCTTTGGGTCACATCCCTACTTTTTAAACCAATCACTGGGACTAGGGCATAATGTCTTATGATTGGCCAACTGGGGTCATTGTATTAATCTTTTTTTTTTTTTCAATATATTTCGATGCTTTTACAACTTTGGGCCTTATGAGCCCAGGAGCGACTACTCTCCCAATGTCGGCTAGTTCCTAAAGACAGCAAACAACTTGCCTTCTAGTGTGCCTTTGATATGCAGACCACTCGTTTTTTAGTTCAAATCCCCAATCACCTGCCTTACCAAACTCTCACACACCAAGCCAATGTTCTCCCACCTTATATGACCCCAAGGCCAGGTATCATTTAACTAGAAACCATTCCTATGGTTCTAACAGATTTCAGAACCTGCTGAAATTATTCAAACTATCCAACTCTAGGCCTCCTTAGCAGCTTACCCTGCCTCACCTACTCCTTCCTGTGAAAAACCACAATAAATGCTTTTCCCATGCTTTCCCCTCATTGCTTTTGTTTCCTGAACTATCCTGGTCCCATGTGACCTTCCTATGTGGCATAACATGCCTCCTATCCTTTGAGGAACTGTGAGCAATAAACTCTTCTTACAGAGACAGCTGTCTCCATGTCAAGCATCTTATTGTAACTGTACAAATCAAATCCTGGGTATATTCTAAATAGTCACGTGACTATCCCTGTGCCCAAAGAAACAGGAGAAAAGATCTAGATGCAACGGTTATATTTCCCCTTAAGGCGACTATGCACACAATTGTTTTTGTTCTTCCATGAGTTGATCTTATAGTACAGTACTCAAAAACCACTGTTATTTTGCTCACTTTCAAGTTCTTATTTGATATACAGACACAGGAGCACAGCATCCCAACTATCAGGCAAAACATTGCCAGCAGGAAGCCAAAAGCAAGCATTATTTAGAGGCCAAGTGAACATCAATCCTAAGAAAAGTATGCCAATAGAAGTGTGTCACCTGGAGATGGTATCTAGAGAGGCAAACAGTGATTTTTAGCATCGGTCTCTAAGAAGCTTCCTGAGGCCAGGTGCAGTGGCTCACACCTGTAATCCCAGCACTTTGGGAGACCAAGGTGGGTGGATCACCAAGTCAGGAGTTCAAGGCGGGTAGATCACAAGGTCAGGAGTTCAAGACCAGCCTGGTCAAAATGGTGAAACCCTGTCTTTACTAAAAATACAAAAAAAAAAATTACCTGGACATGGTGGCAGGTGCCTGTAATCCCAGCTACTCAGGAGGCTGAAGCAGAGAATTGCTTGAAACCGGGAAGCAGAGGTTGCAGTGAGCCAAGATTGTGCCAGTGTACTCCAGCCTGGGCAACAGAGTGAGACTTCATCCCCCCGCCCCTGAAAAAAAGAAGCTTCCTGAGCAATAGATGGAATCTGAGAAGTGAGAGTCAAAAATTACAGTTACTGACCATCCAGGTAGAAGGATCCAGACTGTAAGCTCCATGACTGCAAGTACTGTATGTTTCTCTAATTACTATATCCCTAGATTCTAGTACATAGTGACTGTTCAATAAATAATTGTTGAATCAATGAATGCATGAATATCACCAAGAGCCAAGCCAAGCAGCATCACAAAGAAATGTGAATTAAGACCAGAAATCCCTAAGGCACCTGAGAACACAGATGATGGCAGTTGGCATAATGCAACAACCATACTGACTTCCAGCATAGAGGTCAAAAAGATAGAGTATGTAACCCAGACTTGCATGATTTGAGTCTCAACTCTATCATTTATTAGCATTGTGATCTTGACCTTAATTTCTTCATCTATAATGAGGGTACAATAATAATAGTTGTACCACCTTCATACGGTTGCTCTGAGAATTAAATGAGATGAAAGATGCTAAGTACGTGGCATTCAGCAATGCCCAATAAAGATTAGTCATTGTTGTTCATGGCAGGGGAAGGGTTTAACTAACTGGAAATTGTTAGTAGATTACCTTCTCAGCTAATGATTTCTTCAAACTGCCTATCAAAATCACGTGCATATTAAAGATGTCACCAGGACTGGGACTTAGACACAGGGAGGCAAGACTGAAGTCAAGTGTGAGACATTATTGATTTCAAAACAGTAGTGACATTTGAAAATATAGTTTTAGTCTCATCTCAGCGGCAGAAGCTGATTAAAATTTGTATAAACCATAATAGAGGGGAGCAAGGGATGGATATTGGCAGCCCTCACAGGCTCATCTGTATTGATATTGCTTTCCTTCTCCCCTTTAACAGAACAAACTTAATGACCCATCATTTTCTGACTATGTCTGTCTGCCCTTTCCTCTGGTTTAGCAGCCTAACAGTCACCAACTGTTAGGCCTCTGATATATCAGGAAATAGACTGTGCTGTTATTAACCCAGTTTCCTCTCCCCTCCTCTGCAGATCCACAAGATGCACTCCTTCTTGGACTACATCATGGGCGGCTGCCAAATCCAGTTTACAGTAAGTTGTTTCCATGTTTGTTCTTATTCAGGAAGCAAGAGATGAGGAGTGGCACTGGGTTTGGGGGATAAGGTGACAAAAGCTTAGCAAAACCTTCAGTGGGCTTTGTTCAAGTCCCACTGTTGAAACGTTGTATGGTATCATGTTTTTGAAATGTGTTCACACTTCTGTTTAGTAAGTAGAGTTTTCAGCATCATATCAGGAAATATATGCCACTCAACCTCTGGTGGTCTGGGGAACCCTCCTAATGCTTCCCACTTCTTCAGTAACTATGTGAGGCACAAAGCAGTATAGCCTTTCAGATTTCATCACCTGGTGAGAAAAAGTGGAAGAAAGTAAGCCATGCAGTAAGTTCACTGAGCCAAGGAAGATACCATGGTTACGTTCATGTGACCAGTGGTCATATGACCACAAGCACCAGTGTCATACCCAGTGGTCAGTACCAAGAGTAAGCCATACAGCAATAAAAAGATGAATTCCAAAGACTGGAGGACCAGGCCGAGGTCCAGGTTGAGAAGTAGAGTGGGTGTTTAGACTCAGTGGGTGGATCGAGGATCATTCCCTGTATGTAATTTGTGTGCCCTTGGGATTTACACACCCCTGATGTATATTTGACTGGGTAGGCTGAGTCTTTTTAAAACGCCTACATAGGTCAAGGTTGTGAGTCCATCTGCACTGGAACAACTGGCTTTCACTGACTTAATATAATCCTCCTAGGTTTGGTCAAATGTGACTTCCAGAAAGAGTATCTCCAGATGGCAAAAGACAGATGTGCTAGAACCCTTTAGAAAGCAATGTGGATGTAAACAAAAGAGATACAATTTGTACAGCATTTCTTTCTCATCTTACAGAAGTGTACTAATGAAGCTCAGCCTTGTTCAGCTCCCTGACTGGCTCAGTCATGTGAAAAAAAAAAAGAAAATGGATTTGAGTTTTTAGTCCAGCTTTGGACCCAAGAGGATAGACAGGACCAATATATTCCTGGAACCAGGGATATGGTACTCAAAGGACTCAAAGGGGTCTCAAAGGAATGAGATAAATGGCCATTAACTAAACCAGCCTCTCCTTAACTAGGGAAGTGTCCTCTGCACTAATCTCAGGGAGGTTTACTTATGTCCTGCCTAAACTTGGGATATTGTGCATTTATCTCTGAACACTTACAGGTGCTAATTTTAGAGTTTGTTCACCTCTTTAAAGTCTAAGATTCTCTGACGCACAGCCAGCAAGCCTTCCTACATTCACACTGTCACATACAGAAGGTAACAAGCATGTGCTGTTCACTGAGGGTACACATCTAACTCTAGCTGTCCTGTAGGCTTATTGCTGCTCTGAGCATACCCAAATGGAAGTATGGAAGCAAGCAATGTCATAAAGGAGAGCTATGGGAAATAGTTTCCCAAGATCTTAGGCAAAAAAAAAAAAAGTGATTTCAGGAAACTATTTAGAGGTTTTTCAAGGGAAAGCTCTATTGATTTCAGTCTGGTTTAGATTTTGTAGGTCCCATGCTCTTGAACAAATCTGTATTCAACCTTCAGGGGCTTGCTTTGCCCTTCAAATTGTGCTGCAAGGAATTTTTGCCCCAACAAAAATCAGGAGCTGAACTCCAACCCAAAGGGTTCCCAGCTCCACATCCTGACTTCAGATGTCCTTGTGTCCTGCTTTGTTCTCCCCTCCTGTCTCAGCCTGCTGACCTTCCCCCACTGGGAGTACCACTTCAGTGTTTGTCACCAAAAACACCCCAGCTGCAGCTTCCCATGCCCTGCAGTGTCAACTGATAGACCTGTGGGAGGTGCGAGTGAGGAGAGCAGTCTGGAGCCAGGAATAAGAAGAGGAGAATGTACAGATGAGAGCCAAAGAGAAGGAGGCAGCCAGCAATAGTTCCTCCACAAAGCCCTTCCTTCTACAGGGCTTCAGGTTGGAGACTCAGAAGAGAATTGCTAGGTATTCTACTCCCAGTGTTCTACCAAAGGAAACATACCAGTCACTTCTCTGTGATTTTCTTCCAAAATTAAATTGGCTTTCTCATTATAAATTTTTATTGCTCAAGTGGTGCAACTTAATGTAAATTATAAGCTGTAATGCAAATTGTTAAGAAAAAGCATCCTGTCTTATTTAATTTGGTCTGTGATTATTATATGCCTGGTTATTTTACTGAAATTATCTGGCAACATGAATAGGAAGTGGCAGAGAGATGAGAAGTGAAGAGAGGAAGGCTTCCTGGCATGGGGATGGGCAGAGGAGAGAGAGAGAAAGGGTATTTCATTGCAGTAATTACACCTCAGAGGCTTTCAGAGGCAGAAATCCAAATTGGCACGTTATGTAACCCTTGGCTCCTGAGCAACCAGGAGCTTTAGTCAACACAAACTTTTTGTCTCCCTGGAGAAAGGCCTTCAAGCACCAGAGGTGACACAAAGTTCTAGATGTTCCCCATTTCCTTCCCTAGAGCCACTTTTCATCCTCCTCCACTCTCCCTTCTGTGCCCCAGGAAGCCAGCCTCCTTAGATGCACTATCCAAGCTCTCCAGCTCTTAAAATTTTGGTTGAGTTTGTCCAACGAGAGGCATCCATCAGAGATCAAAGAATAGGAGGAGAGAGAACTTGGAACATTTATTTCTCCAGCTGTCTGCCTGCCAGGCTGTGGTTTGGCAGCAACCTTGTTCCTGACAGAATGTTCTGAAGATACTCCTCTTACTGAATTCTAGTAACTGCTCCCTCCCACTCTTTCTGGTCAGTTTCCATTAATCTTTTCCACATGTTCTGAAATTTTCCCTTTGTTAAACTTGCTCAAACACCTTTTGGGTAGATTTTTGTTTCCTGTAGTAGCTCTGACAAATACAAAATATAAGCAGGGGCTGGGAGAAAGCCTTTGCATCTTCCATAGATGCTGGTGTTTCTTGTTCAATCTCAAAAGTGTTAATGATGGGGCATCTTTCTCCTCAGCTGCTGAGCTGCTCAAAATACTTCTGTTGAATTGTAATAAATTGAAACCTTAACCTTCAAAGGGAGGTAAAATTTAGAAAAGAGAACAAATTGGATAAATAACTATGATAATGGGGTTTTGCTTTAAAAAGCATCCCCCATAAACTTAAATATTTGTATATCCCTATATTCTAATTATAAATACTAAAACCTTACTTAGGTTAATATGAATAAGCAGGATGTATTTTGGGAAGTGTAGGGGACGAGGTTGGAATCGGAACTTGAAGGGCTTTGAATTTTTAGATAATTTGGTGGATAATGCATGTTCAAAAGGACAATGAGGACAGCATTGAAGCAACAGGCACATGCTTTAGACGAGTAAAGGCTGGGAGTGTTTGATGGTGAAGGGAGAATGAGAGATGAAGCAAGGAAAGATGGAAACCCATTGACACAGGCCTGGTGCCAGGTAAAAAGAGGCTAAACAATAGTGGCAGCAGCTGGACAGGTACTGTGGGAAGAACAGCACTAAGCCTCCGCCTGGGATACGATGAGAAGACTGAAAGCAATCAAAGCTTTTGTGCCTGACTGACAGAGCATGGTGGTTCTGGTCAGGGAAGGAAATATGCAAGTCAAGAGCAGCTGCAGGCAAGATGATGAATTTGGCTTTGGACACGTTGGCAGTACTTTCAGGTATCTCAGTGGAGATGGTACTTATAAATATGGACCTGGTTTCAGGAAAGAGTCAGGAGCTTCATGTATGTAGGTCTGGATGAGATGTCCCAAGAGAAAAATATAGAAGGAAAAGGGGCCTGATGACAAGAAATTGTAGAGAACTCTATCTGGCTGCAGAGGAAAGAGGGGCAAACAGTGGAGAGAAGAAATGCCAAAGGAGAGGAAGGCTCAAGAGGAGGCAGCAGTTCAGTTGCCCAGGAAGAAAAAGGTAAGCTTAAGATCAAGGGTGACAATCTTGCACAGTAAAGAGAAGTCAGAAGGTGAAGACCACACGATGAGTAGGCGTATATCATCTTCAAAAGAGCAACTTCAGCAGAACAAGTAGGTGAGACCCAGGAGTTAGAGTGTAAACAGAAGGTAAAGAAGTGAACAGAGCAGGTATAAGTCTTCATTCAAGAAAGTTGACAGTGACGGGAAGGCCGGAGGTATGAGGAAGATGGCAATTTAAAGATTAAAAGAGAAGAGATTTTAGGCTAGAATCTGAATAAGCAGAGGCAATAGCCCAGTGAAAGGAAAGAGATAAATGATGCTAAAAAGAGTCCTAGACAGTCAGTGATTCTTATTCTTTTTTTGGTCACCTGAACCACTTGAGAATCTGATACATGATCTATAGCCTCTTACTGGTAAGTGCACACATCCAATTTTGCATGCAATTTTGGGAGGTCAAGGGCACCCCTGAAGACAAATCTTGTACCTCACATGAATCCTTGAATCATAAGAACCTTAGAGCAACTGTAGCATCACAGTCTTTGAGGAGGTGGGTGGAGGTGACACAGAGACCACAGGGTGAGAGATTGAGTTCGGCCCATGGTAGAGCAGCTAAAAATAAAACCAGATAATAGAATTTCACACACAACATACAAAGTTCTGGATAGCGTAAGACAGACAGATGCCGTAAGCTATTGGAAAACAAAAAAATGGTAGAAAAAGCAAAGGTCTTTTTGAAAGTTATTGCTTTTTTGTATGCTCAAAAATGTTCATTGTAACACAGATTTTTACGCAGATAAGCTGTCAGCAACCTAAGTGCCTAATAATAAGATAATGGCTATGTAAATTACAGTACTCCTTTAAATACTATGTTATTTAGTATCATAGTATTTAGTATTGACTATGATAAAGCCAATTTAAATTGTAATTCTAAGGTTTAGATCATAACACGAGGTCATGTTTATGACATATTGTTATAAGCGGTGGCTCAAGCCTGTAATCCCAGCACTTTGGGAGGCCGAGGCGGGTGGATCACGAGGTCAAGAGATCGAGACCATCCTGGTCAACATGGTGAAACCCCGTCTCTACTAAAAATACAAAAAATTAGCTGGGCACGGTGGCGCGTGCCTGTAATCCCAGCTACTCAGGAGGCTGAGGCAGGAGAATTGGCTGAACCCAGGAGGCGGAGCTTGCAGTGAGCGGAGATCGCACCATTGCACTCCAGCCTGGGTAACAAGAGCAAAACTCCGTCTCAAAAAATATATATATATAAAGCAGAGTTACTCTATGATTACAACTACATATATAAAATACCTAAAGAGGAAAAGAAAAATAAAATATGATTTACCAGCCTAGCAGAACAGTGAGTGATTTTTTATCTTATTATGTTTAAATGGACATTTTCTTTTGTGTCATTTTTAAAAATTGAAGATAAGGTTGCTTTTTCTTTCCTCTGACTATTGTTTACATTTTAATAATACAATAAGCTGAATGGAACGTCTCCCAGAATGACCTTCAAGCCTAAAAACTTAGATCACTTGTTAAAGGTTCTCTCAGGAAATCTTTTCTTCTTTTTTTTTTTTTTAAAGACTCACTCTGTTGCCCAGTCTGGAGTACAGTGGCACTCTGGCAGCTCACTGTAACCTTAAACTCCTCAGCTGAAGTGATGCTCTTGTCTCAGCCTCCTAAGTAGCTCCGACTACTACCATGTGCTACCACACTGGCTGCTTTTTAAAACATATTTTTGTAGAGACAGAGTCTAGCGACGTTGCCCAGGCTGGTCTTAAACTCCTGGCCTCAACCTATCCTTTCATCTCAGCCTCCCAAAGCACTGGGATTATAAGTGTGAGTAACCATGCTCAGCCTCAGGAAATCTCTTCTAACCCTAAAACATTTAGGGCATTCTATGTGCACACTGTGGCCCAGTTTATATGTTTAAATCTTTATTGTACATCCCAGATTAAACACTGATCTACTCTGGTGTAGACCTTTGAGTCTACTTACTACTTAGTGAGCCCTGCTTACTGAATTTATGCAAAGCCAGGGTACAATCGGTTAAAGAGCCAAATGCTTTGCCATTTCCAAAAAATGAGCCAAGTAAGCTTAGGCATCTTTCCCTATTTTCCTATTTAACGGACACTCTTAGAAAGTTTTCTGAAAATAGAAAAGAATAAAAATGTAACCTATTATTTAAGAAATGGTCCAGACTAAACAGTATCTCCACCTACAAGATTCATTGTATAGGCCCAAATTGTATGCAGATATTTAAAAAGAAAAGGAAAAAAAAAGCTGCCCAAGAATATGATCTCAAAGGTACACTGCAGGTACAGCTAACCAGAGGTTGTTACACAGCAGCCTCCCTTAGAAAATGTCGACAATGTTCACAAATGACCCATTTGTCAGATGAAGGGAAGGGATCTGAGGAGCGGAGTTGTTTCATGTAAGAATCTAAAAATGCCCAAAGAAAGATGCTCATCATTTGCAACCAGCCTTTTCCCAGGAACAATTCCACACACTGGTATCACGGAGGGAGCATTTTGCACTCTTACTTTACAAGGCTTTGCAAAGCTGCTCCACAGCTCTGCTTAATAATGAGCAGTGGCGTCCTAGGCAGAAGGAACAAGCACTGGGTGCCTCTTCTCGTGCTGCCTGCCACGAAGATTGGAGCACATATCAGAACCACAGGTCTCCATAAATGCTTCGTATCAGGAAATGAAAATGTGGTGGTTCTATGAGCTCGCCGGCATTCAGAAAACCAGGCATCAGTAGCCACCTCCACAAACTGGCATTTTTCAGTCATTTTCTTGCTTTTATTTCTCAACTTAATTCCATCTTTCACTGCCTCCCTGTTGCTTCCTAAAATAAACCTAACTTTTCATTCTGTTTTCTTTCCACTAATGCTAACTTTAAAGAACACAGAGAATTCTTGGTGGAAGACCACCCCCTGAAGATAGATAATGTATCTCCAGCTTCAGAAAAGAGGCTTTAGAAACCACCACTTTTGGTCAAGCATGGGGGCTCACGCCTGTAATCCCAGCACTTTGGGAGGCCGAGGCAGGTGAATCACAAGGTCAGGAGTTTGAGACCAGCCTGGCCAACACGGTGAAACCCTGTCTCTACTAAAATACAGAAAATTGGCTGAGCATGGTGGCGAACACCTGTAATCCCAGCTACTCAGGAGGCTGAGGCAGAAGAATAGGGTTGAACCTGGGAGACAAAAGGTTGCAGTGAGCCGAGATCACACCACTGTACTCCAGCCCAGGGACTCTGTCTCACTTAAAAAAAAAAAAAAAAGAAACCACCACTTTTCTTTAAAATAAATAAAAATATTTTAGCTGACTCATACTTAAGACTGTCCACTGCTCTCTAGTCGCATGATAAAATATTTTGTGTTGATCCATGAGAACTATAGAATGAGAAAGAATCATAAGCCTATTTCCTTTTTCATCAGTTAATTTTTAAGTTCATGGCCACCCCCACAGCTATATGAGAATTTCCTGAGGTGAAGTGGCCTCTCTCATTTCATAGACATAGGGACCATTGCCATGGGAAAAGTGGAAACCCTAGAGGCCTGCCTGAAAGGAAATAGTAAAATTTCCACGGGGCATGTTTGAATGTTTGCATGGTACCACCAAGAACAGGCAGCCCAATACTAAACTTCTAGCATTAGCCTGTACATTGTTTCATTATCTTCAAAATATCTTATCCTCCTCTGTCACCTAAAAATCTAGCCATTTCCTTTCCCTAACTGACATCCAACTCCACATTCAACTGGTTACTAAACCCTATTCGTTTTCTACCCTTACTTTCTTCAGTCACTCTTCCCTTCTCACCATCATCTCTGCCCTACCCTAGTTAAGCGTAAGAAAATTATTCCAAGCCTGATGATAAGAGTTGATGGGAATGAAAATGACATAGTAGGGCCAGGACAGAGGTAAAGCAAGAGAGCACCTGGGATGCAAAATTTAAGGAGACTCTCATCTGCGGATTTTACAGGTGTAGGGTCCGCTGAGAGTGAGTGCCTCCTTGGGTTTTACAAACTAGGTACTTCTTTTTGCCTCACCCCATCCCCAGCTCTATGATATGTGTTTTTCTATTACTGTTGCCAAAACTTATGTATGCTTGTCCAGACATTACGCATGCTTGTCTAGATATAACAAATTCATCCAGGTGATATACTCAGGCTCAGATGCTGCCACTGGGTGCCTGCATACGTCGAGTATTTTGTCAGTGCCTAGGAATGTTTCTTGAGCAGCCATTTTTCGTTATGGATTTTTTTCCTCTGGCCTGTTACAACCTGATTTCATTTTCTGGTTTTATATCAAGACACCAGCATGTTTTTGTCATCACAGAACACCATTAACACTCTAGGAGTCTCAGTCAGGCAGCCAGCACATGGGAGATTGTTAACTTCAGTATCAAGAGGCAGAAGCATGACAGTGGTGAGAAGGTGGTGATCCATGATGAAAGATACCATGAACAGAAGTGAGGTGGGCCACGGGGTGCTTGTTATTAATGGTAAAGTATTAACACCTGTCAGCGATTCACGTTTTAGATAAATTAAAGCAGAATCAAGGGAATCGCCATAACAACATCTTCACACTCTCTTGAATTCCTGAAGTACTAACATGCTTTCCTCAGTGGAAAAGAAGGGGCTTTATATCTGGCCTTTCCAGCACTGCTTTTACTTTTTTGTTTTGTTTTTATTTATTTATTTTTACTTTAACCTTTTAAACACTACCTATACCTGTGCAAAGTGCCATCATCCATTAAACATGTCCCATTAGGAGTAAAGGCAGAGAATGGCATCTGTGAGTTGAGCTTGGTAAACCCAGGAGGCCCCCGAAAATATGATTTTCTCAAACATTGTCTCTCAAACATCTCTGGAGCACTCCTCTCAGAAATTTCCCTGGAATTATCTGCATGTGTTTGGATCTCTGTCTTGTTGAGGCCTCATGGGCAGATCCTGGGGTGCTTTTCCCTTCCTTCTCATTCAGAAAATCCATATAGGTTTCTCCCTCCCACCAGCTTTTCATCATAGTCCTTGATTAAAAGGATGTCACCTAAGGTCTTTGTTTCTTTTTTCCAGTGGGTTGGCTCTCACCCTCAGGATAAACCCATCTCAAAAGACACTGGACTTTATTGGTCCTCCTGGGTTACCTCCAGTCATCCTCAGCAACAATTCTCCCACTATTGTGTGTACAAACATACATACACACATATTTCAATTTTCCTTTTCTTAACTTTTACGACTCTTTTGATAACAAAGAGTTTATTCAAGGAAACTCTTCCCCGAATTACTGTGATTGCCTCCTAGCTAATCTCCCTACGTCCAGGCCAAATCTCCTCCATTTTTTATTGGAATAGTTATGCCCATGAGAAGTCTTGGTGTTTTGGTCATAGACGTACATGTTCTCCTGGATGTATGATGGCAGAATGGAGAAAGGTAGAAAAGAACCATATAGGCTTGAATATAAACCCAACTCCAGGCCCTCTTCCCCTATGTCACATGAAAATGAAGTAATATCATGCCCTCTGTGTCACACACAGCACAGTGCCTGGCACAGAGATGACTTCTCTCTTCTTTCCTTTGTTATTCAAAGTAAGGACATCTAAGGGTCAGGGAGAAACTGCAATTTCTCTTCACATAATCTTTTTTTTTTTTTTTTTTTTTAGCATCTCTTAGTACTAGCATTTATCAGTAGGCATCCCCTGATCTTTAAAAAATCTGGGTATTCTGCAAACAGAATTTATCAGTAGGCATCCCCTAATTTTAAAAAAAATCTGGGTATTCTGAAAACAGAGTTTGAATCCTAACTGACTTTATTTTTTACATAGTCCTGTGGAGAGGCAAGGAAGAAAAAGAAAAAAAATAAATAAATAACAGAGATGAAAAAGTAATTTCGTCTGATCTCGGAAGCTAAGCAGGGTCAGGCCTGGTTAGTACTTGGATGGGAAAAAGTAATTTCATGAAAGAAAATAAAAAAGGTCATAAAAGAAATACTGTTAGTTAGCCTATGCTTTTCTTTCCTAGTCACCCTGATTTGATTACGGGGTATAATATCAGATGTGAATAACATTCTTTCCCCATTAACTTATATGTTAAGAAGCACAAACACATGGCAGGTTTTCTCTGTTCCTTTAGAAATAAGGTCCAACTTTCATACTTCCAATGGTATTCCAGTTATTTGTTATAATGGAATTTACAAATAACATTTCCCATTATGATCCCCAGGATCATATGAGAAAATAGAGCCTTTCAGCCATAGTAAGTCAATGAGTGCATTCTACCGTACCCAGGAAGGAAATGAAATTATGCAACACAAACATTTCTTTCTTCCCCTATGACTTTTTTTTTAACCTTCTTCCCTTGAAGCTTAAGCAGCATTTTAAAGAGATTTTTGCTGGGTTAAATTTTATTTAGATGGTGGTGATGTTGGAAATTAGAAGAAGTGTTTCTTCTCATGTTAAAATCCTCAGGCTTAAGCATTTATTGTTCTTTCTTGTTATAAAGAAGTGTTCCATGAGTCAACTTGTACTTACATGATTATGATACTGGGGGTCAGAAGAAATTCAAGAAGTTGGAGGATAAATGACTAGTTGGTGACAAGACAGGTTTCCCTTCTCCAGTTTCCACGCACAATGCGATAACATTCAGGCATCCGCTTTGTTGTAGGCAGGAGTTCTTACTTGAATGGGAACCAAAATGATGAATGCCTTTACGCAGAGCTGCTCCTTGCAGAAAATGTGTTATAACCACTCTAACAAATCTCTCTGCATCTGGCCACTCATGGAAATATAACAATGGCTTTGTTATGAAAACTGTATATTTAACACAGAATTTGGTTTTAAGGGATCTTACCTATGCCCCATAGATGGAACTGTTCTACCCAGGGAGCACAGAAGTCTTTTCTTAGTGAATTGTGAAATTGGAGGGCAGATATTCTATTGTTACTGTTGCTGCCTGGTGAGATGGATCAACAGCATCTGGGCTTTCTGATCTATATATGTCAAGCTCAAGTTCCTATTTAAACAGGGAGAATATAGGGGACTGGTTGGGAGGGAGATTGAAGACTGCAGAAATGGTCTCAACCAAATTAATAACTAGGTTTTCAAGCTAATTAATTTATGCTCTTTCTTTATTGGCAGAATATGTAATGTGCTATTTTTCACCTGAGGTCATGTCTCTCTCATGGCTGATTACAATTCCTAGGGGATGCATTCACTTTAAATTTACCTTTTCTTGTATTTTTCTCTTTTAGGTAGCTATAGATTTCACTGCCTCAAATGGGGACCCCAGAAACAGCTGTTCCTTGCATTACATCCACCCTTACCAACCCAATGAGTATCTGAAAGCCTTGGTAGCTGTAGGGGAGATTTGCCAAGACTATGACAGGTAAGAGACTTCAGGGCATTTGGAGCCTTCTCATCTCTCATGTGGGTGAGATGGTCTTTGACTGATCATGGGCAGAAAGTGGAAATTAAGTCAAGTAACTTCTTACGCAGTGGCTGCAAAAGCTTCATCCTCTCCATGCTAGAAAAACTAGCTTTATCCTCTCCATACTAGAAAAACTAAGTTTGTACCTAGCTCACTTTGGTCACCAAACAAAAGCCTTTCTCAGTTTTCTTCTCTTAGTTGGCTTGCAAGACAATTAGATAGCAATTTTGGTTTCCATTTTGTGAAGTCTTAGCATGTGCCTTGCTACTCAAAGTTGTTTGTTCTAGAAACATTCTAGACCTGCTGAATTTGAAACTGCATTTAACAAGCTCCCCAGATGATTTGTGTATACTTTAGAGTTGTAGAAGCACAGGTCTATTAGACATTGCCGCATCTAATCTTCACATTAACCCTTATATAGTGTGTATTCCTTAGAAGAAGGGAATACCGTACAGGTGGTTAAGTAATTTGTGCACTATCACTTAGCCAGAGACAGGACTTGAACCCAGGTCTACCCACTCCAAAGCTTAAGTCTATAATCACTATGCTTCACTGACCTCAAAAGCCATTGGTAACTTCAGCAGAGGGTGTGGTACATGTGTGTAGCCAGATGAGTATGTATGTTTGCATGTGCATGTATAGAAAACGTGATTTAACATCAGATCGATATTCTATGTATTTTTACCTGATGATAAAAATAAGGAGTATCTTACATAAATTACATTAAACTGAATGTATTCTGCCTTTCCAGTAGTTTTAGAATAAATTCAAGGAATTTAGATGTTTTCTTAAGGAAAGCTTTTTGAAGTGAAACCAGTGTAAATATAAATATGTGTAAATCTCAGTTAACTCCCTGGTGTGATTGTAAACCAAAGCTAGTTAGTAATGAGCAGCAACAAATTGACATTTCAGACAAGGAAAATAAAGAAAGCAACTCTGTCCTTTAGGTTTCAGATGAATTTTGTAAGATAGCTTGATTTCTTTTCCTTCTAGTGTCATAATGATATTAAAAATATCATCAAAATGATATTGGTGATAATCATAAAACCTGTTATCCTCCACATCACAGGAAATGACACATTCTCATGACTAGAATGTACAGAGAAACTAATAGAACAGGGTAATGGGAAAGGTGCAGTCAGTCTCCTGCCTGCCTGTGTCTCTGGATTAAGCTTGGTCATCACCAGTAACTCAAATGTAGTGCAAAGGCAGTTCGAGAAAAAACAGGTCCAGTAAAATCAAAAAGCTTTAAACACTCAGGCCCTTGCAGACACTTCCTCTCCTGTACATCTAGGAAATAAGTCAATTATTATTTTAAATTACCTTGTTGGAAAAACACCTCTTATACTTAATCTTGAGGTATTGACAGTGAAAAACTTCCTTGAGTTAACTTGAGATAACTTGAATTTCAACACTGATTTCTTCAAGCCCCAGTGCAGGTGGTGTGGTGGTGGGGGGGTTCCTAGAGAGGTTTGTGTCATATGAGTATTTACACCAGGGAGAGAAAAGATAGGCCAATTGTATCCACTACATTGGAAACGTCTCTAAACTTCCCCAAGACACAAAGCCAATAATTTTCTTCCTTCTTTGTATCAAACACACATTAATAATCTAGTATAATAATGTGTGAATATGTTGAGAGGCAAGAAGCAGGAGAGTATCTTCAGGATTCATAACTTTTCAATCCCAAAATGCTTGCAAAGAAAAAGTAGGTAAATGCACTTAACACATATCTCAAACAGTAGATGCTTAATTAAAAAGTCAACTCTGAATCTGCAGGGAAGAAGGCAGTCTAATAAAGTGCAAAGAGAAGACTGATGGGTTTTCCAGAAATTAAGATACTAGGCCTCAGAGCCCTTACTGCAGCAGATTTAGTGGATAATCGCAAAGAAGCTGCTGAACATCTCCATTTCCTGATTGCCTCACATGCAAAATGCAGACTATAGTCAGAGTGACATGTATATCTTGTAAAGCTTTTATCCCTCTGTGAGCCAGACGAAGTCTGGGGAGCATTTTTTGTTCCCTCAAAAATGCAGATTCAATATAAAAATAAGATATGAGACCTTAGGAGTTACATGAAGAATCATAAATTATTGTTGAAAATGTTTTAATAGAGTAAGATTGACGTTATCATTCCCAACTGGCCAAGAAAATATAGTTTCTACAGCTCAATGGAACAATTATTTTTTCCATATATAGAAAGCAGCTCAACATTAAAATGGGCAAATCCTTAAGGAAGAAAAAGGAGGACTGAAAAACTCCAGTGCTCCTTTAAAGAAGCTCCGTAGAAGAATGTGTATTGCAAGCTGCTCGCTTGAAAACTGACAAGGTTCCGCTGTTTCTCCTTTGTGTGGGTGGATAGACAATAGACAGGCAGAGTCAGGAAATTTCAAGTCGGGGCTCTGGAATTAATTTATTCTCACATCAAAGTCAGTGAGGTTGGTGCTCAAAGAGAAACACTTGAATAAAAACTGACAGAAGGCATTGTTCCCCCTCCTGCAGTGACACAGAGGTTTCTAATCCCCATGAGCCTTAGAAATTCCTCCCAGCCCCTAGCAGCCAAGAGTTTTCTTTCTGCCTTGTACAGTCATTGCTACCAGGTCATTATGAGGTGATCCATGAAGTAGAACAGCTTGAGAGATGGATAAAACTCTTCTCAGAATGGACTTGAAGGGAAGTTTCCGCAGACAGCTGCCTGCCTGCCTGCCTGTTCTATCCTTCAGCCTCTGAAAGAGACGATACTGCGCATTCCCTCTGCCTTGACCACCCACCCTAGCATAACTATTTGTGCACACACACAAAAACACACATGCATGCATATGCACACATACACAGACCCTCACAAGTTCAAGTTGTAGCACTTCTCTAGCTTCTGTATCCTGGTCTCCCTAGACAGCTCAAGGGAGACATCTTCTCTTCAGGGCCAGCAGGAATACCAGTCTGTGAAAACCTGACATGTTCTCTAATAAAAAGCATGGCCTATCTGCTGTCAAGACAGTACAGAAACTGACCATGTACATTTCTTGGAAATACCAATTGCCATTTTATAGACGTGTCTACCCCAGAATGAGACAGATTTCAGAAACCAAAGCATGGTTTCTCCATGGTGTGGTGGTTATGGTACAAGGAGACAAAGTTAGAACTGACACCCAATCTGACAGGTATTTTCAAGTGTAAGCACTTGTTTAGGATGAGAAGACAGTTCAAATCACAGTGTTACCTTTTCCACCTATTGTCAGTCAGTGGTTCTCAGCCTTGGCCACACATTGAAGCCATTTGAAAAGCTTTAAAATGTACTGATGCCTGAACCCCACCCCAGAATCTCTGATTAAATTGTTGGTGTACATCCTGTAAATTAGAATTTTTTTATCCAGCTAGGTACCCAGGGTTGAGACCCAGTGTTAAATCGTGAGAGATGGGTCAGATGCAATGGCTAAGGTCCAATGCCGCATCTACTTAAGCACCAAACACCTCATGGGGAGCTGTAAAGACAGAATATTTAATGAAGCACAGTTTTTCCCCAAGTAGCCCACAATCTCATTGAGGAGAAACTTGTGTAAATTATAGCCCAGCATGGCCAGGGAAGTGTTACCTTGTATAGGGATGGGAACTGTATAAAAGTGGGAAGGGCTAACTCTATCCTTTGTGGGAAGAGGGGTGTTCAAGGAGGGAGTTCTGGGGATGATAATTTCTGGGCTGATCAGAATTTGGCCTTCAGATTTGTTGTTACTAGAATGTGGATGGATTTATTCTCCTTATTCTGAATAATTCTACCAGACAAACCTTCTATGAGGACAGAGTCAATGGGGATGATAGAGCATGGGGAACTGGTGACGGGTAGACCTAGGTTCAGACCCCAGCTCTGCTACCTTTGTTGTCATAGATTTACATTCTATGGACTTTGGTTTTCTTTATTGTAAATTGAAGATGTATCTCACTTCCCTTGCAGAGCAGTTATAAGGATTAGATATAAAGCAGCTAGTTAACACAGGTTCCATCTCTCATAAATACTCAGTAAATGACAGGGGCTATTATTGTTAATACCCTAGACTTATATTTCAAAAATGATCTGAACACAAAGGGGGATGGAACTATAGAGTCCATTCTAAAGTTCACTTTGGACCAATGATCTTTAAAATATTTTTGCTCACATACTTTTAAAAAGAATTTTATAAAAATGTATAGCTGTCACATTTTTTACTAAAGTCTAACATTTTTTTCATCATGAGTTTATATAGTGACAAAGAATGAAAATACTAGTGTATTGTAAATTTGGACATCTAATAATAAAACTCTTATGTAACTCTTGTGACTGTGTCAAGTAGAATCTAAATGCCATAACTCTTTGATAACCACCATCATCCACTTTGTAAAAAATGAGCAAGCTCTTCAATGTGAGTTGAGAATTGTAATTGTTCCTTCCTTTTCACTAACTTATATTTCCATTCCCTTCCCCTAAGAATTTTATCCTAATATATCTTAATATATTTCGTTTGACATTGTTATGATCACTGTATATTTCTGTAATCAAAATTTAAATTTAAAATTTTTTAGTTTCTAAAAATTTCTAAGATGAAAAAATTTAAAGTAAAGAATATCTGGGTTTTATTACAATTATTACTAGTGCATAATTGATCAAAAGAACATAAACAGAATTTCAGTATAAATTTTTTCTATAAATACCTATCAGAAATCAGCTCTTACTGAAACAGACAATGGGTCATTTTTCCAATTAGTATATAGAGCTTCTGATAAGTGCTACCCAGTGCTAGAATGGGAGAGTCGAGCATCGATTCTAACTCAATTTTTTGCTCTTATCAATGTAAATTCTAAGAAAACATGTTCTTATAAATAAGTATATGAAAATAAGTAATTTGACTAGCAGTATTACTCAATTCTTTCAAGTTATATACCAAAAAAGTTACATAATGGCCAATCATCAAAATGTTTTCTTCAATGATCTACCAGCTGACATCAGCACTTGCCAAAATTTATTTAAAGCAAAACTTGGCAACTACCTGACTTGCAAAAGGATGTTTTTTCCTAGTGAAACATTCACATTTAGAATTATTCTTGTCTATGTTGCTACAGAGTTTTTACACTCTGGAGCAATGGACTATGATGGTTAAGATTCAGAATACGTAAAAAAGAAGGATAAGTGAAAGGAAAGGTATGAATGGAGAACAGGTCTCTCCATCACAGGCATTCCCAGAAGATCAGTTTCAGCAAAAAATACATATGGATGAGGAGGACCTGAATACTGATTTCCCTTTAAAAAAAAAAAAAAGTCATGTTCTCATATCCCCAGAAGTGCTTTGCATTTCCAGGTATCCCAGTTTTAAGACCTCTGCTTTAGAGAACAGTTTTCATTAAACGTCTAAGTGCTCTGAAATGCCATATTGCTCTGAATTTCATTTCCTTGTGGATATAGTAATTTTTCTTTATGTTTATTAATGTTTTGATTAATCTTAATATCTTCCTGAGCAAAAAGAGAAAATAGTGGTTAAAAATCAATCTTCCCTCTGAAGGTCATTTGACAATAGTCATTCCCTAAAAAGGTCAGGACAGCTTATTCATTACCACTGAAGAAATTGGGCTTTTTTATTGTGTATTATACTATTTTATTCTGTTTATAAGAAATATTGCCTTTACCCATGTGGTAACAGACCCCTACTTTTCCAGATTGTCCATCTTTGCCAATCATTTTCCCATCAGTTGCTAAATGGCCCTTTGCTGGGTGCTGAGTGGATCCAATCTTGAGTTCTTAAAGTGTTAGGATACACTTTCTTTTGTGCTCAACTTGCCTTCTTTTGCTTGTTGTATAAGAAGACTCTTCTCTGCCTAGTTTTATTTTAAAACAGAAATAATGGATGTTCAAATCCATTGTACTTAGGCTTAAAGCTTTTTCTTTAGAATGTTTATTAGTTGGAGGCTTTCTGGTGGCTAAGTTCAGACAATTTATCCCTCCTGGTTCATTAATTATTCCCCTTGTAGGTGAGGCATTTTCCCTACCTTCCTACTCTTGAAACTTAATTACATAACAGTGCATCATGCTCAGCAAACTTTGAATCCCCAAGGGTGGCTTAGAAAGTATAAAAGGAATATCATTAACGCTACAACACCATAGGGATTAGAAATGGATGGATATTAGAGCTTGCCCCTCCTAAACTCATCAAAAAAAAAAAAAGAAAGAAAGAAAGAAAAGAAAAGAATGAATGTTGAGACTCCCAGTTTCTCTATTTTGACTTCTGAGTCATCTTCGAGACCATGATCCATCCTCCACCCAGGAAAGCCTCATTTCAGACTTAACTAGAAAGTACCCTAAAATCCCCCTCACAGATCTCTTCTCACACCGCCCATGCTTGTTTTGTTTAAGGAGGAATTGCTGAGACAAAGTATTTCAGTATGTCCAAGGACCAGAAGCATATTTTCTCCTACCTGTAGCTAATCCTTCATAAGCTGTGTTGAGTCTCTATTTACCCACATCAATGCCTTCTCTAATACCTGGAGACGCAATGCACCACAAAGCCTGAATTGACCCAACAGTGAGGAGAAACGGGAGTTGGTGATTTTTCTAGAGAATGTACACTTTGATTTCAAAGAATTCTGCCTTCCTTTTTTCTCCCAACCCCTAACCTCAAATTTGATCCAGTGGACTATGTTTTGGTAAAGTTTTGTCAAAACCATCATTGGCTAGTAATGGCCTCTAAGTCGGTTAGGTGGCGATAAGGGAGAATCTGGCTTTGCTGCTTTGACTTCTCTGTCAGCCTGTGGATTGGTGGGGCTCATCCCCTTTTGCTTACAGACGTTTAGAACAGTGAGCCTTAACCTGAATTGACTGAATATACCAAGAACAGAGAAATGAAGAAAATGTAAAACGAATCTCAGTTATGTTCTTAATGGGAGAAGAAATAAAAGGTAGATAACATGAGAAGGACATACCTTTGCCAAGAGCCCTGTGGCAATAGCCACCTGACAGCACAGTATTTGATTAAAGAGGATCTTATTTGTTGTCTAGTCAGGGGGACAGATTACTGGAAGTAACAGTAGGAAATCACGTTTAATACTATACAAAATCATTAAATTATAATGGCATAACAGAAAAGGCATGGGCTTTGAAATCACATAATTTTCCTTGGTAATCACCACAGGCCATGTAGCCTTTCTGAGGTTTTATTTACCTGTAAAATGGGAATAATAAGTAGGTGAAGCTTCCAGGATTGTGTGAGAATTTAGTAAGTATGTACATCATTTATCAGGGGCTTTGTCCATTGTATGCATCAACAAATGATAATTATTCTCATCCCCATTCTATCAACCATAGTACAATAAAGTTAGAGTTACAATCTAAAATATGTGAATGAATAATTAAGAGAGAAACTCCAGTGTGCATAAGATAACTCAAACCAAAAACTATATAAGTGACTCTTGGGTTTTCACGAGAATTCTCCCTTCTTTTCATAGAATGTGGCTACATTTTCATAATTAAAATTCATGGATTATGTATTCATTAACTATTTATTCAGCACACATTCTATGACAAGTACTATAATAAAGGATAGGGCAGGGGGCAGTTGAGACAGAGGAAAGTGGAGATATAAAGATTTTAATACAAAAGACAGGGTCTCTTTGAGTTCAAAAAACAAGACATGTAAACAGCTTATCACTGCATGTGATGAGGTGATGGGCACAATGAGTCATGTAAAGGGACAGGCTCTGTCAAATTAGCCAATCTTACAAGCTTTCTGCTGCTTTATTTTTGTTTTTATTTTGAGATGGAGTCTTGCTCTGTTGCACAGGCTGGAGTGCAGTGGCGCCATCATGGCTCACTGCAACCTCCACCTTAGGGGTCAAACAATTCTTATGCCTCAGCCTCCCAAGTAGCTGAGATCACAGGAGTGTGCCATCATGCCTGGCTAATTGTTGTATTTTTATTAGAGATGGGATTTCTCCATGTTGGCCGGTCTGGTCTTGAACTCTGGGCTTCAAGTGATCTACCCACCTCGGCCTCCTAAAGTTCTAGAATTACAGGCATGAGCCACTGCACCTGGCCCCATTGCTTTGTAATATCCACTTAGATTCAGTCTTGTCTGTATTTGAACTCTAGCTGTAATTAGCAGCATGATCTTAGGCAAGTCACTTTACCTTTCAAGGCATTTCCTCACCTGTAGAAGAGGAATAACAATCTCTTACTGTAAGTATTTTAAAAGATAATACATATAAAATGTTCTAACACAGTCACCTAGTTACCTAGTTCATGGTCCCTTTTCAAAAAAAACAGAAAGTTGGAGTGGGGGGGGCCATTGGTGAAACTGTAGAGCCAGTTTCTTTCGTATAGAATCTAGCAAAATAATTAAGGAAGAAGTTGTAGACTAATAACTGTGATGAACTTAGGGGGTTATTTCTTGATTGCAATTATCTATGCTATTGCTACCCCTCATCACCACGGATAATCAAGAAGCATGAGTCAGCACTGGCGTAGCAACATGGCCTAGCAAGGAAATGCAGGTTTATGATTTTTCTTCCTCATTAAATGAATAAATGAAGCAACTTCTTTTTTCTTTTTTTCATTTTGGTTTCAGTGATAAAATGTTCCCTGCTTTTGGGTTTGGCGCCAGGATACCTCCAGAGTACACGGTGAGTGAGTAAAGATGACATCTTCTTTCACTTTGCTTTGGTCAAAGGATAACTTGGGTTTTCTTTGCAGCAGCCTCACTCTCTTGACTCTAACATAACCATGTCAGTAGGACCAAAAGAGTCAGAAATGGTCTTTGGAATCAGTGAGATTAACTCCCCAGAACCTGTCTCTTGATGAAACCCTATCTCCTGGTATTTTGGATGGATCTTCTCAGAGGTCCAGATGAAGAATTTGATGGTTTCGTTTCTTAAAAATGTGATCATGGTCTGAGGAAACACTCAGGAAATTGATCTCCAGGGGCTCAGAATCTATCCATTCATATATCCCCTGGGAAACAGAATTCTATTGGCAATGCCAACTGGGAAAGTCCATGACAGTGGAGTCTACAAGATTCCTTATCCCAACACTTCTAGTCCAAATCTGGTATGGGAGACACAGAAAAGTTGTGAAGAAAGAACTATTATGACTTAGAGAATTGGGAAGCTGAAATGTTCTTATGATGACATTGGAATTCTATTTGTTTTTGATAATGATTTCTCGTGACAGAAAAAAGTCAAAGATTGTGTGTAGATAAATTTGCATTGTGATGAGGCTAAGACACTACTGTGATATTCTAGATGCTCCTATAGGACATTCTCCACAGAGAACTCATGCTCACTAGGTGGGGAGAGCCTTGGAGAAACAGCAGGGTACCTGCCCAGCCTCCACCTTACCAGTGCTTCTGAGGCCTGAGCTAAGTACAAACCACACCACCCAATCCTGAATTTCTCTTTTGCTAGCTGCATCTGAGCCACAGGTCAAGAGGTAGATGCTGACATTTGCTCCCTCACTAGAGACATCACATAAGGGCTTTCCCCTTATGTGTCCTTTTTGAAAGAGGAAATCAATCTCCCTGTCACTCCTAGAGTGAACAGTGGACGGAATGGCATGTCTCCAAGACCTGTTCTCTTTCTTTTTTGCCTTGTATTCCACACTGGCCTTCCTGCTGGGCATAGCTACATAATTCTAGAAGCATTTATTGGAAACAGAGCTTGTGGCGAGAAAGAATATAGAACAAGAGTTATTGACTGGTGGCCTTTAGACATTACACAGGCCACAAATGTATTATATTTGACACACTTTTAAAAGACCAATTCAGCAATTTCATATGAAATGTCAGATTTCTGGCTTCTCTTGAAAACCTGAAAGGCCTGGCAACACTAAGATTAAAAAATAATCTATACAAGAATAAGCTGGAGCTGAGGAGATATAGATCCCTTCAAATCTGGAATGTAAACAGGTGAGTGTCCACTTTCTTAGAGCTGCTGACTACCCAGGGATTCTTGAGTTTTTATCACATCCCCACCAGGTGGTCTCCCAGCCTCAAGTTGGCCCAACAGGGCTGAGGGGAGAACTGTGCAGCATACCTTTTTCTCATTAACAACATCTTCCTGGTTCCTTTCCTGGAGTAACTTTGGCTGTGTGCTGAAGTCCCCTTGCTCACTTGATCTCCTAACTCCATCCTTCCTGTCAGCAAAATCCCCTGGCTTTTCCTGTTTCAATAGGCATCTCTCATATTTCCCCATTTCTGGTCCCCAAATATATTTAAATACCCCTTTTCCATGCCTAATTTTCCCCTTTTCTCGACAAGCACTGATGATTTGTGCAGCTCAGGTGTCCCCGGAGAGTTTACAAGGTTGCCACAATTTACTTCTTAGGACAAAATCTCAGAGTATGCATTAAAACTGAAACACAAGCACCTCTGTCTTAGTTTGTACTTTCTCAGAAAAGGATCTTGAGATAAGGATTTGGATGTAAGTAGTTTATTTGAAAGGTAGAGGAAACCTCAATAGAGGTTGGTAAGTGGAAGTCAGCAGAGAGTATATCATCAAGTCAGTTACTGCTGTTGGCAACTAGTGCTTAACTCTGCTCAAGAACCCTAGGGGACAATGTACAGCACAGACCCCAAGGGATAAGGGAGCTGGGGTATGTATACATCATCTCCTGTTAAT
Source organism: Callithrix jacchus (assembly GCF_049354715.1). Taxonomy (NCBI): domain Eukaryota; kingdom Metazoa; phylum Chordata; class Mammalia; order Primates; family Cebidae; genus Callithrix; species Callithrix jacchus. The sequence goes on from NC_133518.1 coordinate 52,626,900, forward strand.
TGCTGATTACTCTTGACAGTCACTTTTAGCTTGTCACTTGGGCAAGCAAGGTAGTCCCTGAAGACCAGAAAAAAACTTAAAGCCAATAAGATGATTGAAAGTTAACTGGCTTACCTGGAACTGCTAAGAGAAAAGAAATACAAGGTTAGCACCAAGAGAATCACTAATCACCTCCCACAAAGAAAGGAGATGTCTTTTAACATAGGGACCTATTTTACAGATATCCAAAAGAGTCAGAGCTTGGAAATGTCCTTTGAAATGGAATTCTCCATAAAATACCAGATGATTCAATAAAAATGTCCAGATGCCAGAACATCCATCTTGTTTTATCAGGTTTTTGGAAAGAAAAAAGTAAACAATATGTTATTTGACCTGGTGCATAGGTTCTGCCAGGTAGAGGAATTTGTACTGGAAGATTACAAGGTATATTATTTTATTATGTTTCCAAAAGTAGAATGCAGTCTGTTTGACCTGTACGCATGTGAAAATCCTACTGCACTGTAGTTCTGCATATCATGTTAATAATCCTTAAGTGTCATCTACTTAGCTGAAACCTTTATAACCATCGCTGTGTTGAGCAGACAGCTTGAGTTATTGAGTTTTTGTTTTTGTTTTATTGTTGTTGTTGTTGTTTTTAATCACTGGATCCAAATAGAGCTCTGCCAAATCTAACCCTCCAGTCTGTGGCCAGTTCTATCTAGCAGTTATTTGAAGTTATCTTTCTGAAATCTTTTCTTGGAGTTTTTAAAAGCCTGACTCTCCCCTTCTGACAGCATTTATCTGATTCTAGAAAATCTTCCTGTCACCTCAACTCCACAGGGAGCTTAGAATTCACCCTCCATCTCAGATTGACTGTATAAAGGCTTGAAATGGTTCCTACTGCTTAAGACATAATGAATGTAATGGGCATTTGTTTGCAAACTCTAAACCCCAGTGCCTTCTTACTGGATTAAAGTTGTAATTCTCCTTTCTTCCTGTTTTTTAAATTTTAATTGGTATCTAGGTCTCTCATGACTTTGCAATCAACTTTAATGAAGACAACCCAGAATGTGCAGGTAAAGCAAAACATGGGAAAAAGCCAGTGTCACAGTCCTTCCCTTCGCACCTTTCCCCTTTTAGTTTCTCTCCACTGGTGTCGCATGTGAGTTACAATTGTCCACAGCAGAGAAGCAGGCTTTCTGGATCCACATAAACCATGCTACTCCAAAGGCAAGAGAGAGACATGATAACATAACAGAGCAGGAAAATAAGAACTGGAAAAGACAGAATGCAGAAGAGGTCTTGAGTTGACAGCAATAATATCGATCCCAATCCAGGGATAATAGTAATAAAGGAAACTTCACTAGTAGGCAGTGATGCAATATCCCTCTTTCCGCTTTTCAAATTTTCATCTACACCTTCATCTCTGAGCAGGTATAAGGAGAGGGGTAAACGTGGAAATCATTTCCCACTTTCAGCATACTAGCCAAGGACATGGCCTCAGTGAGTTTGAACAAGTAGCATTGCGGCTTTGTGCCGGTGAAAGCCTGCTCAAAAGTTCTGGTTCACATTCCATTGTTTCCAGCCACAATTCTCCAACGCATTTTCACAAAATAATGATGCTGCAACTATGGTGATATTTATTACAATAAATTTTGTTCTAGAATGATTTTTTTCTGTTTTCTAAGTAACAGAGCCAAATACGTATGTTACAATGAAGATCATAAGACATTCTTTGTACTAGAAATATTCCTCTCTCTCTCTTCCTTCTTGTCAAGGAGGAAGGAGGCTAAATCAGGATTCATTCAGATCCAGTAGAGTATATAAGGCATCTAGCAGTTAATGGCCAAGAATATAGTATCAATACCACTGAGTCTGAACATGGTAACCTCCAAGACCCAATCTCCATTTCTCCATTTTTTCCACTAATGTATTCTCCACCCTCAATTTATTATGGTTTAGAATTTCCTCATGCCCAACTTCCCCCATTCTGAAACAATAAGAGTGGTTTCCCCTGCAGCAGAATGAAATATAAACCCTGTTATTCACTTATTTCATACTTTTAGAATTCATCTGCCTGATATTTCTGAGGAAATCAAACTTGCTTATCATAGGCAAAAACTTAAGAACCAAAAAAAAGATTCTATTCAGCATCATTTAACTTCAGAACCAGACTGCAAAATGACTTGGCATCTGTCTTTAGAATGATAGATTTTGGGGCAAGGCCAAGTGGGTGCAGAATTGTCAATGAGATTGGAAGCATGTATGTAAGAGCAGAATAGAACAGAACTTGCTCATCCAAAATACCCAAGAGCAATTTTGCAGTGCATGGTGGTTATGGAGAACAATCTCAGAAGGGGATTGTGTGGATCCCTCTGGCCAAATAGGACTACCGTGCTGTTTCAGAATAGAAAGGGATAGAAGGATGAGCTGAATTTCTGGATGCAGTGGCTCATGCCTGTAATCCCAGTACTTTGGGAGGCCGAGGTGGGCAGACTAAGAGGTCAAGAGATTGAGACCATCCTGGCCAACATGGTGAAACCCCATCTCTACTAAAAATATAAAAATTAGCTGGGTGTGGTGATATGCACCTATAGTCCCAGCTACTTGGGAGGCTGAGGCAGGAGAATCGCTTGAACCCGGGGGGAGGAGGTTGCAGTGAGTCAAGATGATGCTATTGCACTCCAGCCTGGCAACTGAGCAAGACTCCATCTCAAAAAAAAAAAAAAAAAAAAAAAGAGCTAAAATAGGGGAAGACAAAAGATAACAGGCACAGACAAGAGGAGCCATCTGAATAAAAATCATTTGTAATGTGTAATGAGATTATTACTGTGGGCTTAGAATGGTAACATGAAATGTACAGTCAAGATGTATCAAGTGCTGTAATAAGCTGCACAGATAGAACTGCCTCTCCTAGCAGAGTCCCATCCTTTTCTATTTCCTGGGCTCATATGGCCTCAAAATGGAAGCCCCCTTTAAAGGAGGGGTTGTCCCTGAGGATAACCATCACTCATCTGTCCTCAGCTCCCAGGAGATAAGTATATCAGCCACTCTGCTAATTCATCACACACTTGGTGAGTGCTCGATAGTGCCTCAACCTCTTTGGGGAAATACAAAAAAATAAGTAAGTCACGATTCCTGCCCGCAGAGAGTATAACGTCTGGAGAGATGGTCATGGGAACTCCTGACTGTTATAGGGGCACAGGCAGTATCTAATAGAGGCAACGAGATGGTGTGGGAAAAGTGCAGCACTGAAGCCGGCTTGCTCGTGGGTAAGAACACAGTGCTTAGAGCCAGGCAAACCCAAGTTTAAATCCCGAGTCTTAAATACACTTGCTGTGTGACCCAGGGCAGATCATTTAACAGATCTAAGCCTCTGTTTTTTCACTTATAAAATGGGTATAACATCTATTTCATTATGCCATGAGGATTGAATGAATTCTTATGTATAACGCGGGATATTAGAAAAAGTTTTGTGGAAATTATTTCATTTGACTTCAGCTTTTAAAGAAAAGAATGATTTCAGTGGGGAAGGAGGCAGCAACACTAGCGATGTAGTGTTCCTTTTTATCTTAAGAACATAAATGTGAGTTGATAAGGACTATTTGGGAAAGGTAGTGCTTTACCTTTGTGTGTGGGTTGGCTATGAATCTATTTGGAGGGAGTCTGGAACTGTTGATCTTTGCCAATTTCACCTCAGGAATTCAAGGAGTTGTGGAAGCCTATCAGAGCTGTCTTCCTAAGCTCCAACTCTACGGTCCCACCAACATAGCCCCCATTATCCAGAAGGTTGCCAAGTCAGCGTCAGAGGAAACTAACACCAAGGAGGCATCGGTAAGAAGGGGGCTATTTACCTCCTAAAGGGAGCTCATTCTTCCTCATCTGGATATTGGCCAACACACCCATCTCACTCTGACAATAAATTCCAATGTTTCTACCTGTGTGAATTTGAACAAGTGACTTAACCTCCCCCTAGTCTCAGTCTTGCCATCTAAAACATGGGGACAATCAAAACCATCTTTGCTGGGTTGTGAGGCTGAGAGAGGACACATGTCAAATGTCTACCACGTTGTCTGAACACAAAAGCGACTTAACAATGGAAGCTACTATATTCGCTAAAGTGTGTCATACCCACCTCCTGTCCTTGGAAAGAAAAAAAAAAGTTTTAAAAATAAGCTTGTTTTTCAAGGTACCCATACTGCAGATGGAAGCAAAGCACCAAGGAAGTAAAACAATGGATGATTCTGCCTCCTGGTGGTGAAGCGCAACAGCACAAAACATCACAGCAAAAATTTGTTTCACATTCTATTGCTTTTCTTAAGAAAAATGCAAACCAAGACCAGAGTTTGAGTTTTGCCTCTAATCTTCTAGAAGTAAATATATTACCATCATGACTTCTGTATTTATTTTAATAACATGAATACATGTGTTTTTAGCTTTATGATTTTTTTCAGATTTAGTAGAATATTACCAAGGTCTGAACTTTGCTCTGTAATTTTATCCTGGGTACTGAGTTTTTATTTAAAAAAACACTACTCCACTATATTCTGACATCAGTTCACCTAACCTCTTGCACTATATGCATGTTCTCGGCCTTTCTTCATGTTAGAATAGCTGGAGGACTGTGCTCCTACCTCACATCACCATCTTCTTCTGTGTACTTGAGCACATCTCTTGAATTACCTAGGAACTTCGATTCTGCAGTTATATTTTTGCTCTTTCTCCTATCATCTATTGTTCTCCTTTCTATCTATTGTTCTCCTTTGTACTGAAGACTCATTCCCATTACACTCATTCTATAATATCTCCAGTCTTAAGTTAAAATCTCCCCCTTGACTCTGCTTTACCCTTTAGCTACTTCCTTAACTTTTTTCCACTTACAATCTGCACTCCACGCAGAAACCAGATTAGTCTTTTAAAAATGTAATTAGTATCACATCATTCCTTTGTTCTGAATCCTCCAATACTTCTTATCATACTTGGAGTAAAAACTAAATTCCCTGATGTAACTTAGAAGACGCTATAGGGTCTAATCTCTGCCTACCTCTCTGATCTTAATCCTTATCAGTTTCTCTTTTGCTCCCTAGATTTCAGCCGCACTGACCTCCTTGCTGTTCCACAAAGGCACCAAATATATTCCCACCTCCAGGCCTTTTCACTTACTGTTCCCCTGCCAGGGTTTCTCTCACCCAAACCTCCATATGATCCATTCTCTGACTGTGTTAACATCTCTACTCAACTCTCAACTCCTCTGAAAGTTCCCCCTGGTTACCTTATCTAAAATTCCCCCTGGTTACCTTATCTAAAATAGCCAACCCACCCACCCACACCATGTCTCAGCTTTACTTTCTTCTTAGTAGTTATCATCATCTGAAATACTTTAGGTGCATCTACTAACTTTATGTCTCTCTACTTTCTTTTTTTTTTTTTTTTTTTTTTGAGATAGAGTCTTGCTCTGTCACCCAGGCTGGAGTGCGTGGGGCAATCTTGGCTCATTGCAACCTCTGCCTCCCAGGTTCAAGTGATTCTCCTGGCTCAGTCTCCCAAATAACTGGGATTACAGATGCCCACCACCACACCCAGCTAATTTTTGCATTTTTAATAGAGACATAGTTTCACCATGTCAGCCAGGCTAGTCTCAAACTCCTGGCCTCGTGATCTGCCCGCCTCGGCCTCCCAAAGTGCTGGGATTACAGGCATGAGCCACTGCATCCAGCCGTGTCTCTCTATTTTATATGGAAACTTTACAATAAGAAGACTTGTTCACTAGTATATCCCTAACACACAAAACAGTGCATGCACATAGTGCACACTCAATAAATACTTATTTAAAAAATGCATATGAAACCACTCTATTTTTCGTATGTATATGATGAAAAATGCTTTAAATTTTCTTTTGTAAAATTGGTGTATATCTTAAATATTGCACATCTTATACACCAGAAAATAAAGTATTCCTGTTTTAATTATAATTTGAAGTCTCTTCTACTTGAAAAGATCAGACTTCCCAAGGTCTCTGGAGAGAATGACAGTCACTGCATGCCTTTGGTTCAGTCCACTGGCCCTTCCCTGCATTTCATTATCATCTTCAGCTCCTCTGGGCTTGATTCTGGTACATTCTATACTCCTTCCCTCCTTCCCCATACCACCAGTGTTGCCTCTTTCTGCCTCTTGTCTCTGCACCTTCCTGCCTCCTTCATCACTTCATCCTACTGAGATCCTTCTCTAAACTCTCAAGCCAACTTCCTGGGAACATATAAAACTCAGAAAGTATAGACATCAATGGAAATATACAACTTGAATGAATCTTCAAACCAAACTGGGGTTTCAGCTAGGACTAGGGGTGAGTGGTTAGTTAATGGACATGGAACAGAATTGGCCTTTACATTAGACTGTATGAAAAGCATTCAGAACATGTGGCTATCTTCATAATAGCATGAAGTTCACCTGTCTCCAGCTCATATTTTTTTTTTTGTTTAAAACATTTTTTCAGGCTCATAGAAAAAAAAAATGAGTGACACTCTTTAGCATGACACAACTACTTGCAACCTTAAGTATATGAGTCTCAAAACGAGATGTTTTCAAAATGTCACTCTTCCATCCAGTCTTTCTCCTTTGAAATATGGCAACTCGGAATGGCTTAATCTCACATCCCCATAAATGTTGGGCATCTGGAAGGATTATGTTGAAAGTTCTTTTCTGTTTAGCCTGAGCTACATCTGACTAATCTGCTTCTCTCTCCTCTTACCAGTAAAGGCCACCATGGTCCCCCTCATGTTGACTAACAACAGTGATGACCTCCAATGGGTCATCATTCTCCACACCCCAAAGCACTTCCCAAGGCTTCCCTCTGCTGCTGAGTATAGCACCTTTCCTCCAAGTCCCATCTCAGCTGAGTCATCTTCCAGCTTTCCAGGTGGAAAGGGGCCAGGCAGGCTGCAGGCAGAAGTCAGGACTTAAAGCAGGAAGCCACAGGAGCACTGCGAGCTTCTGCAAGAATGCCTGGAGAAGGGCTGCCACTTTCGTGGCACATGGTCTTCAGAGGGAGAGACTGCACCCTGACTGTCTTATAGCAGGACTTTAGACGAGTGCCATCCAGTGGAAATATAACACCAGTTATGTACACAATTTTAAATTCTTCAGTAACTGCGTTTTAAAAAGTAAAAAACCGAGAAAGCCATTTTAATTATATATTTTATTTAACCCAATATGACCAAAATATTGCCATTTTAGCATGTATTCCATATAAAAATTATTAATGAAATCATCTGCATTCTATTTTGTGGGCTAAGTCTTCAAAACCTACATGTATTTTATACTTACAGCGTCTCAACTTGGATGCTAAGTTTTCATCATAAAGACTTGATCTTTGTTTAGATTTCATAGATAGTTGAAAAAGTAGATTCATGTACTTAAGTTGTTCCAAATATACTTAAAATGTTTCTAATAACTGAATTGGTTATCCATTTTTAACGTTAAATTTAAACTCATTACAATTAAATAAAATATAAAATTGAGTTCCTCACTTGCTCAAGCCACATTTCCAAGGGCTGAGTAGTCTCATGGGACTAGCCGTCATTGTATTGGATGTACAGCTTTAGATTTTTAAATATCTTCAAGCAAAGGGAATTATCTAAATTGTTGAGTCCCAGCCCCACTTTGAGAAATGAAGAGGCTGAGACACAGAGGAATTAAGGGGTTGTCCCAGGTTCTCACAGGATGAAGCTCTGAAGCCAGTCCTCCTAACTCTTGGTCTGCTGCTCTTTCTTTGTAACTGTGAGTCAGGTACTTATTATAATTAAGTTATAATTACTGTGCCTACCTTTAAGCTCCATTCACCAAAAACCTAAGCCTTTAGGACTGTCAGCACAGAAGCTCAAAAAATGTCTGTCAGCACTGTTGCTTTGCTCAGTGGGCAGTGAAGCTACCTGTGTGTCTAACTGGTATTGTATTGTCCCTTGTCTTCCCTCACCTCTTCATCCCCTGTCGTCATTGGGCATCATGTGACTGCAGCAATACTTCATCCTGCTGATCCTGACAGACGGTGTCATCACAGACATGGCCGATACCCGGGAGGCCATTGTCCACGCCTCCCACCTCCCCATGTCAGTCATCATCGTGGGAGTCGGAAACGCCGACTTCAGTGACATGCAGATGCTGGATGGTGATGATGGGATTCTGAGGTCACCCAAGGGAGAGCCTGTTCTTCGAGACATCGTCCAGTTCGTGCCCTTCAGGAACTTCAAACACGTATGCATATACATACTGGGGCACTTTCCATGGAAGAGCAGAACCAAAGCATGCTCACCTTCCACATTTGTCCACCAATGTTTATAGTGATCTACCTATTCTTGAAGCAACACCAGCTATGTTCTACATAGCCCTGCTGTGGGAGATGGCCTGGCTTAGCTATCCCTTCCTGGGCAATGTCAGCTCCCACAACGAGGATATGTAGAGCATGACTCTTTCAAGAAAAAAAATTATAAATTGAGTTATAGACCAGGAGTCATGCTAACTATTGTAGGCAAAGTTTCACTGATGCTTGCCCTATAATTCATATAATTTAGGATCTCTAGTGCACCCAGGACTGGCATATACAGTTGAGCAGCTTGTTCCCTGCCCAGAGGTACCTACCCGAAGTACCAAGGAGAAGCTGAAAAGCAGCCTGTGTTTTGCTTATCAAGCCATGTGCCCTGGCAGAAATCTGTGTTTGCCTTGGCAAAGTATATTTCCAAAATGATAGAAACCTAAATCCTCATCCTCTATAAAAATATAGTAAGCGGCATCAAAGGTTTATTTAACCCCTTCAAAACAAGATAATAAAATTAGTTCAAAAGAGTTTATAAGGCTGGGTGCGGTGGCTCACCCTTATAATCCCAGCACTTTGGAAGGCCAAGGCAAGTGGATCACCTGAGTTCAGGAGTTCAAGGCCAGCCTGGCCAATATGGTGAAACTCCATCTCTACTAAAAATACAAAAATTAGCTGGGTATGGTGGCAGATGCCTTAATCCCAGCTACTTGGGAGGCTGAGGCAGGGGAATCTCTTGAACCGGGGAGGCAGAGGTTGCAGTGAGCCAAGATTGCACCACTGCACTCCAGCCTGGATGACGAGAGTGACTCCATCTAAAAAAAAAAAAAAGAGTATATAAGCCAGTTAAAGTGCTGAATAAGTTGGCTAAGGTAGATTGAAAACTGATTAATGACCAAGAAGGTTAAAAAGAAAGTAATCCTTGAATTGGGACAGAAATAGTTTGCATGCTATCACTTTTCTATAAATTAACACCTAACTTTAGTCTTGGGCTCATATCAATAAGAAATAGTAAGTCAGTTAAGCAGCATTACATTCCCCAAGAACCTTGAGGCTGAACCATTAGATAATGCTCCAGTATGACATGGAAAAAATGCTCAGTGACAATTTTTTCACATTCCCAAGTTTTGATATATTGTGTCCATGGAGGAAGGAGAACTTTTTTAATTTCCATAAACCCCTGCACCTACTGAGCTATAATCACCCAGAAGGACATCTTGAATTCATAGAGGCTTCCTCAGGGCTAATGGCAGTCCTGAAGACCCCTCTAGAGTATCCTAACTGTGTCTTGGCATCTGTGGGGGTAACTTGGGTATTCCTGGATAGCATTTGTGTTTTTTGTTTTGTGCTTCTTGTGAAAGCCACCCAAAAGCAGAGCATATGCCCAGCTCCTGCTTTCCTCTGAGGCCTCGCCCTCTGCACTGCTGCAGATGCCAACAATACCACTCACTGGGGCAGGTGACTAAACTTGAGCTGCCCTGGCAGGAGGGAATCTCCAGAATCTTCAGTACCCTGAAGCTTATATCCACAGTCTCCTTGGAAAAGAAGAGAATCCTCTCCTTTCCATGCTACAGAGTCCCCTCTGTCACTTGAGCCATTAATGCAGTGAAGTCTGTGTCTCCACATCGTAAGGATCCCTGCTGGAAAACATCTTTATTAGCTTCCACTGCAGTCCCTTTCTCCATAGGGCTCAAATCAGTTATTTAGGTCAGCCAGGATGCCGTCCCATCCACTTGAAGCTTATTTGGTCAAGCTTTTCTCCTCCAGTCAAAACCTTTCATTCGGATGACTTCCTGACATTCTTCATAGTGAGTTTATCAGTTATGTCCAGGCACATCTGACTCCCAATTTAAGTTCACACTGGAATCTCACCTACATTGTGTAAGGAAATTATAGATGAGAGGTGGAAAGATAAATGGATCATCAAACAATGATCCATTCATCCTCCCACCCCCATACATACCGGACTGTAATTCTGGTACCAGTCCTAGTGAGAGAGCCTTTAGCATATGCTCTTCAGGAATTGCTATTTGCTCTGCCACCTTCTTTGGACAGGCTTTCAAGTGAGAATTCAGATAAATCACCAGCTCAGCAGCCTCAGGTGAACCCTACATTTCATGACCTGCCCAGACTTCATGGGGAAGAAACTGCACATTCCAGGGCTCCTTGGATGATGAGATATTGTTCATAACTGTACTGCCACATAATTGCTACTTTACTTCTGAGGAGAGCTGCAGTGTAATTAAAATCATTAAAGGTGCAGAAAATCAATCCTTGGCTACAGAGTTGAGTACAGAGAGACTTTCCAAGTAGCAGCAGCAGCAGCAATCAATCTTCCCACAAGCTCCCAGGGCAATGCATGTGGATAAGGGGTAATTTTGTTGTTATATCCCATCTTCAAGTTTCCCTAGGAAGAGATTTTCAAATAAAGGTACTCATTAACGAAAGAGATGCACTAAGCCCTCAAGTTGTCTGCCTATGGACAGCAAGGAGTAGAGTCAAAAATAAGTTGTGTTCTTTACAAAGAGGGATGAGCTAGAGCAGACTAAATTTGCTGCCGTTATGTTCATTAATGAAGCTAGTTCCACCCAAGGTGTCTAATCTAGAGGAAAGGAGTTCTTCCTGAGTTTAATGCTATTCTCTCTTCATCCACACAAATGGGTCCACATCACTGAATACCAATAACTTTGCCTAGTGAAGCAGGATCAAAGACTTCACTCTAGGAGGTTCATGAATTTCTCCAAATCACCCTCTCTGTCTCTCCCCTCTGCATCCCCCACTTCCCTACCTCCCCACACACACTTGTGTGCTAACACAGTGTCACTGAACTATGAAAGGTTCTAACCTCTACCCTCAAGCCTCCTCCTCTTCCCCCAAACACTCATAGAATGCTTGTTCTGTGCAAGGTACATGCTAGGCTCTAGGACCACAATGAAGTAATAAAACCATGGATCCAGGCCTCAAGATATTTACTGGAGAATTGCATGACGGGGACACAGGTGTCAGCAGAAAATCACATGCTGAGCAACCTGTGGATGATTGAGAAGAATTAAAATGTTGCTACAGGACTTCAAAGCAGAGAGAAGTAGCCATGGAAAAAGGCTTACAGCTTAAGTTATATATTTGAGGAAAGACAGAGCCATGAAGAGCAGGGAATTTCAGGGGCATTGGCAACAAGAGCAATGCTCAGGGCAGAGCAAGGAAGTATGGTGCTGCTCACAGTCTCTGTGCTACACAGAGTCTCTGGCAGCTCTGTGAATGACCAAGGAAGAATGCCAGGAGCGTACTTACCCATCTCATCTTCACGGATTTCAAATTAAATCTTGAAAGCCATTTCATTACCCAAACTAATCTACTTTGTATTCAATGAGCCATAAATAAAAGGGAAGGTAGCAGCTTAAATCATTTTATGTAAGCCATTAACTCATGAATTGCCTCTCTTTTTCTGCTCTGCATGATAACTCAGAGCTTTAGAGTTTACAGGGCCCAAGTGAAGTTACGGTCTTTTTTTCTGGCTTGTGTAACAGAATATCACAGACTGGGTAATTTATAAACAACAGAAGTCTAGTTAGCTCATAGTTCTGGAGTCTGGGAAGTCCAAGAGCACCAGCATCTGCAAGGGTCATCTCATGGCAGAAGGATGGAAGGCACAAGCAAACATGGAAGACACAGAGAGAAAGAAAGCACAAGGGACAGACTCTCTTTTGCAACAACCCACTTTCATGATAACTAACCTGCTCCCATGATACTGACCTCTTATTAGGCCCCACTTCCCAACACTGTTGCATTGAAAATTAAGTTTCCAGCACATTAATTTAGGAGACACACTCAAACTATGTATGCTTTAAGCTATGTGATTCTGGGCAAGTTATTTAACCTCTTCATGCCACAGACTTTGATCTATAAAATGAGGTAAATGATACATCCATTGCAAATATAAGGTGCTGTCTACATAAAGCTTAAGACAGTGCCTGGTCCATGTAGGTGGTTAATAAATAGAGTTTTTATTACTATTGTTACCAGCTTCATTCATATTCTTGACCCTTTCCCACCCAATACATGTCCCAAAAGCCTTATTTCCTTGCCCGCACAAATATGCAAGGGGATGGGGGAATCCTTTGGGAGCAATACTTTCCAATATGGTAGCCGCTAACCACATGTAACTATTTACATTTAAATTCATAAAAAGAAAATAAAATTTCAAACTCAGTTTCTCAGTCAGACTTGCCTTATGTCAAGGACTCAATAGTTACATGAGGCTAAGAACTCCCATATCAGACAGCACAGATATAGAATGTTACCATCATCAGAGGAAGATATATTTGACAGCCTGGCCTAAGAATATTTTTTACTGCAAGCAACAGTAAATCCATCTTACAAGGATTACATAAATGGTTCTTAACCAAGGATAACATTATGCTCCAATATCTGAAGACATTTTTGATGGTGACAAATATGGGGCACTATTCAGAGTGGGTAGAGGCCAGTGATGCTGCTACAATGCACCAGACAGTCCCCCACACAAAGAATTGTTAGCCACAAATGTCAATAGTGTCAAGATTGAGAAACCCTGAAATACACAAATAGAACATATTTTTCTCACGTAGCTAAAAGTTAGGGGCTCACTGCTGCTGACATCAGTGATACAACAGTGCGAGAGCCAACCCTTTGTGATTCTCTTTGCTCTTCCTATGTAATGATAAAGTGGTTGCTATAACTCCAGGAATCACATTCTTTTTCAAGATAGAAAGGAAGAGGAGAGAAACATAGAGTCAACTGTGTCTAGAGCATGTTGGCTGAAATCCCAAACCAAGTTGTGGACTATTACAACAATGGCAAAGGGATTAAAGAGAAATGTTCATCACAAATTTACAAGTCTTCAAGGCCGAGCTCAGTGGCTCATGTCTGTAATCCCAGCACTTCAGGAGGCCAATGCAGTGGATCACCTGAGGTCAGGAGTTCAGGAGCAGCCTGGCCAACATCGTGAAACCCTGTCTCTACTGAAAATACAAAAAGCCAGATGTGGTGGCAGGTGCCTGTAATCCCGGCTACTTGGGAGGCTAAGGCAGGAGAATCGCTTGAATCAGGGAGGTGGAGGAGGTTGCAGTGAGCCGAGATCATGCCACTGCATTCCAGCCTGGGCAACAGAAGTGAAACTCCATCTCAAAAAAAAGAAAGAAAGAGAAAGAAATGTACAAATCTTCCAGAATACTAGCACCATGACCGCCACATACTTTTACAGAGTTCAAAATATTACTCCTATATTTCATATTTAATACTTCTACTCCTGTACTTTAAAAAAAACAACACATACACCTTTAAAAATAGCATGTTTTGGTGATTTTTAACTATCTGACAATTTTTTTGTATGTGTAGCCCTGAGGCCAGAATCTATTAAACTCTTGTACTGTTAAAGACTTTTTACAAGGAAAAGGTCTTAACTTTTCACCAGTAAAGAAAAGCTTTCCAAAAATCCTTCCCCAGGAAATTTTCCCTTATATCTCAAAGGATAGAATTGGGTCATATGGTCATCCCTAGATGTAAAGGAAGCTGGAAAATCAAGGATTTGACTTTCTAACCTTTGTATGAGAAATAGCCAGGGAGAAAAGGTATAAATGACTTTTGCATCTGCCCCAGTATTCACATGGACCATGATCTGACACACAACCCTGAAGTTGTTCATAAAATTAAGGGACACCTGTAGATCACAAATGTCCATCATGCTATGGTATCTTCAAAATGTGAAAGATCACTTTAAGGAACTCTTTACAGTGTTTTCAGATTGCTTTAAAGACATAGGTCTCTTATTTTGAGACTCTGTGATATAAAGTGAATCGTTTTTTCTCTTTTGCCTCTAAGTACACTGGGCTTTAGCAAAGTTTAATGGCCAAGTGGCAAGCCACACAGGAAAGAAAGAACTGAAAACCAGGTTACACTGTATTTAGTCCAGCCCTTTTTCTTTTGGAATCTCAAACATTTGTTAAGTGTGCCTCAAGTTTTCAATTCCTTCAATAATAGCTAATAATGAGGCTCAGGCCATTGAAGCTGCTTGCCCAGGGGTTGTACAGTTAGTACTAAGTATGATATCAGCCTCAACCTTTCTCTGCTGCAGAATCACCATAAATCACATGGTCCTCCTGTGCCCCTGCCCCCAAACCATGCAGTAGATCCACAAGGCTGATAGAAAAAAAGCTAAATGAATTAGTGTGGTATTCAAGACTCTCCATCACCTGGTGTCAAGCCAATTTTCCAACCAAATTCCCAACCAACCCTGCATCTCCCCAACAGCCCCCTCCCCCACAACCCACCATACACACTTCCTGTAGCTCCGTCAGATAACTCCGTGTCACTAGAATGGTCAAATGCCATTCCCCTACCCCTTCTCTATGTGTTAAAATATGCTCAGCTTAAAAGCCACCTCCTCTTGGAAGCTTCCAAGATAAGTTAGTCTCTTTGCTTTTTATGCCCTGACCTCACTGTTTGTGACTGTCTAGAGAAGTGCTTCTCAAATTTTAACAGGCATATGAATCACTAGCTCTGAGTTGGGTCTGACAGTCTACATTGCTAATAAGCTCCCATGTGATGTGACACTGATGCTCTACAGCATATTTCATATTCTACCCCATAGTGGGGTTAATAATGGCCATGCCTAGCTCCCCTTATGTGATTACAACCTTCCTGAGGCAAGAACCGTAGGATAGACCCTTAAACCCTAATGAGGCACCTGGAACATAAATAAGTGCCTAAAATTGACTGCCAATTAGAAATAAAACTGCAGAACAATTCATTCTTCCATCCAATTTTTACTCATCATCAGATGTAAATCGTTTCATAGTTTGAGACAGGCATAAAATAGATACTAATGAAATTAAAGGTTCATTTTCCAATAATCTGATAACTCTTGCTTGAAGTAGACCCTTGACAAACAATGAATGAATGAAAGTGAATGAAATTTAGTTGCTCCGAGCAGGACTCAAATCTTTTGGGCTGAGTCTGGTTCCTTGGACTGTAAGCCAAAGTCATGGTGATTTCTTCTTCCCTACAGGCATCTCCAGCTGCCCTGGCAAAGAGCGTGTTGGCTGAAGTCCCAAACCAAGTTGTGGACTATTACAATGGCAAAGGAATTAAACCAAAATGTTCATCAGAAATGTATGATTCTTCCAGAACACTAGCACCATGAACTCCCACACAGTTTTACAGAGTTCTGAAATACTACTCCTGCTAATATTTCATATTTAATAATTCTATACTTTAAAAAGAAAACAACACATACACATTTAAAAATAGCACGTTTTGGTGATTTTTAACTATCTGACATTTTTTTTTTTTGCATGTGTAGCCCTGAGGCCTGGATCTGTTAAACCCTTGTATGGTTAAATTTTTACAAAGAAATACAGATAATAATAACTTACTATTTACATTACAGCATGTTGCCTTGAAATATAATGGTATCTGTATCCATTTTTTATACAGGTTTGTTGAAATTTTGCTAAATTTCTTATCTTTACACTCTAAAGCATTTTGAAACATTTATTGAATGTTGATAGCCAAAATATACTTGGTTTTATCTGCTATAGGATGAGAGACTTTTTAAAATGGCAGATGCATGGATTGTATTTTGCATGTTTAAAATAAAAAAAGAAAAACCCACACTGTTTTTGCAGTTGTTATCTCTAATTCCTCCCTACTGAGAATGGTCTGTCTACTAAAGAAGAGGTTTATACACCTCTTCTTTTTGAGGTGGGTCTCTTTGAAGTAGGTCTGAGTCATCTGGCCCAGTACCTCTCACACGTTACTGTGCACACAAATCACCTGACAGTCTTTTTAAAATTCAGATTGTGATCCAGTAAGTCTCTGTGGGGCTCAAGATTTTGCATCTTTAGCAAAGTCCCAGGTGATGTTAATGCAGTCCCTGGACTACATCAAGAGGAGTGAGGTTCTAGACTTTAGGGTGTCATGATGGAGACTATCAAAACCAGGGCAGCTTCTAGTCTGCTTGAAAACCGCACCTCTTCCTGACGGTAGCATAAAAGTCCTGCCTGTCTCCGAGGTGGTAGAAAGTAGTAAGACTGACTCCAGAAGCTGCACACCTCACATCAGTCTCTCTGCTTTATACTCACACCACTTCCCTAGACAAGACTAGAAAGGGCTTGCTCTTCCTGGCCAGTGTCTGCCCTCTTCAAAGTGGCATCACACACCACTGCATGGATGGTGTCAATCCATAGAAGTGACCTCAAAGAGTCTTCACTGGAACCACAACAATAGAAACTTACCCATGGCAAATGGCCATGCAGTACATCTCCCGACATCTGGTCCATTATGTTGACCTTTGAGCTTAGTGTGGGAACTTCTTTCTCCTTTCTATCACTTCTGAGAGCAAACTCTATCAGCAGAAATCCCTGGAATTATTGTTTGGGGTGGAGGTGTTTTGTTTCAATATAATAAGCTGGCCAGTCTGGAGCCAAAAGAATGAATGTTTAACTTGTATGATCTTCTTGCAGAGAAACAGACAAGTGTTTTTGCAAGCATAAATGGCAAAAAGTGGAATATATTTTTGGTCAGAGAGATGAATAAGTAAATCATGAGGCAAAATTTGTTGTTTGTTTGAAGGGGGGAGCAGTATTAACAAGCAAATAAAATGCCTTGTATGATTTCCATAGTTGCAATTATAGAACCTAATCTTGCAAATACATGTTAAGCAAAAGCACAACATTTTGAGAATGATGGTTTAATTGTATAACTGAAAAACATCATAAATATTTAAATGATATTGTTTTATTAATAAATTGGGTACTTACAGAATTCTTCTAAGAGTTGTGGTCTTGTTTCTCTTTTCAAGGCAACTTCATAACAGTAATTTATTTTATGTAGATAATGTGGTCTCAGATTAGAAGTAGCTCTTTCATAGTCCAGTGGAAACATGGATTGCTGCTTCTAATAAACAAGAAATTAAAATATTTAGGAACTATATTACAGAAATATCTGGCGATTATTTCTATTCCCAAACCAAGACATGAACTTCCATGTCTATGTACCTGGAACATAGTGAATGCTCAATAGACATTTAATAAATACAGAGATGACTAATAAATGAATGAATGAATAGACTTGTTGATATGCCTTATGATCAATCTTTAATCCATTGTAGATTTAACAGGTAAGTTCAGTGTCGTATCTATCAATCAAATGATGCACCATTTTATTCACAACGATCGACTGGGATTTCTACACTCACATCAGGATTCCTGGAGTCTGTGAGATGCGGCGGAGAGAATAGAGTGTGGATGGCCTGGCAGAACCTTAAGGCAGTTTACTTTCCTTTTCACAGTTCATCTCAAAAGAATAGTAAAAACAATACCTACGAGTTATTGAAGGGTGTCTTTTCAGGTCAAGTTGCTATAACAAAATGCCATAAACTGGGTAGATTAAACAACAGATATTTACTTTTCACAGTTCTGAAGTCTGGCGAGTCCAAGAAAAGTACAAGTCAATTTGGCTCCAGGGCTCACTTCTGGCTTGGAGATAGCCATCTTCTTACTATGTCCTATCATGATAGAGAGAGCGAGTTGGCTTTCTGGTCTCTTCTTATAAGGGCACTAATCTCCTCACAAGGATCCCACCCTCATGATCTCATCTAAGTCTAATTATCTCCAAAAGTCCCCACCTCTTCATACTATCACATTGAGATGTAGGCCTTCATGTATAAATTTTGGAGAGACACTAATTTTCAGTCCATAACAAAAGGTTACCGTGTGCCAGGCACTGTTCTAAGTGCTTGTCATGTACTATCTCATTTATTCCTCCCAACATCCTTGTGAGCTAGGTAGTATTAATAATCTTACTTTGCAGATGAGGCAGAGGTTGCAGTGAGCTGAGATTGCACCACTGCACTCCAGCCTGGATAATAGAGCAAGACTTGGTCTAAAAAAAAAAGACTACAAGAACCAATCTGTGCAAGTCAAATGAAAAATACCTGGGCTTATGTTGGCTCTGTATGCAAATTTGGAACCACTGAGTTATTTCTGTGTATGGCCTGCTCTCCACTGGGTCTCAAAAGATAATATACACACTTTAAAATTCCTGAAGACCCTAAAGAGGTTTTATTTCTGTGGCTTATATTGATTAATATTTGCTATATTAGGAATTGAAACTGAAAATGTAATATATTTATTAATTTATATAAACAATAATAGACCCATTACATAACATAAATAAAATACTTTCATAACAAACTACATTTTCAAAACCAAAAAATAGTCAGTGAGAAGAGCGGCACTGTTTTACAATGTTTTCGAATCTTCCAGGGTCCTGTTTAATAAAAGATTGCTAGATTCTTATATCTGCTTCTGTATTCAACGTGTTGTGAAAAATGTTTTGGTTGAAGTACAATGTTGGAAACCTGGCCTCACATGGACGTGTAGTTGGAAAGGGGAGAGCTATTTTTAGCTTTTTCTTTTTACCACATCCAAACTCAAAAAGTGGTAGTGTTTTAAAGGATAGTTGCAGTGTAGAATATGAAATCTTATCAATAAAACTGTCCTAGCATTTTCAATGGTTCTTTTACCCATGCATGGCTTTGTAGCATCATGCACTGATCACTGAGAAATATTGATCCACTCAGCTATTTAGAGGTTCCAAATGCTTGCACAGTTTGTTTTATAATATCAAAAAACCCCTACATTTTCTATTGCTATACAGTATCACTGCTGATTTCACCAGACAATCTTTAAGTATGGAAAATCTGTCAAATTATGGTGGCAGGTTCAGGCTTTCCAAATCTCTCATCTTTGCTAGAAAGCTCAAATGTCATCATTGCCAATAAATGCTGTCAGTTGTTTTTCCCGAAGTGACAAGCTAACTTCGATCATTTTTAAGAAAATATCTCCCAAGTCTGAATAACTCTGGTTTATCTGTCAGTCTCTTTACAAGTAAAAATAATGTTCTATGAGAAAGAAAAGCAGCTAAATCAGCTCCAAACACAGTGGCATGTGTGTTTTTCCTTGAGGCAACCATTTTAGGTTAAATGCAGCAAAAGCACTTTCTGGTGCTTTGCAATTGGTCTCCCAGCATTTGAGACGTGGACTCACAGGTCAAGATTTAATAAAAATGATAATTTTCCTACTGCATCAGGAACATTGTTAAGTGAAACTATGTTTTTTCTTCAAGTGTGTGATGGTAAAAAATTCAGGGAACACTAGTATCATGTGGTGCCACTTTCTTGATGTGAGCTATGGCCCCAACGGTTTTACCCACCATCGCTTTTGCACCCCTCATGCAAATGTCAATATAGCGAAAAAGATGAACAACATTTTAATGTTATTATGAAAATAGTTTTTACCTCACAGACTCCCTGAAAGGGTCTCAGGAATCTCAGTCTGAGAACTGCTTTCCATAGGCTACTTGCCAAAGTTGTATTTGTTTGCTATTTCTGCATAACACATCCACAAACTTAGTGTTTAAAACAACACATATTATCTCAGTGTTTCTATAGGTCAGAAATTCAAGAAGACTTAGGTCCATCCTCAGCTTAAAGTCTTACAAGGCTAAAATCAAGGTGTCAATGGGGTTGTGTTCCTTACTAGACGGCTCCAGCAAGAATCTGCCAAGCTCACTTGGGTTGTTGGTTTCAGTTGTAAAACTGAAGAAGTCCCTGTTTTCTTGCTGGCGATCAGCTGAGCAAGGAAGTAGTGGGGAGGGCAGTGTCAGGGATGGTGGGGTGGGAGCAGACACAATCTTGACTCTGAAAGGCTTCTCATGTTCCATCTTATGCTCTCCATGTGGCCCTCTCCAGCACTGGTGTGTCCTCCTCAAACACTGAATCTAATTTCTTTTTCTGCTGTATTTCACTGACTCCAGCCAAAGAAAGTTTTCTGCTTTCAAGGGTTTATGATTAGATTGGCCAACCCAGACGATCCAAGATCCTAAGCTCTATAGCAGTAATTACATTGCCAAAGTCATAACCCCCTAAACAGAACACGTTTATGGGTTCCAGGGACTAGGGCTTGGACTTATTTGGGGGCCCATTCTGCCTACCACAAAAGAAATGCAAAACATTACTAGATGATTCTTAAAGTAAATGTGGGCTGTTCAAGAACTGTAAAAAGGCTTCCCATGGAAATAGAAGAAAAATATAGACCAAGTCAAGGAGTGGTGTTAAAAATACCTGCTGATTCTAGACCTTGCCCAGGAGAGCTTATTCTAAATCTGCTTGAATACCTCCCTTTTTTCAGTCTACACAGCACTTGTTAAGCAACAACCTTGCTTGCACTGACCTCGTGGGTGAGAAATGGGGGATGCGAGTTAGAGAGGCAGAGATAAAAAAAATATAGTCCCTACTCCTGGAGGAGCTCACAGCCTAGAGCTGCCCTCTGATCCTAGGACTTTGGGATCCCATTAGACATACATGCCTGAACAATTAAGACATTTACTATCTGAGGGCTTTCTCATGAAGATATTCTCCAACACTGAGAATAGAGTAGTGGTGTAGGAAGAGCGGTAAGGACACAGGTGAGAACAATCAAGCCAGTCAACTATTTTTTTCATCATTTCCTGCCTTGCCCTCCACGTGAAATAGACAAATTCATCCTTAAAAGCATTCTGCTTTTCAATTCTGTCTAGACTCAGTGCCTTCCTCTTGAGCATAGTACAGTGAAAGTACCTGGTGTTTTCAAGCCAAAGCAACAAGAATTCAAATTCAATCTCTGCTACTTAAGAGTGGGATGATATCTCTGAGCCTCAACTTTCCCATCTGTAGAATAGGGAGAACAATTCCTACTTTGATAGATTGCTACAATTTGAGAACTGAAGATGTTTGCAAGCACCTTAGAACTGTATCTGGAGGTTGGATTCCCTGAAAAGTAAACTCTAAGATCAAAATTAGAAGGTGGTAGACTATTAAGGGAGTATTATCAGGCTTGTGAACTGCAGAAGGAAAGGGAACGTGAGACTGTGATCCCATAGGAAACTTTGCAGAGGGCAGCCCTTTGAATTGATCCCCAAGGGCCTGGCCTTTAAATTCCATCACAGATAAAGCCAGCAGATGCCTCAAAAGAAGCGTTGGTTTTGATCAAAACATCTCTTTTCAACTAAGGAAATTTCAGAAATGTTGAGCTTCTGGGTCTCAGCAAGAATAAATTCTGAATCCTGAAGGGGAGATCTGGGTTGCAAAGCACAGCATCTATGACACCTGGCGTTTGGCACAGTCCTCAATATATTGTGACCTTTGCTATTATTGCCATCATTTTTAACTTGTTTGTATAGCCACTGTTCCTGACTTATTCTAACCCTATCCCCTCTTGTCTAGGAGGTAAAAGATTTTCCTAACTGGTTTCTGTAATCCACATTCATACTTCCGCCACAGCGGTAGTTATGAAATAAATCTGAGCATCTCATTGCCCTGCCTAAAATACTTCAGTGGCTCCCCACCAACTTCAGAATGAAATCTTAACTTTTGAATATGACCTTGAACATAACATGCATCTGACTTTCATCATGATCCCTGCACAGTTTTTCGGCCTACTTCTAGCCACCCCAACCCACCCTACACTGCTCATAAACTCTTCCCATTGGCTTGTTGAAGCTTCCCCATCCCACCCCTTCACCCAGTTAATGTCTACTTACCTTGGAAGACGCAGCTCACATGTTAATTACTCTCAGAAGCCCTCCTAGGCCTGGAGCAGTGGCTCAAGCCTATAATCCCAGCACTCTGGGAGGCCAAGGCAGGCAGATCACCTGAGGGCAGGAGATCGAGACCAGCCTGGCCAACATGATGAAACCCCGCCTCTACTAAAAAATACAAAAATTAGCTGGGCATGGTGGCGCACACCTATAATCCCAGTTACTCAGGAGGCTGAAGTGAGAAAATCGCTTGAACCTGGAAGGCAGAGGTTGCAGTGAGCCAAGATCATGCCACTGCACTCCAGCCTGGGTGACAGAGCAAGACTCTATCTAAAAAAAAAAAAAGAAGAAGAAGAAGCCAAGAAGCCCTCCTAAACCTGTGCATACCTCTGTCAGAACCTTTTTCCCCACGTAGTACCTTAGTTTCTCCCAGAGAGCAGAGTCCTGTCTTATCTTTAAACTGAGACCCTATTTAGTGCCCAATACATGATTAGAGCATACAGGAATAAATCTGTAAGAGGAGTTGCCCTTCTGAAGGGAGGGGAACCACTTACAATAGACCCTCAGTGCAGTCTTTTAAGAAATATAGATGGCAAGCACAAATCAAATTCTGGTGCATTCACTTGTATTACAGCAAAATTCTCAGTTTAGCACTAAGATTTTCAGGCAAACATTATTAAGTACATCAAACTTATAATACAAGAGAATGTGACCAGTTTCCCAAGGTTTATGTAATATACTTACATAATTCAGATGTCCCCCAAATTTCTCCAGCCTTCCAACAAAATACCCCAACAGGAATGTCATCACCTGTGTTTTGTTGGAACTAGATAGCGGTGGTGGTTTACAACATTTTGAATGTACTAAATGTCACTAAATTGTACTCTTTGAAATGACTAATTTTATGTTATATAGGTTATGTTATGTGACTTTTACATTAACTAAAATGACACACAATAAAATGTTCTACTACCCCAGAGGATTAGATTAGCAAGCTATCCAGTCACTCATCTGGTTCCCCTCCCAAACCCATCCTCATGTCTCGCTTTGGATGTGGTTCCAGGTTCCTCTGCTAATTACTCCCTGCCCTTGCATCACATTAACACATTTCTAAATGGCTGAATTTTTCTTTAACTCATACCCCACACTCACCACCCCTGACACCGCTATGGACACGTTTTCCTTGCTTAATCCCCCAAAGTACAACCAAGAACAGAAAATAGTATTTAGCAAAGCTTTCCTGAAAACTTGAAGTGAACAAAGGAAACTATGATGCAAAAGGGATAAACATAAGACTGAATCCTGTGTTTGCTGTAAGAAGTCATGGGCTATAAAATATATTGCTAATTTAATAACTCAGGAGAAAAAGAAAAATCTCATTAAACATTTACAAAAGTTTCATTTAAAAAATTTCTTAGTTGTCAATAATAACACAGTTTTATCCCTGCGATTTCATATCCTTTCTTCTTCAGTGTCAAATTGCATCTAAGCCTTCTTCATATTGTTAATTTAAATGTTCTTCTGCCATTTGCAGTTACACGGAGCATCATAAAAAATGCTGGTATTCATAACAGTGTGTGGGATCCTGACCTTTTTGGGTCTTTAGTATGTATAATATAATAATGAAGCTTACTCAGAAGCACTGATGTTTTGTAGGCATTTCTTATTTTATTAAACTTACAGTGTTTTCTAATTTTAAAACCCCAGTGTGCATTCATAAAGGAGCACTAGGCTGCCATTCCATTCCTGTTTGTGACTCCTGAGAACATAGCAGGATTCTAAAACTGCAGCCTTGTTGATAGAACAAAAAATGCTTTTTCCAAAAACCAAACATGGCTTCAAGCTCTGAAATATTTCTCTAATGTTGCCCAGGAATTTATGAGGGAAAAAAAAAGATTTAAAAATATAATGGTATCTTATAGCATACATGGTTCTTTTAGGTATATGGAACATACATGCATATAAATATATATGTATACATATATTAGCCTTCACTTTTATAAAATTTAACAACAGTATGCCTGAGTTTGGCAGGGCTTACTCTAAGGTGGGCAGACACCTCTTCCCCATTAATGTTCCCATCCTGACTGCCAGAGGAGTTTCTAAGACAGGAATTTCTTTTATTGGTGATGAAAAGTTTTGTGTATTTCAAAAGAAAGATATTTTTCTTCCCTCTTGCATAATGAATGATTTTTTCCAAGCAACATAAAAATGCTAAAAAGGACTTGCCTACATTCATTAACAACCCAGAGGTAAATCCTTGGCAACGCTGGGATCCACTGGGATTGCAATCCCTGCATCATGGAAAGCAATCAGAGCCCCAAATGTCAAACCCAGGTGGAATGGAGTGTAGGATATTACAAATATGTACACCCACAGGAACTGAATTAGGCTGAGAAAATAATTTCATAATCTAAACTAATTCATTTAGACTTTAATATTAAGCACATGAATTGAAAGTGACTAAAAATATCATTAAATTACAGCCACAGCTCAGAAATTACCACCCTATTCTCTGTCTGTTTTGTTTTTAGCATCTTCAGGATCAAAATGAGCTTACCTGAGCTGCCCCACCTGAGCTGCCCTGCCCATGGGATTTAGTCTTTTTTTTTTTTCCTGCAGATCTCAGCCCATCCTAGAAAGAACATTTGTCTATTCTAGCAAGCATGGGTAACAAGCTGATCTGATCCTCCAAAAGAAGGCAGAATTGTTATGGCTATGAGCAAGAGTTTTGGTGTCAAGCAAAAACAGATTCCCCAGAGAATGTAAATGTAGTTATCCTCTCTGATCTTAAAGTTTCTTATTTGTAAAATGAAGACAATATTATCTACCTCTTAGAGTGCTTGTGAGTACTTAAGAAGATAATATCTTTAAAGTGTTATATCAGTGTACGGCATATAGGTCTGTGAATCATTATTTATAGCATAACAGGCAAGTTGTACAGCCTAGAAGGCAAAAGCTTGGCAATACGTAAATAAATAAAGCAAGCTGATGGACCATGATAGTACCCTCCTCTCCTCCATCTCTGGGAAACCCACTGTGTATCTTCTTCCCAGTATTCTCTATTGACCACTCCTTACTATTCCCCTGGTGTGCATTATATGATGGCTCATTACATTTTTTTATTTCAGGATTTGGAATAAGATGATTCACACTTATATGCGTAATACAATGGAGGCAATAAAATAAAATTTTTCTCATATCCCTGGAAGCGGGAAGGACACAGTGACTACAGTGGTTTCTAAATTTACTGGAATTTTGATGGGGGAACTGAGGGCTTGAGGGAGAATGGCTCCTTGCTGCCCAGGCTGGCTTCATCTTCCTCCTCAGAAGACCACTGTGCTTTAAAATCCAGTAAAGTATCCATTATGACCAGCACTTTTTTCTGCCTGAGACCTCCCATTGCCCATTGTTGGCACATTCCCTGGTGCTCATGGAAGTAAATGTCCAATTCAGATGACAAAGTCTATTTCCCTAAGAATCAAGGTTGGTATGTATTATTTTCTTCTCTGACCAAGTCACAAGCTTCCTTTTGCAAAGGATTTGTCTACTCATAATGACATTTTACATGTGAACATTTCCAATCTAGTTGATGCTTCATTTTTAAAATTATTTTCCCTTTCTTTATGGCCCAAACTTAAGCAAGGAGACATTTTGTAAATAATTCATTCTACTTTCAGTCCCCCAAAACAGTAAGCCCAAAGGCTGAGGATCACATAAAGTGGAAATGATAAGAATGTGAATTAGGAGACCTTGGGTCTAAACCAGGTTGTACTAGGTAAACGGCTTCACGAGGGATAGATACGTTGTCCTGGACAATTTACCTAACCTCTCTAGCCACTGTACTTTCCTCATACATTGTTGTTGGAAGGAAATATATATAAAATAATATTTGCAAAACATTTACTATAACACCAGACCCTACATAAATGGCTTAAAAAATAAATTTATTATTGATATTTTTATCACTGCTATTGCTACTGTTATGGTTTAACAGCAGTTCCTTTGTCAAAGAACATACATTCTCTCAAACAAATTACTGTTCCCATCACGATGAACTCACTCCAAGGAAGTCGTTTCTTAAGTAAAGTCTGCAGACCCACACCTGGCATTCTCTGCAATGCTCCTGGACTGGAGATTGATTGTGAACTTCAAGAAGCAAGAAACAGATGGAAGGAAGAGAGGCAAATGTGCCTCATCCAGAGAGGAGCCACGGTTTCCTGGTACTGTTAATGCTGCTGGCAATGATTTTAAACAGTGAAAACACTACTTTTGCATAATATTGTATTTCCATATTAGTAAAAGGAAGTCAGCAAAAGTAGGAAATACAGGACACTAGCGGCCAAAAGAATGACTTGGGGTGTCCTAACTTCTTCTTAAGAGTCTTGCGTGATCACATCAAGATGAACTATTCATGCTAAAAACACCAATGAGAAAGTTAGAAAAGGATGAATTGAGATTTTTTATAATTATAATACCTAACAAAAGTGATTATAAATATCATTATGAATAATTATAGTCAGCATTATTTTAGTTCTTACTAGGTACCAGTTACTGTCTTGAACACTTTACATACATCAGTTCCTTTAATCTGTAGGTTACCTTCTGAAGGAAATTTGTTTTTATCATACTTTAAAGATGAGGAAGCTCAGAGACACTAAGGGATTCACCTAAATGCATAGAAATAGTGATGAAACAGGATTTGAACCCAGACCTGACATTTCTTTAAAAAACATGCTCCTGGCTATTATATGAGTTATCAATATTAATTCCTCTGCTTGTGCTAATGTTGCTGGTGGAGGAGGCAGAAGCATGCAGATGGGCCAAGAGAAGCTTTTCCTTTTGCTAGATGTTTGGTAACTCAATTTCAGGCTCTTTCACCCAGCCATGGTTCTGGGGTTGCCTCTGCTTCTGCAGCTTTGGTAATTCTGGCTACTCGCCCAGTATTACACACCAGATTTCCACATACTTTTGAATTTTTTGTTATTCAAGTATCATTCACATAGCATGAAAGTCCCCCTTTCAACATGCACAGTTCTGTTGTAAGTACATGCACAAAGTTCACACATCTGCAACCATCACTTCTACGATTTCCAAGTGTTTCAGGAACTCTTATTATAAATATGTGGTTTCTGGAAGAGCCAAGCAACCATATCCTATGACCCTGCCTGTAAAGAGCTTGCAATTTAAATGAGAAGGCATGATTTAGAAGCTTGAGGCTTCTCAGTGCTTATAATAAAAGAGAATGATACCATGCAAGAATATAAACATATATATTACACACACACACACATCCCGCACCGGAATTGTTAAGAGAAGAGGGGAGCTAACAGCCGGGTCTATTGATTATGAGAAAGTCCTAAGGCTGACCTTGCAGATGAGGTAGAATAGGAGAGGTGGTGTAAGCAGGGAGGGCTATCAGATGCAAGGAACTCAGGCTAAATGGTTCAAGTGTTAAACTCTTGCCAAGTGTAACTGTGTGCCCTACTGAGAGACTGGCTGAGACTTCAATAGAAAATAAAAAAGAGATTAGATGAAGCGCAGTGATTTCAGCCAGAGAGTGCCTGGTCTATTTGAAGGTAATTTATATAATCATGACTAGAAGCTCATCTCAGAAGCTCAGGTGTGATGCTTATTTGGCTTCAGTGGGATGTATGCTTTGTGAATCAAGGATACATTTGGCTCTGGGTTGGAAATTCCAGCTTTAAAAAGCCATTTTGTTCCATTTTGAAACAAAGGGACAGTGAAAGTCATGCCCCATGATGCTTCATGGTTACTAAAACTGCAAAGGCATTTCTTTCTGCTGGACTAAAAAGGATTATTTTAACCATCATCTCCCAGGTTCCTTGGTTACTAAGGGAATCCTGTCTCATCTCAGCTCAGCGGCACAGACGGGCAAGTTGCCATGACAATCGTGAAAGGCCTGGTTGGAGTCTAATACCACAAATGGAAAGACCACTGTCACTGCATGACCCCTGAGCAAGCTGGCAGTGCCCTTTCTTCCCCTAGCAGTTTGTCCATTCCTTCTACTGGACCCACCTCAGCTGCCCAGTTCTTGCCACTGGGGGCCACAGCACAGTGGCAAGTAGAAAAGGAGCTTAAGGTCAACAGCTGGTCCTGTTTGATGGTAAATCTCCCCTTCTGTCCCTCACTGGGCTGTTGAAGCTCAGTCATAGTCAAGTCCTCATATCCTCTTGGGCATCCATAATTCTTCAAGCCTGGCCTTTGAATGGAGGAGACACTAGGTATTTATCCAAAAGCTACACTGGGTAGCACAAGAAAAATACGGAATAAAGCTCATTTTTTTCTCCTGTAAGCCAGCGAAATATAACCTGAAGCTTTTTCACAAGGTAACTCTGTCATGATATTCAGAATGAATCAATCCCTGCAACTACCTAGATGCGACTTCACTATTTCACATGGACATATACATGGTGCTTGTGGTTCTAGAGATAGCTGCAACAATATCTTCCACCCACATGTTCTTCTTACAATGTGGCTTTGCCATGTTCACATTCAGGGGTGGGTCTATGTTTCTTCCCCTTAAATATGGTCCAGCTCGGGACTGAAGTCAAGTGATACTGTGTGACTTTCAAGGTGAGGTCACATAAAAGGTAATCTGGCTCTCTTGGCATGCTTGCCCTGGGAACCCAATCACCAAATTTTGAAAAAGCCCAAGCATATAGTTATTCCAGTTCACAGCCCAGCTGAGGTCCCACTTCATAGCCAGCATCTACCAGCAGGCATGGAGTAAATGAGGCTGCAGGTGGTTTCAACCTCCAGCTGATACACCCCCAGTTTATATGTCATCATAGCTGAGGCCTCAGACTTCGTGAGGCAGAGGCAGCTGTCCTCACTGTGTCCTTTCTGAATTCCTGGTTAAGAGAAGCCATACAAATAATAAAGTGACAGTTTCTTCACACCAAAAAGTTTGGGCAGTTTATTACCTAGTAATAGTTGCTAGAATTGTGTTCCTTTTATTTCTAGTGCTCTTTCTCTATTCCTGGGCAGTCTAACTCTTCACTTAA
Source organism: Callithrix jacchus (assembly GCF_049354715.1). Taxonomy (NCBI): domain Eukaryota; kingdom Metazoa; phylum Chordata; class Mammalia; order Primates; family Cebidae; genus Callithrix; species Callithrix jacchus. The sequence continues at coordinate 52,655,832 of NC_133518.1, forward strand.
GAAATAATTGAGATGTTAACTCCCCTATGCATTTCCAGTCCAGGTACTTCGTGCATACATCTCTACTTTGGCATTTACCTCCTCTGTTTACCTCCGTTATCTTCCCTGCTACACTGTGAGTTTCTCAAGGACTGAGGTTTTTATCTTGATGTTCTAGAGTAGAAGAAAAATGGCAGAGTGATTAGAGGTTTTAGATCCAGACAAACCTAGTTTTGAATTTCTACTGTGCTACCTATTAGCTAAGTGGGTAAGTTGCTTACTCTTTATCTGACATGCAATCACATATGTAAAATGGTGAATATATCTTTCATTATTGTCAGGAGAAACTTTGATGGTGTCTATTCCAAGACAATTACCTGACATACAAAATGTCCAATAAATAACAGGTATTATCATTGTCATTTTATCTTCTACATGGAGTGAAGTGTGATTCAAATTCATTTGATTATTTAAACAATATTTGTTACATACCTACTACTAAGAACTATATATTTCAGTTGATATTCAATCAAATATTTTTAATATATGGATGTACAAAATAATGCAACTGATCATGAGTTTGGATTTTTAAAGGATACAAGCCTTCTTACCAATAATTACTTTTTTAATTTCAACAGCTTGTGGGGTACCAGTGGTTTTTGGTTACGTGGATAAACTGTAGAGTGATAAAGTCTGAGAGTTTAGCACATCCTTCCCCTGAGTCGTGAACATTCTAACCAATGTGTAGTTTTTTTATCCCTCATCACCGACTCACCCTCTCCCTTCTGAGCTCACAAAATTCATTATACCTTCTGTCTGCCTTTGTGTACCCATAGCTTAGTTCCCACTTATAAGTAAGAACATACAGTATTTGGTTTTCTATTCCTGGGTTACTTCACTTAGAATTATGACCGACAGCTCCATCCAAGTTTCTGCAAAAGACATTATTAAATGTCTGAGTAGTATTTCATGGTGCATATATACTAAATTTTATTAATCCGCTCATTGGTTCATAATTGCAATTGTGAATTGTGCCACAATAAGCATATGCAGGCAGATGTCTCATTGATATAATGACTTCTTCTCTCTTGGGTAGATACCCAGTTGTGGGATTGCTGGATTAAATAGTAGATCTATTTTTAGTTCTTTAGAATTCTCCATACCGTTTTCCATAGTTGTACTAGTTTACATTCCCACCAGTAGTGTATAAATATTCACTTTTCATCATATCCATGCCAATATGTACTGGTTTTTTGACTTTTTAATAATGGCCACTCTGGCAGGGATATGGAGATATCTTGTTGTGGTTTTCATTTGCATTTATCTGATGATTAGTGATGTTAAACATATTTTCATCTTTTTTTGGCCATTTGTATATCTTCCTTTGAGAAATGTCTCTTTATGTCATTTGCCCACTTTTTGATGGGATTATCCATTGTTTTTTCTTTCTTGATGATTTGAGTTTCTTGTAGATTATGGCTATTAGTCCTTTATCAGATGCATGGTTTGCCAATATTTTCTCCCATCTGTACGCTGTCTGTTTACTTTGATGATTACTTTTCTTGCTGTACAGAAGCCTTTTAGTTAAATTACATCCCATTTATTTATTTTTATGTTTGTTTTGTTTGCTTTTGGGATGTTACTAATACTAATAACTTTTTTAGACCTCAAAAAAAAAACTAGAAAATAGAATACTGGCTGGGTGTGATGGCTCATACCTGTAATCCCAGCCCTTTGGTAGGCTAAGGCAGGAGGATTACATGAGGCCAGCAGTTTGATTTTAGCCTGGGCAACACAGCAAGACCCAGTCTCTACAAAATTTAGCCAGGCATGGTAGCATACACCTGTAGTCCTAGTTACTCAGGAGGCGGAGGCAGGAGGATCACCTGAGCTCACAAGTTTGAGGCTGCAGTGAGCCATATCATGTTAGTGCACTCCAGCCTAGGTGACAGAGCAAAACTCCATCTCTCAAACTAAATGAATAAATAAAAATAAATAAAATACAACAGCTTTCTTTTAAATCTTGATGTTATATCTCAAAATATTTCAAAATCGATTTCTGTTTGTTCTATGAGTTACCAGCATTTTGAACTTTGGGCTTAATGGCCTATAGTAGTTTTCTATTTCTGCTATAACAAAGCACCCAAAGCGAAATGGCTTAAGCAACACAAATTTATTATCTTACAATTCTAGGGGTCAAAAGTTTTATGCAAGTCTCATAGGGCTACTATGAAGGTGTCTGCACAGTTGCATTCTATTCTGGAGGCCCGATGGGAGAATCTATTTCCTTGCTTTTACTAGCTTCTAGAAGTCACTGAATTCCTTGGCTTGTGGACCCCTTCCTCCATCGTCCAAGCAAACACTGTTAGTTTGATTCTTTTTACATTGCATTTATCTTACTCTTCCTCCATTGTTACATCTCTCACCACCCAGAAATGTCCTCAGATTTTAAGGACTCATGTAATTAGATTGGGCCCACCCAGATAATCTAGTGTAATCTCCACATCTCAAGGTTCAAAACCTTAATTACAGCAGCAAAGCCCCTTTTGTCATATAATAAAGCACATTTACAGATTTCAAGGATTAGGACATGAATATTTAGAATAATGGGACTATTGTTTTTTACTTTCCAGAAGGAAGACTGGACAGGGCTTTAGCTGGACAAACCATGCTTTCTGCCATCACCCAGATGAAGAGACAGAGAGAGGAAGTGATTTTCTCTGTGTCACACTACTAAGTTAAGTTTAGGGCTGAGATTGAATCCCAAGTCTCTTGACTCTGAGTTCACAGCCCTCTTTAAAATGCTGCTACCCAATATGTGGTCAACATCGACAGCATCTTGAGCTTGTTAGAAATCAGACTCTCAGATCCCACCTTAGACCTAATGAATCAGGTTATGCATTTTAGCAAGATTCCCAGGTAAATTCAGGGTTGAGAATCACTGGCCTACACCATCATGTGGGCTCTGAAAAGCCTCCAAGGAGGTTGCACAGGAATTGAATGATTGAATATCTCAAGCAGCTCAGACTCATCACTTTCTCTTGAGACAAACTGATTCTGCTACAGACTGATCAGACTCCTAAAGAAGCCAGCTTAGCACTATCATTATCAATCTTTCCTGGTCTGGGGCAACCTCTGGATGCTGAGCTGAGTGTTCCAATAATGTGCTATGCAGCTTTCTATTCTAGGGAAAGAGGCAGTACAGCAGAGCCATTAAGCACTTGGACTCTGTAGACAGCCTGCCTGGCATCAACTCCTGGCTCCACCATTTATTTAACAAATGCAAAGTTTGTGTGCTTGAATGCCTGCTCATCTTCTCTGTGCCTCAGTTTCCATATTTGTAAAATAGGGATGAGACTAACAGTACCCACTTCACAGGGGAAGATTAAGTAAGTTAATATATGGAAAACACTTAGAACAATGTCTGCCGCTTAGCAAAAGCAATGCAAATGTTAATATTTATCATTTTTCTGGGAACCCCTCGGACTCTTCCAAGTGGAATCAAAATCCTAAATGAACTCAGTCTCTAGAATTTCTCCAATTCCGTATCTGCATGGCTCAGAGGGGTAATCCTGATTATGATTCTAGGTGACCAGAGTATTCACTGGTCTAGAGCTACACTCTAGCTACCAGAACTCCACTGGCATTGGGAGGAAGACCAGGGAGGAAGAGATGTCCTTTTGAAAAGGATTGTTTCCCTGGAATGTGGTGCTATGTTGTTTCTAATATTTTTGCTAAGTAATCAAAGAACTTTAAAAAACGCACATTGGTATAATTACATTAAGTTTTGAAACTTTAAACCCAGATTACTACATGGCCATACTGCCTTTAAAACAGTTTTTTAAGCTTTCTTCAAGACAAATGTATTTTGATTCTGATCATCTCTTGGAACCCTACAGTCTGTGGGCTTCTTTGGGAATTTACAAGTAAAAGTCATGTTTTAAAACCAATATATTAAAGTTACAAATTGTGATTCGGCCTTACTGAAAGACACTGAAGCAGAATTCATTCTTATTGAATGAGTATCTGTGGATTTTGCAATATGGCCTTTCAAAATTCCAGCAGGCAACAGAACATTGAACATGGCTTTAGCGATTCAAAATGAATCTATTCCTAGGTTTTATTTATTAGGAGAAGGTTTATGATATCATCTGTTGGTCTGAATTAGTGGAGTAAGAATTATAGAACTGTAATACTAAAAAGAGATAGTGCAAATAATCTTTGTTCCAATGAGAAATTGAAGGTGCAGAGAGGCAAAGTGTCATTACAGTTTCAGAGTCTAAGGCAGTTTCTGAAGGATAACATCAGAAATAACAGGAAGCTCTAGGTCAGTGCCTGACTACCCTAGAAAAGTCTAGGCTGGGTCCCTTGAGAACTGGGACTGGTAATTGTCAATTAGCAGCATACTGCAGTGACTAAATCAAGTATGACACTGCTCAACCCTAGCTGGCAATCAGGAGACACGTGTTTTACTTTGATTCAGTTCAGCAGTGGTGCCACTGAGGGTTTTATTGAGTCCAGGTCCTCCTTCTGGATTAGAAGATATTTGATACTATGGGGTAAGGTGAGACCATATGGCTAACTCCTCAATCCTCACTGACCATTGTGTGTGATATATTCACTTCCCAATTTCCTCTTTAGCCTTAAAGGGATTTCATGTTTCTCATAGAAAGCCAAAGAAACCAAATGTCTAAAAGCATAAGCTCTATGGTCACAGTCTTTGGCTGTACCAGTTAATAACTGGGTGACTTATGTAAATTATATAATCTCTGTATGCCTATTTTCTCGACTGTAAAATCCAGATAATAATAGTATTGTCATAGCAGATTGTTATAAACATTAAGTAAAAAAATATACTGAGAGAGTAAAAATGAATACTATTAGTAACTGGACTGCAGTTTTTATAGCAGAACATCAATACAATTCTTCTAACAGACCATACTGTAGACCACACCCACTGCTGCAAAATGACTAACAGTCTTATTCTGAGTGATTGCTGCTTTCTTACAAACATCATGCCCACTCCTGCTCTGTTCTTCCTTTCTCCAGAAAAAAGATTGTCAATATGTCCAATTTCTCAACTGTCCTTTCTTCTTGACAGCATCCATTCCAAAACAAGTTCCTGCTTCTCTGATGCCACCTTAAAATCACTCAGCATTAAGTCCAAATTTCATTTTAAGCCCCTCCCAGGTCACTCTTTTGAAAACATCCTCAGACATATGCTGCCTCTTGCTGCATCGAACTAATTAAACTCAACTTTGTATGAGTTCACGTTTTCTCCTAGTAATCTTGGCTGATGGGCTTCCACAATACTAAGCACATACTCTAGCACACTATATGCACAAAAATGTTAGCTATTTGCAATAGTATGGAAATCTTCTTATTCTCAATTTATTGCATGTAGCACACCTCAAAACATGTTTGTTCAATGAAGAGCCATCTTTAAGTATCTGGGAAGAAAGGCAGCATGGTTAGAATAAAGAGATGTCATTTTTCCTTCAAGGTCTAAAATGTTAATGAAAAGTGTCTAAGGTAACTATAAAAGCAATGAATGGAATGATTGGACAAGCAAAGCAAAGGCTTTTTAGCCTACTAAAGTCCAAGTAATGGTCAGAAATTGACTATTGCCTAGACCTGTTAAGCCAGGATAGCCAGACCTCTAGTAAAAAGAGAGGGTTCAAATAGCTACACTTTTAAGTTCTTATTTCCAAATGTCTACAAACACTAATCTGACAAATAAGGGAATTAGTAGAAGAATAAATGTCCTAGTCTCATACATGGTGATTAGGCTGGAACTGGAACCCAGGATAGGAGATTGTTTGTACGGAAGGTGTATTAGCTATCCATTGCTGCATCACAAATTACCATAAAGTTTAATGACTCAAAAAAACATTAATCATTTATTTTTTCTAGTAATTTCTCCTGGTCAGGAATTCATAAATTGCCTGGCTTCTTAACATCTTCATGAGTTGCAGACATTTGAAAGGTTGCCTAGGGCTGGGAGATCCACTTCCTAGATGACTCAGTCATTGCTGCTAGTTGATTTCTCTTTATATGGTCCTCTCTGCAGAGCTGTTTAAATGTCTGCAAGAAATGATGGCTAGTTTTCACCATAGGGAGCAATACAAGAGACAAAATCTGAAGTAACAGTATGTTTTATGATCCAGCCCTGGAAGTCATACATTATTTCTATGGCTGTAGTCTATTGCTAATACATGCCAACCCTGTTTCAGGGCCAACTCTGCTCCTCTGCCAGATGTGTTGTTTTGGACCACACCTAAATTCCAAGTCCGTTTCTTCATTTGTAATAGAAAAATAACTACTTCCTTTCAGGACCATTTTTTATGATTAAGAAATACAGAATTATCAAAAGTTGCTTAGCATAATGAATTGCCCCACAATGGGCACTATTTAGAAGTGTTCTCATTTTCCTTAGCGTCCTCAGGAAGTCTGTCCTTATTCTTCTAAAATGTAAACTCTGAACATCCTTTTTTATTTTACCCCTGGAGAGGCAAGTCAGTCCCTGCCCACCCTACCTACTCCAACTCAGATCCAAAGTAGGACTACAGTGGAAGCGGAACTCTAGTTTCCGGGGAGTGATTCCAGTGCCCGGAGTTCATTGTAAAACGGAACGGAAGTGGGTTCGGAGGCTCTCTTTCCGTCGCGGAGGGCATTTGCTGGCAGCCTTTGCGACGACTCCCCTACGGCAGCTGCGTCCGCGTGGCTGTGGTGTGGGGACACCCTGAAAGCAAAGCGGCTGGGCGCCTGGAAGTCGTCCTCCTCAGCTAGTCCATGCCGGGTTGGAGGCTGCTGACGCAGGTCGGCGCCCAGGTGTTGGGTCGAGTCGGGGACGGCCTGGGTGCTGCTCTGGGCCCGGGGAACAGGTAGGAAGGTGTGTGAGAGTCTCCTACGTGCACAGCCGCGTCCTGGAGCAGTGGAGTGGCCTGGTGCAGTTGGGGCTCCCTTGGGTGGAGGAGGAAGGGGCTCTGTTCAGACGTGGGACACCGAGCAGTAAAGGCCGCTAATCTAAGGAAGCACGTTCTAAGGGATTGAAGTGGTGATTTTTGAAAAACGCTTATGAGCCAGCCACTAGCAACAAATGCTAATAGTACCAATCATATCTTCCAATTAGTGAGTGTTTGCTAGGTACTAAGCACCTTGCTATGTGTATTAGGTACCTTATCTCATGTAGCCTCACGTCTGCAAACTAAGGTTTACAGATAAAACTGAAGGTTAGAGAGGGGAGTTAATGCGCCAAAAGCCACTCAAACTAGTAAGTGGAAACTTGGGAATCTAACCTAAATTTACCCAACTACAAAAGGAGAGTCGACTGCAGAAAACTTTACTTCTGTTTTTACCCTCCATGCAAGAATTAAACTCCTTCCTGACCTCCACTCACTAAGGTCTTTCTTGGTACGTTTACCTATTCGTAGGTTATGCCTTTTTTGTATCTTTGAACTTTGCACACCCAGTTTCTTCACTTCTTTGAACCTAGGCCGTGTTATTGCAGGGAGGAGGTGAGCTTATTACACGACGATCAGTATGCCACATCCTCCCACCTCCACTGAAAGTAAAACTGTTAGGTACATGTTCACATGGCTCAGTGGCTTCTCATTTCTGAAGGTAGGACTGGGTTTTTCGGCGGAAATGGAGGGGGGCATCTGTTTATCTGCGAGGAGAAAATTTTTTTTCTCCAGGGTAACCACTAACAGTTTAAATGTGAGCCTTATCAGAAGGAATGTTGGGGGCGGTGAGGGAGAGTTTGGAAGGATGGAAAGAAGGTGTACAGAATCCAAGCCCTTTCCTAAGGCCCTGACTACACTTTCGAATTTGTGACTTCCCTTTTCTGTATTAAATGGAGGAACTTTTTAAATTGTGGTTTGGTTATTTATTTTTTTTTTTCCTTTTTTGTAGAACACACCTCTGGCTTTTTGTTAGAAGTCTTCATGGAAAGAGTGTTACTTGGTGGGATGAGCATCTTTCTGAAGAAAATGTCCCATTCATTAAGCAATTGGTCTCTGATGAAGATAAAGCCCAGTTAGCAAGTAAACTGTGTCCTCTGAAAGATGAACCATGGCCTATACATCCTTGGGAACCAGGTGATTATTTTGTATTTGATGAGCTCTCGTTTCCTAATTATTGTGTGGCTGGACACATTTAAAATCTAGTGACTGCTTGATAAATTTATCATTTCTTGAATTTATTTTTCATGTGCTATGTCTGTTTTATTGTGGTTTGGTTTTGCAAGTTTATTTCCAACTTCCTAGTGTAATTTTAGTGAATGTCTGGTGATTAATAAAGATCTCCTTGAGAAGCTGTTTTATAGGTGAAAGGGGAATCATTCTGCATACATTCTTTTGTTTACCTCAGCTGAAAAGAATATAAGTCGGGAAAGAAAGGCTGGAAGAGTATGATGTAAATTGTAATGCATTGCTTGGATGTTCAGTTGGGATGCTCTAGCACTGTAGCTTGGGCAAGCATAACCCCTGAATCCGCTCTTTGTGTCCAGTAGGTTGCTAAACCCATGTGTGGCCAGACCAAGAAGAATAAGGCCTTTTCTATTGAGTGTGTGGTTCCTGGTTAGGATTTATTGTGACAGTTGAATTGGATACTTAACAAAACTTCTTTGGCAACTTTACCAATTTATGCAAGAAATCTAAGTGTCTTGTTGTAGACTGACATTTTAGCAATATATGACCAGTTGTGGCATCTCTATAGCCTCAGCTGGCTTCTTAGGGTATGAGTGATAGATGTTTTCCAGTGAATAAAGTTGGATAAGAATTGATAGTAGGAAAGCAAAATGATGCATTTATCATGCCCTATATGAATGCTATTATTTCTAACTTATCTATTTTCTTTATTTCATACATTTATATTTGTTCGTTTTACAAATATTCGTTGAGTACCAGTGTCATGCCAGTAGAACAGTCCTGTTTTACTCTGTGAATATATTAGTGTATTTCTTACATGCCTGCTCCTCATGGTGAAACCTGTTTTAGGAAAAACGATTTCATCATGTTGGCAAATGTTGACAAAGCTTTTGTTCACATTGCTTTGGTTTTAATTGCCAGGTTCCTCTAGAGTTGGCCTTGTTGCCGTGAAGCTGGGCATGATGCCTTTGTGGACTAAGGATGGTCAGAGGCACGTGGTCACGTTACTTCAGGTAAGAAAGAATGTAAGGGATATCTATGTGTTCCAAGATCTGTTTGTGTAAACCTCAACAAGCATTTGTATCCTGAAACATGGAACTGTATGGTGGAGAAAGGGGTAATGTTGAACATAAGTAGTATTAAAGAACTTAACGATGGTTTCACGAGTGTTCTGACCCTTGCCTGAGCAATGACCTTCTGATACTGGTGTTGGGATAACTGGAGCAATGAATTGTTTTTTTAAGTATAACCTAGCTTTTTACAGATCCACTTGTTTACTTTATAATAGGAAAAAATCTCACTCCCATTTTATATTCTTTTATGGAGTTCTTTTAACTCCAAATTACAGTTTTGATCTTTTTGCTAACAGAATATAATACTCTTGTCTGGTGAAGATGTATTTTGTTTGCTAAAATAAGCTATACTCTATCAGATAAGAATGTGAGTCCTGAGACCAGAATACCTGAGTTGCAGTCCTGATTTTGCCACTTGCTGGCTGTGTTCCTTAGAATACTGCGCCTCATCTGTAAAAGATACTCTATTCTGTAAAAGAAATAATTATGACCTACCTCAAAAGGTTGTTGTATAGATTGCACAAGATGATAAATGTCAGGCACTTGAAACAATGTTAAGTGTCCGCTGAATATTAGCTAATATTGTCTTTATTATTGTTATTGTTGTTGTAGAAAGATCACTGATAAGAGATTATCACTTCCAAATCACTTTGAACAACTCAGTTGATCCTTGGGGCTTAGTCTTAGGCAAGTAATGATACAGGTGATGATTATTTAAGAGCTCACGCACCTAAGTGCTTTGGAGTGCTAAAAAGGCACAAAGAATCTGTAGACCCTTTGCAAATTATTATTGGCTCTCAATGATCAAGTATAAGATAATAGTTTTGTGAACTCTGAAGAAATTGGGGGTGCTTTCAGGAATGGCTGGTGAGATTGTAAATTGGTACAAAACCATTTTGGAAAACATGTTAGCATTATGTGGCAAAATTGAGACAGGTAAGCTTTGTAGTCTAGCAATTCCACTCCCAAGTATTACTAGATAACAGTAGCATCACGCTTAATCCCAACAAACTGGAAATAACCCAAGTGTCTGTCCACAGTGGAACAAGTAAACAACTCATGTTATATTCACATAGTGAAATGCTGTACAGCAATGAAAATGAACAGAATAGAGCAAAGTATAGATGAACCTTACAAATACGTTGAGTGAAGTAAGACATGGAAGAGTAGGTAAAATCTGATTCCATTTACATAAAGTTTAAAGCAGGCAATTCTAAATGTGTTATTAAGCGATACTTTCACATATAGTAATTATTTGAAAAAGTAAATTGTTACCATAAATGTCAAGAGTTATTTCTAGGGCAGTGCTTCTCAAACTTTAGTGAACCTCAGAATCACTTAGAGGTCTTCTAAAACACAAAGATTCTGATTCATTAGGTCTGAATTGAGGCCTGAGAATCGGCATCTTTATTAAGTTTTCAGGGGATCCTAACACTGCTTGTCTAGTGACTATACTTTGAGAACTCCTGCTCTGGGATAAAAACATGAGTTGGTGATTGGGGAGAGACACACACCGGCTTTTGGGATTTTAATTCTTGAACTGGGTAGTGGTTACATTGTACATTTTGTTTATACTCATTTTGTCATATATTTATGTTCTTTTCTGTATGTTGTATTTAATCATTTCCTTTAAAGATTTATGTTTTTAAGATTGTGGTTGGTGTTAGAGGAAAGATGAGGTAAGTAACTGTAGGGAATTCCTATTCGTCCTAAGGTCTCAATGTGGCTGGTTTGTGATGTTAAAATATATATTGGCACAATTGTTTCTTTGTTTATTTATTTATTTATTTTTAGGTACGAGACTGTCATGTCCTAAAATATATTTCAAAGGAAAACCATGATGGAAAAATGGCAGCTCTGTCTGTCGGAGGAAAAACTGTATCACGTTTTCATGTAAGGACGTATTTTCATAGCTAGAATACTGCATTTTTTCATTAGTTTCAAATCTGGATGAGTTTATGTTTCAAGATTGTTCCACAGCCACAAACTTGCATTTATTTGTGAGGTAAATTATGTATTTGGGGGAGGCAGTCTGGCCCAGCCATTTTGCCCAGGAGTCTGGGAGACTTTTGAGTTTGTTATAATACTTCTCCCTGTATCTGGAACAGGTAATTTTACCTCTCAAAGCTGTAGTGTTTGTATATCTGTACAATGGGAATAAAAATATTACTTCCCTAATAGGTTTATCACAAGGATTAAATTAGGCTTTTCAGATGTGCCTGGAATATAGTAGACAGTAGATTTGGTTATTTTGTTATTATGTTTTATTTCACTTTCTTCCTATGGAAAATTGTCTTAATGCTTGACACAAAGAACATGTGGAAATTAGTTTCGTATATTCTAGAAGGAGCTTTCAGTTTTTGAGAGAAAGCTGTATATGAACCCACATCAGATTTTTTAATCAAGCATTTTTTTTCTGAGAAGAGTACTGAGTTTGTAGTTTTAAGTTTGGAAAAGCTGCCCATTGAGTATCCTGTACTGAATAACTAAAACCAGAAAATCTTTCTTGAAATGGTGATGGTTTTCACTAAACACCTTTCAGTTTACTAGAACACGTTGCTTGTTTTTGTCATTGTAAATTGTTTACGAAATGAACATGGCAGAAATTAGGATACAACCCATACTCTCTGACTGTCAAAACTATCAGATTGTTATTGTGTGCCTACTGACTACTCTACTTTCTTATCATAGTTAACTTTTATTGAATGTCAGGTGCATAAGCATTAGACCTTTTTCATTTGTTTCCTTACGTAAAGTTTTCAGCCTCTGAGGCTAACACAGTTACCAAACTCATTCAAAGTCAACCCCTGGTAAGAAGAGACAGAGTGACAGACTTCAGAGCCTTACTTAATGGTGTCTTGATATCTACCCACTGGGAACTCATAGGCTAGTGAGGAAATAAACCAGCCATCCCAGTACAATACTATAAATCCAAGGAGCATAGAACCAGAGACAGCCAGTTCTGCTAGGGAAAATCCCAGGAGGTTTCACAGGGAGAACAGAAAGGAAAATGGGTGTTACAGGCGTGCCAGAGAGAATTGCCTCTGCAAAAGCAGAGACAACATGCAAGAGCATGTGTGTTTGGGAAGAGAAGTGTGATGTGGCTGCATTTTAGTGTGCAGGCCTGAGCCAGCTGGGGGAGGGTCGTGAAGCTGCAGCTGTCAAGGTGGTGTGTGAAGGAGTTCATACTTCATCTTGTAGACTTTGAGGAGCTTTCTAAATTCTTAAACTAGGTCAGTAAGTTGTTCAAATTGTTAAATTAATTAACTAAAATTTAAAAAATCTGATAGGAGGGAAGACTTTTTAGGAGATTGTTTTAAGAGACCAGGGGAGAGTTGATAAGAACCTTTAGAAGCAAGCCCAGTTGTGTTGAGAGTGGAAGGTGCAGGGATTGGAAAGGAATGGGTGGGAGGATCCAGCTAGGTCAATGCCGATGCCATACCCTGGGATAGGAACAAAGAAGGGAAGCTTTGGAGGCAAGAGTTGTTTGAGGTGTTCACAGGAAATCTTAGTTCTATAAATGGTGAGAAATATTGATTGGTCAATGAGTGGTGGTGGAAGTCATTGGAATCTGTGACATGGTTTATTTTGTTTTGTGTTAGAAAAGTTAGCTATTTTGAATATTATGGTAGTATAGTCCATTTATGTTTTTTTAAAGCTTTATAGTAATATCTATCCTGCCATCCTTGACAGTTTATTGACTAACAAACTTAGGTTTCAAATAACTCCCTAGTAATTATAAAGTACAATGAGATAGTTATGGGAACTTTAAAAAAAAATCAAGTGTTTCACTTTTTAAAAATGTGTTAATATGTACCAGCCTTCATATGAATAATTCTTTGGTTTGATAGAAGCCACTGTTTTCTAATTGACTGTACTTCTGTGTTTTTGTGATGACTAGTGTGATCATCTTCATTTTCATTACCAGTTTCGTAAATTGATGACTTCATGACCTTGATATTTCTAAATCAAGCATGCTAGGGTAATCCATTCCCAGCAGGTCTGTAAAGATTGCTCCCTCTGAAATATGAGTTGGTGAGAAAACCAGTGATGTGGGATCAGAGGAGTTGAGTTCTAATCCTGATTTCTACCTTTAGGTCCCCTTTACTCACCTTTTGAAAATCTATTTTCTTACTCATAAAAAAAGGGAATAGGACTTGATGGTCTCTAAATTATCTTTTAGTTCTGAAAGTCTCACATTTGGTACTCTGAAGATTTTAATTCTCCAGAACAACTGTGGGGGAAAAAAGTACATGGGAGCTGTTTACTCTATTTTACTTAGTGATGAAGATGTGTTATAATCAAATTTTATGAAAATACTTAACAGTATTACTATAGCTTAGTAATAATAATTTAAAAATTATAGAAATGTTAGGTACTACATTTTCATATTTGAAGCCATTCATACATTTTCTCTTTAGCTTATTCTGATAGCTTTATTCTCCTCAGTGGTTATATAGCACAGCAGGGTGATTTGGATGTTGTGTTCTAATGTTGCAGTGGATTTTGACCCACTTAATTTACATAAATTTCACTTATCTAGCATAGAAAGTACTGCAAAGGCCCTCCTTGTGTGATTTCTTCAAGATACAAAATTTCTGAGTCCAGATAACATTTATTACAGTATCAAGAAAAAGCCTTGTCTATAAACTGACCTTTATTCAGAATGAAATGTGAAAATGAAGTTTTACTTTGTAAGTAAAGCATTTTTGTTTGAAAATGAAAAAGATTTTTGAAACTAAAAGTATACAGACTTCCATATTATAGCTCTCAGAGAAAATGCAAGTAGATTCATTATAGAGGATTTTTTTAAAAATGAAGACCTATGAATATAAAATTTTGTATGTTAACATTTGGAAATAATTAAATCAGTTTTTTTATGATAGTGTTAGTACTTTTTTTTTGATCTGTAAAGAATTTATGCCTCCAAGGAATTAGACTACATTGCCTTTTTTATTTTGTGCCTTATTATAAATAAAAACTGATGTGGTACATAGTGTTTTTGAATGAGTAAGTCAAGTGGTCCTAAACATTGATTAAATCAATTCATCTTAGGAGCAGAGGCATTTGCATTGTGGGAAGGATAATTGCAGAGAACTTTGAAGTGGGGGAAAAGAATGCAAACTCATAGATGGGATTATCCAAGTGTGACAATACTGTCAGTCTTTTAAATTGCCTTTTGAAGTCATTTACGTATTTAGAAGCTTGAAAAAAAAAAGCCTTTTACACTGCTTCTGGTTTTAACTCTACTTGAGCATTTGGTTTTCCTCCTGACTGAGACCTAATTAGTTTTATAATATTTTGATTTTAAAAGAAAAAAGTACTCACTATTAGTGAAATTGGATGATAATTAAGAAGTATGTTATACCTGGGTTCTTTATGGTTTAGTCTAAAAAGTTACTTAGGTTGAGATGTTTATATTGTCTGTTTTGTATTACTAAAGAAGTAAAGGGTTTTTCTCAGAAGCCTCCAGATATTCTTAAACTTGGCATTAACAAAATAATAATATGCTTTTAAAATCATGTGAATATGTGAATGTCAAAAATAAGCTTGAAGACTATTCCAAAATTTAATAAATCTGAAATTGATACATCAGGAAAATAATTTCAAGGATCTATACTCTTAAATGAAAATTTTGTGTTTGCTGTTGTTGCAGAAGTGAGTATGATTGAAGATGAAAAGCAGGGGACTTGGTAATTGTGGTGTTGGGTGTTAGTGTTAGATTTCAGCATGTGGGAAATAAAACCATAGAGAATGATTGGGATGAATTTGTGTTACTCTTGTGGAGGAAAAGTTAGCTTCTTGGGAGAACTCTATGATATATAAAATAGTCTTCAGTGGACATCAAAGTAGAGCTTCTTGGCATTTGTTGTATGGCTCCACTGGAGAGCTCCAGGGAGATTCTTATTAAGTTGTAGATTGATAGAAAAATTAAAGTTCTGTGCTTACAGGCCAGTGCCACCCAATTTCTTTTCACCTATAGGCAACTGAGTAAGTTATAAAGGGGTACTAATGGTTTACATTTTAAACTGAGCAAGTAACTAAAGGTTACTGAATATTCACATGTTCTACAAAGAAGTCTGACCATACAAGCACTCCATTGGAATTTGGGGGGAGGACACTTTGTTATTATCAGTGTCATCTTGAGTGAGTTAGGGTTTTTTTATTCCTGGTTTAAAATTATGAGTAAGTGTTGGTTTGGTTTTCTAATAGTTTAGCTTCTTGCCGATTTGTTCATCCTCAGAGTAAGTCATGATACATATTTTAGGCTTATAATTTTACAGTAACTAGACCTGAAGATAGAGACCACAAACACAGTAATGTCTTGTTCCAAGAACTGATGCAGCAGAATAGAAAAGTGGGAGGAGTTAGACAAACTTTATACCCAGATGGATGCCTGTCCTTTATCTTCTGTTTGTTTTTACCATTCGTCCCTGCTACTGTACTTAGCTATAAAGCTAGAGACACAGATGAATAAAAAACAGCCTCTGCTATCTAGGTGCTCACAGGTCAGCATGCTGACCAACATGTGAGTGGATAAGTATTTGTGATACGGGCAATAATTGAGATACATTCAGTGTCTAGTGTTGTTACAGACAAAGGAGCAATGTGCTCTCGTAAGGCTGCTCAGAGAGGGGTCTAGATAGGAAATATAACGGAATTTAGTATTAAAGACATGCATTTATATTTCCCAATGTGAAGAGTGCCTCTTTCACCAGAATAAAACCAACACAGATATATCTACCTGCTGTTCCCTCTTCCTCAACTTTGAAGCTTTGGAGATGCAGGGTTAGGGAGGAAATCACAGCTAAAGAGAGTGGCGCAGATAGATCCAGGTAAGCATACATAGAGTACCATAGCCACTGGAGGCCTGCAGTTTCTTTATGGTTAGACAGTAGAGAGAGAAGGAAGAGCAGGAAAACAGATATACCTATGTTAGTTATATTGTGATGAAAGAGGCACTCTTTACATCAGGAAATATAAAGGGGTATAACTTTTTTGTCAAGTCCTGTAGCAATCTATATCAAGTCGTAAGAATTAAGATGGGGGAAGACCCAGGAATTATAAGAAAATAAGATGTCCATAGGTTTTGTTTTTAATGACACTGGTTGTAGTGATATTTACAATAGCAGGACAGAAGGCAGGGGTGGAGAGCAGACAGCAGGATCTACCAGGAGCTTGGGATATAGCAGCAACTAAAGTAGGTCTTTGCTTTCAGGAAGTTTACATTTAGGTAAGTTTGGGGGTGAAATGGGGAGGCTGTTGCATAGAACAGGGGTCCCCAACTGCTGGGCTGCAGACTGCTTTGTAGCCTGTTAGGAACCGGAGACTGCACAGCAGGAGGTGAACGGCAGATGGGTGAGCATTCGTTAATACCTGAGCTCAACCTCCTGTCAGATCAGTGGCAGTGTTAGATTCTCATGTGAGCATGAACCCTCCTGTGAACTGTGCATGAAAGGGATCTAGGTTGCATGCTCCTTATGAGACTCTAATGCCGGATAATCTGAGGTGGAACAGTTTCATTCTGAAGCTACTTTTCGTGCTGCCTCCACTGGTCTGTGGATAAATTGTCTTCCATTAAACCAGTCCCTGGTACCAAAAAGGTTGGACACTGCTGTCATTGAAGACATAGAAACAGTAAAAAATGTGTATCATGACATGAAGATAAGTGCTTTGAAGGGTGGTACTAAAAATGTAAAGGACTTTTCAGAAGTTTCCTGGTATGCTTAAAAAACTGATATTAATAAAGTAATATTTCTTAATAAAATAATAAGTTTGAGGGGATAAGTGACAAAAAATGGTGCTATTTCAGATTAATTATATAAGGTGATATTTTGATGGATACCTGAATTTATGTATGGGAGCTAGTCATGCAAAAATAGGGCAGAAAAGCATTCTAGGCAGAGGCAATAGGATGTGCAAAGGTCTTGAGGCCTGTGTTTGATGTGTTCTTGGGCCAATACGGGAGTGCATTTTTTCTAAAGCAGGGTGATTCAAGAGTAGAGTGAAAGATGAGGTCAGATTGTGTAGAACCTTTTAAACCATGATAAGGACTTAGAACTTGATTCTGCAAGAGGTAGAAGCCACTGTATAAATATGATACAGCTCAAGTTTTAAAATGATAATGCCAGCCTGTGAATTGAGAACAGACTAGAAAGTCAGGAGTTTGGAATTTTGGAGACCAGTTAGGAGGCTGTTTAAATTATCTAGGCAGGGCCAGGCGCGGTGGCTCAAGCCTGTAATCCCAGCACTTTGGGAGGCCGAGGCAGGTGGATCACGAGGTCAGCAGATCGAGACCATCCTGGTCAACATGGTGAAACCCCGTCTCTACTAAAAATACAAAAAATTAGCTGGGCATGGTGGCGCGTGCCTGTAATCCCAGCTACTCAGGAGGCTGAGGCAGGAGAATTGCCTGAACCCAGGAGGCGGAGGTTGCAGTGAGCCGAGATCGCGCCATTGCACTCCAGCCTGGGTAACAAGAGTGAAACTCCGTCTCAAAAAATATATATATATCCAGGCAGAAGACAGTAGATGAGGGTTGACATTGGGTGGGATGGTAAGTGGTTGGTGTGGACTGTATTTTTAAATAATCTGGAGGAATTGCTGATGAATGGGACGTGGAATGTGAAGAAGAAAAGAATCAAGGGTGACTACAAAATTTTTGCCCTAAACAGAAGCATTATAGAGTTGCCTTTTTTATTGAAATTTGGAAGGCCAGGGAAGGGCTGGCTTGGTGAAGGGAGTTGAGTTCAGTTTTAGACATGTTAAGCTTAAGTTTCTGTATGACATTGAAATGGAGATAATGACTTGGCAGTTGGACATATAAATTATAGTTCAAAGTAGAATTTGGAATTGAAGTTAGAAATGTGGGGATATTCACATATATGAGAACTGAAAGAGTGGTAACTGGAAGCCAAGAGAAAGTCTTACGTAGAGATAGCGGGTGACCTGTGTTATAAGCATTGCTGTTAGATTCAGTAAAGTGAGTATCAACCAGTGTGGTTGACCATATGGAGATCCTTGGTGGATGACAAGCACTTCCATTGAGTGCTAGGGGCTGAAAGCGCCTGATTAAACTGGGTTCACAGAATGGGAGGAGAGAGTAGACTCATCAAGTCTTTCAAGGAGCTTTGCTGTAAGGGGGAGCAGAAAAATTAGCTAAAGATTATGTGGTCAAGAAAAAGTTGGTTTTAATATGTGAATTATTGTGACATGTTTATATAGTGATAGGAAAGTTCCAATAGAAAGGGGAAAAAAGGAAAATTTCTTTAGAAGAGAGTGGGGACAATTTCAGGAGGAAACCACTGAAAGGTGTGAAGGAATTAGTGCTTTTATTTATTTATTTATTTATTTTTAAGAAAAAAAAGAAAGAGAGAAAGAAAAATTTAAAAAAATAGAGAAAGAGGGAGAGAGAACAGGAGTGTTGCTTTATTGCCTAGGCTAGAATGCAGTCTGAAGAATTAGTGCTTTTAATAGAAGTATGGACAGTTCATCTAGCAGCATGATTTCCAACCCCATTTTGACATAGAAATCATGTCAGGTGCTTGAAAATTAGCAATGCCTGGACCCCACACCAGACAGTGAAGTTACAGTCTCTAAGAGAGTGCCCTTGGCATTGGCATTTTCTAAAACCTCTTCATATGCATCTCTTGTAACCTAGAGTAGGGTGGGAGGATAATGGTATTAATATATGAGTGCTGGTATAGACAGTTTGATTTGGTAAGAGCGTGGGGAAGTTCTCTTAATTCTTTCACTTGATGAACTCAAGGAGGAAGAGGAAACGGCTGAAGATTTTAGAAAAGGATGTGACATAGTTTCCCTAGAGAATGTGAAAATGATTTAACCAGAGATAGGTAGATTGGCCAGGCCACATTTGAGATTCTCAAGTTTGTGGACATAACATTTAAATATAACATACCATATTTTCTTTCAGTTGAGAATAAATGCAGAATAGGCAGAGTTGGTTTTTCGGGGTTGAGGTTCTTGATACAGACAGTCTCCAGTCGGAATTTAAATATGAGCACAACTCTTTATTTTTCTGCAGAACAGAGGTCTTTCCTAGTGTACTATATTTGAACACTATGTACATGGTTGAAATCTAAGTAGTAAGATTATTCACGGAGATGTAATAACATATAGCTATAAAATCTCACCTACCATAAACAAGGGAAATTGGGTGTCCTTTGTTCATTAAGGAATAAGGTATGCTTTGATTTATTTTCTGGGATATTAATAACTTGGTTTAGAGCTCTATGCATTCAATTCCACCTTTATTTTCAATGTGCTGCTTTTCCTCTAGAAATCTACACAGATATTGGAATTTTACCGAGAACTTGGATTGCCGCCAAAACAGAAAGTTAAAATCTTTCGTATAACAGATAATGCTGCACTTAAACCAGGTAATCTGAGGTCAAGGAGAGGAGGGAGGTAAAAATACCCAAATATGAGATTTGTTTAATGTCAGCCCTTTCAGTAAAGCTACATCTAAAATGCATAGTCTCAAACACTTGTTTTTACATAAAAAAAGCCATATCTGATTTAATCACTGGGAGCAAACAAGTCTTTTTTTTTTTTAAGTAGAAAAACCTGTAGAGAACTCTTTGCTTTCTGTGAAAGAGGGAGGAACACTTTGGTTTTGTTTTTTTTGTTTTTTGTTTTTGTGTTTTTGAGACGGAGTTTCACTCTTGTTACCCAGGCTGGAGTGCAATGGCGGGATCTCAGCTCACCGCAACCTCCGCTTCCTGGGTTCAGGCAATTCTTCTGCCTCCGCCTCCTGGGTTCAGGCAATTCTTCTGCCTCAGCCTCCTGAGTAGCTGGGATTACAGGCACGCGCCACCATGCCCAGCTAATTTTCTGTATTTTTAATAGAGATGGGGCTTCACCACATTGACCAGGATGGTCTCGATCTCTTGACCTTGTGATCCACCCACCTCGGCCTCCCAAAGTGTTGGGATTATAGGCGTGAGCCACTGCACCTGGCCCCCACTTTGGTTTTTAATGTAGAGAGAATTTAACATTTTAAAAAGCCACCTCAAAGAAATACACCAACTTTTAAAATTCAAAGATTACTGTTCACAGGCTGGCATTCCTAAAAAATAGGCTCTTGCTTAGATAGAACTCAAGAAAATATAACAACAGAAAGGACCTACCATAACACCTCAATGTAAAGATTCTTACTTAAAAATTCCAAGGTATTTTGCCTAATCCAAGGAATGTCAAAGAGTAAAGATTAGTCCTATGATTACATTGGCTCATATGATTAGCAAAATAAAACATTTTGATGTCTGAACTTCAGAAAAGCTCCCTGATCTCTGAACTCGAGTTCTGACAAGAAGATAGTAGTAGAATGCTGTTTTAAGATTTGGTATTTAATATCTGAACTGAACTGCTTAAAGTAAAATATAGTTGCAGTAGGCTCTTATTGGTGTGACAGAGGATCAGCCTTGATATAAGGTAGAATTAAAAGTATTCTTTGAGGTTAAGGTTTTGCAATTTTAAGGCAAAGTAAAGGGAATTAAATATAAAAATTAGTAGAGGTACTTAATTCATTGTATATTAGAATAGTTTATAATGGGAATACTTTAAATATAAAGAGATAATTCTAAAATATTTGGCTATATAGACAGTTCTGAAGCACTTTTTAATATTCTTGTTGGTATTAACACATTTAACTTTCTTAAACTCTTTATGTTTATCATAAAGATAAAATTAAGCCCCCATTAACTTTTGTTAATTTTTTTGTGAGTCAGAAATCAGCAATTCAGCCTCATAAAAGGTCACTTTTAATTTCTTTTTTAAAAATTAATACTATTTCTGATTGTCAAATCATAATTATATATACATATGGGGTAATAGTGTGATGTTTTGATAATATGTGGAATGATTAAATCTCTATATTCATTCAAGGTTTTTCTCTGCCTATATAATTCCAGGTTGGGTCCTAAATTAAAGGAGGTTCCCCCCTGAAATCCTACAGCCCTTTATTGCTTATATTAAATAAACTATAACTGTAATCAGATTTCAGTTACATTCTCTACTACATTGATTTCTGGCATTTAAAAAGAAAGTGTATCTTATTTAAAGATGTAAATGTTTATTCTTCACCAAGATAACATATTTCTCGCTGTCAGGGGCCGTGTCTTACATTCTTGAATTTGTAGCTCCACATATTTGTTAGTGTCCTATAGATGTTTGCTAATGAATTGCCAAATAGTTCTCATAAGTGTTAGTTTCAAGTTTATGTAAACAATATTATGAAGGGCTTTGATTTATCACAAAATTTAAAATTTTTTAAAATAATATCTCCCAAGTACATTTAAGGTAAGACTTTATTTGCATACAACTAGTTTTGTAAATGTTTCCATATAAAATTAAGAGTATAAAGACAATTTTTTGCTATTCTAAATATCTAGGCATGAACTGGAGGACTATATTTTACTGGTACAATGAGTAAGTAGTTCACCCAAAATCTGGTATCTAGAGGCTTTATATAGATGCCATACATACCAGGATCATTACCCAGCATATGAGGGACTTGGGTACAAGTAATTGTTTTCTGTTTCTCCAATGGGTGCAAGATATTTCATCAAGCCCCAACATGTTTTAGTTGTTTTTGTTTTCCCTATGTGAAAACAAGACATATATCTTAATTCAGTATACCGTTGTTCAGCAAAACAACCAAGAATCATCAGATTTCTGTTTAACAGCAAGAACATTGTGCTGTCATGGGAATCACTCATTTCGAACTAGCACCACTTTTGGTCTCTGTGAAGGCACCAGTCGGTCAGTCAGGTATGGTCCGGTGCCTTCGACCTAGCACTGTGTGCCTTGTACTGGGCCATATTGTTCTGACCCATACATCGTCATTCAAAAGACAAGTTTGTTGAATAATTTCATTGTTTGGATGTTTCTAATTGCAGAAGAGAATCTCTTAACTGTTTTTGAAATCAGATAGCTAGAAGCCTTCCTGGATATAGTTTATGTTGAATAAAGTTGTTTCTGTGCTGTGAAATTTCATATTGATTTTTCATTTTCTTTTCATTAGGCACTCCTCTCTATGCTGCTCATTTTCGTCCTGGACAGTATGTGGACGTCACAGCCAAAACGTAGGTCCTCATAGCAAGTTATCTTTTCCTTTTGTTTTCCTCGATTAAGAGAGAACAGAGTAAGTGAAAGAAGTACAGACTTTCAAGTCAGTGAATAATGGATAGATATACTTTTCATTCTTTATTCAGCTCTTTAATGCTACCTACCATACTGGATTTTAAATTGTGCCAAATTAGTTGTATTTAAAGAGTTCACATTAGGTTATAGCTTTTAAATTGAGATATATGCTTCTTGAAATGGGGCTAAAAGAAAGGTCACATTATTCAGATTCTTCAGAAGTTGGACCTAATTCTGTTTTGAAGACCAAAGACAACATACAGTTCAGTGAAAAATACGTTAGCAATACTGATTACGTTCTTTTGAGATTATTGTGTAGTCTAGTTATTGGTTGTTCTTTCTAATTCTAGGTAACAGTTAAATTATAAACATAGTATTTGTGACAGTGGCTGTTGTGTTTAAGGTTTCCCCAAAGTAATGTTAAAGGTTTTTGTAACACTAAAAAGCCTATCAGAAGTTGGAATAAGAAATAATGTCATACCTTACTTCTCTTCAGTAGCATGACATGATTTCTCAGTACTGTGTAAATGAGACTTCTCCCATAAAACTTCCTTTTAACACTTAAGGGTTTAATGGTAGAAGCAACATTGAGTTGTCACTTTATCAGAATTGCTGACTTGGGGGATATTAAGATGGGGTAGTGCTATTTTGGTACTGTAGCTTTTTCATACCTCACCATTTGTATCAAATAGCCTAGGTCAGTTCAGTACTGGCTATGTAATATCTAGAAAACATTTACATCTTAAAGAAGTCATTTTTCAAATACTTGTTTAGGTCACCTCAGTATAGAATGAAATAGCCAAGCTCTTGTTACATAGAAACTGTTCAGTATAGATTATTGGAATCCATTGGACCTAGGCTAAACAAAACTCCAAATATCAGCTGTTGTTCATTTATCTTGTTTCTTCTACATAAATGATAATTTCATTTCTCTTGATGCTTCGGTTTTCTGCTTTTTGTTGTATGATGATGCTGCAGGGATTATGGGAATCCTCTGAAAAATAAGCCATTGTTTACAGGTGCTCTGGGATAGGTTTATAATCACAGAGACTGAGCCAGAGCAGCTTTTTTTGGGGGGGAGGAGCGGGGGGATGGAGTTTCGCTCTTGTTACCCAGGCTGGAGCACAATGTAATGATCTCGGCTCACCGCAACCTCCACCTCCTGGGTTCAGGCAATTCTCTTGCCTCAGCCTCCCGAGTAGCTGGGATTACAGGCACGTGCCACCGTGCCCAGCTAATTTTTTGTATTTTAAGTAGAGGCGGGGTTTCACCATATTGACCAGGATGGTCTCGATCTCTTGATCTTGTAATCCACCCACCTTGGCCTCCCAAAGTGCTGGGATTACAGGCATGAGCCACCGTGCCCGGCCCAGAGCAGCTTTTATCAAAAGAAACTGGGTGAGTGCTAGTATCACTCTCCCTCACACAGTTAAGATGCATTCTTTCTAGTTTCAAACATAGGCCATTGTAAAAGCTGCTAGCTGCTTTAATAACCTTTATTTCGCTATTTTGACATGAAATGTGGGATAGAGATTGGTAGTAAGGTCGGTCTTCTTCTTAAAGAGATTGTAAACCTATCCCCCCTTTTTTTTTTCCTGCTTCTTGATTATCGTGGACTCCTTCCTAGTTACAAGAACCCCTGAAATCACTGGTTCCTTGGTAACTCTGTTTTGCTTTCCTTTAGCAAGAACTCAAAATATTGGAGCTTAAAAGCTTGATTTGGTTAGTTGGGGAAGTATGTGTGTTGGAAATCAGATTATTTTGTTACTTTTTGAATTATTACATATAAAATACCACATAGTAATTTTACTAATTTAAACACAGTTAATGTGTGAATTCCATTATGTATTTTATACAACAAACGGGATATTCTAAGAATCCATTCAAAGTCAGAAACCTTTATTAACATTTGCCTTGTGGCTGGACTTGTGACTAATTTGTATTAGAGCCTAAGTTTTCAAATGCCTATCTAGCTTCAGTAAATACTTTCATCTCATATGCTTCTGTTTGGTTTCCTTGGCTTCTTAAAAGTGATTTTTTAAACTTTAGCTACCTTCTTGTAAGTGTAAAGTAAAAGAAGAAAACTTGTTTTTTGGTTTTTTATAAGATCATTTTCATAGAAAACAAGATTGTATAAAGCCATGCACCAGCTTTAGGATTAAGTAGCTGATAAGAGTTGGGGGAATAACTAGCCCTGGGATTTAAAGTAGTGACCATCAACTCTGGAGAAGTGAGGACCTCCATTTGAGAAGATCACCACTACTATTATATGAGCTACTACACAGTATTCTGTTTAACTTTTACTGTATTAACAGTGGGACAGAGTTTACCTTGCATGTGTGTGCATACCTTCATGTGGTATTTACAACTTAACATGAGAAGGAATTGGACTTTATTTGACCTTTTGCTAAATGTTACCAATAACTGTAGCTCTTGTAGCTGACATGTTGTTACTGCTGTAAGGTACTTTTAAATGCTTGTAGATTTATAGGATTCGTTGTCCTTCTCATCTGGAGCTGTTTTGAATTTCCTCTGAGTGCCGCATTGTATTTCCAGCTGCATATAGTCCTAGTTGCTGCTGCCTCTTCTCTCTGCCACTGACTTCCTGGTGTTGTCATATGTGTGTACATGTACACATACATGTGCATGCATTCGTTTAACTTTTTTTCCTTTTTAAACTCTTCTATCTTCTTTCCTTAATGCATTTTGGAACTCTGGGGCTCTATCTTCTGGATATTAACCCTGTTAAAAGTGTGAACACTAGGGGAAAAATATGTGCAGTGACATGGTTAAGGGGATGATGAAAGGACATGGATTTACAGGCTGCAGCAGTGGTTCTCATGCCTGAGTGGGCTTTATATTCTCCTGAAGGGTTAGTTGAGCACAGATTGATGGGCCCCACCCATGGAGCTTCTGATTCTGTAGGTGTTGGGTTAATACCTGAGAATTTGCATTTCTACCAAGTTTCCACATGATATAGATGCTGCTGGTCCAGAAACACACATTGAGAACCACTGGACTGGAAAATAGAAGGTCATCAGTTAAACCACTTTTTGTCCTCACTCCTCTTCCTAGCACAGAATTCAGAATGCCTTTCTTAACTCTGGTCGAATTATAACATATAAACATCTGTTTCAAAGCAAACAAATTTAATGTAATTAAAACAACATTGCCAATAAAAGTTGGCCTATTACATTTTAGTTAGTATAAAACTGAAAACTAGTCTATTTATAATTGGCTTTGTTATCTTTTGTTTGAAAAGAAAAAAATCTCAATCTCTTAATTTCATATTTTTCTCATGATGTAATAATTTTATATTTTTAGTACTAGATTTCAATATTTTTTTACCTTATACCTTTAGCTTTAATTGCTGAGTTAAATGTGCTTTAGAAATAACTAGAAAATTTTTAAAAGGAACAAACATTGTCTGCATTTCAAGAAAACTGTTAGTAGAATCTGTCTACCTCAGGAATGAAATTGTCTGCAGACAATTTTTTAAAAAGTGACCTGTAATCAACAGTAACAGCTTCTTGAAGACATACTTACAATTTTTTAAAAATTATTATTATACTTTAAGTTCTGGGGTACATGTGCAGAACATGTAGGTTTGTTACGTAGGTATACACATGCCTTGGTGGTTTGCTGCATCCATTACCCTGTCACCTGCATTGGGTATTTCTCCTAATGCTGTCCCTCCCTGCCCCTCTCCCCCGTTA
Source organism: Callithrix jacchus (assembly GCF_049354715.1). NCBI lineage: Eukaryota > Metazoa > Chordata > Mammalia > Primates > Cebidae > Callithrix > Callithrix jacchus. The sequence continues at coordinate 52,681,914 of NC_133518.1, forward strand.
TCCCTCTCTAGCACCCCACCCCCTGACAGGCCCCAGGGGGCCTGTGTGATGTTCCCCTCCCTGTGTCCATGTGTTCTCATTGTTTAACACCCACTTACAAGTGAGAACATACTTAACAATTTTTAAATGTTCCTTTTAAAATAAAATTGCCATAGGAAACTTGCTTACATTAAAGATATATTGTGTTTACATATTCTGATGTTTGTTATAATTCTCTAGATGAATAGGTAAATTTTCCATAGTGTGTGAGGTGAATATATAATTTACCAGAAAGCATTTTAATTTTTACTCTTAATACCAGCAATAGTTTTTCATCAAAAGGATGGTAGAATACAAATTTCATTTAGATTGTATGGGAAATATTTTTACATCTGATGAATAAAACTGCCTAGCACGACAATTTTACATAGTTTTATTGTGGTATCAATAGATAATTAAGCCCAGTCTTAAAAATATGGCATTTATGTAACTCATTCCAAATAAAATCTTTAAACTAGCATGTATAATGATGTCTTTTGTCCTTGCCCCTACCCTGGTACATTTTTAAAGTTTATGTTCTTATTCTGTAGTAGCAATTATATTCCATTGTAACTTTTAATAGATGGTGGTTTAGAGTCTGACGTTTTCCCATTCTTTCAGTCTCAGTTTTGAAGAGGAAACAACTATAGATAATGTATAAATAGTAAGCTGAGATATGACTATTGAGTCTATCCTCAGCGTAGGATGTTTAGCCCATTCTTTTTCTGTTGAATTCTAGTGGTGCTTATTATAACTTGTAAAAAAGAAAAAAGGAAGGAATGAGAAAAGCATGAAACAACAAAAAGAAAACTAAAGATGCATTTTGCTGTTTAGGGAGCAGTGTTAGGTATCTCTCTGAAAGGACTTGAAGGGCAGTGATGGTAATGATGCATTCATAGTGGCATGGAGAGACCCTTTCCTTTGAGGTGTCTTGCTAAACTTTGAATTCATGACAGGGCATACCTGAGGTAATTTTTCTTCTGGCTATCTGGAATTTATTTATTTACTTAAAATTTGAAGTCAGAAGATTTCAAGTACTTAAAATATTTTTTTCTTTCTGAAAGAAGGATACTTTAAAAATCTTGTCTACAAGTCTGGACTGATGAAAACAACTCGTTTTCAGGAATAATCTTACTAATTCAAAGTTGTTGGTGCCCTTTAAATTCTTGCTACCTTTTGGTCTCCAAACAGAAAAATAAATACTTGATAATGTTATCATTAGTAATAAAAATTAAGGGGAGTAGAATGGAGGAGATTAGGTATTGGAGCACCTTTACTAGATTTAGTTAGTTTGATTCTTTCATTGAAATACCAAAATGTGTAAAGCAGTATTGTTTTCTATCAGAGTCCTAAAGGTGTTTGAAATGTCACGTGGGTTCTTAAAAAGAATGAGTAAAGATTCTGTGGGCTGTATGCCTAGCCCTGTACACTATTCAGGGAAGAATGTCCTATTCAGGGAAGAATGTCTACACATGGTCAGAAACTCTGCCCACGGGCTCATTGTTCTAACTGGTAGATGTTTATTGTAAACTCTGGAAGGAGAAAGCAAGGTATGTGCTGCCTTCAGGATATAGTTGCTGTGCTGTCCTATACACTTTCAATTTTATTTCATTTTTAAAAAGTAACTTTATATACTAGACATTCGAAGCAATATGTTTAATGTATTAGTGAAACAGTTTTCAAGATGAGTGATTAAATATAGACAGAAATAATCTTTGTAAAAATTAATTCCCCTTAAATCAGTTTATCAAAATGAAGGTCTGATTGGGAGAGTGGTGTATTGATAGTTATATTTAGTTGTTTTTTTTGCTTTAAAAATTTTATTAGTGGTCATCTATAATTGCCTCCCTATTTACAAAGCAGCATCTTTTAACTCAATCTCAGCAAAATTAAGGCCTAATAACAGGCAGTCTAGGGTGGTGGCTGAAAGCATGGCCTTTCAATAGCTCTGTGACCTAGAATTGTAAATGTACTTCATAGCCATGTTAGAAGGATGGAATACAGTGCATAGAAAGCTCTTAGCTCAATGCCTGGCACATAATAAATGCTCAGGATTATTGGCTGCTATCACTATTATTGATGTTGCTGCTTTGTAATTTGTTTAAATTTTAAAAAGAAAGATCCATGTTTTCCTGAATAGAAAGTATCTTTCAAAATGAATAGAGGACATGACATTATTAGGAATTCAATTCTGGTGTTTTCTAATACATTAAGTTTTGCTGCCTCATATTTTATGTAACAAAGTAGCTTTACAAAACACTCTAGATGATTTTAAGATCACATACTTTCTACTATATTTGGAATTTACTGAGTAATGAGAATGCCCTTGAAGTGGCTTCATGCCTCTCCGATTTGCTAGAGTATTTTTATATTTTTCCTCTAATCTGTTTCTCAAGAGGCACTATGACCTGAGTTGAAAGCGTGACCAGATGGTTCCATTTACTAGCAGTTCGATTTTGGGCAAGTGGCTTAATTTGTGGGGATTTATATTTCATTACCTTTAACCTGGAGGGTCTGAGGCTAAATGGTTTCTAAGGTTTCTTTCAGTTCTAAAAATCTGTTTCCAAAAAATAATTCCTCAGTTTTCCAGGTGGCACAACTCACCCTTATCTAATAATTAAGAAATAATACACAACAGTAGATTCATAGCTCATGGCAATTTGGCTTTCTAGTCTATTGAAGAACGTTATATGGCTGAAGACCTTCAGAAAATTTATGTCCTTTCATGATATGCAGAATTGGTTATTTGTGTTTCCTTTTTTGAGAACAACAGAGTGTGCCCAGGACAGCAAATGTGGTGTTCTGGGTTTATTTAGTGCATTTGAGAAATTGAAGGAATCACTCCACATTTGGCTCTTTGTACTATTGAATAAGCTAGATTTGATGTCAGAAAAGCACTCCTCGCACTCTTGTTGATAAACATGTTCCCAGATACTGATGGGAGGTTTGTGATTTTTAGACAGAAATCATATACCTGCATTTCAGGTTATGCTGTCACAAATTCATCCTAAAGAGTTATATAGCTCTACTGATACTCCATGCCACCTTCTAAACTATATGTGAATGGAACACAAAGCAACTGGAAAATTCCACCATGACTGACTTGTGGACTCAGCAGCTGTTCATCACTGATCAAGTAGGTTTAGACAGCAATGCTGAATTGGGTAAAAATTGACTCCAAGACTTCACAGGGATCTTCAGTAGAGATGCTGTGTGGAAATGTAAGTAAGTAGGTAACATCTGGGTGAGTTTGCTGAAATGAGGAGAGGCCTATAGCAAAAGAGTAAAATGTTTGTGCCATATTAATTCATCATGAGTTAAAAGCCAATCCTAAGGGAGACTGTCAACTAGCTAATAATAAGCCTTTTATATACGTGTAATATATTTGGGCAAAAAATATTCTTTTTTGCTTATTGGAAATTTGTTTGCTTTAAAACTAAGAGCATTTGTATATTTTGAATCTAAAGCATAGTAAAGTGATTATTATATCCTACCAGATATTCTTTTGATGTTGATATAGAGACTTTGCTTTTATATTCAGTAATACGTTATCACAGTTAAAAGATTGTATCATAACTGTAATGTGTTTTAGTGATTCATTTCAGCTCAGTCTTGATTTCAGCTAGAAACCCAGGTGAATCTCCATTTTCCTGTTTTCAAATGTAATGTTTTACTGTGACAGAAGCTGATTTTTACACCAGTAACTTCTTCACCTTCCCATCCCCACTTCTTTTTATTAACTTTTTAAAATATAGCCTGGTTTGGTTGTATACTTAAGCAGGAGTCCTTTCTCCATTCTGTACACAGTTACTAGTTTTTTGAGTGATACATATACAAGTCGCTTAAACTTCTTACAGCGTGAAGAGAGAAAGTTAAAACTTAATTTGGAGGGCATACATGTAGACCTTGCCTGACTATGCTCATAGCCAGGCAGCGGGGACAGTGTATGCAAGAATAATTAGGAGTTCCTGCCAGCTCCAACCAGCTTCATCAGTGGCTAGATAAATTGCAGGACTCTTAACATTTCCCTGAAGAAGGAAAAAAAAAAAGAAAACTTAATTTGGGAATGGTTCTAATGGAAAAACCTCTACTTGGAGTATGCATTTTAACGTGGTAGCAGGTGCTACTTGGGAGGATGAGGCATGAGAATTGCTTGAACCTGGGAGGAGGGGTTACAGTGAGCCAAGATCACACTACTGTACTCCAGCCTGGTCAACAGAGTGAGAGTTTGTCTCAAAAAAAAAAAAAAAGTTTTTTTTAACAGGTGCTGCAACTTAATAATAAATACTTGGTTGTTTTTTTATGGCAATAGTGGAAAGATAGACAGTGTCGTAGGAAGGGCGTTTGAGGCAGAAGGAACAAAGGCATGGAAGAATGGCTTATATGGAGTAATGTGCTATGACTAGGAGTTTTCAGTGTTTGGAAGTCAGGTTGGATCCAGTTATTAAAAAAAAAAACATATGTTAAAGCTAAAAATATTACTGGGGAACCACCTAAGTTTGTGGTTTAGTTTGTTTGCTTGTTTTTGTTTTTTAAAGCAGCACAAATTTGTGTGATTTAGATTATCATCTTAGGAATTTTGTTCTAGTGGCTATGAAGAATAACTTGAAGGAGGAGTGATAGTTTCTTTCTGAAACACTGTAATCGAATGGCTGAGGCACTTCCAATTGGATCATAAGGGATCAAAAAAACTTTTTCTCAACCTACAGGATAGCAAATATCTTAGGTTTGCAGACATTATGTTCTCTCTTGCCCATGAGAGAACTAACTTATTCTTACATGGCAGCTCTAAAGTAGAGTTAGGCAATATGTAAATGAATGTGCATGACTGTTCCAATAAAAATTTTATTTATGAAAACATACTGCCATCACAGGCCAGTTTGCCAACCCCGCTTTTAAACTTTAATGAGAAGAGAATCAGAGGCAGCAAGAGGAAAGAGATTTCTGAAAGAATATTATGGAAGCACAAAAATAGGGAGGAAATAGTGACAGTGGAAAGGGGCGGGACATGAAGGGATAGAGGAAAACCCTGTGGAGAGATTCTATTTTAAAAGAGCCTGTAGAAATCTAAACACTGATGTTAAGAAATTAAATTTTGGGGGTTGTGTTAATGGTATTGTGGTTTTGTTCTTTTAAGGTATTCTTATTGTTTAGAAATCTGTACTGAAATATTTGTGAATGAAGTGATAGGGTATTTGGAGTTTGCTTTGCAATAATCTACTGGAGTCGTCACAGGAGAGGAACAGCTGAAAAAACATAGGCCTCAAGTCAATATTTGTTCAACGCTGAGTGATAGATACATAGGGATTTATTGAGTTATTAATCTCTCTGCTCCTGAATATTCCTTAAAACTTCCATAATAAAAGTTGTTTTAGTAAAAGACTTGGGGGTTAACCTCAGAATGAGTTCCAAAGAGTGATTGGAGAGGAAGATGGATTGCAGAGGGTGGATGGTAGATGAGAGAAGGAGTTTGGGTCCTAGTGAAGAGACGGAGGGATATGAAGGGAAAAGAAGGTAAGAGAATCCAGTGGCTTCGTAAGGGGTAGAGAGAGACTAAGGGGATGGGAATTTTAGAGGAAGTTCTCAGAGGACACAGAATGGATGGGTTTAAAAGCAGGTATATGGTCGCTCTTCACCTTACGGACATTTCATTTTATTCCCATAGACAAATAAATCCAGAATCATGCAATGAAAGGCAGTTTCCCACAAAGTAAAGAAATATATGGTGGATCTATATTAAAACCTGTGTGTCTGCTTGTAGATGTTTGGGCATTTGTCACAGTATAGCAAGGGAATGAAATTCTCAGTAAGAATATCTAGAGATTTATAGAATTCAATGAAACATTAAATTGTGCATTTCCTTCTGCAGGATTGTTAGTCGTACCTTTAAGCTTCTCCTCTCGTTTTCTTCAAACCATCTCTTCAAACTAAAAGGCATGCCCATTATACAACAATGGGAAACTATAGGACAGAAGAAAGAAGACTTAATCCCCTGTCTTCCCAGGACACAGCTATAGCCAGTAACAAATTTTGCTCTGACTTCTCTAGACTGAGCACTAGGGCTAAATAATAAGCAATTTCTACCCTTGGTGCACTGAAAGTGGTGCTACCCTTGGTGCTAAGGGGAAATGGACTAAGAAGCAAAGACATTAGTGTTTCCTGGATTAAATGATACTTCTGAATTTCTGTATTTTAGTATAGGTGCTATAAATAAAATACATCTTTTATGTCTTCTTAATTTTCAAATATATCTCACTAAAACTGGGATCTCTATGTTCTTTCCCCTTTGAGCTTTATTTTATTTGATTTTCTTCTACCATCATTAAAAACTGTAGCAGAAAGGGGTGAGGGATTGTGACCTGTGGCAACCTTATATTTGAAATGTATCTGGCTGTGCTAAGTATAGATTAGTTCATTTCTTGCTTTTGTTTTATTTTTGTTCTCAAGTTGAGTAACGGCTGAGAGTAGTATAAACACCTGTACCCCCCCATGGATCAGCAGGTACATTCTGTTCTCCCTATGTCTGAATTCAGCCAATAATTTGTCATGTCATTTGTGTTTTATTCTTTTGTTTAAAGGTTACTGAAGAGGTTCCTGTTGTACACAGTATAACTACATGATGTATTCTAGAGCCAGATTGAAAAGCAGTCTGTAATTAGCCAACAGATAATTAGCACTTTCAGGATACTACTTTTATCTTATAATTATTTCCTCTTAAAATGAGCTAAATTATCTTCTGTAGTTCACCTGGCATGTGTTCTGTTGGTGCATGCACTCACACTCTCTTTTTAAGTAAGACATCATCAGTTTAATAACACAGAAGTACCGATAAACTTTCTACCAAGAATTACCAGTGTAACGTGTTCATTTAGATTAGTGTTGCTAGTCTCTCTCTCTCCTTTCTTCTTTGAAGTGTCGTTTGCCAAATGATATGGTAAATTCAAATTACTCTTTAGGTATTTCTTTTTCATTTTTAAATTGCCAAGCACTGTACTTTCCAATTATGTTCTAAAATTCAGTGTTAAATGGAAGCATTTGTTAGCTTTCTGAAGCATAGTATCAGTAAAATATTTGATTGTTCTCTTCTTAGATGTTAACAGTTTACATAACTAGTGAGTTTTTAGTATGTGTTATGTTTTAGCCCTTTGATCGGGTATAAACATTTTGAGTTTTCACATCAAAAAAATTATATACACACTGTTCACATGCTTAATGTGAAGAATGTGGTATAAGCTACATTGAATTATTCTTATAAAAGTAACTTTTGACCTATAATTTGATAGTATTCAGCTGTTAGGTTGTACATGTATCATTCTGTTTTAATTTTTGTTTTCAAATTTGCGGTTTGTAACTGTTGGCCTGTTGGCCGGGCTGGCCTCCCCTAACCTCAAGCAGCCCTCCTACATCAACTTCCCAAAGTGCTGGGATTACAGGCATGTGCCGCCACACTCAGCCTTATCCTTATTTTTAGAGTGGATTTTTGATGTATCTAAAACAAACTTTGTTATTTATATAGGCTTTCTTCGGTCCATTGCTCTCTGATAATTATTTGTTAAATACATAGCAAGTCCTTGTGGAAGCTGGTTTTATATTTTTCTTTTTGTCTTCTTAGTAAATGGCCTGATGCAGTACACTATATAATGATAGCTAACATTGGCGGAGTTAGGGAACACTCTTAAAAATATGTTGATTTATTATCTAGTGAAAGGTGAAAAAAATCTTCATTTTAAGAGTATATAAAAATAATGTCACATGCCTGGCATGGTGGCTCATACCTGTTATCTCAACACTTTGGGAGGCCTAGGTGGGAGGCTCACCCAGGGCTAGAATTTCGAGACCAGCCTAAGCAACAAAGCAAGATCCCTGTCTCTACCAAAATAATTAAAAATTAGCTGAGTGTGGTAGCATGCAACTGTAGTCTGTAGTTGTAACTACTCATGAGGCTGAGACGGGAGGATTGCTTGAGGCCAGGAGTTTAAGACTGCAGTGAGTTATCAGTGTACCACTGCACTCCAGCCTGGTGGACAAAGTAAAATCCTGTCTAAAAAAAAAAAAAAAAGTTTAGTACAGTCTTAAAATTTTTTCCAGTCCTTTCATTGTATCATTTGTACTGATACATTCAAAGACAAATTTTATTTTTAATTGACACATTGCAGTTGTATTTATGGGGTACAAGTTGATGTCTTAAAATGTTTATATTGTTCAGAGGCCTCGGAAGTAATGCCACACATCTACAACCATCTGATTGTAGGTTTTGAAAACCTGACAAAAACAAGCAATGGGGATAAGATTCCCTGTTTCATAAATGGTGTTGGGAAAACTGGCTAGCTATCTGCAGAAAGCTGAAACTGGACCCCTTCCTTACACCTTACACTAAAACTAACTCAAGATGGATTAAAGATTTAAACATGGGCCGGGCGCGGTGGCTCAAGCTTGTAATCCCAGCACTTTGGGAGGCCGAGGTGGGTGGATCACGAGGTCAACAGATTGAGACCAGCCTGGCATGGTGAAACCCCGTCTCTACTAAAAACACCCAAAAAAATTAGCTGGGCATGGTGGTACGTGCCTGTAGTCCCAGCTACTTGGGAGGCTGAGGCAGGAGAATTGTTCAAACTCAGGAAGTGGAGGTTGCGGTGAGCCGAGATCGCGCCATTGCACCCCAGCCTGGGTAACGAGCGAAACTCCGTCTCAAAAAAAAAAAAAAGATTTAAACATAAGACCTAACACCATAAAAACCCTAGAAGAAAACCTAGGCAAAACCATTCAGGACATAGGCATAGGCAAGGACTTCGTGACTGCAGTACCAAAAGCTATGACAACAAAAGCCAAAATAGACAAATGGGATCTAATTAAACCTGAGTTTTGCACAGCAAAATAACTATCAGTAGAGTGAACCAGCAACCAACAGAATGGGAAAAAATATTTGCAATCTACCCATCTGACAAAGGGCTGATATCCAGAATCTACAAAGAACTAAAACAGATGTACAAGAAAAAAACAAGCAAACCCATTCAAAAGTGGGCGAAGGATATGAACAGTTTACAAAGGAAGACATTTATGAGGCCAACCAACATGAAAAAATACTCAACATCACTAGGCATTAGAGAAATGCAAATCAAAACCACATTGAGATACCATCTCACGCCAGTTAGAATGGAGATCATTAAAAGATCAGGAGACAACAGATGCTGGAGAGGATGTGGAGAAATAGGAACACCTTTAGACTGTTGGTGGGAGTATAAATTAGTTCAACCATTGTGGAAGACAGTGTGGCAATTCCTCAAGGATCTAGAAATAGAAATTCCTTTTGACCCAGCAATCCCATTACTGGGTATATATCCAAAGGACTATAAATTGTTCTACTATAAGGATACATGCACACAAATATTCATTGCAGCACTGTTTACAATAGCAAAGACCTGGAATCAACCCAAATGCCCAATGATGATAGACTGGATTGGGAAAATGTGGCACATAGACACCATGGAATATTATGCAGCCATAAAAAAGAATGACTTCACATTCTTTGTAGGGATATGGATGAATCTGGAAACCATCGTTCTCAGCAAACTGACACAAGAACAGAAAACCAAACACCACATGTTCTAACTCGTAGGCAGGTGTTAAGGAGAATCCATGGGCACGTGGAGGGGAACATCACACACTGGGGTCTGTTAGGGATGGGAGGCTATGGGAGGGGCAGAAGGGGGTGGGGAGGTTGGGGAGGGATAACATTGGGAGAAATGGCTGATGTAGGTGATGGGGGGAATGAAGGCAGCAAACCACCATTACATGTGTGTACCTATGCAACAATCCTGCAAGATCTGCACATGTACCCCAGAACTTAACGTACAATTTTTAAAAAGTTCATAGAAAAGAAGAATATGTCAATTTAAATTTCATTGTTAAAGCAGTCAAAATTTAAAAAAATAAATGTTATATTCAAATTAAAAGAAATGTTTATATTGTATAATGATCGAATCAGGGTAGTTACTATACCTGTTACTTTGTGCATTTATCATTTTTTTGTGGTGAGAACATTCAAAAACCTTCCTATTACAGTATATAATAATTTACTGTTAACCATAGATAGCCTACTGTATGATAGGACACCAGAACTCATTCCTTCTATCTAATTGTAGTTTGATACCCATTAACCAACCTCTCCCCATCCTCCTCATTCCCATCCTCATCCTTTCCCCAGTTTCTGGGTAACCACTGTTATAGTCTCTACTTCTATGATAGCAGCATTTTTTAGATTCCACGTGTGAGTGAAATCATACCGTATGTCTTTCTGTGTCTGGCATATTTCACTTAACAGAATGTCCTGCAGTTTCATTCATGTTGTTGCAAATGACAGGATTTTATTTTTTATGACAATCATATTCCATTGTGTATATGTGCCACATTTTTATCCATTTGTCTGTTGTTGGATACGTAGGTTGATTCTGTATCTTGGCTATTGAGAATAGTGCTCAGTAAATATAAGGTGTTTCTTCAACATGCTGATTTCATGTCCTTTGGCTATCTACCCTTTGGTGGGATTGCTGGATCATATGGTAGTCGTATTTTTAATGTTTTGAGGGATGCTTCCATACTGTTTTCTATACTAATTTATATCCCAGCCAATGGTATACGTGTTCTCTTTTGTCCACATTCTCACCAACGTGTTTTCTTTTGTCATTTTGATAGTAGCCATTGTAACTGGAATGAAATGGTATCTTATTGTGGTTTTGATTTGCATTTCCCTGATAATTAGTGGCTATGAACATTTTTTGTATACTTCTTGCCCATTTCTTTGTCTCCTTTTGAGGAATGTGTTAAGATGTTTTGCTTAGTTTTTAGTTGGGTTAAAGCATTTTTTTCCCGTTTATTCCTCTATTGTTCTAGTATCTATTGCTGCCTAAAACTTACTAACTTAATAACTTAAAATAACAAAAATTTATTACCTCAGTTTCTGTGCTCAGAAATCCCAGTATAATTTACCTGGATGCCTCTGACTTGGGGTCTCTCCCAAGGCTGCAGTCAAGGCATAGCCAGGGTTACAGTCATGTCAGGGTTCTAAGGAGAATCTGCTACCTTACCCACTAATAAGCCATTGACAGACCTCAGGTCCTTGGTTAATGGCTGGAGGCATCCAGCTTACACTAAGTTGGCTTCCTTCAGAGCCTAGCAAGCAAGAGAGTACCAAGATGGAAGTTACAGTCTCTTTGTAACCAAATCTCAGAAGTGACATCTCATCATTTTTGCCGTATTTTATTCGTTAGAAACAAGGCACTAGGTTCACCCAGACTCAAGGGGAGGGAATTAAGCAAGAGCCTGAGTACCAGGAGGTGGTGGTCTTTGGTTTCCATCTTAATGGCTGCCTGCCATATCTAAGTACTTTGAAACTTCTCGAGCTTTCTCATTTTTACTGTGTCATCTTCACAGGATTAGGATGATAAAACTCCCTGTTCAGATAAAATTCCCTGTGCTTAGCTTACTGGTGTCTCACAATCTTGAATTAATCATTTTATATAGAATTAGACTCCAGGAAGGGGTGCAGACCAGGGCAGAGATAAAGGAATGTTTATTTGCCGTTTTACTTGTATAGCCTTTTCTAGTTATTTAGATAAGAAGCTTTGTTAAAACTCTAACAAGAAAGCATACACTTGGTACTAGAAAGTGTACAAGTGGGAATATTCTATGCTCTTTTCATTATGTAAATTCTAACGTTTGTTTTGTTCAGCATTGGTAAAGGTTTTCAAGGTGTCATGAAAAGATGGGGATTTAAAGGCCAACCTGCTACACATGGTCAGACGAAAACCCACAGAAGACCTGGAGCTATTTCAACTGGTGTGAGTATAACTAGTGAAGCTCTTTTTAGTGCTAAATATTCAGCTTCTGCACATGTAGCCCTCAGTCCATCCTTGATATAAAGTGACATAATTTTAGTCTGACCCCAGAGCGGGGGTCCAAGTACTGGTCACCCTTTTATGGATCCTTGCCTCACTCATTTCCCAGAGCCACACTAGAATTAGTTATATTCCGCATCGTTAGTTGAGCATCTAAAGTTTGGCTGTATATACCCTAAGTCTAAGTTTAAAATGTACTTTGTGCAAATGTTGAATCCTAGTAGGTTTGTCTTTTGAATTAGTATCAGTTAGCAATTCTGAAATAATTTTTTGTGAATCGTAGGATTGAGCAGATAAGTAAATATATTGATAATGGGAGCTAGGCTTCTCTCTATTGGGAAAGGGCACTGAAATATGAAAATGGGAAAATTAAAATGAACTCTGTAGTGTTGAATTCAAATTTTAAGTATGCATTTACTGTTTGGTGAGGGAAAGGAGTGCATCCATGCACACAAGGAAAAAATGTAGCACACAGAAATGGAGCAGTGCGTGTGTGCTTATTATGTCTCAGCTCTGTCTACTGGAACATTGTAGTCATGTATAACAGAATATATTTTTGCAGAAGAATAAGAGTGATATTTAGTCTATAATACTCAAAGTTGTCTTTTTTTTTTTTTTTTTTTTTTTGAGACGGAGGTTCGGTTCACTCTTGTTACCCAGGCTGGAGTGCAATGGCGCGATCTCGGCTCACCGCAATCTCTGCCTCCTGGGTTCAGGCAATTCTCCTGCCTCAGCCTCCTGAGCAGCTGGGATTACAGGCATGCGCCACCATGCCCAGCTAATTTTTTGTATTTTTAGTAGAGACGGGGTTTCACCACATTGACCAGGATGGTCTCGAGCTCTTGACCTTGTAATCCACCCGCCTCGGCCTCCCAAAGTGCTGGGATTACAGGCTTGAGCCGCCGTGCCCGGCCTCACAGTTGTCTTTTAAGCCTGTTGGTTACATGTTAAACATATCTAATGCCATGATGCGGTACTTCCTCTAGGAGTTTCACCAGTTAATGTGAGAGCAGCTGATGGAAAAGGGTTTATATTCTGAGAATTCATGTGTTGTAAGATGTCCTATTTTAGCTGTAATTCAGATTTGCTTCTTCACATGTAGAACTATCATCCATTATCAGAGCCAAAATCAGGGACTGTGTGAAGCTGTTAGATTTATGTAAATCAGAGAAAACGAGGGCTAGACAAACTGACTGTTTTAATAACTGTCCTTTAATAATTTTGGTCAAGGAACATAACATCTAAAGCAAGGAAGAGTAGGACCATTCTAGCACCAGTGGTAGGAATGAAGTCCATGAAGTTAGTTAATACAGAAGATTAGTTTAAAGCAGGCCTGCAGTCTGTGTTTTTCTTTGAATGATGGTGTCCTGTGTCTGTACACCCTTGTCCTTTTTTAGTTCTTAACCAGTATTAGGTCACTTGTTACTGAGTTTTTCTCCTGAATCTGTTTTGTATTCTGTATTTATCCTAAGAGTCTAGTCTGATTTAGAAAGGAAATCCTCTAGGAGGAAACATGTCTAAATCCATATTTAGTTCCTTACTGGGACCTAGCCGAATAGGGGAAAAATAAAACATTTTAATAATTTTTATTCTTAGTTTGCATTGTGGTTTGATCAGTGCTGTTTAAAATTGATAGTACTTAAAAGTATTAACTTTAGTTTTCTCATTTAGGATGTTGCCAGAGTCTGGCCTGGAACTAAATTGCCTGGACAAATGGGAAACATAGATAGGACAGTACATGGACTAAAAGTAAGTTTTACAAGTGGTTCTTTCTAGGAACAGTTAAATTGTTTAAATTCAAAGGCAGCAGAATATGTGTTTAATGTGTGTCTGTGTACCATTGTTCTAATAGACTTTAAAGTTATTGAGGAAAAGAGGATATATGAATTGTGTGTGTGTGTATGCTCTAGCTGTAGTCATAGCAGTAGTAATGGTAGTGTATATTCCAAGCCATGAAAAGCACAGTCATTAAAGAGACAAAATTAGTAGTCTACTCTTGGACCTAGATTTTTAGAAGATACAGTTGCATGAAAAAGTAAGATTCAGAGCATTATGTGTAATACTCCTATTTGAGTAAAAGATGGAACAAAAGCTCTCTACATATGTATGTTGCTGTGCCATTATATAATCACAGAACAGTGGAAGGGCATATACCAGGTTATCTTGGATTATTTATCATGTGTGTGTGTAGAAGTGGATGTACGTAAGAAAAAAGAGGAAGACAATCAAAATAGAAGGACAGAATAGCACTACAAAAGGATCGTGATATACATCGTTCTTATAAAAAAGATGTTTCTATATTTAAAAGAGAAGTTGAATTCATTCTCTACCCATGAGAAATGTATGTAAGTAAAAATGAGTTATACTGTAAAGGATGCTGTGTAATTATATTTCTGTTAAACAGCTAATGTTTTTATTTGTTTGCATGTATGTTTTAAAGTGTAGAAAGCACAGAGAAGTAAGTAAGCTACCCATAAGAACAATACCCAAAGACAATCACTGGAAACATATTGGTGCATATTTTCCCAGTCTCTATTCTGGATACATTTTATATATAAATTTTGACCAGGAGAAGTTTTCTAATTTTATATAATTAGACCTAAGATTTTTTTTACCCGTTCTATTACATTTTTACTCATCAGATACCATCTGTTTGCTATATTTTCTTCCTGTGTGTGATTTCAATTTCTGTAATATTTAAAATTATTCATTATTAAATAGGAGCCATGGGTCAAACTCGATTTCTTCTCTAAATAGTTTATTTTCTCAATACCATTTTTTGACCAGTCATTCTTTTCCTATTTATATAAGTTTTTTCTCCACATGAAGATCTTTTGAGGATCATCTACTCAGCCCGCTTACTTTAGAAATTAGAATCAGTGAGGTTGTGGCTTCTCTAGCCTCTAGTTACAGCAGGCTAGTATTAACTAAAAATAAGATTAATTTCTGCTTGTTTTTGTTAATGGTACCAACAGAGTCCATTCAGATATCCAGGTAGACTTGATCATTCAGTCACATCTCTATTTAAAATGAGTTTTCTACTACTTTCCTAAGATACATCTGTTGTGGTCTTCTCTTACAAGTCATCTATAGGACTTGCAGTTTTTCAATTCTTATTCGACCTTCTGAAGTACTGATAAGATTATTACTTTACAAGCAATTTACATCCTCAGCTTTTAGTAACATTGTTTTAACACAAGTATATCCTAAAATTTTTGACTCTTAAAGTTTGGTTTTCTTTCATGCTTTAGGTGTGGAGAATAAACACAAAGCACAACATAATCTATGTAAATGGCTCTGTACCTGGACATAAAAATTGCTTAGTAAAGGTAAGTATAACTGTCTTCTTTTTTCTCCATTTTCTTTTTGGTTTCTTACTCGCAAGCTAACAAGTTACTATTATTTTTTGTTGGTCATATATGGGGATATTTACCATAAAGTCTCCTTTGACTCATATATGTGACTTATAAATAAATGGCTGCTTTTCCATATGTTCTCTTCTGAATCTGTCTGCTTTTTGGTAGCACCTGAGTGAAAAACATGCACAAGGTGACGTATGTTATATTCCTATAAAACCAAGAACCTGTAAAAAGGTTAAGGCCATGTATTAGTCCATCCTAATAGAATGGATGGACTCCTACAAAGAAATACCTGAAATTAGGTAATTTATAAAGAAAAGGAGTTTAATTGGCTCATAGTTCCACAGGTTGTACAGGGAGCATGGCTAGGGAGGTCTCAGGAAACTTAAAATCATAGGAAAAGGGGAAGGAGAGGCAGGCATGTGTTACATAGCTGGAGCAGGAGGAAGAGAGGGAAGGGGGAGGTGCTACACACTTTTAAACAACAAGATCTTATGAGAACTCACTATCACTAGAACAGCAAGGGGGAAGTCTGCCCTCATGATCCATTTACTTCCCATCAGGCCCCTCTTCCAACATTGGGGATTACAATTTGACATGAGATTTGGACAGGGACACAAATTCAAACCGTGTCAGGCCAGTAAGCAGAAAGATGTTCAGGAATATGAGACATATATTTGGATAACGATTGCCAAAATACTAGTGTATCTCTGTCCTTCCAAAAGGAACATGTTAGCTTTTTAAAGTGCCCCATCTACAAGTGAATGGATAAAGAAAATGTGGTATATGTGTGTTTGAGACAGAGTCTTGTACTGCAGTCTGTCACCCAGGATGGAGTGCAGTGGTGCAATCTCTACTTGCGCTAACCTCTGCCTCCCACATTCAAGTGATTCTTGTGTCTCAGCCTCCCAAGTAGCTGGGACTACAGGCATGTACCACCATGCCTATGTGTGTATATATATTTAATATATATGGCTGAAGAATGTTCTAGAGAATGCACACACACTAGAATATTCTTCAGCCATAAAGCAGAAGTAATTGCTGCTGTTTGTGGTGACACAGATAAACCTGGAGGACATTATGTTAAGTGTAATAAGTTAGACACAGAAAGACAAATATTGCATGATCTCACTTTTATGTGGAATCTAAAAAAGTTGATTTCATAGAAGTAGAGAGGAGAATGGTTTTAACAGAGGCTGGGGGAAGATATTGGGGAGGAGGAGTGGGAGAGGTGGTCTACAAGCACAGAGTTACAGTCAGGAAGAATACATCTGGTGTTCTATTACATAGTAGGGTGACTGACTATAGCTAATAATAATGCATATTTGAATATAGCTAGAAGAGAGGATTTTGAATGTTATCACAAAGAAATGATACATGTTTAAAGTGATGGATATGCTAATTACCCTATGATCATTATACAATATATATATATATGTATTGAGACATCACAGTGTATACCATATATATTTGCAATTATGTGTCAATTATAAGTAAACCCTGCTCCCACCCACCAAAATTTTTTTTTAGCTTTTAAAAGGGTTACTTTGGCAAACCAGAAATACATAAGGTAAAAATTAGAGTCATAAAAAAAAAAGTGGTTAAAGGTAGACATTTGAGTAGGAGCTTTCTTATTATCACTAGTACTATGCTCTGATTACATCTTTAAGTGTTTTTCTTAAAAAATAAAATAAAAATAAAAACTATGTACAGAGAGATCAGATACATTTTAAGAAAAACTCTTCAAGTTCTCAAAAACTGACTAACTTCCATAAAATCAGAATAAACATTCTGCCTGGGGTTTATTCCAGCAATGCAAATTTTCTTACCTCTGAGTTTTGACTCTTCCATTTTGAAAATAAATTTTTATTAGAAGTGATGTCAGCTATTCTCCAAAGTATATTCTTCATTGATTTTCCAATGAAAGCAGCAAAGAAATATTGAAACTTAAACCTCTGATTTTTTAAATTCAGTGTTTCTTATGTATTTTTCTTATGTCTAGGTTCCATTACTAACATAAGGAATAATTTTTTGAAATCTTTCAAGGAATAAGAGTTTTATTTTTTAAAGTTACCTTTCTGGGACACCTTGCTTACTGACTGGATTAATCTCATTTTTCTTAAAGAAAAAAAATGCATTTAAGCCAGGGCTGGTGGCTTGCATCTGTAATTCCAGCTACTCAGGACGCTGAAGTGGGAGGATAGGATCACATTGGCTCAAGAGTTGGAGGGTACAGTGAGCTGTGATCACACCACAACATTCTAGCCTGGGCAACAGAGTGGGACCTTGCTACTATTGAAAGAAAGAGAGAGAGAGAGAGAGGGAAGGAGAGAAAGAAAGATGCATTTGATGAATTTTTGTAAGTTTTGTTTTTTTCCTTAAGTTTGCAGATTTCTCCTAGTAAGGCAGTCATACTTACAATGACAGGTAGTTGAAACCAGAGGATTATCATTGTACTTCTCATAATATTTTGTCTTCATAATTCATATGAAAATATATCTTCACATCCCTGACCCCACGTTCCAGATTACAGGTTATAAATAGCACAACCAAATAAAGGAGGATTATTTTTTATACTAGAATTATACTGGACAGCAGATTAAGTTTTAAATGTCAGATCCTCCTTTTCTGCCCATTTTTCAACATACATGATTCTAGGCTGGTTTTCTAGCCAAACCTTACCATTGTTTGCCGTGACTTCTCAAGTACTACTACAGCATCTTCTCAAGTATTTCTACAACTTCCCTGTCACCAGCAGGGATAGTCAGTTATCTTGAAAAACTAGTACATACAATGACATTCTGATGTAGTTATAAATAGTTTATAACCAGTAACATTTATGACTCATGTTTATCCCCTACTTCAATAAAAGATTGCGTCCAAAAACTTTATTCACTGTCATAACCAGTAATAGTTTGCCATCACTGAAGATACTCAGAAGGTGTACCAAAGAGTTCTGAAAAAGGAGTCTAAATACATTTTGAGAAACTGGCATCAGAACAATGTCTAGTCCCCTTAGAACTATTAACACACTAGTGAATATATTTCCAGCAAGTGTTTTGGATAATAAAAGAACTCATCCTGGCCAGCCATGGTGGCTCACGCCTGTAATTCTAGTACTTTGGGAAGCCAACACAGGTGGATCATGAGGTCAGGAGATCGAGACCATCCTGGCCAATGTGGTGAAACCCTATCTCTACTAAAATATAAAAAATTAGCCAGGTGTGGTGGCAGATACCTGTAGTCCCACCTACTTAAGAGGCTGAGGCAGGGGAATCACTTGAACCCAGAGGCGAAGATTACAGTGAGCCAAGATCACACCACTGCACTCCAGCCTGGCGACAGAGTGAGACTCTGTCTCAAAAAAAACTCATCCTTAAAAAATAATCTTTGGAATATGGTGCTTAAATAACTTTCTTTTGTAACCATAAGTATCTGCCCAGGCATTAATTAAGGTGTGAATTTGGGGAACATTTTGTAAGTTTTAAATGATAAAACCTTGGTATGTCCTTTCACTCCATTATTTCTGTTCCTCCAATGATTCCATAGTAGGCAAACTAGGCGTTCCTTGCCCACAGGCTTTGAGCCACTCCCTAGTGGGCAGTCAACTTTATTAACATCCACTCACCTCTTGGGAGCTTTTGTTTCCTCAGAGTACAGGGGAACCAATATTATATATTTTTTTAATATTCTAAAGTTAGTAAAGGTAGTCTTAGAGATGACCAACTTGTTTAACAGACATGAGCTTTTTGTTTTGCTATTTGGAATCACTAAATGTATTAAGGAAAACTGAAGAACTATTGTTTACAGCATAAGAGGTATAAATGCATGTTATACTGTTCATTTGTGTTCATTCCTATGTAATATATAATGTATTTTCAGATTTGCCTGGTTTTTGTCCTTTTCCCACATTTTCTTAAAAGATTTGAACTGGTTTGCTGGTAGACATAAAAAGAATGAGGTAGATAATTGAGGGAGTCATGGTACAGGCAGAAAAATAATAAACCTGGGGTGAGATTAAATACACAAAAATACATATACGTTTATACATTTGTTAAAGATGGGCTACAGGCCTGCAACCCACAACTTTTGCACTATCGAGGCAAAAATGGTTGAGATGAGATGTCATTTACATTTCACATCCTTGAATTATAATGTTTAGACTTTATAAACGTTGATTCTTTGTCGAAAATATTTCTCAGTTATAATCTATAAAAGTATGAAAGCAACTGAGAATTATTTCTTTGGGTCATTGATGACTAAATTTTTATATCTCAAATTAGCACAGAAAGTTTTGTTGTGATTAGTTTTATTAGGTTTTTTGCTTGGGTTTTCTTTTCAATCCTAAATACTGAGTAAGTTTAAATTGGTAAGAATATGGCATTTTCCCTTTTTAAAGTTCAACCCAAGATTAATGGATTGGGGGAAAAAAACAAGTTTTTTTTCTTCTAGGTCATTTACTGATAATTTCTTGAAACAATTTTAACAAGAGGGATTAAAGTAGATCTGTTTTTCTGTACTAAGCTGTTTCTAGCAGCTGTGTACTTTATTTCAACCAAATTATTCACTTCTTATTGCTAAAGTAATTATGCCTCATTTTGTTCTGTGTATATAATTACATGTAAATTTTTTTTTAATTTACTTACGAATGAAAGCTGTAGAATGAGCCAGAAGCTCTGAAGAATCCAATAATGTTTTCTGAAAATAAAAATCAACATTTTAGATCACATCAGTATCAATACTAAAATTGTTCAGTCTGTGAATTCACAGAATTTTTTAGAACATAAAGAGTTAACAGAGCTCTTATCAAGACTCAGTGGTCTTTTATTGTTTTTGCTAAATACTAGTCTGTCTTTAACTTCTCAATAAGAATATATGCTCTGACATATATCGGGCTGCATTTATTGTATATGAATATAGGATTGGTTGTTACATCTATAAGCAGAAAATGTGCTAAGGCCATGGGAGTAATTGGGTGCTAAACCAAGGATGATCATTTTCATTCTGGTGAACACAGGACCAGATATAAAGTAGTCTCAACATAAAGGCCCTCACTCAGGTTTGAAAATGCTGAATAATTGTCTTTAAATCTTCCATCAATACAAGACTTTTTTTTTGACTATGTGACATAGAAATACAATCTTGTTTGTTTGTTTTGTTTGCTGGAGAAATGACACTTTTGGCAGGGGAAGAAAAATGTGAGCTAATTTTTGTAGTAAGAGATGATATTTTTAATTACGTGCTCTTAGAGTTAAGACTAACAAAAATGCTAGTTTGTCAGGTCATTTTATTTGAAATGAATCATATAAATGATATTCAAGTAGTAATTTTAGAATGTGATTTTATCCTGTGGGGCAGTCCTACAGATGCTTATAAGTTAAGATATAAAGTAATAATTGGTGATTTTATTCTTATAGCTGCTTGAGTTTCTGTTATTTTTTAGAATTAAAGGAAAGCATTGACTGAATTCTTTTTACTCTATAATGTAACAGTTATGTTATTTGCATTAGAAAATATAGTATCGGATATTTCTTTGATTATGAATAATAGCTGAAAAGCCTGCCTTTAAATAACAACTGGCATCACTAATATAAGATTTTTGCCCTCTCACAGGTCAGAGATTCTAAACTGCCTGCCTATAAGGATCTCTGTAAAAATCTACCATTCCCTACATATTTTCCTGATGCAGACGAAGAGGAACTACCAGAAGATTTGTATGATGAAAATGTGTATCAGCCCAGTGAACCTTCTATTACATTTGCCTAACATCACTGGCTGTGGCAGAACCTTACACATTCTCTGAGCTTTGAAGAGCTGGAGTGATATTATAACCACCAGAAATCATACTCTCCTTAGTCACAACAAAATCACACTTGTCATCTTTGTCAAGGGCATAAATGTATCCTTTATACCCCCATTACATTTTGTTAAAAAAATTACCACATTAAACATATGAGTTAAGTTGATTGGATTTCCTGAAATTGGTGTTTGGCATATTAGCAAAATACTCATAATTTGTGGACTTTATTCTTTTTAACTACATATTTCCCAAGTTATCTTAAGATGCCTATAAATTTAACTTTCATTAAAGTTTGGTCAATCTTTGTGAAACTGGTTGTGGAACAGTAGAAAACCATATGGGGACTTTGGTGCAACCTATTTGGGTAAAGAAACCATTTGCTAAAATGGAGAAAGTAAATAGATTTTTATTTAAATTACAGAAACATAGATGTTAAAGGCCAAAGGAAAGACAATAAAATCATAAATTATGCATCTTGTTTACATTTTTGTTGGGAGGAGTGATTACGTTTTAAGTTGTATCACTCAGTTATAAGATCCATGTGATTATTTTCATTTCTCATTGATACATTTTTTTTTTTTTTTGGAAACAGGATCTTTCTCTGTTGCCCAGATTGAAGTGCAATGGCATGATCTTGGCTCACTGCAGCCTTGACCTCCTGGGCTCAAGTGATCTTTCCACCTCAGCCTCCTAAGTAGCTTGGACTATAGGTGCCCACCACTGTGCCTGGCCAATTTTTTTTATTTTTTGTAAAAATAGGGTCCCACTCTGTTGCCCAGGCTGGTCTCGAATTTCTCATCTCAAGCTTTTCACCTTCCATGGCCTCCCGAAGTGTTAGGATTACAGGTGTGAGCCACTGGGCCCAACCTACCTTTCAAAAAGAATTTATAAGGACCTAAGATTGTATGTTCAGCAAACTTTTATTAATTATGTATTACTCAAAATGCTAATGGCTTTTGGGGTTTCTTTTTAATTGTATGAAATTAACCTGTATTTACTAATGGCTACTCATGACAAATAAGCTTAATTATGTGTATAAGCAACCTCAATTTAAATACTTGATTTCCTCTGAACCAGATTCTTAATTCGCATCACCTAGGAGGTTTGTTAGTCATAGTCTTAGATCTCCATGTGATATACTATCCTGGTTGTATCACATTTTTCACTTTAAGTCCAAATGCAGCTACATTTTTTTAAAGTTTTTATTCTTACTTTATCTTACTCCATTAAAAATTTATGGCAATTGATAGGAAGTCCATTCAATAAAATAGAAAAATAAGAGTCGGTGGTATGTTGGGGGACATAATGGTGTCAGTGTCACATAGATGAGCAGGCTATGGTGTGTAGAGTTGTTACATTTAGATGGTTTGGTTTTGAGCTTCCTGGGTGCTAAAGTAGAACATAAAACTGATTTGTTACATACTGTTTGTTATTAATGAGTTTGAATCGTGATAATAATAGACTCATGGTCTTTAGCTGAAGTAGATTACACTTAAAACCACCGTACTATGTTTGGTTAAAAAAAAAATAACTTACCAAACTAGAAATTTTTAACTTGTTTAAAGTTATCTCTAGCAATCATCATATACAAGGGTACAGTGCTAGAAGAATTGTTTTGATGGATCAAACAAGGATACCCTCTACAACTTATATTCAACAGTATTCTTGGATGTCCTAGCCAGTGCATTAAAGACAAGTAAAAGTAATGAGATAAATTGGAAAGTGGGAGCAAATCTCATTATTTGTAAGGCATCTTTTTGGTTATACAGGGGTCAGTGAGCTGCTTGAGGAGGCAGTCTCTCCCTTTTCTTGAAGAAGTGCTGCTGGGCTGTCACAGACTTAGTTCCGCTGCTTTGTAAGCTTCCTCTGGCTTTTGTTTACACAGGTAGGTTTGGACCTGGCTTAGCAATGGTGGACGCCCTTCCCCCCACAAGCTCAGTTGTTACGGGTCAAGCTTGAACTGATGTGCTAGATGTGAAACTGAAGCAAGAGGGCTTCAATTTGCTGGTCTTTTTGGGGGTGGGACCTGCCCAGCCATATCACCTGTCTCCCTGCTTTCAGCTTCCCCACTTTCTGGGGAGTAGGTAACTCCGTCCTGCAGGCGCTCTTGGTGCTAGTCAAAATGTTCACCTAGATCTGTGCCAACAACCTTTAGCGTCTGCCAGAGCTACTGCTCATATCTGTGTTGGCAACTTGCTTTGCTTTTCAGCCCAGTGGGGATTTCCTGGTCTGTGGGTTGCAGAGGGCATGGGAGAAGCATAGTGTCTGAACCAGAGTGCCAGGGGCAGGGGAAGTCCCTGGTCCTCTGGTCATTTTCACTTCCTGGGTGAAGGAGTGTCCCGCCGCGGCACAGTTTGCTCTCACTGGGATACACCCACTGTCCAACCAGTCCCACTGAAATTAACCTGGTACCTTGGTTGGAAATGTGGAGATCACTCACCTTCTGTGTCTCTCACTGGGAGCTGTGCTCCAGAGCTGTTCCTATTTGGCCATCTTGGCAGAATCTCCAACTGTTACTTAAATGATTTGAGTTTAAAAGTCGCAACTGCACATTTATCCATGGACTACAGAACAGATATGTTAGCAGGCATAGAAACAACATTATTCTTGAACATCTTCATCAGAGCTCTTGGCTAACTTAGGTGTGTTGTCAGTGAGCTGTTACCTTGTGAGACAAATGGACAGATGTTTCTGGGAGAACATAATATATTTTTCCTGCATTCTTTGTGAAAAGAAAAGAATCGGCATATGAAGGTAGCCAAATGACAGGAGAGCAAGGAGCAGTTTGGCAGCCAGTTGCCTAGATATAAGATGTTTTGATGAAGGCAGGGAACCTTCTCCACTTAAAGAGCCTGCCCCAAACCTAACACCTGTCACTAGAGTCAGTGTTCTGTGGATCTGTTTTCGAATTTTAAAATAACATTTCTGATCACCTTTTGGGATTACAAGTGTGATTCCTGTCTTCTAGAATCAGGGAGTAAAACTTTTCACTCTCACCCCCAACCCCAACCAGTCCCCACTGCCAGCAGCTTCTACAGGTGCATCTTTGAAGAGGATGTGGACGCCATTCTGGCAAACTAAGTGGCCAGAACCGTGTTCTCCAATTGTGGAATTCCTAAACACATCTGCCTAGTCCAACACTACCAAATGTGTTTTCCCAAGAACCCTAGGGTTACAATTTCCGGCTACAGCGCAAGCATTTTGCCTCAGCAGCTGTCCTCAAGTGTTCAGCTCAGAAATGGAGATCTGCCTACTACAAATAGTGAGTATGTGGTCCCAGTACTTGCCTGCTCACCTCTCTGGATCCCAGGCAGTACTAGAAGACTGCTCTTGAGCAGTGCTGACCACTGGACAAATAACATTGGCAATTCAGTTCTCAGCAGTGGAGCCATCGTAGGCTTGAGTTGAGCTTGAGTTTGGTTTGCTGTTTTAGATTTTGTCTTGAAATGGAGAAACTTTTTGGAATTAGACTTCATTCAAATTAGACATTTGTTCCAGCATACTTGGTACTAGCTGTTAGTGATAAAATAGGAAATACTGAACCTTGTATAATTCTGTAAGCCTTAGAAAGGCCAGCAGATTAAGGGGTACTTTAAGAGTTACACTACTAGTCATCCTCTTTCCTTTCCAAGACCTTTACCCTACCTGCTAGGGTAGCCCAAGCTGAAATGCAAATATTAATTAGTCCTAATTCCACAGTGGCCCCTGGCATGGGTAGATTGGATGATGCCAGCTGTCAAACATTAAGCTATAAATGAAAGTATTTCTCACAGCAAGTATACGGATATACTTTACAAGAGTATTAAGCATTTCAGAGTCAGTAGTGCTTTTGCAGTCTTTAATGGTGAAGTACAAATATGCTTTTCAACTTTTCCCAAGGGGTGGAATATAAGGATGATTTTTACAGCTAATTTCCAAAGGTAAATTTACAAATGAGACTTGACCATGTTTCAGCAGATATAGAGAAATGTGTATAGAACTATGGCCTGTTTTTCTAGGGTAAAGAGCATTAGAACACAGTCACACAGATGGAAGCTGAATTCGTACTCAGGGTTCCTCATGCAGAATGAATTCTGTTAGGCTACAGGATTACTTGCCTTACAACCAGCAGCTAATTTTGTTTTACTAATCAAAACAAAACATTCTTTTAGAAAGAATGTGTCAGAGTGACTTCTCTCCTGATTCCAGCAAAATTGAACCTACACCCTAAACCGTTGCCCAGAGAGAGACTGTTGGCTGTTCACAGTGAAAACCCATTACGGGAGGAAAGAGCAGCATTCAGATTGCTGACGCTGAATCTGCTATTTGGACCTCTGGGATGAATGCATTTAAATGTTCGTATTCCTCATTTTTGTCAGAGTAGAAACACAGTGAGGGCTTCCTGTGGCAGTGAGTCTTGCAAAATTGTTTTCTAGCCTGCAGTGTGATGTGCTACTACTAGCTACATTATTTGTTTTTCTATGGCCCTGGTAGGTTGTGTGTTATTCTAAATATGCCTGTTTTGCCTGAAGGTCACCACTTGGGAAGTTTCCCCCACTTTTGCAGGAATTATTGCAAGAAGAATGTTATGTTTCTATCATGGTACTTATTGTGGCACTGCTTTTCATGCTTTTATGAATAGTTTTATAGTGGAGCGCTTTAGTGATGAAGTCGGGCATGTTGCTGATAACTGTTCTACTGAACTGCTGAATAAAGAGAGTGAAGACAGGCAGACAGAAGCAAGTCACCAGGCAATGAGGCCAACCTGGGCAAAGGTCTTCAGTAGCTTTATAATCATGTTACTTCATGGCTACCTGTTTTCTATATAGAAAGAAGTTCTTCACATGAGAGTTTATTTTACTAGTGACAGATAAGGTTTCTACTCTCTTCAGGGACTTTCCATAAAGTTGACTTTAACAACAGACATTTCGTCAGTTTTCAGTTCTATTGCTATTTCTGCTAGAACACAGCATCCACCAGCTTGTCCCCATAAGTAATGGTGGTCTCTCAAAGCATGCCCTACCAGACAAATGAAGACTTCCATCAGAGATTTTGCCTCCGGCAATTACCTAGAATTCCCTGGAATGAGAGGACTCAGTATCATTCTCCAGAAAACAGCTAGTCCTGAGCGTGCAGGGTTGTCACCCCCAATTTCATCATTTGCTTTTCTGCTTTTTAATGTTTGCAAACAACAGCAGTCCATGTCACATTTTTTATTATTTTTAGATTAATAAGGTGGCCTCTTCAAGTTAGACAGGCTATATTAATCTCAATGAATGCAGTTCATAGCACCACAAAAGCAAAAAAATGATTTTAACTCAACTGGACAGTCTTGGTGCATAATTGTTGCTTTTTGGCATTTGACTAGAGAGTGAAAATGAGAGTTGTGATTTTGATTCTCCAAAAGCGGACTATATGAGCACCAAGTATATTTTAGGTCATTTAGAAAGTTTGTGGTTTGAGCAAATGAGGATAAGACACCTATCAAGTTCTGATACTGCACCAAATCTGCTTTATTTCAAAAGTAACTAACTGAACATCATCACAGAAGTTCTGACAAAGATGCATGGACAGCTATATTAACAAGACTGTGTCTGAATAATAATCAATGGCATAAATTTCCTTATCTAAAATAGTGATTTGTTTAAATGACGAAGCAATGATGGCATTGGAGCTGTTGGCTGACTGTCCCTTTTATTCTGTTAACTACAGAAGCACTGAATCTGATGCCCTACCTTGTCAGGGAATGGTGTGCTTATCTTCCCCACCCCTAGAGTTTGGCACATTGCTGATAACAGCCAGCATGCTGCTAAAATATCATCAATGACAGAACAGAAGAAATGGATATTTGGGAAAACATAAAGCTGAAGGAGTAGACAAAGGTACTGATAGGAAGCAAATAAAGGAAAAATCTATAATATTGGGACAGGCGGCGTCTCCCTGCTTGCGTGGAAATTTTCTTTAGCCAGTAAGCAGTGATGATGCCTGCCATGGGAAGAAGGTGTAATTTTGTGATTTAATGATCCAAAGCCCATTTTTAGACACCACTTAGCCATAAAGGGAGGCCCAAGGTTCTGTGGCTCAGGAGTCATTGAGGTAAGTATTTATGACAAAGTCCACCCAGACACAAGGGAATACAAGAAGGGGGCATGCCAGGCACAGGTAATTTTCACAGTGGCTCACAAAGGCAAGTCTACCTTCACCTAACACAGTAGCTCTCCACACTGGCTGCATGTTAGATCCTCACAGAAGAGATTTTAAAATTCCCAGTCCAATATTCTTTAAATTTGGGGGCAGGAGAGAGGAGGAGACCCAGTATCAGTGGTTTTTAAAGCTTCCCAGTTAAATATTTAACTCCCCTGTTTGAAGAGGGGCAGATAAGCTGAGTTTAAGAACTACCGACCTAAAACAACATGATGTGTGGACAGGCAACATGATGTGTGGATTGTGGAACTTGGGCCAGTTAAGTGGTCATCTCCCTAAAGCAATTCAAATTGCAGATAATTCTGTAAAAATGTAAAAGTGATATTTTATATATGTATGGTATTTTATATTTTATGTTGTTTTTCCTAAGGATACTCTCTTAGGAAAATGCTTGGCATCTTGTAAAAATGCGCAAATGTTAGATATCATCAATCCTGTGTTATAATTGAGAAAAAAAGCAGAGTGCAAGTCTAGGACTTATTTGGGATCTCACTAAACAAGTGGCTGGCGGAGCCCAAAATTGGGGCACTGGACACTTTCCTACATTCCTTCCTCTATCCTGAGAATCATGATTTCCTTTGAAGAATGTTGTAAAATACTGACATATTTGGTTTAGTCTGTTATGAATTGTGATTGGCCTCACACATAAATAATGAATTCTTTTAGGTTGCTTTAGAAATGTGTTACTTTAGTATCTCGGATCAATAACTACAATCACAAGTGAAACAAGCTGTCAGTCTTGTCTAAAGTTTTCAAGTTAGGGTTGTCCTACATCTGCACCAAGTATCAAGGTTTAAGAAAGAGTACTGAGAGGAAAAATTGAGAATGAAGAAAATTTTATCCATTAACTTAGTTTCTGTTTTTACAAACTGGGATAGATTGAGACTTATTTTCTTTTTGTGGCTGAATTTTTTCATGCAATTCCAGAGAAACTGGTGTGGAGATGGATAATCTTGAGAATAGGGTGACGTTGCACCAGCAGCTTCCTAATGGTTGACTTAGTAATCAATGAATCCTTCCCAGGCCTCCTCAGAGCCACTCTCTCTTAATACCTGAAGTTGTGAGACAAAATTACATGGCATTTATTGAACACCCACTGTCATGTTTTACACATAGTCTCTCATCTAATCCTCAACCACCCTGCCAGGTAGTTATCTTTGCTTCATAGATGAGAACTTTGACTCAGAGATTATGTAACTTTTCTGAGTCAAATATCTAGTGAGTGGCTAATGTAAGGCAAGAACTAAAGGTTGCCTCTGCGCTCCAAGTCATTCATTCTGGGAAGAGCCCCAACTTCCGTCACCCGTTTCCTAGCCATTCTGGTTGCCACCGCATAAGCCCTCTCTTAAGCTCTGGGGAGATATGAGTCCTCCTCCCCTGTGTTGTAGCTGACCACATGGCGTAGACAAATTTTCTGGGAGGCACTTTCTCCCGTGTATCCGAAAGAAAAAGTGTGCATTGTATCCTTTAAGTTCTCCACTTCTCTCTTCTCCCATCACCTGAGCTGGGAAGGCAGTTGAAAGATTGCCAGAGCTTGAATGAGTATGGGCTAACTCACTACTGGACAGTGGAACTCTGGGTACTGCCATTCCTATTCATATTTGAGTGAACTTGTGTATTTTTCAGGGTTGTCTTCATCATCCTCAAAGGGGAAAAGGGTTGAGTATGTACTGGAGGGGTTGAGTGCTGTTGATAACAATAAGGAAAACATTTGCCCTTTCACTCCAGGTTGCTAAGCAAGATGGTCATATTACCCTGTCAACTCTGAAATTAAACTTGAGCAAGGGTCCTGGGCCTAACAGATGCTGATTAGACCTGGAAATAGCTTCGAGCAGTAAAACATGTGAAACTTATTTTTTTAATCTTGGAAATTTTTCCTTATTAGTACTACAGAGTTACAGCTGGAGATTTTAGGGGAAGCTTCTCTATTGCCTCTTTCAGCTTTTGGGGACTCCAGGCTTTCTTTGACTTGTGGCTGTTTTCACATGGCCTTCTCGAGACTTTCTTTAAAAGACATATTCTTGGTTTCCAGGATATCAAAGAAGTCATATAAGCCAAAACTGCTCAGTTATCTAAGGCTTGATTCAAAATTTAATTAAAGAGAGTTCTTGCAGCTCTTTAAGGATGGTGTTCCAATTTTCTCTCCACCTAACAAACGTAGTGAGGTACATTGGACAGAACAGAGAGGCACCTTTGACTTCTGTGTGTCTCTTCATGGACAGACAGACCAGAAAGAATATCCATGGGTGAGTCATTTTTCTTCTTTACTCGATAAATTAGGTTGACCTAATCAACCTGATTAGGTTGATCTGGCCAACTTTAAGAAATCTAGTGATCCTTTCTCTTACCATTAAGCAGAAAAGTGTCTGAACGTGTGTTGCCCTGAAAGCATAAAATTAATTATGTAATTTCCCACCTTAGAATGCATAAACCTGGATCTAATCATTAAGAAATATTACACAAATCCCACCGAAAGAAAAAATGTATTTATCCATGCTCCTCAGTGGCCTCAAGTGCATACATCCCCAGAAGTCACCCACCCCCTGACCTTGACCCCTTCTTGACAGCTCAAAAACGAGAGAAGAGAATGTATTCTCCAGATGTGTCAAATATGTGTCTTTTACGGCAAATCAAACCACCTTTTAAAAGCGTGGAAAGGCAGGCTCGGTGGCGTGCCTTTAACCCTCTCTCAAAATAAAGAAAAGAAGACGGGAAGGAAAAAAAGGAGAGCAACCAGAGGCTTTTGCAAGTGGCTGACTTAAACCTGGAACTGTAAGTCTTAAGTTCCACTTTAGTTTACTTAAATGTATTTCCTCCATTTATCCAGGAGTTAGACATGACAGATGTTCATTGAATCTTCATTTATTAAGACTTAAATTCAGGAGTTAGGAAAATACTTGAGGTCATGTTTTCCAATACTGCCTTGTGGGAAGGAAGGAAGAAGAAAAGAAGGAGAAATAAGTAGTGCCTGGGAATATCTCTTTAAACTACAGAGAGAGCCTAGAGCTAGAATTAGCACTGCAGAGCAGTTATGCCAGCCATTTCTCCCCACTATGAATGATGCTTGCATCTGAGGGTTGAAGCCTAATCCGACAGACAAGTGATCTAGGTCACATCCCAGGGTCTCTGATTCTGCCAGTGCTTTTAGTAACACAGACTGATGTTTCTAAACAGATGACAGACTCCTAAGAAGATGTTAAAGGCTAAAGAAGGGAGCAGCCTGCACATTGCACCCATTCATTTATTTCCTTGATTATTTTATCTGCTCTTCTCTTGGATGACTTCAGTACCATAGTAATATTCTTATAAAAGTTTAAGATCATTTTAGAATCTTACAAAGCAATCACACATACAAGTTCCCTATGCATATTACAGAAGATACACTTATTAGAAATGTCAGTCAGATTAAAACTTTAATTAATGGAGAGCAGAGCTGTTGCTGATGAAAAGACTGCATACCACGATATTCCCTAAAAATTCTAAGTTAATTTGTAGGTTCAACACAGTGCCATATTTCACCAGTGTTGAGGGGAGCCATGAGTAGAAAAGGCATGTGGGGTATAATTTTGTAAACGTGGTTCTAAAATTTATCCAGAATAATATGAAATACGGGAAAGATTTATCTTTCCAGACTCTAAACCATACACTCTGTCTTAAGAATGAACAAAGTGCATGTGGTACTGGCACAACAATAAGTAGATTTAAAAAATAGAACAAATACAGAGAAAGACTTTTAAAGGTCAGTTCACTAATTTTAAACTATTGGAAAACAGGCATCCAGAGTTTATACCAATAATAATAAATAAACAAGAGAAAAGGGAGGACCGTCAATGACAGTAGAATGTTGAGTACCAACTAATAAATATGGTAAGGGTGTCAGTTGGAAAATTCAACTTTATTATTAAGCTTATCATTTTGCAACCATCATGATAAAGATTGGTTTGGTTAAGAATTATCAATGGACATTAAATCTGGAGTTCGGGAGGAATACATTTTGTTGGGGCGCATGATATTTGTATGGTCTTAAAGTGTCTCCCCATAGCTTGCTTATTAGTTGAAAGAGGAAAATTCTAACTATACAGTGATTATCATTTGATCAAAATTAATATGTCAAATGGACAGATGAACATCATGTGTCACCGGATATGAGAAACCAAAGACATAACATCACTTATGTAATATCCCAGCTGGGAATGCATAACCCAGATCTAATCATTAAGACACATCAGGCAAATCCTGCTAAAAGAAAAAAGGAAAATTTCTTCAAAAACGTTAAATGTCACAAAAGACCAAACAAAAGACTATATATACCAGATTAAAAGAGATTAGAGAGCCATGGCAGCTAAATGTAATCCCTGATGCTAGACTGAATCCTGTATTGAATCAATGGGTAAAACTAGAATATGTACTTTAGATAAAAACATGGTGTTAATGTTAAATTTACTTGATAACCTTACTGTGGTAATACAAGAGAAATTCTTGCTTTTAGAAAATGTACACTGAAGGTATATAGAGGTCAACAGCTATAGGATATACAACTTAGTTACTCTTAAATGTTCAAGAAGAGGCTCAGAAAAAAATATTTAGGTGGATGATAGAAATATATAGTTAGGTAGGTAGATAGTAAAGTAAATAATAAAGCAAATAGAGGCAAAATATTACCAATATGTAAATCTGGGCAAAAGTCATATGGATGCACTGTACTGTTATTGCAACTTATGTGGAAGTTTGAAATTATTTTTAAGTAAGTTTAAGAATACATAGTTATGGTTCCATTTATATGAAGTTCAAGAATAGGCAAAACTAATATGTAATACTAGAGATCACAACTGAAATTGACAAGTTACTTCCATAAAAGAGAGGAGAGGATATTGACTGGGAAGGCGCTCACAGGAGCTATCTGTGATGTTGGACATGCTTTGTACCTCTATTGGTAATGGCTACATGAGTGTATATGTTTAAACACAAAATTTTATTGAGTTCACTTAAAACTTAAACATGTATATGTGCTATACCTGAATTCAAAATTAATTTAATTGTTTTTTCTTTTTTACTAATTGTTAAGAGCAAGTCATGTATGGAAGGGTGGAAATGGAAAGTGAGGGGTATAATGAAGTGGCTGTCAGATGGGATCAAAAGTGAGTAATAGAATGGTGCCAAAGAAAACTTCAAAATTTGCCTCAGAACTTTATAGATGTACCAGCACCATGCTGTTTTGATTACTGTAGCCTTGTAGTATAGTTTGAAGTCTGGCAGTGTGATGCCTCCAGTTTTGTTCTTTCTGCTTAGGATTGTCTTGGCTATGCGAGCTCTCTTGTGGTTCCATATCAAGTTTAAAGTGGTTTTTTCCAGTTCTGTGAAGAAGGTCATGGGGAGCTTGATGGGGATAGCATTGAATCTGTAGATTACTTTGGGCAGTATGGCCATTTTCACAATATTGATTCTTCCTAACCATGAGCATGGAATGTTTTTCTATCTGTTTTTGTCCTCTCTCATTTCGTTGAGCAGTGGTTTGTAGTTCTCCTCAAAGAGGTCCTTTACATCCTTTGTTAGTTGTATTCCTAGGTATTTTATTCTCTTGTAGCAATTGCGAATGGAAGTTCACTCTTGATTTGCCTCTCTGTTTGTCTGTTACTGGCATATAGGAATGCTTGTGATTTCTGTACATTGATTTTATATCCTGTGAAGTTTTGTATTGCTGAAGTTGCTTATGAGTTTGAGAAGATTTTGAGCTGAGATGATGGGGTCTTCTAGATATACAATCATGTCATCTACAAATAGAGAGAGTTTGACTTCCTTCTTTCCTAATTGAATACCCTTTATTTCCTTTTCTTGCCTGATTGCTCTGGCTAGAACTTCCAGTACTATATTGAATAGGAGTGGTGAGAGAGGGCATCCTTTTCTAGTGCCTGATTTCAAAGGGAATTCTTTCAGCTTTTGCCTATTCAGTATGATATTGGCTGTAGGTTTGTCATATATAGCTTTTATCATTTATGATATGTTCCGTCGATGCCTAGTTTATTGAGAATTTTTAGCATGAAGGGCTGTTGAATTCTGTCGAAGGCCTTCTCTGCATCTATTGAGATAATCATGTGGTTTTTGTCTTTGGTTCTGTTTATGTGATGGATTACATTTATGGATTTGTGTATGTTGAACCAGCCTTGCATCCCAGAATAAAGCCTACTTGATCGTGACGGATAAGCTTCTTGATGTGCTGTTGCAATCTGTTTGCCAGTATTTTATTGAAGACTTTTGCATCAGTGTTCATCATGGATATTGGCCTGAAGCTTTATTTTTTAGTTGAGTCTCTGTCTGGTTTTAGTATCAGGATGATGTTGGTCTCATGGAACAGAACAGAGGCCCTAGAAGCAACACCACACATCTACAACCATGTGATCTTTGATAAACCTGACAAAAAAGCAATGGGAAAAGGACTCCATGTTTAATAAATGATGTTGGGAAACTGGCTAGCAATGTGCAGAAAGCAGAAACTGGACCCCTACCTGTCACCTTACACTAAAATTTACTCCAGATGGATTAAAAATTTAAACATAAAACCTAACACCATAAAAACATTAGAAGAAAACATAGGCAAAACTGTTCATGACATAGGTATAGGCAAGGACTTCATGACTAAAACACCAAAAGCAATGGCAACAAAATCCAAAATAGACAAATGGGATCTAATTAAAATTCAGAGCTTCTGTACAGCAAAAGAAACAATCATTAGAGTGAACTGGCAATCAAGAGAATGGGAAAAAATTTTTGCAATGTACCCATCTGACAAAGGCCTAATATCCAGAATCTACAAAGAACTAAAACAGATATACAAGAAAAAAAAAAACCCATTCAAAAGTGGGCAAAAAATATGAACAGACACTTTTCAAAAGAAGACATATATGAGGCCAACTAACATATGAAAAAATGCTCATCATCACTGGTCATTAGAGAAATGCAAATCAAAACCACATTGAGATACTATCTCATGCCAGTTAGAATGGCGATCATTAAAAAATCTGGAGACAACAGATGCTGGAGAGGATGTGGAGAAACAGGAACAATTTTACACAGTTGATGGGAGTGTAAATTAGTTCAATCATTGTGGAAGACAGTGTGGCGATTCCTCAAGGCCTTAGAAATAGAAATTCCATTTGACCCAGCAATCCCATTACTGGGTATATACTCAAAGGACTATATATCGTTCTACTATAAAAACACATGCACACATATGTTCGCTGCAGTCCTATGTACAATAGCAAAGACCTGGAACCAACCCAAATGCCCCTCAATGATAGATTGGAGAAAGAAAATGTGGTACATATACACCATGGAATACTATGCAGCCATATAAAACGATGAGTTTATGTCCTTTGTAGGGACTTGGATGAATCTGGAAACCATCATTCTCAGCAAACTGACACAAGAACAGAAAGCCAAACACCACATGTTCTCACTCATAGGTGGGTGTTGAACAATGAGAACACGTGGACTTAGGGAGAGGAGCATCACATACTGGGGACAGTTGGGGGGGTAGGGGAAAGACAGTGGGGGTTGGAGAGGGTGGGGAAGGTGGGGAGGGATAACATGGGGAGAAATGTCAGATATAGTATGCATCTAAAGTAAAAAAGAAAAAGAAAATAAAAATAAATTGAAAAAAAGAACTTTATAGATGAAACAACTATTTTAAAGTACCATGGAACCATGCACAATATAATAACAATAACATACCTTTACCCACCATTGCTGAAGGGATTCTAAGTCAGAGAAGGATTGTCAGAAGAGTTGGTTAGGAAAGATATCCAGGAGACTTGAGCTAGGATTTGAAAGGAAATTTAGAAGTTAAAGGAAAGAAATATACAGCATACTTCTTCCAAATGTATCTTCTTTGACCATTTATGAAAGCTTTTAGGGTTGTGAGGCCTTTGTTTGGGACTAGTTTGGTCTTCTATTTAATGTACAAATATAGAACTAAAAAATTACGTCTATAAGATAAATGAATGAACATCTCTCTCTGAGAGGAGGCTTTTAAAAAGGACTGTAGTGATAGATTCTCAAAACATGAGGCTTCGATTAAAGGATGGCACCTACCAAGTAAACATATTCCAGCATTAATGGAGGAGCCTCTCCCATGTCCTGGACATTGTGCTAACTCTGGGAATACCATGATGTGGAGCTCATAGCCCCTGCCCTCCAGGGGCTTATATACTCCTGGAATTACATAACAGAGTAATATTCAGAATGGCAAGTTGGGACTTCTGGTAAACAAAGTGAAATGAGATCATTCTTTTTTTTGCACCTCCTCTGCTTCAAAATATAGCAGTGATAGATTAAATATAAAAATAGACATAGCTATGTTTCACAACAAGATAAACCACAAAAAGGAAAACATAAAGCAGAGAATAAACTGAAGAACAAGACTCTTAGAACATAGGTAAGAAGAAAAATGGTAGCAGTGGGATTTAAGGGGACCAAAATGCTTCACCCAAGAGGAGAGACCAAAGCCAGACTTGTTGCATGAAGCCAGAGGCTTGGTAGGAATTTCACCACTCCACCATCTGCATCAAATGAAGACAAGAAAGAAAAACTGTACTGCTGCCTATGGCATTTGCTTGCCTGGGGATGTGGGAGATCACCTTTGAAATTTTATGACCCCTAAGAGATAAATTAAACTTTCATTGGCTAAGTAAAGTATAACCAAAGGTCAGGATCCCTTGAAGCCATTTTTACTGTGGGCTCAGAAGCCAGATAGAAGCAACTATGCAAACATCAGATAAGAACAGATGAGCATTGAAATGAAAAGACAAATAGAAAATACATTTTTCAGAGGAAATAATATATCTCCTATTCAAAAGCCAGATTCTAAAACATAAAAAATTAAATGCAAAGAAAGAGCCAATATGAGCCAGGAGCGGTGGCTCATGCCTATAATCCCAGCACTCTGGGAGACTGAGGTGGGCGGATCACTTGTCAGGAGCTCAAGACCAGCCTGGCCAACATGGTGAAACCCTATTTCTACTAAAAATACAAAAATTAGCTGTGTGTGGTGGTGAGCACCTGTAATCCCAGCTACGCAGGCGGCTGAAGCAGGAGAATAGCTTGAACCTGGAAGGCTGAGATTGCAGTGAGCAGAGATTGCCCCATTGCGTGCCAGCCTGAGTGACAGAGCAAGACTCCATCTCAAAAAAACAAAAACAAAACAAAAAACAACAGAACAAATGTCTTCCATATAAATTAATTTATGCAAGAGTTCAGTAAAAATCTTAATATGTTTAGGATGCTGCTATGGTCTGAATATGCCCTCCTAAAATTAATACATTGAAACTTAGCTGCCAATGTGATGATATTAAGAGGTAGGACCTTCAGGAGTTAAGTGATAAGAACAAAGCCCTCACGAACAGGATAAGCACCCTTATAAAAGAGGTGCGAGGGAGTTGTTTGCCCTTTTTTCCATGTGAAGACACAGCAAAAAGTGATATCTTAGAAGCAGAGAGCAGCCCTCACTAGACAGCAAATCTGCAGACATATTGATTTTGAACTGTTCAGCCTCCAGAACTGTGAAAAAAATTAATTTCTGTTCTTTATAAATTACCCAATCTGAGATATTTTTATAGCAGTTGGAGTGAACTAAAGCAGGTGCTCAAAGAGGTAAATAAAACTAAATTTTATTCAACATAGCAAGGAATTACAAAATAAAAATAGCCAGATAGGAAATAAGAATGAATTTCTATGAAGAAGTTAAAATGCTAGAAATGAAAAAACTTGATATCTAATAAAAACTCTGGATGACTAAAAGGAGAATTAAGAAAGCAGAATATAGTACTGAGAAAGTCATACAAACTATAATACACATAAATAGATTAAATTTACCTATAAAAGATAGAGATTGGGAGATTAAAGAAATACCAGCTAGGTGTCATTATTGCTCTCCTAAAACCACAAAGAAAGGTGTAAAATATTTTGAAAGGAAAACTATGTTTTCCAATAAAGTATTAACAAAAGAAAGCTGGTTGTAGCAATATTGATATCAATCAGACAATGTCAAATTCAAGCAAACACTATTAGTGGAGATAAGGAGGAACCCTAAATAATAACACAAAGGGGAAAAAAAGGGCTGGGTGCAATGACTCATGCCAGTAATCCCAGTACTTTTAGAAGCCAAAGTGGGAGGATACTTAAGCCCAGGAGTTTAAGACTAGCCTGGGCAATATAGCAAGACCCCCATCTCTACTAAAAAAATAAATAAGCTGGGCATGGGGGCATGCACCTGTAGTCTTAGCTACTTGGGAGGTTGAGGTGGGAGGATCACTTTAGCCCAAGAGTTTGAGGTTACAGTGAGCTATGATCATGTCACCATATTCCAGCCTGAGCAACAGAGTGAGACCCTGTCCCTTAAAAAAAAAAAAAGTAAAATATTTTATTAACAATTTTTATAGTATTATACGTTGGACACAAACAATTTCACATACACCAACAGCCAACTAGGCTGCTCTGTGACCATGATGGAGCAAGACAAAAACAATGTCTGTCCCTCTGAAATTCCACAGATAAATCAAGAACAATCTAACCCACTAAAAATGACCAAATATCCCCCTCTTCTCGCTAATATGAGTGACTAGTTCTTTATAAATTACAGACTTTCACTTGCTCTGTTCCTCTCATTTCCTATGTAAAAATTATTAAGATGTAATAAAATTGCTCCCACTTCTAGAGAGCACTCAATTCAGAGCAAAACCACACTTTGAATTCTCTCCCGCGTCACCTATCACGAGTTCATAACCTTCCCCCAGCACATTGTTTCTGAAATGCCTCATGGCCTCTTTTGCTATTTTCCTTACTGCAGCAAGCCACTGAGGAACTATTTAGTTACAGTTATTCCTATGGTCTTGGCTAGAAGATATTGGTAGCTCCATTTAACACATAGGAAAACAGTCACAGAACGTTAAGCAACTCGGTTACACAGGATATCGGGCTACAGGCAGTGGTCCTCAGACCTGGCTGAACATCACATTCTTTGGAGATAGGGCCTAAGTATTCGTATATATTAGAAGCTCCTTACAGTGATATGCAGCCAAGATTGAGAAACATAGATGATGTTAATAGCAATACTTCTCAAACCTTCACATCCCTATTTATCACTTGTCAAAATACAGATTCCGATTCAGTAATTTTGGGTGGAGGTTGAGATTCCACTTTTCTAACCATTTAGCAGGTGATGCTGATGCTGCTGGCCAACAGAGCATATTTTGAATAACAGAATCTAAAGGACCTTACAGCTTCGAATCACTGACTTTCAAGGAAGGGGCTTTGTTTATTTATCAAAACTTGTTATGTATTCATCTATTGAGCACCTATAATTTATCCAGCAATATCCTAGGCACTGGGAATCCAATAGTAACCAGACAGAAAATTGCTTACCCAAATATCAGGCTGTCCAACTAAAAAGCAAGGAGTCTAGAGACTTAGGATCAACTCTATGCTTCTGCTCTAGCTTGGTGACTTTGGTGATGGTTGGGATCCTGATATCTTCCTTCCAGCATTAACATTTTATTTTATTTTCCCCTGAATATTATGATTTGGGGAATCATATATTGTTTCTAGACAATGTATTTGCTAAAATAGCAGGTATGGTTTTGGGGGAGGAAGGAAAACCAATATACGGGTCATGAAAATACAAAGTATGTTGTTATTTTTAAAACCACAGCAAATATAATGGAATTTAAAAGGAACTTATTTAGCATCCACGAGTTAATTCTCCAAAGATTATCACAGTTTTAAAGTAGGTCAGATTGGGACTATGTGTCTCTAGACTGCACCTATAATAAGTAAAACTCAAATGG
The DNA here is from genome assembly GCF_049354715.1 of Callithrix jacchus. Lineage (NCBI taxonomy): Eukaryota > Metazoa > Chordata > Mammalia > Primates > Cebidae > Callithrix > Callithrix jacchus. The sequence continues at coordinate 52,721,005 of NC_133518.1, forward strand.
TTTCATTGCTCTTGCATTCAAATAGTTTGAATGCAAATTTTGTTATTTTTGAATTCAAATTTTAATTCATATTCAAAAGCATTCCACTGTCAGGAGCTTGAAGAATATGTTAATCCTGCCTTTTGTGTTTCTCCTGAATGTCAGAATAGCAAAGTCAGTTTATTTAAAACTGGAGTTTTCATTCTCTTAATGTGTGGTTAATTCTAAGGGGTGACAAAAGAGAAAAGCAGTCCTTGACACCTGGAAGCTGGCCTGGTACTATCAGGTGGGCCTTGGTGTTCTGTCAAACACAACACTTTCACAGAAAAACAACATAAGGGAAGGCCCCTCTGTGACCCTGATGGATCAAAACAAAACAAGACTACTCTGTTACCACGTCTGAACACAAAGCATGAACATTGTCCAAATCAAAAAAATAACCCAACATCCCACATTCTAGCTAATAGGAGTGACTTCTGCTTCTTCGACACTTCCAACTTTAGCCTTGGTCTCTTCTCTCCTGCTAGACAAGATTAACTAAGTAACTTAATCATAGAATTCTCCTGGCACATAATGGCCACTCACCATAGAATTGTTGAATACAACTCCAAATTCTTGATTTCATCTACTCCTTTCTCTGACCACTATTTTCTGTTCTAGCTCGTCTGCCTTTTCTCATATGCACTCATCTTATTGAAAGCAAAGCCTGGCTTTTTGTCTTCTCCAGGCCTGGCCTCAGCTGCTGAACATTGCTGGAGAAAAATCATACCACTTTAGGTTCATGAACTTGGTGGGTATCAAACTGCTCACACATATTGTGGGGCTTGTAGGACAGATGATGCAGGAAATTTTCCTGGTGGTGATGTTGAACAGTGTTAAAATCTGGGGAAGGAAGAGAAATTTGAGATGGAACTGAAGGTGTGATGGAGAAAAAAAAGAAAAACTACTAAGAGGAGTAGAGAATGTCGCTTTAGGAAGCATTGGCTTCTGATGGAAGAAAGTGGCATTTAAATGTCTCTGGAATACAAAGTAACAAATTTCTTTTTAGGACACTATTCTTTACTCCCAACTCCTCAATTTTTTTTTTTTTTTTTTTTTGAGATGGAGTTTTGCTCTTCTTATCGAGGCTGGAGAGTAGCGGTGCGATCTTGGCTCACTGCAACCTCTGCCTCCTGGGTTCAAGCAATCCTCCTGTCTCAGCCTCCCAAGTAGCTGGGATTACAGGTGCCTGCCATCACACCTGGCTAATTTTTGTATTTTTAGTAGAGACAGGGTTTCACCATGTTGGCCAGGCTGGTCTCAAACTCCTGACCTCAGGAGATCCATCCACTTCGGCATCCCAAAGTGTTGGGATTACAGGCATGAGCCTGCACCTGGCCCCCATTCCTCAAATCTGAGTCACCTTATTCATAAGCCCTGTTACATTTTCAAAGGGGTTTATTTAACAAAAAAGCAATGCCAGCTAACTTTGCATGCAGAGACAGAAAATTCCCATAATAATACTCACAGTGGCCAATTCTGTGAATATTACCATCATTATGGTATGACCCCAGATTGTTAAATGAGCATGGACTCTTCCCACTCCCCAGCCCACAGCCTCTCTACCTCATCCTTTAGTCTGTCCTCTGCTCTCATCTCTCTTAAGACCTAAAAGATCTTTTGCTTCTCCTATTTTGGGCCATTCTAGAATCTCATCCCTAGAGATGCCCTTTGAACTCCCCAATCACCTAACTTTTTCCCAAATTTATCATTAGTGTTAATAAGGGGAGCCTCTGTGCTGAAGTCAAAGTTTCAGAGAATCTAGTGCCAATGCTCCCACAAAGCAATAGGCAGAAATTCTTTCTTGGAGATCATGGTTTGTGTTCGTCTGTTTTCATGCTTCTGATAAAGATGAAATATCCGAGATTGGGCAATTTACAAAAGAAAGAGGTTTAATGGTGGAAGGCAAGAAAGAGCTAATCACAACTTATGTGGATGGTAGCAGACAAAGAGAGAGCGCTTGTGCAGAGGGACTCCTGTTTTTCAAAACCATCAGATCTTGTGAGACTTACGCACTATCACAAGAACAGCACGGGAAGGACCTGCCCCCATGATTCGATTACCTCCCTCCAGGTCCTTCCCACATCAGGTGAGAATTCAAGATGAGATCTGGGTGGGAACACAGCCAAACCATATCATGGTTGGATGAATAATGACCCCCAAAAGATATACATGGCCTAATTCCTAGAACCCATTAATGTTACCTGATATGCAAAAAAATAAAAGATTTTGCAGATGTGATTAAGTAAATGATCTTAAGGTAGGGAGATTATCCTTGGATTATTCTGGTGGGCCCTAAATGCAATCACATGTGTCCTTCTAAGAGGGAGACAGAGAGAGAGCTGACAAAGGAGGAGAAGGCAATGTGACCACAGAGGGAGAATTGGAGTGACACAGCCACAAGCCAAGGAATGCTGATAGCCCCTAGAAGCCAGAAGAGGCAAGGAATAGATTCTCTCCTAGAGTTTTCAGAGGGAGCACAGTTCTGTCAATATCTTTATTTAGAGTTCTGCCTCCTAGACTATGAGAGAATAAATTTTATTTGTTTAAACCACCAGGTATGTGGTTATTTGTTACAACAGCCCTAGGAAACTAATCAGGGAGATTCACACCTTTCTCTTGCACAGGTAGAAGGCAAAACAGAAACATCTTTGCCCGTGGGTCAAAAGTTTGAGAGAGCTGGTGAGCAGCCTGTGCTGGAGTGCACAGCTGGGGGCCCAACACAGAAAGACGAATCACTGTAGAGCAGCAAGGCTGATCCAGCCAAACTCTTGTCCATACTTCCCATATGTCTTCTCCTGGCCCTATCCTTGGTTTTGAGGGTCTCTGTCCATGGCTTTTAATAGACTCAGAAGCCCTCAGCTACAAACCAGTATTTCTTGGGAAGAATCATTTTTGGAGTAGGAAAAGCTTTAAGGAATGCCTTCAGGGTGGGTGACCTTTCCTGAAATGTCATGGTCCATCCAAACTTCAGTATTTGGTTAGGTAAACATGGGGGCTGGCGGCAGACGAATGCCCAATAAGTTGACACTGCAGCTGTTTTTTAGGCTGGAAACACGAGGGGCTGAAACCTTTTCAGAAAACCCTTCTATTTTCTGAAATGATCACTCAGTTTACCCAATTCCAGTGTTGTCCAACAGGTACCTGGAAACCAAACTTTCAACTGAATGAAAGTATTTCTAGCCTATGAGAGATGCTGCTTCGCTAGGCTAGTGTGAATAGAAAAACAAAACCGTATAAAACTCTCCCAGAGAGTGAAAGCTGTGGTGTGCCCAAAAGGAGTCTCTGGACTGTTAGGTTAACAGTTCTTCCTCTTTTAAATAAAGTTATTGTTTATAATTAAAATATTACATAGTATTTGCAAAATAGAGAAAGAAGGGAGAGAAAAAAATCAGATATCCATTGCTCTAATGCACTCACCCACTGTTAGGGTTTCAAAGTCATTCTTCCAACCCTTTTTCCTTGGTTGTAGAAAGCTGTAATGAGAAAGAACTATCAGTCTCAAATCCTCCTTTTGTAGAGAGTGTACCCCGGACTACCCAATCTGAAAGGGCCCCTCCCTCATGGCTGTCCATCACCTTACCCTTTATTTTCATCACGGCCCTTACCACTATCAGGACTTAGCTGTTCTGTTATTGTTTCCTTGTCTGTTGAATGTTTCTCCCATTAGTTCCATGAGGACTTTGTCTTTGTGATTCACCCCATATTGTACCCAGTACCTAGATGAGTGCCTGGCACCACTAACAAATATGTGTGAAATGAATTAATTGGATTGATAGGTGAATTAATACATTCTGTATATTCTTTTTTCCCTTAATGTTATAGCTTGGACATTTCTTATGCCTATATAGTCATTTAACTTACAGGAAATATGAATATATATTTTCTTCTGAAAAACAAAAATAAAAACCTGACTTCCAGCATTATCTACACACAGTGCTCCTACTCCATCTAGGAGAGCTGAGTTCTGACTTACCAAGCTCTTGGTTGACCACTTCACAGCTGTTTTCTGACTTCCAGTCAAGGCAAAGACATTATAGGGAAAATAAATTAGGAGGAAGGGACTGAACATGGTATAAACTGTGGAAACAAACTCAAGCTCTATTGGGATAAATGGTGCTAATTAGGATGTCAAAGTGTCCAAGGTGGAAGCTCAGACCTTATACAGTGGATTCTCATTATTCATGGATTCTGTTATTTTCAAATTTGCATGCCCAATAAACTTTCTTTGTAACACCCAGATCAATGACCACAGGCTTTCGTGGTCATTTGCTGACATAGGCAGGGCAGTGAAAAATTTGAGCTTCCTGATACACGCCTTCCTAGAGCGATACCTGAGATCAAACAAGGGGTTACTCTGCTTCCTTGTTTCAGCTCTCATACTGTAAAGAAGGGTCTTTATTTGCAGTCTATTTTGTGTTCCATTTTTCCCATTTTTGTGCTTTTTGTTAAGGTCTGTTTAAACTGGCCCCAAGGATGAGGCTGAATTAGTGTTCAGTGATCCCAAATGCAAGAAAGCTGAGATGTGAAAAAAATACCATGTGTTAGATGAGCTTCATTCAGGCATGAGTTACAGTGCAGTTGGCCATGAGTTAAGTATTAATGAATCAACAAAATATTAGATTTCTTTAAACAGAAACATGTAAAACAAAATTATGTTCTATGTCTTCAGCAAAATCCTTGCTTCCTTGACCAATTGCAAAGTCAAAGAATCTCTGAATCCACCTATGACTTATAAGTTCCCACTTCAAGATATCCTACCTTTTTGGGCCAAACCAATGTATAACCTCCATGTATTTACCTATGATTTTACCTGTAACTTCTGCTTTCTTAAAATATACCCCTGACTTTTAAAACCCTTGCTTGTAAGATGTCGGAGAGTTCAGGTCTTAAGCATTAGCTGCCTGATTCTCCTTGCTTGGCAGCCTACAATAAATGCATTGATTTCTCTTGCTATAAATCTTAATATTAGTGTTTGGCTTTTTCTGCACATAGGGCAAGTAGACCCAAGGTCACTTTGGTAACATAGCGAAGTCAATCTCAATTTCCCAACCCTTGGAACTGTAAGAGAGTAATAAATTACTACCTTTGCTTTAATGTACTAAGTTTTGGGGAGATTTGTTATACAGCAATGGAAAACCAACATATTGCATTATAAATCTGAATTTCAAGTAAATTTTCTTTTGAAAAACTCTTGCTTAAAACAAAAGAATTATAAACAACAAATTATAAAGTAATAGTCTAATCCAACTTTCTTAATCAAGCATGAAAGGTAAGACAGTGACATAACCAAGTCATGGCAGAGCCAAGACGAGCACATAACATTGATTTCTACTTAATTCCAAAACCTATGGCCTATGCATCTATTACTCTATATCGTTTACTGTTGTCATTTCAATAGAGGTGTTCCTAGTCATTTTCCAGATGGGAAGTGTCGTAGCAACGCTGTCTTTCCAGGCTTTCTACTTCCCTGAAGGATTCTATTCAACAAGATTAGATGTTCAGGGAAGAAAGTGCTAAGAGTTTTGTTTAAAGAAAAGACTGATTTATCCAACCTACTTATTAAGACAAGTACCAAGATACTCTTAAGTTTAGATCAATTTATTCTTCAGTGTTGATTTGACAGGAAGAGTTGAAGTAAATGGTAAAAGAACTTACTGTGAATCACTATCCTGAATATAATGAATGATGAGTTGGAATTTTATGGGCCTTTTAAAAATACATGCATTTTATAAACAAGTTTAGAACTCCTCAATCCATTAACTAAAAAGCTTAGCTGCCCAAACATGACAATTTCCTAAACACCAAATCAGTGATTTGTAGCATAAATAAAGCAATCAGTGATGAAAATAGAAGGCTTCACCAAAACCCACATCTGAGAGCTGCTGCCGAAGGGAGAAGGAAAGGCATTTTCAAGCTAAAATTTTGACTGAAAATGACCTAGAATAAGCTCAAAATTATCACCTCTCCCTGAAACCTACTGGTTAATTATGCTGTTTCACAGCAAGGTAGGTACAGATGCAGCTGGAATAAAAGAGAAATAAACACACATTCAGATAGAATTCAAACCAAAATTCTGTTGATGGTCTAATTACACACCTTTTTTTCCTAACAGAGGCCAGGTTGCAAATGTTATGCTGATTTCAGTAGTAGTTGTGAAATTGCTGGAAAATGGCTACAAGTCTTTGCTCTGTCTTTAAAGATGACCTGTTATTAGATATCTCATTTCAACACTCCCTTTTCATTGCTTATTTATGTTCCCATCTGCGAGCATATGGCAGTGATGTGGGAGAAGCCTCAGAACTTGCTGAAGTTCTGATTGCTTCCTCAGACTGTATAACAAAAACTAGAATGTCTCATATGTGCAATTGCTGGGGTCACTCTACAACTCTAGAGGAACATTCTTTCCCCTCAATTGACTCAAGATATGCTTTATATTATTATTTAATTTTTATATAAATGTCATCTTGAACATTTATTGAAGACAGACATTAATAGGAATGTTAAAATAATATAATTATATTAGCTCATGCAGCAGGATCATTTACTGAGAAATCAATTTGTGGATTTCCACAACCCTCTCTCCTCAAGTCCTAAACTGGTATTCAGGTTCCTATTTCCTTGCCTTGGGGATTCTTGTAGAGGAAATAATAGAAGATGCTTACAGTTGAAAGCACATCTTGATTTCTGTGAAACACTTGACCTCAACAAAGAGCTCAATCTGAGATGGGCAGAGAAGAGGACAAAATCCCTAGAAAAGGAGCAGGGAGAGAGACTTCCCCTGAGGCAGAGAAGAAAATGAAAGACCTATAAGCCCAGGCCCACAGCCTGGTTTGTGGCAACACCTTTGGAAAGGACCCTCCAGAGGGGCAGGTGTGTGGTGCACTCACCAGGAAGAGACCCAGGTTTAGGGGCCCAAAACTTCTGGAGAATTCCCTTTAAGGAATTTACACAGAATAAGGCACCAGTGTTAATATTTAGAGTAAAAAAAAAGATTGCAACAAATGAAAAATTAAACCGTTTTAACAAAAACCACATGCATCACAAAATCCAGAAAAAAAAGTGATAGTTTGATTAATTAACTGCCGACCATACCTCTATACTGCTTTTTTCTCTGTATTTTTGGTTGTAAACTCTTTTATTTCTTTTTTCATATGAAAGTTCTGTAACATTACTTTATAGAAAGTATATAGAGAAAATGGAAAGATCGTATATTCTCTATCATGACTGATTGAAATTGAAATTCTTATTGCTTTGTTTTATTTTTTATTTATTTTGTTTTTAATTGTTATGAGCACATAGGTATATATTTATGTGGTACATGACATTTTTTGATAGAGGCATATAATAATCAATATAATAATCACATCAGGGTAAATGGGGTATCCATCACCTTAAGCATTCAACTTTTCTTTGTGTTACAAATAATTGAATTAGGCTCTTTTAGTTATTTTAAAATGTACAATAAATTACTGTTGTCTGTAGCCACCATGTTTTGCTATCAAATACTAGATCTTTTTCATTTTTTTTGTTTTGTTTTGTTTTTAAGACAGAGTCTTGCTCTATTGCTTTGGCTGGAGTGCAGTGGCAGGATCTTGGCTCTCTGCAACCTCTGCTTCCCAGGTTCAAGAGATTCTCCTGCCTCAGCCTCCTGATTAGCTGGGATTACAGGCACGTGCCATGATACCCAGCTAATATTTCTATTTTTAGTAGAAACAGAGTTTCATCATATTGGCCAGGCTGGTCTTGAACTCCTGACCCCAAGTGATCTGCCTGCATTAGCCTCCCACATAGATTTTTTTAATTCTATCTAACTATATTTTTGTATCCATTAACCACCCCCACTTTTTTTCCACCCCCACTACCCTTTCCAGCCTCTGGTAACCATCATTCTATTAATACTTTCTATCTCCATGAATTCAGTTGTTTTAATTTTTAGCTTCCACACATGAGTGAGACTATATTAAATTGTCTTTCTGTACCTGGCTTATTTCACTTAACATAATGTCCTCCGATTCCATCCATGTTGTTGCAAATGAAAAAATCTGATACTTTTTTATGGCTGAATAATACTCCACTGTGTATATGTACTACTTTTTCCTTATCCATTGTCTGTTGATGGACACTTAGGTTGCTTCTAAATCTTGGCTATTGTGAATAGTGCTGCAATCAACATAGGAGTGCATATCTCTTTGATATGCTAATTTCCTTTCTTTGGGATATATACCTAGCAGTAAAATTCCTGGATCATATGGTACTTCTGTTTTAGCTTTTTGAGGAACGTCCAAATTGTTTTCCATACTGGCTGTACTAACTTACATTCTCACCAACAATGTATGAGGGTTTCCTTTTCTCCACATCCTTGCCAGCATTTGTTATTGCCTCTCTTTGCATAAAAGCCATTTTTACTGCAGAGAGATAATATATCATTGCAGTTTTGATTTGCATTTCTCTGATGGTCAGTGATGTTGAACACCTTTTCATACACCTGTTTGCCATTTGTATGTCTTCTTTTGAGAAATGTCTATTCAGATCTGCCCGTTTTTAAATTCTCGTATTTTTTCCTAAAGGGTTATTTGAGCTCCTTATGTATTCTAGTTATTAATCCTTTGTCAGATGAATAGTTTGCAACTACTTTCTCCCACACTGTGAGTTGTCTCTTCACTTTGTTGATTTACTGCACAGAAGCTTTTTAACTTGATGTTATCCCTTTTTTCCATTTTAGCTTTCGTTGCCTGTGCTTGTGGGACATTACTCAAGAACTCTTTGCTTAATTGCCCTAAGACTTCCAGTATTATGTTGAATAAGAATGATGACAGTGGGCATCCTTGTTGTGTTCCAGATCTTAGAGGAAAAGCTTTCCATTTTTTTCCATTCAGTATGATACTAGTTGTGGGTCTGTCATACATGGCTTTTATTGTTTGAGATATGTTCCTTCTAGACCCAGATTTTTATGGTTTTTATCATGAAGAAATGTTGAATTTTACTAAATACTTTTTAGCATAACTGAAATGATCATATGGTTTTTATCCTTTATTCTGTTGACATGATATATCACATTTATTGATTTGTGTGTGTTTATCTTTGCATTCCTGGGATAAATCTCACTTGGTCACGATGAATGATTTTTTTTAATATGTTGTTAATTTTGGTTTACTAGTATTTTGTTGAAGATTTTTGCATCAATATTCATGAGGGATATTAGCCTATAGTTGGTTTTTTTAAAATACAACTTAGTCTGGTCTGGGTATCAGGGTAATTCTGGCCTTATATAATGAGTTTGGAAGTAGTCCTTCCTTCACTTATTATTTGAGTTTGAGGATTTGTTTTCATTCTTCTTTAAATACTTAGTAGAATTCAGCAGTAAAGTCATCAGGTTTAAGCTTTTCTTGGCTGGAAGACTTTTTGTTATGGCTTTGATCTCATTACTTGCTACTGGTCTTTTGAGGTTTTGGATTTTTTTATGGTTCGATCTTGGTAGATAGTATGTGTCCAGGAATTCATCTGTTTCTTCAAGGTTTTCAGTTTGCTGCCATATAGTCGTCTCTAATGCTCCTGTGAATTTTTGCAATACCATTTGTAATGTCTCCTTTTTCATCTCTGATTTTGAGTGTTCTGTCTTTTCTTCTTAGCATAAATATTTGTCAATTTTATCTTTTCAAAAAAAATCAATTTTTTATTTTGTTGTTCTTTTCTCTTTTTTATTTCAGATTAATTTATTTCTGCTTGATATTTATTTTCATTTACTAATTTTGAGTTTGCTTTGCTCTTGCTCTTTTAGTTTCTTGTTGTGTTGTTCATTGGAAGTTTTTCTAAATTTTTGATTTAGGTAATTTTTGCTATAAACTTTTCCTTACTACTGTTTTCACTGAGTCCCATGTTTTGATATGTTGTGTTACCATTTTCATTGGTTTCAAGACATTTAAAATTTTCCTTTTTTATTTCTTCATTGATCTACTGCTCATTCAGGAGCATATTGTTTAATTTTCATGTGTTTATATAGTTTCTGAATTTCCTCTTGTTGTCCATTTCTAGTTTTATTTATTTGTGGTCAGAGAAGATACTTGATAAAGTTTTCATTTAAAAAAATTAAGACTTGTTTTATGGCCTAACATATGGTCTATCCCTGAGAATGATCCACGTGCTGAGGAAAAGAATATATATTCTGCAGCCGTTGGCTGAAATGTTTTACAAGTATCTATTAGATCTATTTGATCTATAATGCAGATTAAGCCGATATTTCTTTGTTGATATTCTGTCTGAAGATCTGTCCAATGCTGAAAGTGGGCTGCTAAAGTCTCCAGCTATTATTATATTGGGTTCTATCTCTCTCTTTAGCTCTAATAATATTTATTTTATATATCTGGGTGCCTTAGTGTTGGGTGCATATATGTTTACAATATCTTCTTGCTGAATTGGCTACCTTATTGTCATATAATGACCTTCTTTTCTTTTTAATAGTTTTGTTTTGAAATTTAACAGTTTTGTTTGAAATTTTGTATTGAAATAAATTTCAAACAGCTGCTCCTACTCCTTTTTGGCTTCCATTTTCATGGAACAATTTTTTCTATCCCTTTATTTTTAGTCTGTGTGTGTCTTTATAGGTGTAGTATGTTTCTTGCAGGCAACAGATTGTTGGGTCTTATTTTTAATCAGTTTAGCCACTCTCTTTTTGTTGTTGTCATTTGTTTGTTTTTAGAGACTGGGACTCACTCTGTTGCCCAGGCAGGCATGCAGTGGCGGACAATTATAACTCATTGTAACCTTAAACTGCTGGGTTCAAGCAATCCTCCCACCTCATTTTTCTGAGTAGCTGGGACTACAAGTATGCACCACCACACCTGGCTAATTTTATTTTTTGTAGAGATGAGATCTCACTATGTTGTCCAGGCTGGTCTTAAAATTCTGGGCTCAAGCAATTCTCCCACCTCTGCCTCCCAAAGTACTGAGATTATAGGGATGAGCCACTGTGCCTAGCCCACACCCTATGTCTTTTGATTGGAAAGATTAGCCCATTTATATTCAATATTATTAGTAATAGATAAGGACTTTATACAGCCAGTTACTTATGTGTTTTCTGGTTGTTTTGTCTCCCTTCCTCCCTTCCTCCCTCCCTCCTTCCCTTCCTTCCTTCTTTCCTTCCCTCCTTCTTTTCTTCCTTCCTTCCTCCCTCCATCCTTCTTTCCTTTCTTGTGAAGGTGATTTTTCTCTGGTGGTAGGTTTTAATGTCTTGCTTTTTAAAATTTTTTTGCATCTGTTATAGGTTTCTTGATTTAAGGTTACCACAAGGCTTAAAAATAACATCTTATAACCCGTTATTTTAAACTAATGACAACTTACCATTGACTGCAAAAACTAATGAAGATGTAGAGAGAAAATTAATAAAAACTCTACACTTTAATTTCATTTCCCCTGCTTTTTAACTGTTTGTTTCCATTTATGGCTTATTGTACTGTCTTGAAAAGTTTCTGTAGTTATTATTTTTGATAGGTTCATCTTTTAGTCTTTCTATTCAACATAGGAGTAGCTTACACACTACAATTACAGTGTTATAATAGTCTGTTTTTCTGTGTACTTACTATTATGGGTGAGTTTTGTACCTTCAGATGATGTCTTATGGCTCATTAACATTTTTTTCTTTCAGATTGAAGAACTGCCTTTAGCAATTCTTGTGGGACAGACCTGGTGTTGATGAAATCCATCAGCTTTTGTTTGTCTGGGATATTTTTTATTTCTTCTTCATGTTTAAAGGATATTTTTCACTGGGTATGCTATTCTAGAATAATAGTTTGTTTCCTTCAGCTCTTTAAGTGCCACTCTCTCCTGGACTGTAAGGTTTCCACTGAGAATTCCACTGCCAGATGTTTTGGAGCTCCTTTGTGTGTTATTTATTTCTTTTCTCTTGCTGCCTTTAGGGTTTTCCTTTATCTTTGATCTTTGGGACTTTGATTATTAAGTGCTTTGAGGTAGTCTTATTTTATTTAAATCTGCTGGGTGTTCTATAAACTTCTTGGATTTAAATATTAATATCTTTCTCTAGGTTTAGAAAGTTTATCTGTTTGAATAAACTTTCTACACTGATCTCTCTCTTTTTATCTCCTCTTTAAGACCAATACCTCGTAGATTTTGAGGCTATTTTCTATATCCTCTAGTTTCAATAATTCTTAGATTTTTCCCTTTTGAGGCTATTTTCCCTTTTGAGGCTATCCTCTAGTTTTCTGCATCTTCTATTCATCTTTCTTCTCTCTTTTTTTTTTTTTTTGAGATGGAGTTTCACTCTTGTTACCCAGGCTGGAGTGCAATGGCACGATCTCGGCTCACAGCAACCTCCGCCTCCTGGGTTCAGGCAATTCTCCCACCTCAGCCTCCTGATTAGCCTGGATTACAGGCACGCGCCACCATGCCCAGCTAATTTTTTGTATTTTTAGTAGAGATGGGGTTTCATCATCTTAACCAGAATGGTCTTGATCTCTTGACCTCGTGATCCACCCGCCTTGGCCTCCCAAAGTGCTGGGATTACAGGAGTGAGTCACTGCGCCCGGCCATGTTTCTTCTCTTTTATTCTTTCTTTCTTTTGTCTTCTCTCACTGTATATTTTCAAATAGCCTGTCTCCAAGCTCACTAATCCTGTCTTTCACTTGATCAATTCTGCTGTTGAGAGGCCCTGACTCATTCTTCAGTATGTCAATTGTGTTTGTCACCTCTAGAATTTCTGTCTGATTTTAAAAAATTATTTCAATCTCTTTGTTGAGTTTATTTGCTAGGATTCTGAAATGTTTCTCTGTGTTACCTTGAATTTCATTGAGCTTCCTCAAAACAGCTATTTTAAATTTTCTGTCTGAAATGTCACATATCTTTGTGGCTCTAGGATTGGTCACTGGTGCCTTATTTATTAGGTTTGGTAAGGTCTTGTTTTTCTGGACGGCTCAATGCTTGTGGATATTCACTGATGTCTGGGCATTGAAGAGATACATATTTATTATAGTCTTTGCAGTCTGGGCTTGTTTGTACCTGTCCTTCTTTAGAAGATTTTCTGAGTATTCATAGGGACTTGAGCATTGTGATTTGAGCCTTTTGTCACTGTAGGTATATCTGCATTAGGAGACACCCCAAGCCCAGTAATGCTGTGACTCTTGCAGACTTGTATAGGTACTGCCTTGGTGGCCTTGGGTAAGATTCAAAACTCTTGTTCTCTTCTCTTACTTTCCCCCAAACAGAGTCTCTCTCTGTGTTGAGCTGGCTGGAACTAGAGGAGAGGTGACACAAGTGCCCCTGTGGCCCCCACCAATGGGTCTGCACTGGGTCAGACTTGAAGCCAGTGAAGCATGGGTCTCACCAGAAACCCACAGTGATCTCTGCCTGGCTAGTGCTGATGTTCACTCAAGGCCCCGGGCTCTTCAGTCAGCAGGTGGCTGAGTTGGCACCAAAGTGGCAAGACAAAGTCCTTCTCACTCTTCCCTCTCATTTCCTCAACCTGAAGGAGTCTTCACAGCCCCCACCACCTCAGGCCTGTGGGGAGTACTACTTGGTTACCACTGATGTTTATTCAAGGCCTGAGTACTCTTCAATAAGCTTGTGGTGAATGCCACAAGGCCTGGGTCTCTGCTTTCAGGGAAATGGGCTCCCCTCTGGCCCAGGACAAGTTCAGAAATGCTGTTTAAGAGCCAAGGCCTGGAACTGGGTACCTCAGGGGCCAGTTTGGTGCTTATCCCACTGTGGGTCAAGCTGATACCTAAGCTGCAAGATAAAGGTCTCTTATTCTTCCTTCTGCTTTCCTTAAACAGCAGAAGTCTCTCCTTGTGGCCCCCACAGGTCTGAATATGTTGGGTCTCCCCTGAAACCAGCACAGCACTAAGTCTCACCTGAGGCCCACAGAGAGTACTACGTGGCTACCACTGGTGTTTATTCAAGGCTGAGAGTTCTTTAGTCAGCAGGTGGTGAATCTTGCCAAGACTGGGTTCTTCCCTTCAAGGCAGTGGGTTCCCCTTCTGGCCCAGGGTGTGTGTAGAAATGTCATCCAGGAGCTAGGGACTGGAATGGTTTTCTAAATTATACCATGGTTAAGCCAGTATCCACATTGCAAGACAACATCCTCCTTACTCTCCCCTCTTCTCTCCTTAAGTGGAAGGAAGGCATCTGTCCCAGAATCTGAGTTACAGTGCCTGGCATTGAGGGGTTGGGGAAGGGATGACACAAGCACACACTTGGTTGCCACAGTTGGTGTCCCACTAGGGCATGCATACCCCAAGTCCACTGGATTCAAAGCCCAGCGACCCCAGGACTTGATTACAATATGCAGTCCTTGTGATCTAGAATACCTTTCAAGTTTATTTAGAACCCCAGAACACTTTAGCCCATGGTGATGGGATTAGCTAGAACTCAGGTTTCAATTGCTGGAAGAGATGATTCGCCTCTGGCTAAGACTAGTCTAAATGCTCCCTCCATGGGTGCCAGCTGAATTCTGCCCTGTGTTGCTTTCTGCTGTAACAGGGCAGCACTGAATTTCAATACGAGTCCACAATCACTGCCCTGTCCCTCCCAAGAGTACACAGATTTTCTCCTCCACATTCTGTGGCCCATCATGGAGGAGGGGTGTTTTAGTAATTCAGGACTCTCTTTCCTACCCTCTTCAGTGCCTGTTTCCTTCATACGATGTTAAAACCAAGTACTTTGATCAGTCCCCTGATTGGGGTTCTTATGGAGGTGCTTTCTTGTGTGGATAGTTGTTCAATGTGGTATTCCTGTAGGATCTACACTGGAAGGTTCTATTTGGCTATCTTGCCTCTGTTATTTTTATTTTATTTGAAGCAAGGTCTTGCCCAGTTGCCCAACCTCAAGTGCAGTGGCATAATAGCTCACTGCAGCCTAGATCTCCTGGGCTCAAGAAATCTTCCCACCTCAGCCTCCTCAGTAGCTGGAACTACAGATGTGTGCCACCATACCAGGGTAATTTTTTATTTTTATTTTTTGTAGAGACGAGGTCTTTCTATGTTGCCCACACCGATTTCAAACTCCTGAGTTCAAGCAATCCTTTTGCCTTGGCCTCCCAAAGTGCTGGAATTACAAGCATGAGATACTATGCCTAGCCTGCTATCATTATGGATAGCTCTAAAAAGTTTCTTTCATCTTTAGTGCTCCTTATTTGTGAAGCTATGTAGGATTTCAGAATTGTTCTTGAATTAACAAATTATCCAGTTCCTTTTACATATGCAGTGGAGGATTTTGAGGTATGTTTTATATGTGAGGATGTAAAAATGACTTCTAGGTATACTGATTGCTTATTGCACAAGAATTATCACCTCAGTATACTTGGAAACCATTTCTGTGCCCAGTCACGTACAACAAACCCTGTATTAAGAGTGTGACTTTATATATGAGCCAATGTCTGTAAAGCTCTCCTATGAAACTAGTCTGCTACCTTACTAATGAGTTATCAGCCTCACAGGTGGTAAGAAAGGTCATTTCCTGGAAGGCCAGGAACTTTAAAAAATTGGGTAGACATCAAGACAATAGGAACTCACCAAATTTATGGTTCTCCAGGTCATATATGGTAGAAAGAGTTTATTGGGCTCTGTTTCCAAGTATTGGGGCAGGAAAGAAAATAGAGACTTTTCCAAGTTCAATTTGAGATTCCTAATCTTTGACATATTCATTTTCTACTTGTATGAAAGTCATTTATGTAACTTTTTGAAAAGTATTCTTTAGCATCTACACTATAAATATTCCAGCACTTTTGTAATGTGCCTCTAAAGCCCAGTCTTCCCATCCAGGTTATACTATACAACCAGATTAAGCTTACCAGTGCCCAGCTCTGACTACGTCACTCCCTTGCTCAAAACATTTCAATAGCCCCTTCCTCTGGATTCAAGATGGCTGGTATTCAAGTCCTCTTACCATCCTACGCCAGCCTCTCTACATCTACCCTGGGCTCCAGGCACACAGAATTCTTCAGACATCTTTTACTCTCTCACCTCCTCACAATTACTCTTATTGTTTTCTCTGCATAGAATGGCCTCTGGTTAAATCTTCTTCCATCCTGCTTGCAAAGCTTTTATCAAATACCCCCTGACCATGAGGAGTTATTCTCTCTTCTCTACTCCCACAGTCCTTTGATTTGAATATCCTTTCATCACATTTCATGTTGGTCTTACAGTCAAAACTAGATTTAAATGCTTAAAATTCTTTCAGGACAGTGCCTAGTCCAATATTATGCATACACTAGGTACCCAATAAACATTGATAATGAATGAATGAATGAATTCATTATACCATTTATCTAAATGTAAAAATTTGCTTTTTGTTTTTAAGAAAGAATGAAAGCTATTCCTTACCCTTATTGGGTGTATCACGTTAAATATTTTCTTATCATCCTTGTCTTAATCTGACTTATTTCAGAAGACAAGGATTCAAGTACAAGTAGTTTATTTAAGAGGTTATCCAAAAATATACCAGCAAAGGAGTAGGAGAGTCAGTCAGGGCAAAGAAAGAGGCAAAAGGGGGTATGTTATTAAGCCAATTCCCACCATGAGCAACAGGAGCTAAGTTCTACTGGGGTGATCTAGGGGGTAATGCAAGACCCTCTTCAGAGCTGTCCGAACCAAAAGGTGAGGACTCTGAGGCCGTATTTATCTACCAGTTGGGTGAGTGTTGCTTCTAGGGATCTTATCTCCTGAAACTTCTAGCTTACCCTGCACACAGGCCAAGCATACTCCCTTGGCCAGACAAAAACCCTCAAGCTGAGAGTCAATGGTGTTTGCAGCATGCAACCATCAGTGTGCTGAGGGAATGTGGCTGAGGCATCTACAGCTTGTACTATAATACTGGAGAAGCTCCCTGCTAAGTAACTCTAGGTATGTCCTCCAGCTAAAGAGAAAAGACAAGTTCCATTCTCCCACCATCTCTCTGTGTGTCCAAAGATGATTTTTTTTTCTGATTATACTCCAACACTGCAGGGTTCCATCGGAGTCCTAGACTTAGCATTATGGCTTTGGAATATATTGAAGGGTCTCAGGAGTCAGGACTCATTAATGTTTGGCCATAAAGGAAACTAGATGTCTGCAGTTTTTCTTAAGATTGTATAATGTATCAATTACAAGCAAGATGAGGTTGGTTGAGATTCCTGCTTGCCTTTATGTCATTACTCTTCTGTGCATTTAATGTGCTCCCTCTGAGCTCTGTTTAGCATACAGTTTACAATGCTGGGAAGCAGAGGGAGGAGGAAAGGCCAAATGCTAGAAATCTGAATCATCCTTATTAAAAGATACCGTACATGCAAATAAGGAAAGAGAGGAGAGAGGTTCATATCCCTCTCCAAGGGGTGCTTGAAAAGCAATCACAGGAAACCATCTGATCACCTCTGGAATGGAAACTAGAATGGAACACAGATTTGGGAACCCAGTGGGTCATGAGACATTTTAATTGGTGACAAAATTTAACCACCTATATGCTGCTGTACTGGTAGAAGACTGCTTGTCAGTTCAGAGTGGATAATTGCACCTGGAGAAACACCACAGCCCATTAATTTGTGCACCAAGCTGGTAGTCCACTACCACTTCCCTTTGTCTCTCTTCCCCATTTCCAGCATGCTGCTTCTCTCTCCATGGTTCGGGTGTTCTTAGAGGCATGTTCAGATTTGTAGTTATACTCAAGAACGGTGGTTCTCAAGCTTCATTCATGTCAGCATCACCTAGGAGACTTGTTAAAACACGGATTGCTAGCATATACTCCAGAGTTTCCAATTCAGCAGGTCTGGGGTGAATTTATAACTGTAACAAGTTTCCATGTGATGCGATACTGCTGGTCCAAAGTTCATGCTTTGAAAACTACTGCTCTAGAAAGAGTAGCAACTGGAAACAGATCTTCAGAGCCACCAAACATCTTTACAGAACTGGTGAAAATATAGCACATACTCCAAAAACCCATGCATGTCACTTAGCTCAACTTTAGGCTGAAAATATCAGAACATTCCATGCTCGGCTTCTGATTTTTGTGATTTACATCAGAAAGACCTCAAAAATTATCTGACCCACCAATGATCTACATTTTGGTTTCTCCTAAAAGCTTGTGGATTGTTTTTGAGAACCCAGATGCATTCTTTTCATTAGATCTCTCCCAAAAAGCCAAATAACTATCTGGTATAAATATGACTGCTCTACATATGGGAAAAAAAAGTATATATATCAGGAATCAAGTCTAGAGATTATCATGGACCATGAACCAGCTGAATTTAATAGAATTTGGGACTGGGGTCTTCTGGCTAAGTAGTTGTGTCACTCTGTTTCCCTGGTCCTTTCTTTTTTTTTTTTTTTTGAGACGGAGTTTCACTCTTGTGACCCAGGCTGGAGTGCAATGGCGCAATCTCGGCTCACCGCAACCTCCGCCTCCTGTGTTCAGGCAATTCTCCTGCCTCAGCCTCCCGAGTAGCTGGGATTACAGGCACGCACCACCGTGCCCAGCTAATTTTTTGTAATTTTTAGTAGAGACGGGGTTTCACCATGTTGACCAAGATGGTCTTTCTTTTGTTTTCCTTTCTTTTCTTTTCTTTCTGTTTTTGTTTGTTTGTTTGTTTGAGACATGGTCTCACTCTGTCACTCAGGCTGGAGTGCAGTGACAGGATCACAGATCACTGTAGCCTGAATCTCTTAGGCTCAAGCAATCCTCTGACCTCAGCCTCCCGAGTATCTGGGACTAGGCATGCACCACCACACCAGGCTAATTTATGTTTTGTTTCTTTTGTTGTTGATGTTAGAGACAAGGATTTGCCATGTTGCCCAGGCTAGTCTCAAACTCCTGTGTTCAAGCAATCCACCTGCATTGGCCTCCCAAAGTGCTGGAATTACAGGCACGATCCACTGGGCCAGTCATAAATCCTTTCGCTTAGTGTTACGACTTCAAGGACAGCCTTTAGGTCACAACTAGAAAAAAAAAAAAAAGTAGCACCTTTGAAAATTAGAGCCCTGTATCCCAATTCATTATACTTAATGGATCCTTTAGGAATTTGGATTTTATATTCTCCTAGAATAGTCAGAAAGTCTGAGTGGTCAAGGAAAAGGCGTAGTTCTTAAATTTTCCAAAAGTAGAATTTCTTTATATGGTCAGAATATTTTCCATGTTTGCTTCCATGTGAGCACCTATTAAATGGAAAAATAACTGTCCCTTTAAAAAAACCTAACACCTAATGTCCCCAGCTTGGAACTGCAGTCCAGGCTCAGCAGTTAGAGGCCCAGTGGGTCATGGTCAGGCAGGCCACAGGGACTAAGGAGTAAGAGTGATCAGGCTGAGATAGGCGTTAGGGCGAGGCGATCAGGCAAGAGCCAGGAGTAGGAGTTCCCAGAGGCTGGAATAAACTCCAAAGGTAAGAATGACACAGCATAGGCAAGAGATTTTGAAAATGAGGGAAGATATGGCCTCCTTGCTTCTGGCAGAAAGTCTTCTCTCTGTCTGTGGTTATTTTTAGCATCAGCTTACGCACTCCTGGGTCCAGGACTCAAAGTACAGGTTAGGACAACAATCCTCAATACTTTACAGGGGCTAATAATGTGGGTCTGGAAAAGAGAGGGCTGGGAAGCAACATAGCAATCAGGAGTCCCGATTCTGAAACCAAACCGCCTTTGTTCAAATTCCATCTCTGCCACTTACTAGCTGTGTGACATTGGCCTGCCCTGAATTATGTGCTGGAGCTGCCTTGTCTGGTTCCCGAGAGCTGATTATGCATATCTTTTCCCAGCTCCCTACTCAGTGATATTCTGTTGGTGGATTGACATCAGCCATAGTAGGTCGGTTCACATCATGGAAACCTACTACAGATCAGGGCTTCCTCCACACTGCTGCCACCCCACTGAGCTGGTTGTTAAACATCTACCAGCACACCACTGCTCACTGCTAACATTTATGGGGCTCAGAATAAGTGTATAAAGATTCACATATATACATCCAAATATTTAAAAGTTATAGATTATTCTAGCAAACTGTCACATAGAATTATTCTATCTTCTACCTTGACAAATATGTCTTCATAATAACCTGGGGTGCTTTTTTTTTTTTTTTTTTTTGAGACCAAGTCTCACTGTATTACCCAGGCTGCACTGGAATAGCTGGACTCAGTGGTTCCTCCTGCCTCAGGCTTCCCAAGTAGCTGGGACTACAGGTGCACACTGTTGTACTCAGCTCTGGAGTGCTATTTTTAAATTTAGAATTCTAAAGCTCTTCAGAGTTTTGTGTTAGGTGGCAGTGAAGGAAGAGCCAGCCTCTATTTCCCTTCTCTTTCCACCCTGCCCCCATTCATCCCTTACCACGTGAGGACTCCCCATGCTACACACTCAAGCTGCCCCCAAACCTCACAATAAAAATAGCTGCTCCTTGGCCATCCCTCCGGCCCAAGGGTACACACATGTGAGGGGAGGTCCACACTCAGGAGGCCAGCCCTGGAGGAAAATGCCTGCACAAGACCTGGAAGTGTTCTCAGGGCTGTTTGGGCAGGGAATTCTAGGGCACATAGCTGTGGTCTAGAAAGTATAACAGAGCCTCTAGTTAAGCAAGCATCTTGGTCTCATTAATTCCTCATCCCACATAGGCAAGAGGAGACCAGAATGGGGCCCTCCAAAGCCTAGGGCCCAGGGTTCCTGTTGTTCAAGTCTAAAGGGGTTACTGACTTTGGGCCAGTTACTTACCTCTCTGTACTCAGTTGTCTCTTTTCACTATAAAAGGCAAATAAAAATAGCACTTACCTCCTAGGGTCATGCTGAGAATTAAATATGTTAATACTTGTGCAGTACTTAGTGTTGGCCCATAAGTGCTTGTGTAAGCATTTGTTACATATATAAAACAGCATTCATGACTTGAAATGCACACTGGACTAGAAGTCTAAAATCCTAAACTCTAGCCACTGCTTGCCATCTATTAACTCAGGGGCATTCCTTCACTTCTTTGAGAGTCAATTTTCTTATCAGTAACAATGAGAGTTGGACTAAATAATCTTGAAGGTCCCATAATTTACCATGGCTTATTTTTCTAACTAGTAGAAATTCCTGAAAAATATTGTATTCACAAGGAAAGAAAAGATGAGATAGTTTCCTAGGGAAGGAAAAAAAAAATCTCCACACCTAGTATTTCTGACTGAATTAGAATTTTAACCACATGTAACCAAATGTCATTGAAATTTCTCCCTTCCTAGGATGTGTAATTCGAAGGTTATTCTTGTATTAATTATCAGAATGTAGTACTATATTTTGGTGACATTTACATTTGAAGAATGCCAGGCTGATCCTCCCAGGCCAGGGGCAGAGGAGTGACCTTCCCCTCAGCGAGGCTGCAGATATGACTGGCAGTGAGGTCCCACATAGATGGTGGCCAATCTCCATAGCTCCTCTGGCCTGAGCCGTCCTCATCTAAGCAGTGCTTAAGGATTTTTTAGCAGTCATCTATTGCTGTGTAACAAAATAGCCCAACCTTAGTGGTGTCAACAGAAACTGTCAACTATTATTAGATCTTTCATAGGTCTGAGGGCTCACTAAGCTCAGCTAGGTGGTTCTTACTCTGGGTCTCTCATACATTTCTTTGTATTCAGATGGTGGCTGGCATCGTCTCAAAGGTTTCTTCATCCACATGTCTGATACCTGGATTAGGCAGACTCAAGCAGCTGGGAGCTGTGACAGCTGGGGCTGCTCAGACATCTCTCTGCTCTCAACATGGTATCTGCATCTGGTCCCCAGTACAGCAGCTTCAGAGTGGACCTATTTTTTACATGATGGCTGAGAGAAACAAAGGTGCATGTTCCAAAGAGAGACCCAAACAGAAGCTCTGTCACTTTTCATGACCTAAACGTGGAAATCACACAGCATCACTTTTACATTAAGGCCTGTCTGAAAGGGGAGAGAAATTAAAGTCCATCTCTTACAAACAGGAGTGTCAAAGAATTTGCAAAGATGCTTTGAAATCACCACAGATTCCTCACACAGAGATTGAATGAAGTTAAAACTTTGAAGGAAATAGACATGGGCCTCCCTTCCCAATGAAGTTCGTGAGCCTTGGGAAAAGAGGAGGCCAAACCAAAGTCTCCCGGGACCGAGTAAGGAGCGACACTCCTGATAGAAGACTGGGAAATCCTCAGGCAGAGTGGGCCTTTGTTGGCTTGTCTCTTCAGAGTCCAGCACAGGGCCAGGCATGCCCTGTAGGTGAGAGTCTCTACTCTGTGCACTAGGAGAAGCTGGTTTTTCCAAGTCTACACTCTTCTACCTGTAGGGTCTGCCCTTTCTTGGGGAAGACAATGACTAGCTGAACCACTTCTGTGATTCTGAGGCAGTTTCCTTAGGCAAAGCAGTTCTTTTGAACACTAGACCTACCATTGTTTCCCTACAACTAGATAAAGGGTTGGGGCCAGTTGGCCAGCACATCTAGCTAATAACTATGTATCTAGGTAGGAAGAACATATTTACTAGAACTCCTCTCAAAGAGAAAGTGGAATATGATTGAAAGAAATACTCAGATAATTCGTTGATGTTTGAGTCTCAACGTGCATAATTTAGAAATGCTTTCAAATTGTCTATTGTCACATAACAAACCACCCAAAACTTAGTGATCCAAAGCATCAAAATCTATTATTTCTCATGATTCTGTGGTTTGACTGGACAATTCCTCTTCTATTAGTTGGTGATTCTCAAATTTCTTCTAGTCTTACTGGGCCTCATTCACGTGGCTGTATCAGCTGGTTTGGTTGGGTTTTGAAGCAGAGATGGCTTCCCATCTTTGGTAGTGGCTTTTGTCTGGGTCACCTCAATTCTCCCCACGTTGTTGTTTATGGTCCTGGAGCCAGACTGGCTTTCTTACATGTTGGTCTCTGGGCATTGTACAAAGGAAAACATGAAGTGTCTCTTAAGCCCAGTCTCAAAAGTTGATAAACAACACTTCTGCCATTTTATATTGGTCAAAGCACGTCACAAAGCTAGCTCAGATTCAAAGGGGGAGGAAACAGATCCACCTGCTGGTGGAAGGAGTGGCAAAGAATCACGCATTTTGGGATGGGAGGAATATGTTGCCATTTTGTTGCACTCTCCCTCAAGAAACACTCGATTTCTTCTAAGGAAGGTGGGCCTTGGAACTCAGGACTTAAGAGCCAAAGCTGAACTGTTTGGGAACACTAAGTGTGACACTGAGCCCTGCCTCCAGCATTTCCCACCTCTGCCCTTACCCCTGCCTCAATCTCCCAGCTTTCAGCTGAATGCATGCATATCTTAAGGCTACTTAAAAGGGTACTAAATTATTAGCCTTACTGCCTTAGTAGCCACATGCCTCTGTATGGTCTTACCTGTCTACTCTCCCATGCTCAAAACTTATGGCAAATATTCTCTGATACCCACTAAAGGGAGAATACCCAAGTGGCCACAGAAGATCCCATCAATTCAAGAGATGGAATAAACAAACAGAGGGAGGTCACACCATATAAAAATAGAACTCTGATCCACAGTGTCACAGCAACCAATCCAGAAAGCCAAACCACTTCTGCAGCAATTGGTTTAAAATAGTCACAACTTGGTCAGTGACTGCCAGCTGCCAACTCAGAACTCACCAGAGAAAGCCGAATATGCTCCCCAACCCAATCATGTAGGATGCTTTGCTTCTGGTTACCGATTGCTTGCTTCCCCATACCAACAATTTCCAATCCAGCAAACTTGATGACTTTCCTTTTCACACTACAAATCATTCACACTCCCCTGCTTGCCTTTGAGTCTGTGCCAAACAAAAGGAACAGAGGCGGACTCTTTTGCTATAGCCAACTCTGAATACATAGTTTCTGTTTATTTTCATTAGCGTGGTCTTCATTTATTTCTACAAACCCAAGGGTTTCCCTGTAAAAAGGACTACAGAAGTAAGTTTTGTTGAGAGGTGGTTTGCTTCTGGTAGCAGGGGAGAACTGGAGGTTTCTGAAAATGTTTTGAAAGGAAGCTGTAGGAGTTGCTGATGGATCAAATATGTGGTGAGAGAAAGATAAGGATGATACCAAGTTTTAGACCCTAAGCAACTGGGTAAATGATGATACCATTTTCCAAGATGGTAAAGACTGGATTAAGAGTTGAATTTTAGACATTTTGAGGTTATAGTTGAAGGTATAAATTTGGGAATCACCAACTAGTAGATGGGACTTAAAGTCATGACACTGGATAATATCACACTGGGAAACACCGTTTCTTTTACTCAATATGAATTGAGCACTTACTATGTGCCAGGCATAATGTAAGCTTTGTAGATTTAGTGGAAGAAGACATAGACACTAGCCTACCATTGAGAAGTGTCTTGTATGTGTTAACAGTACTGTATTGTACATTTTAAACACATTTGTTAAGAGGTTGGATCTCATGTTAAAATGTTCCTGCCATGATAAATTTTTTTTTAGTTGCAGTTTTGAGACCTTGCTACTGGAATTTATTCATGTCACTGAATAGGGGACAAATATTATGAGAAGCAGTAATAAGAGATATGACCCAGCAGGAGACTCCTAAGCTGAGACTTAACTAAATGATGATTTGTTGCTAGCCAGGTGAAATGGAAAGAAAAATTCATTTCACACAGGGGTAAGAGCATGTGAAAATGTCCTGTGGAAGGAGAGAGCTCGCCATGAGGGACAGACAAGAGGCCATTTGGGTTATGAGCTCAGAAGTGGAGGGGCAGTCTCATGGGAGATAAACAGGCAGGGTCTAGACCATGTAGGACCTCATAGGACATGGAAACACACAGAGTTTGTTTGTTTTTTCTAAAAGCAACGGAAAGTGATTGGAGGATATTAAGTGTGGAGGATATGGGATCTGATTAGTTTAAAATACAGGGTCCCCAAACCTACCCTGTAGGAGACTCTGATTTAGGAGTCCTGGCCTGAGACTTAGGTTACTGAATTTCCAGCCAGCACCCCAAGGTGTGCTGTTACATGTCAGAACCCCACCTGAAGTACTGGGACATCCCTATTTCTCAAAGTGTTGCTAAGCATCCAGTAACACTAAATAAGACATGGGCATTGCAGAAATTTGCCTCAGAAAGAGATACCTGTGTGGTTTTACCAAGGCCATATGGTGCCTGATTAAAATAGAAGAAAATGTATGGAGAGGAATGTGCTACCTTGCAGGCACAGAAGACAGAGGACTCTGTCAGCCTGCTAACCACGTATGTGCTCCCAAGACAGCTGGCTTTGCATAGTTTCTTTTCTTTTCATGGTGGTTAAGCTGGGCTTTTCAGTAATCAGATTTCAAAACTGCAAGTTCCTAATTCCCAAGACTGGTGTTTGGACAGTATCAGCTCCAAACTTTGGGATATCCCTGTCCAAGCTCCTCTTTTGATTCTCCTTGCTGCTGGTACAAACTACTTCTCTGAGAAGTTAATGCCCACAATATTTGACTTCAGGTTACTAATTTGTTGACGAATATCATTGTAGCTCAGCTGAACCCTCACCCCTCATCTTCTGTACAATGATTTGTCTTCATGCCCCTTGCATTCCTGAAATGAACAAGAGCCAACAGAGAAATAATCAGCAATTGTGAATTTATTACCTCTAAAATTTGAGAGTTTATCAAAAACAAGTATGATCTAAAGGAAATGAAGAAAAATAAGGTATTCGAATGCTTTTTCTTGGTCCCACAAGAATCTGATAGGTGATGGTGGCTTGAACTAGGGTTGTGACAGTAGAGAGAGAGAGAAATCAACTGAATTGCCAGAGTTTGGAGATAAAATCAACTGCAATTTCAACTTTAGTCCTTTAAGTAGGTTGGAAAACAGTTCTCAAATAATTACTAGGATTTCTCATGATCAGGGTGACAGGATTATAAGAAGACCCTTCCCTAAATAGAATGCAAATCTCCCAGAGAAAGATAGCTCTGTCTCAATCCTCATCTAGCCTTGTCACCTTTTGGTGACTGACTTGACACTGACAGGTTCACGGGAATCCCACCCTAAGGGCCTTCCTGGCCTGGCAGGTAAAGTAAATGAGTGAAGCCACCCTACTTGGAAAAGAATAAACAGCAGTCAACACTGTTGCCAGGCAACACGAGGAGTGCTGAGAACAATGGGGATCTGCAAATCAAGGCTGCCTCTGGAAACAGCAATTTTCCTAGCCCAGCCCATTGCTAGCTCATGACAAGGTAAGTGCATGATTGCTGGTTCCTGGCTTTCTATGAGAAGCCAAACAATGTGGATTTTTCAAAAAGTGTGAGATCTCTTCATTTTTAAATATTGGAAATCAACTGAAACTTTAAGAAACTCTATGTTGTTTAGCCTGTATGCTCAGATCTTAACT
Organism: Callithrix jacchus; assembly: GCF_049354715.1. Lineage (NCBI taxonomy): Eukaryota > Metazoa > Chordata > Mammalia > Primates > Cebidae > Callithrix > Callithrix jacchus. The sequence goes on from NC_133518.1 coordinate 52,747,298, forward strand.
CACTTAATCCTTACATTCATCCTATGAGGTTAGGTGTGATTGTTCTATTCTGCAGATGGAAAAACAAGTCTCAAATGGCATGGAGCTTGCTCTATTTTAGTCCAAGATCATGGGCCTGAGTTTCTGTAACTGTAGAATGAGGACGGGGTGATTTCTGAGTCCCCTGAACTTGGGTGCAAGGGTCTGTACCAATGAAAATGTGGGCTGTTTTCTCGGGAACAAATCCATAGGCTTCTTCATATTTTCAAAGACATTTCTGACCCAAGCAGGCTGGGCATCATTATCCCAGAGAGGACCGAATGAATTCTAGCAGGCAGTCAGACGTCCAAAAACATGAAAAGATGCTCGGCTTTCCTGCAGTCAGGGAAATGTAAATGAAAGAAATGGGCTTGTCAGAAGGATTAAGCCATGCATGTCTAGGTGCACATGGCGGGTACAGTGAAACTGTAAATGGCTCATTAAATCATTGATGGATCCTTTAGCCAGTCACTTTTCTCTTTCGGGGATGTCTGTGGTAGTTCTAGAGCTGAGACATGCTGACATGTGCTCAATGGTGTCACAATTTCTGTGCACCAACCTTCAAGGAACAAGTTTAAAGCTCAGTGCTACAGAGTACAATGTTCAAGGCAAATTCTAGCTGTTTAAAACCATTTGTGTGTCTTTTTAATGGTTTTATAACACCCTGTCCTCTCTACTGCAAAAAGATTTTCAGTAATAATCATGGAATGAAACTAATCATAACGAAGATAAGAAAAGAAATGCAGATGGAGAATATTTCTATTATTGTATTATATATGCATAATTATGCCAAAAAATAAATTTTAAAAATTAAACAAATGCTATATTACAAAAAAGGAAAAATAATTATTAAGGTTTTAAAATTATACTAATGTGATTTTTAAAAATTACCTACTTTATCTCAGTAATGAAAACATTATATTTCTGTTTTTAAAGTATTTTCATATTTCAGTTGTTTTTGGTGGAACAGGTAGTGTTTGGTTACATGTGTAAGTTCTTTAGTAGTGATTTCCAAAATTTGGCACTCATTATCCAAGCAGTGTACACTATGCCCAATGTGAAGTCTTTTATCCCTCACCCACCTTCTCACTCTTTCCCCCAAGTCCCCAAAGTCCATTGTATAATTCTTATGCCTTTGCTTCCTCATAGCTTATCTCCCACAGATGGGTGAGGACATATGATGTTTGGTTTTCCATTTCTAAGTTACTTCACTTAGAAAAATGGTCTCCAGTTCCATCCAGGTTGCTGCAAATGCCATTCTTTCTTTCCTTTTTACAGCTGAGTAGTATCCATGGTGTGGTGTATATATATACATACACCACAGTTTCTTTGACTGATAGGAATTTGGGCTGGTTCCATATTTTTGCAATTATGAATTGTGCTGTCATAAACATCTGTGTGCAAGTATCGTTTTTGTATAATGACTTCTTTTCCTGTGGATAGGTACCCAGTAGTGGGATTGCTGGATCAAATGGTAGATCTACTTTTGGCTCTTTAAGGAATCTCCACACTGTTTTCCATAGTGGTTGTACTAGTTTACATTCCCACCAACAGGGTAAAAGCGTTCCCTTTTCACCACATTCACACCAACGTCAACCATTTTTTTGATTTTTTTATTATGGCCATTCTTGCAGGAGTAAGATGATATCACATTGTGGTTTTGATTTGCATTTTTGTAATAATTAGTGATGTTGAGAATTTTTTCATGTTTGTTGGTCATTGGCGTATCTTCTTTTGAGAATTGTTTATTCATGTCCTTAGTCCACTTTTTGATGGCATTGTTTGTTTTGTTCCTGCTGATTTGTTTGAGGTCCTGGTAGATCCTGGATATTAGTCCTCTGTCAGATATATAGATTGCAAAGCTTTTCTCCCACCCTTCGGGTTGTCTGTTAACTCTGCTGATTATTTCTTTGTCTGCACAGAAGCTTTTTAGTTTAATTAAGTCCCATCTATTTATCTTGGTTTTTGTTGCATTTGCTTTTGGGTTCTTGGTCATGAAGTCTTTGTCTAAGCCAATGGCTAGAAGGGTCTCTCCAAAGTTATCTTCTAGAATTTTTATGGTTTCAGGTCTTAGATATAAGTCTCTGATCCATCCTGAGTTGACTTTTACATAAGGTGAGAGATGAGGGATCCAGTTTTGTTCTTCTACATATGGCTAGCCAGTTATCCCAGCATTTTTTGTTGAATAGGGTGTCCTTTTCCCACTTTATGTTTTTGTTTGCTTTGCCAAAGATCAGTCAGCTGTAAGTATTTGGCTTTATTTCTGAGATCTCTATTCTGTTCCATTGGTCCATATGGCTATTTTTATACCAGTATCATGCTGCTTTGGTGACTGTATTAGTCAGGGTTCTCTAGAGGGACACAACTAATAGGATATCTATATAGAATATATATATATATATAAAATACATATATCCTATATATATAATATAGAAAGAATATATATATTATTAGTTACTATGTATATTCTATATATATATGAGTTTATTGAGTATTTTATGTATATGTATATATATATATATGAGTTTATTGAGTATTAGCTCACAACATCACAAGGTCCCACAATAGGCAGTCTGCAAGCTGAGGAGCAAAGAAAGCCAGTCTGAGTCCCAAAACTGAAGAACTTGGAGTCCAGTATTCAAGGGAAGGAGGCATCCAGCATGGGAGGAAGATGTAGGCTGGGAGGTTATACCAGTCTAGTCTTTCCATGTTTTTCTGCCTGCTTTATATTCTAACTGTGCTGGCAGCTGATTAGATGCTGGCTACCCAGATTAAGGGTGGGTTTACCTTTCCCAGCCCATTGACTCAAATGTTAATCTCCTTTGGCAACACCCTCACAGACGCACCCAGGATAATTACGTTGCATCTTTCAGTCCGTTCAAGTTGACACTCAGGATTAACAGTGACAATGGCCTTACAGTATGGTTTGAGATCAGATAATGTGATGCCCCCAGATTTTTTCTTTTTCTTAGTCTTGCTTTGGCTATGTGGGTTCTTTTTCGGTTGCATATTAATTTTAGGATTTTTTCTTTTGTAGTTCTGTGAAGAATGATGGTGGTATTTTGATGAAAATTGCATTGAATTTGTAGATTGCTTTTAGCAATATGGTCATTTTTACAATATTGATTCTACCCTCCCTACCCATTTGATGAGCATCAAATGTGTTTCCATTTGTTTGTGTTATCTATGATTTCTTTAGTAGTTTTTCTTGTAGCAGTCTTTTACTTCCTTGATTAAGTATATTCCAAAGTATTTTAATTTTTTTTGCAGCTATTGTAAAACAGTTTGAGTTCAAGGGGTCAGATTCTCAGCTTGCTCACTGTTGGTGTGTAGCAGAGCTACTCATCTGGGCATATTAATTTTACACACTGAAACTTTGCTGAATTCGTTTAGCAGTTCAAGGAGATTTTTGGATGAGTCTTTAGGGTTTTCTAGGTATACAATCATATCATCAGCAAACAGTGACAGTTTGACTTCCTCTTTACCGATTTGGTTATTCTTTATTTCTTTCTCTTGTCTGATTGCCCTGGCTAGGACTTCCAGTACTATGTTGAATAGAAATGGTGAAAGCAGGCATCCTTGTCTTGTTTCAGTTCTCAGGGGAAATGCTTTCAGCTTTTCCTCATTATGTTTAATGTTGACTGTGGGTTTGTCATAGATAGCTTTTATTACATTGAGGTAAGTCCCTTGTATGCTGATTTTGCTGAGGGTTTTAATCATAAAGCGGTGCTGGATTTTGTCAAAAGCTTTTTCTGCATCTATTGAGATGATCATGAGATTTTTGTTTTTAATTATATTTATGTGGTATATCACATTTATTGACTTGCATATGTTAAAGCATCCTGTATTCTTGGCATGAAACCCACTTGATCATGGTGGATTATCTTTTTTGCTATGCTGCCAGATTCGATTAGCTAGCATTTTGTTGAGGATTTTTGCACGTATGCTCCTCAGGGATATTGGCCTGTAGTTTTCTTGTTTTGTTATGTCCTTTCCTGGTTTTGGTGTTAGGGTGATACTGGCTTCATAGCATAATTTAGGAAGGGGATTCCTCCTTCTCTGTCTTTTGTAATAGTGTCAATAGGATTGGTACCAGTTTTTCTTTGAATGTCTGTTAGAATTCAGCTGTGAATCCATCTGGTCCTGGACTTTTTTTGTTGGCAATTATTAAATTACCATTTCAATCTTGCTGCTTGTTATTTGTCTGTTCAGAGTTTCTATTTCTTCCTGGTTTAATCTAGGAGGGTTGTATATTTCCAGGAATTTATCCATCTCCTCTAGATTTTCTAGTTTATGCACGTAAAGGTGTTCATAGTAGCCTTGAGTGATCTCTTGTATTTCTGTGGTGTCAGTTGTAAAATCTCCCATTTCTTTTCTAACTGAGCTTATTTGGATCTTCTCTCTCTCTCTTTTCTTTTTTGGTTAGTCTCATGAACGGTCTATCAACTTTATTTATCTTTACAAAGAACCAGCTTTTCATTTCATTTATCTTTTGTAATTTTTTTGTTTCAATTTCATTTAGTTATGCTCTGATCTTTGCTATTTATTTTCTTCTGCTGGGTTTGTGTCTGGTTTGTTCTTGTTTTTGTAGTTTCTTGAGATGTGACCTTAGATTTTCTATTTGTGCTCTTTCAGACTTTTTGGCATAGGCATTTAATGCTACAAACTTTCCTCTTAGCACTGCTTTTGCTGTATCCCAGAGGTTTGGATAGGTTGTGTCACTCATATTGTTTAATTCAAAGAAATTTTAATTGCTGTCTTGATTTCATTGCTGACCCAACAATCATTCAGAAGTAGATTATTTAATTTCCATGTATTTGCATGGTTTTGAGGGTTCCATTTGGAATTGATTTCCAATTTTATTCCCCTGTGATCTGACAGAGTACTTGATATAATTTCAATTTTCTTAAATTTGTTGAGACTTGTTTTGTGACCTATGATATGGACTGTCTTGGAGAATGTTCCATGTGCTGATGAATTGAATGTATATTCTACAGATGTTGGGTAGAATGTTCTGTAAATATCTGTTACATTCACTTGTTTCAGGTTATAGTTCAAGTCCATTGTTTCTTTGTTGACATTCTGTCTTGATGACCTGTCTCATGCTGTCAGTGGAGTACCAAAGTTTCCCACTATTATTGTGTTTCCCACTATTATAGTGTTTCCCACTATTATTGTGTTGCTGTCTATCTCATTTCTTCGGCCTAGTATTGTTTTATAAATTTGAGAGTGTCAGTGTCAGGTGCATATATATTTAGGATTGTGATATTTTCTGTTGGACTAGTCCTTTTATCATTATATAATATTCCTCTTTGTCTTCTTTTAACTGCTGTTCCTTTAAATTTTGTTTTCTCTGATGTAAGAATAGCTACTGCTGCTCACTTTTGATGTCCATTTTCATGGAATATCTTTTACCACCCCTTTACCTTAAGTTTATATGAATCCTTATGTGTCAGGAGAGTCTCTTGAAGACAGCAGATACTTGGTTGGCGAATTTTTTCTGGCATTCTGTATCTTTTAAGTAAAGCATTTAGCCCATTTACATTCATTGTTAGTATTGAGATGTGAGGTACTATTTTGTTTTGTGCTGTTTGTTGCCTGAATATCTTGTGTTTTTTCATCATGTCATTGTTATATAGGTCCTGTCAGATTTATGCTTTAAGGAGATTATATTTTAGTGTATTTTGAGGATTTATTTCAAGATTTAGAACTCCTTTTAGCAGTTCTTGTACTGCTGGCTTGGTAGTGGTGAATTCTCTCAGCACTTGCTTGTCTGAAAAAGACTGCATCTTTCCTTCATTTATGAAGCTTGGTTTCACAGGAGACAAAATTATTGACTGATAATTGTTTTGCTTAAGAAGGCTAAAGATAGGACCCCAATCCCTTCTAGTTTGTAGGGTTTCTGCTGAGAGATCTGCTGTTAATCTGATAGATTTTCCTTTATAGGTTACCTGAGCTTTTGCCTCACAGTTCTTAAAATTCTTTCTTTTGTCTTGACTTTAGGTCATCTGATGACTATGTTCTGAGGTAGGGATTTTTATTGTGATGAATTTCCCAGACATTCTTTGAGGGTCTTGGTTTTGGATGTCTAGATCTCTAACGAGGTCAGAGATGTTTTTCTAAATTATTCCCTTAAATATGTTTTCTAAACTTTAAGATTTCTCTTCTTTCTTGGAACATATATTATTCTTAGGTTTGGTAATTTAATGTAATCCCATCTTGGAGGGATTACAGACTTCTTGGAGGCTTCGTTCATTTTTAAAAATTTTTTTTTCTTTGTCTTTGTTGGTTTGGGTTAATTTGAAAGCCTTGTATTTGAGCTCTGAAGTTCTTTCTTCTACTTGTTTGATTTTACTGCTGAGACTTTCCAGTGCTTTTTGCATTTCTCTGTGTCCTTCATCTTCAGAAGTTGTGATTGTTTTTTATTTATGCTGCCTATTTCACTGGAGAATTTTCCATTCATATCCTGCATCACTTTTTTTTATTCTTTAAGTTGGACTTCACCTTTCTCTGGTGCCTCCTTTATTATCTTAATAATCAACTTTCTTATTTCTTTTTCTGGCATTTTTCTCTAGCAATTCAGAGATTTCATCTTGGTAGGGATTCATTGGTGGTGAGCTAGTGTGATCTTTTGATGGTGTTAAAAAACCTTGTTTTATCATATTACTAGGATTGTTTTTCTGGTTTCTTCTCATTTGGGTAGACTGTGTCAGAGGGAAGACATGGGATTTAAGAGTTGCTGTACAGATTCTTTGGCTCCACAGTGGTGCTCCCTTGATGTAGTCCTCTCCCTCTTCCCCTAGAGATGGGGCTTCCTGAGAGCCAAAGTGCAGTGATTGTTATTTCTCTTCTGGATCTAGCCACTCAGCAGAACTACCAGGTTCCAGGGTGGTACTGGAAAGTGTCTACAAGGAGTTTTTTTATGAGACTTGTCTTCTGGTCTGTCAGCTGTGGATACCAGCACCTGCTCCTGTGGGGGTAGCAGAGGAGTGAAATGGACTCTGTGAGGGTCCTTGGTTGTATTTTTGTTAAGTGCACTGGTTTTGTGTTAGTTGGCCTCCAGCCAGGAGGTGGTGCTTTAAGAGTGCATCAGCTGCCGGAGGACAGGGAGGATACAAGCTTGCCCTAGGTCAGGTGGTGTGCTGGGCCATAGAGCTCCCAAGAGATCATCTCCTTTATCTTCGGAGTTCCTCGGCTGTCCCACGGAGCCTGCAGTGGCAATCCACCTCCTCCAAAGAGTCTGCAGACTCTCTTGGCTTTCCTGGTATGTTCCTGTTGTGGTTCTTGGAGCAAAGGTTCACGATGTGCGTCTCCACATGCTGCTCTGTCTATCCGAGTGAGAGCCGCAAGTTAGTCCTGAGTCCTATCCACCATTTTCCTCTGAAAACGTTATATTTCTTGATTTTGAGCTTTAACTTCTGTAAATGTCAGTGATTTGGTCAACATTTGCATATTCATGCTAAGAAACAGCCAGATTTGTCCACCTGTCTTTACTCACTGTTCATTAAAAATCCATTATTACTTTTAATTTTGAAAGTTTTTAAACACAAAGCAGCAGACAAATCTTTAGAAAAAGTCTTAACCATAAAGATAAGATATGTAGAGATTAATAAAAATCACATTTCGAAATAAATTCCCAAAATTGCACGATTGTTCACATCTTTGTTTCTTCAGGATTGAGCTCAGTGGATTTCAAATGTCTCTGTAGTCGAAACACTTCCACTAAAATATTTTTGCCAGAAAATTTATTGTAAGTTTCTATTACATTTTGGAAAATCGGTGTAAATGATCAAGGTGTTCAAATATTGTCCTTGTGATTTCTTGGAAGTGCAAGACTAGCACATTTTACCATTTTTCCTGCACTCTTCTTCAACATTTGATTATGTTTTCTATGGAATTATTTATTTCCTTATTTTTTATGGTTGTTGCATTGTTCATGGCCTTCTCCACCATTTCTGTGCACCAAACTTCAAGGAACAATTTTAAAGCCTGGTGCTTTAAAACAAGTAAACTTAATAAATATTTATAGAGCTCTCCACTTTAAATACACAAAATATACATTCTTGTCAATACCACATCACACCTACTCATAGGTTTAAATGAAATATTGATTGGCCATTATTAATACCCATTTTTTAGAATAAAGCAACATTTCCGTTATCGCTCCCTCTTTTTCTTCCTCTTTCTTCCTCTCCTTCACTCCTTTTTTTTTCTTTCCTTCTCTCAAAAAAGAAAAAAAAATTAAAGCCTGGTGCTAATGTATCTTCAGAGTATAGTATTCAAAACTGATTCTGTTTGGAAATATTTTTGGTTTTTTTTTGAATCTCAGAAAAGAAAAATTACATTCAGCTACCATGGTTTATTTTGAATATCCTGTTTAAGCCCAAAAATATGAGGTGCCACAATGGCTGCATACATAAACCACAGCTGAAGTTAGAGAAAATTTTTGAGAACCTCATATATTACTCTTGAAACAAACATGTGTGGCTGAGTCCATGTGTGTTTGAGGCCAAGTACAGAACTAGAATTTGAAGCTTCGCATGTCTACTCTTAAGACTCAACAGTAGCCACAGAAATTGCCTAGAATTTAGGCCAATGAAAGATTTTGAGGGGAGGGATATGTTACCAATAACAGTGTTTAGCATGGCCAGTATCTGGTGATAATAAAAGGCAAACCAACTTTAAGTCCGTTTTATTATTGTTTTTGCATCCTCTACATACAGTGTGACCTTTTACTGTTTATACCTTGGGCAGCTCCTCTCACCATTCCACCATTGGTATGCTAATATTGACAGACATTTGGTTCATTAATAATTCTGACAGTCATTGAAAGATGTGATAGCATGCAGTTTTGACCAGTTGGGGGTGTCTGGAGTAGGGAGAGACAGAAGAGGAAAAGAGAGGGCAGAATACAGTGGACTCAGGCATTGCTGGAGGACATGGGGATCATTCTAGCCCTTGGGATAGAATTTGGCAATAACTATTAAAATTAAACATAAACATTCTTTTTAATCCAACAATCCTACTCCTGGGAATAAATTCTGTAGAAATAGAAGTCTTCGTTTACAAGGATCTATGGCCAGTAATGTTTATTGGGCATTGCTTATGATAGAAAAAATGGAAAGAAGCACATCAGTAAGGGAAGATTAGAAATACTGTCATAGGTCTGAACCGTGGAATTCCACACAGACACTAATCAATTAGATTGGTACTGGCCAACTTAGAATGATTTCCATAATGTTTAATAACTGAAAAAAGAAAGCAGGCTAAAAGTGTTTGTTCAACAACAACAAGGCCTTATACCTGTGAATATGTGACTTTATGTAGTTGTAAGAGCCTATAAAAAGAAACATTTTTATGAATCAAAGGAGTCATGCCCTCTTGGTTTATTAGAGAGAAGACAGGGGAAAGCCCAAAAGAAGAGAAATAATATTTTGCAAGCTGTTTTTTTTCATTGTAGGGCTCTTCTTTATTCGCTTTTATCTAAGCTTTTTACCATTTATGTAAAATTATGTGTGTGTCTGTACATAGCCACAGAGAGCTATGAAGAGAGAATGCCAGCAGACTCTCCAGCATCATCCACTTGCACTTTCTAAGAGGACGGAAATGTGCTACATCTGCACTGTCCAAAGCAGTAGCCATGAGGCTGCTGAGCTGCTGAGCACTTGGAATGTGGTTGGTGCAACCAAGGAAGTGAATTGTACTGTACTGGCTATTTAAACTTAAATAGTTTAACTATTATAGACAATAGTTTTCTATAAGCAGTAGAATTGTGGTTTATTTGTATTTTCTTTCTTCTGCTCTTCTATGGTATTTAAACATTTCTATAGTTATTAATTATGTAATCAGAAAAAATGAGGGAGAATTAGTGTGTGTAGTGATTAAGAGCTCAGAGTTAGATCCAAACAGCCTGGTTCAAATCCTAGCCCTCCTTCTTCATTGCTTAAAATTTTGAGAAATTTTTTAATCTGAAATTATTTCCCTCACTGTGCCTCAGTTTTCTCACCAGTAAAATGGACATAATCATGATACCTATCTCATGGGATGATCATGAGGATTAAATGAATGTATACTTGTAAGTACTTAGAGCAATATCTAGCACATGGCAAGTGTTTGATGAGATTTAAAAATATAAATTTTCTGCAAAAATTTTTTCCCATTCTGTTGGTTGTCGATTCACTCTAATGACGGTTTCTTTGGCTGTGCAGAAGCTGTGGAGTTTGATTAGGTCCCATTTGTCTATTTTGGCTTTTGTTGCCAATGCTTTTGGTGTTTTGGTCATGAAGTCCTTGCCTACTCTTATGTCCTGAATGGTTTTGCCTAGATTTTCTTCTAGGGTTGACACAAGAACAGAAAATGAAGCACTGCATGTTCTCACTCATAGGCGGGTGTTGAACAATGAGAACACATGGACCCAGGGAGGGAGCACTATGCACTGGGGTCTGTTGGGGGGAACAGGAGAGGGACAGTGGGGGGTGGGGAGTTGGGGAGAGATAGCATGGGGAGAAATGCCAGATATAGGTGAAGGGAAGGAAGGCAGCAAATCACACTGCCACATGTGTACCTATGCAACTATCTTGCATGTTCTTCACATGTACCCCAAAATCTAAAATGCAATTAAAAATAAAAAAAATAAAAACTTAAATATGATTGAGAAGCATCGAAAAAATATACAAATTTTCTTGGTTGTACTTGTTAAGGGTCTTAGTTGCAAGGAATAGAAGATTCTGGCTAAGGAATTTACTGAATAGATACTGGTGAGTTCACAAAAATGTTGATCTGTCTGGAGGACCAAGTTCAAGGCCAAAGGGCAGATCCCAAATGCTATCTCATCACTGGTTCTGGTAAGGAAGCCACTGATGCCAATGTTGTCTGAAAGCAACTGATTCCTTCTATTCCAGAGTAAAAGTCTTTGCTGGTGTATCAGATTGGCAGAGCATAGATCACATGCCTGTGCTGTAGCTGCAAGGCAGTCTGGGCAAGCAAGCCCTATTCTAACACTTTCAGCTTCTGTTGGGAAGGTGACCATAACTTGGGAGCTTCCTGCAAATAAAAAAGGACTTCAGGTGCTGGACAACCAAAAGCAAAAGATTTTTAAAATGTACTATAAATGCCATTTACGCTAGGGAAAGCCTGGGGAGAAAGGGGAACTAATGTGAAAGTTTTAAGTAGACCTGGATTCTGGACTCATTAAATATTTTTTAGAGGTAACCTGCTCTTGTAAACCTTGTTTTCTTGTCTGAAATCAAAGCGTTGAATCAGGTGAACTCTCAGGATGTTGATGGCTATAAAGTATCACATTCTCTGATCACCTCTGTGGTTGGCATGACTTGAAACAAAGAAACAAGAAGATCCCATAATTATGCTGAAAAATGATTATTTTATCTTAAGTCACCCCAACATTTGAATTTAGAAATGGACAAGGTAAACATTTGTATAGGAATTTTTATTTCTTCCTTTAAAATAACTTCTCAGTGTTATACTGTTGGTTATTAGAATTGAGAAAAGACCCTCTCTCTCCAGACCCCAAAGCCAGTTACCTTGTCCTCTCTGAAATGGACTAGACTATTTTTAAAAGGGAGAGAAAGAGGGGCCTTGAGGTAAGAAAAGGGACCGAAAAAGAGGTAGACTTCGTTTCTATAAAAGATTTTTGGAACATGACAGCTTTTTTCATTTCAGCCATACTCAGAGGTAAGGGGGAAGAACTCCTGGTTGGCTCTTCCATATCTGCCATGAAAGTTACTAGGGTTCTTATAGTCTTTTCTTCTGAATTACTATAACATATATTTAGGATTATCCTTATTTATCTGAAAGTTTTTATTTAAATGTACTGCTTGTATGCACATATTTGTTTAAGTTTTGCTGAAATCTTAAGAATCATTCCGTAACATCTTAATTTCTCTTCCTCTGAGGGATGTTTCTCTTACTTCATAAACCAAAGACAGGGTTTTCCAAAATTTTTCACACCTAAGCACTCATAAAAATTGTATTTGTTCAGTATGTGAGGTTACTGCAGATCCTGAGGTGTCTTGGGGACTCTAGCCTAGCCACCCTGAACACTGAGGGCATCAATGATGTTGCCATCTGTATCACTTTCCTGGTTCACCAGTGTGCTAGGTACCCCTCAGAAAGCTCTGGCCCCAGCCCATGGGAAAAAATAAGCAATTTTTATATACAGTTTTCCAGGGATGAATCTGCTAAAGCATGCAATATATCAGAAAGGATAGATTTCATGAAAGTGAAGACAATGGTGGACTAGCCTAGAGGTCTATTTCAGTGAAGTGAAATAGATGAGGAAACTAAGGCCCTCAGGTGAGAGAGATAAGTGACTTGGCCTAGGTCACACAGGCACTTGGTGGTAGACCAGGCAAGATTGCCAGGTGAAGAACCCTCTCAGTTCTACCATTTAGAAGAGGTTTGGTCTCAAACTTAAGCAATGATATCAAATGCATTTTTGAAACTTGGAGTTTTATTTTTATCTAACAATAGAGTTCTGCAAATTATAATCTTTTGCATCTACCCAAGCAATTAGTTCAATGATTCTTTTGTAAAGTTTGTAGATATGGGGGTTAAAAAGGAATGAAACAGTACTTTGTTTTAAACAGCTTAATTAATGTCTTCAGCTACTCCATTCATTTATCGCTTTATTCTAGAGTGTTTTTGCAATGCCCAATTCTTTGGCAGTGCATAGAGAAACACGGCTATTAATTACTATTATCATAACCACTTCACAAAGCAATAGGTACTCAGACTTTCACTTATACTTCCTAGAAGCAAAAGTTTCACACCAACATTCCTCCAAGACAAGCAACTTTAGAGTAAAATATTCATATGAATCATCAAGAGCTATTATTAAACGCTTTTCAGAGTTTCTGAGTCATTACCTTAAAATTTTAACTTAGGTTTACTTTGAGAGGAAAATAGAAGGCTAGGATTTAATATATTTTCTTCTCCTTTAAGAAGTGCTGGTCCTTGACCAGGCCTCTGTGGGTGACCCTCTCTATCACTCTTTTAATGGGGGAAGTAGACTCCAAGGTGCATTGTATCTGTCAGGAACATTTGTGTTCAGGCCTCTTCCTCTTTCTGTTAAGGTGGTATACTAGCATGGGATGCTGGTTCCTTCCTCCAGAATTTACCCCAGTTAGCTCCAGAAGCAGATGCAATCAAAGCTCTGAGGAAATTATCAGTGACACCCAAAAGGGTGAGAATGTCCTGGGAAGACAGAAGGCTGTCTAGAGTATGAGTGTGGGGGATGAGTGGTGGCAGTCTGGGGCAGACAGCTGGGCAGGTGCAGCAGGCAGAGGGATTAATGGAGGAAGGCCTCTGGGTTCTGCCTTTTCCTCTTCACTGCCTGGCTTTAAATGAATCCTTGCTGGTTCCTTTGCCATTGAAACTGGCAGCAACAACCCAGGCTGCTTGTGTTGTCAGGGTGCATAAAAGTACTGCAAAACCCCTGTTGGGATGAGGGTTGATTAAAACAGGACTGGCCAGCTGATATTTAACATCCACTCATCCACCTCTTCCACATCAAACTCCCTAGGATGGCAGATTTTAATCTAGGCAACTATTGCCCACAGGAGTTGCCTAGCAGAGTGGTACCAAAAATAGTAGCCTATCAAATTCTGTGGTATCTGGAGCATCCAGCTCTGGGGTGTATTCCTTCTCTGTTCTTAAACTCACATGGAGGGATTCAGCTCCTGCTTAAAACACATTACCAGGCATAGTAGATTAAAACAGAAACATGATTTCCCAGGGCAAAATAACTGCCTGCTATAGACAACAAACATTGACTGGAACTTATAGAGCAAGAGCTTAAATAAACATAACACATATAACTTAAAGTGAGAAGGTATTAGCAATCTGAAGCAGGAAAAGAATGTACATATATACATATGTGAGGTATATACATATGTGAAAATTTATTAAATTGTACACTTTAAATATATGCAGTTTATTTTATGCAAAGTATACTTTAATGAAGCTGTTAAAAACTAAAAACTTATTCACAAGATAAAATGCAAATCTGACAATGTCACCCTATTTAACACTCTTCAATGGTTTCCCAATTGTCTTAGGATAAAATCCAGTCTTTAGAATGTGGCTTGGAAAGCTTGCATGATCTGGTCCCTACTCAATACATCTTTTCCATATTCAGATTCTCAAATAGGAGCCCTAGACATCCTAATTTCTTTCAATTCTTAGATCTGCCTCCAAGCATTTGCATTCTTTTGCTTGTTGCAACATTTTTTTTCCATGCTCCACCCCTACACATACATATACACATAAACCTGGATAATTGCTTTAGGATTCTGCTTAGATAGCCTTTCCATGAAGGTTTCACTGACCATCTGTCCCTCCCCATGACTGGGTGTAGTCCCTCTTATGTGCACCTACGGTACTCTGGGCTTCCCATATTGCTATGACTTGGGTGTAGTTTATTTGACCCCACAAGTCTCATGTTGAAATTCGATCCCCAGTGTTGGAGGTGGAGCCTGGTGGGAGGTGTTTGGGTCACGGGGGTGGACCCCTTATGAACAGCTTATGATACCATCTGCACTGGGAGTGAGTCCTCCTTCTTTGTTCCAATCAGAACCCATTGAAAAGAGCCTGGCACCTACCTCCCCCATCTCGTGCTCCCTCTCTTACAATGTGACACACTGGCTCCCCTTTGCCTTCTGCCGTGAGTGGAAGCAGCTTCAGGCTTCTGTCAACAGCAGATGCTGGCACCATGCTTCTTGTACAGCCTGCAGAACTGTGAGTCAAATAAACCTCTTTTTTTAAATAACTTACCCAGCCTCAAATATTCCTTTATAGCAACATAAATGGACTAAGACACATAGCTTATCATGTATCCCTCTGTCTTGTGAGTGCCTGTTTACTTCTCTGATGCTTCACACCATCCTGTGAGAATTTTTGAGAGCAATAAATGTGCCCGTCTTGTGTATCACAGCTTCAGTGGCTTGGATACTATCTAGAATATGGTATGTTTGTTTAATGATTCAATCAATAAGTCAGTGGGACATAGACAATCCAAGAGTATGTCTTAATACTAAATTTAAAGGAAACCCAGGATAACCCTGTGAAAGGGATAGAAGCAGTGAAGTACAGGGGTAAGAAGAGCTCAAGCAATGTCAGGTAGACTTGGGTTCTTATATCAGCTGCCACTTAGCGTGACCATGTGGAAACTCCCTAACTAACCTCACTGTGCCTCACAATATCCTTATCTGTTTAGTGGGATAATAGTGATGCTTATTTCATTGGATTGTTTTGAGGATTAAATGAGATAACCTGTGTAACTTTAGGTTTGACCCAAGAAGTGTTAACTATAACTAAACAAAACACTATCATAGTGCTTAAGAGCAAAAGGAACTAAATAAAACAAAAGCCAGTCAAATGAATGTTTCTGGTGTTACCAAAATGGAAAAGCCAGTTTAGGGGTAAGTAGCAGATTTGATCAATGGTAGCTCAAACTTACAGCTTTGCCCAGTTTCCTGTAGTATTCCTGTGGTGAATCTAAGGGTACTGAAATTTGAATTTCATGTTTTTGGGACTTCTGACTTTCTTCAGAATCTTGCTGAAGTAATATCTAGACTTGAGGAGCCCATAAGAATGTTCTAGCTAGGGAGGGCAGGGAGGAGATGCCACTCTGCTAACACGTGCAGAAGCCCCTTGCAGTGGAGACTGTGGTTTGTTTCCTGGACACTCCACTCTAGGACCTCCAGGTTCTAGGTGTGTTGATGGTGAATACTTAGGTAAGACCCTATCTGGGAGTTTCTCATGGCTAGAGAGAGCTACCTCCCCCAAACTCATTCTCTTCCCAGGGCAGCCTACATCTAACAGCTGAAGTGGCAGTACAAAGGCCTCACCCTCTGACACCAGTTGGGCATGTTTCTGAAGGCTATTGTAGCTCCAGGCCTCTGTGGTAGGTTCAACATTTCTGTCTGCCCAGTATGTGCCTGAGAGCATTTATCAGCAAACTCCTTGACTGCACATCTGAGCCTCAGAAGCTGCTCTCCTGGAAACTGGACCTATGACTCCCATCTCTGGACCCACTGGATGCCTCAGTGCCCATATATCCAGGTGCAAATTGGCAAGCAGTCAATGCAGAGATTGGCCACCTTCTCTGAAGCTGAAGCAATGGGGCAGCAAAGAGTGGCTTGGATCAGAATAAAGGAAAATTGCCACCATCCTTAGGAATTTGACATATGGAGTTATCTTTCAGGACAAGTAAAATTTTGGGGAGAGGTCTGAAGTTTGTTGAATGATCAGAAGAAAAAGGTATTTAGGATGGAAATCTGGGCAATCAAGACACAGTTGACTGAACCATTCCAACTGAAATTGTAAGCTCCATGAGGGCAGGGATTTTTGTCTAGTTTCTTCACTGTTGCATCTCTAGTACCTAAAACAGTGTCTGGCATATAAGAGGTACTCAATCAATATTTAGTGAGTCAATGACTATGGAGTTCAGCAGGGGAGAGGTGGGCAGGGAAGGAGGCAAAGCAAAAAAGCAAAATGAGAAATGTGAGTTAATTCAAATCTTAGAGAGGGGCTGAGGCAGTGAAAGTTGGTGAATCAGATGAGCTGTGACCACAGTCAGATTTGAGTTCAACTCAGGTTTTGCTAACTCAGCAACTCTATGACTACTGAAAAAATTACTTAACCTTTCCAAGACTCAGTTTTATCATCTGTACAATGGGACTTAAATTAAATGCGGTGATTCTGCAAATTAAATAAGGTGATTTGTATGACATACCTTGTACAGAATAGACACTCAATTATCTGTTCATATGGGGCCACACATAGTACATACCTATGTGTACACATGCACACATGCACGTGCATGCATGCACACACACACACACACACACACACACACATGCAATCTTAAGGGCTTCTAGGGTAATAGCATTTATAACATGCTTTCATATCCCCACGAGGAAGAAGTATGCTACTTTGTCAGTTGTTAAAGGCTTGAAAACATATTGGCTTTAAGGATGACACAAATTAATGCAAAAAACATGTGGCCAAGTGGAGCATATAAACTGACAAACCTGCACTAGCCCATTACTTCGAGTCCTAACCAGATAACTAAGTTTTTAGTTGCTTAAGCAAATAAACGTT
This sequence comes from Callithrix jacchus, assembly GCF_049354715.1. NCBI lineage: Eukaryota > Metazoa > Chordata > Mammalia > Primates > Cebidae > Callithrix > Callithrix jacchus. The sequence goes on from NC_133518.1 coordinate 52,764,437, forward strand.
TTGAAATACCCTTTGAAGAACGAGCTAATTTGGAAGTGAAGTTTTTTCTTAGGTTGACCATTTGAGATATGGCTGCTGATGCTTGAATATTCAGCTTTGACTTAAAGTGGAACAGTTATGCCAGCTAGACAAGAGCCCATTTGACCCTTTTATCTCTGCCAAGCATTCACAGCACAAGCTATGGACATAACTAAAAGCTATGTTTTTAGTTACCACAGTATGTAAGCTGCACAATCCATTTCTGACTTTGGTCTCTTTCTCTTATCACATATGGGGTGGAAGAGGGGAGGCTGTCAAGGAGAACCAACAATTTCATATAAATCCTTCAATTCCAGGGAATTGTTTGAAATCAGGCAGAACAATACAGGCTTCATTTGTGACCCTTTTAGACTTCAATACTTATTGAAAATAAGTATATGAAAAAAAATCATGCACTTAATTTGGAGACGGAGTTCTGCCTTCCATAACACCATTATTTGGACATTGTGGTTCTCTTTCCCTGCTCATTGAATGGCAGCCATGAAATTTGATCCTATTTCTCTTGGCATAGTGACTGCTTTAGGTTGCCGGGGTCTCAGTCCACCAGCTCATTCCCTTCCTCTGACCACATGGATTGGTTCAGGGTAGACCCATCATTGCAAACATAAGAACTCTCCCTTAGATTCAAGTAAGGAGAACCAGCTTTGCAATGGAGCCCTCACTGCACATATTAGTCTAGTGAGAGAGAACTGAATTATCAAGCTCCTAGATCAAATTCTTCTGAAACCCATATTCCTCTGAGATTTTCCAGTATATGAAACAAAAATGTTTAAATTGGATCGTCTGTTACTTACAACCAATGACTTCATAAATAATACATAATACATGTCCATCAGCAAATGAAAATGTGTTTGCATTTCCAAAACTATATTATATTTCCTACATTCTGTGACAGGGAGCTTAGCGCACAACTCCCTGTAGTGGCATGTATAATAAAGGGAGATAGGCTTACTTAAGCAAAATGATTTTTCTTCACATCGGAAGTAGAACTTGAGTCCCAGACTTGCAACTTGTTTGTACATGAGCACTGAATTTGAGCTATGGAGTTCTAGTCATTATGGCTACCTTCATGAGTAGTGATTAAGCAGTTACAGCTCAGAAAGTCATGCAGCATCAGAATTAGATCTGGCACCCACCTGATAGGTCCAACATCATTGAGGCAACCAGACAGGCAAAACATCTTAACCTCCATTAGCCAGTGAATGGGTCAGTAGAAATTAAGGGTGAGTGCCAATACTTCTACAGGGTTAACTTCAGAAGATCAGTTTTCTTGCTTGCTTTGTCAACAAGAAAGAGCAGATGGGCTTGTTTAAGGAAGTTTGGGATGAAGTTGGTTAGTGAACTTACCCACCCTTTTCTTCCTGTCCATTTTGTTTGGTCTTCCATAATTAGTAGGCAGCATTTATTTATACATGCTCCTGATATAAAGCTATGAAACAGGTGTTCCTCTCCTAGTAAGAAATTCAGTCAAAACCACCTAGATGCCCACATTTCAATTAAAAATAAATAAAAATACAGGGACAATTGGATAGTTCTACCAGTTTTTAATGATCTGTTTTTTGACAGCCCAGAATGTTCTAATTGGGAATGGCAAGGTTGCAGATCACAAGCAGAGCTGGGAGGTTTTCAGCCAAATTTAATGATACTTGAAAAATCCACCAGTCTTCTAATGGGCTTGATTTACTGGAAATAACATCTGCTGTAAATAATTTACATCTTAGTATATGGGGTAAATTGCATAAATAGTTTTTTTGTTTGTTTGTTTGTTTGAGACAAAGTTTCACTTTCACTGACCAGGATGGATTGTAATGGCGCCATCTCAGCTCACTGCAATTTCTGCTTCCTGGGTTCAAGGGATTCTCTGGCCTCAGCCTCCCAAGTAGCTGGGATTATGGGAGTATGCCACCATGCCTGAGTAATTTTGTATTTTTAGTAGAGTCGGGGTTTCACCATGTTGATCAGGCTGCTTTCCAACTCCCGACCTCAAGTGATCCACCCACCTTGACCTCCCAAATTGCTGGAATTACAGGCGTGAGTGCCCAGTGGCATGAATAGTTTTAATTCTCTACCTCTCCTTGTATCTGTTTCCACCTGTTACCATGTGACTTTGAAGTTCCTCTTAATAAGAGGCAGAATATATTTCCCTGCCTCTTAACTTTGGGTTCAGCCATGAGACTTGCTTTCACCAATGGAATGTTAGTGAGTGTGGTATCACCAACGGCTGGAAAAGCACTTGTGTAATTGCTCCTTGCTTCACTGCTGTAACCAAGAGATGAACATCTTGATTTAGCCCTCTGGTCCCAGGAGGAGGTTGAGAAACACATGGAGCAGAGTCAGTCCCAGCCAAGCCCAACCCAGAAGAGCTAAACTCCAGGCCAGCTGGAGGGTTGTGGGCACACAAGCTAAATAGATGATTATGTTTCTCACTGCTGAGATTGTGTGGTTGTTATAGAGCATTATTGTGGTAATTGTTAATTAATGGAGTGTCAATAATTGTTATTTAATGAAATCCAGGGTATGCCTCATGGCTCCTTCTGAACATAATTTGGTTTCCATTTTAGTAATGCCTTTGTCACTCCATTTTTTATCCTTGAAACTTTGTGCTTTTTCCCCACTTAAAGAGTGCACTTCCAGACCTTTCTTCATTCATTGATATAAATGAGTGATACTGACTTAATACCTAGACATCCAAGATCTGCCTAAGATTTTTAGCAAAGACTTTTGTTATATCACTGGCTATAACATATGAACTTGCAGGCTTAACCTGCCCACTACAACCAACGTATGACAAACTGTCACCAGCTGTCATACTAGCAGATCTGTAGTGATGATTTACTAATTTAGTTTATCTCATGCTGAGATTACAGGCATGAGCCACCACACTTGGCCCATTATAACATTTTAAGGTAATTAAATTTAATGGGCCGAGTGTGGAATTCCCTTAAAATGTTATAATGGGCTGAGTGTGGTGGCTCATGCCTGTAAACTCAGCACTTTGGGAGGCTGAAGCAGGTGAATGGCTTGAACACAGGAGTTCAAGACCAGCCTGGGCAATGTAGCAAAACTGTGTCTCTACCAAAAAATATATGTATATACAAAAAAATTAGCCAGGTGTGGTGGCAAATGCCTATAGTCTCAGCTACTTTTGAGGGGCTGAGGTAGATAGGTCACCTGAACCCAGGGAGGTCAAGGCTGCAGTGAGCTGTGATCATATCACAGCCTGGGTGACAGAGTGAGAGCCTCTATAGATAGATGATAGATAGATAGACCATCTTTTATATATATGTATATATATATATATGTATATGTGTGTGTATATATATAGATTTTATATATATGATATATATGTATGTATATTATATATATGTATGATATATTATATATATGATATATATATGATAGTATCATGAAACAGGAACAATATTACTTCTCAACTCACCAATGTTATCTTTAAAAGCTCCATGTAGCTAATACATAAAGACATTTATTCTAGTATTGAGCACTATCGAAAAAATTATGAATATTTTATGTTTTTTTTTTAAAGCAGAAAGACCTTCACACTAAGAAGATGAATGGTAGAATTTCAGGTATCAGCCAATAGGTGGAAGAGGGTCTGGGGAGTGTCTCTAGGGACCAATAAACCTAATTACTGTTTCTTATGGTAATCAATAAGAATGGCCTAAGTTCCAAACTTCAACATGTACCTTGGGTAAATTTATGTGTTCTCTACCCATCATTTGAGTGTAATGGTATTACGTTGCTAGGATGATGATAAGTTGCTGAAATACCTCTGAGCAGCCTTATAAGTTTGCTTTGTTAAACTATATCATATGAATTAAGAATTATTAAGTGTTTTGATTGGATGAGGGGAGGAAAAGTGTTTATTTGCATTATGAAGAAGCCAAAGAGCACCCTTTGAGATAATTTGTCCAATATCTTCATTTGTTTTACAGATTACATTATTAAAGTCAATATTTATTGAGCACATTCTATGTGTCAGGCACTGTGCTAAATAATGGAAAATAGGTTACCCTTGAGAGGTTCACAGAAGACGGGGAGACCAAGCCCCAGCAAGGTTAGGGAAGTTACCCAAGGTCATATGACTTTGTAAAAGAGACTTCAATCTTAGTCCAGTGCTGTGTGCCACACTGGACTCTTGACAAAGGTTAATATAAAGTAACATTCCAAATGAACTTCTATTTGGCGGCTTCTTTAACTTCCATAAGAGCAAAGACTTCTCATGAAGCATATGTTCAATAAGCATTTTACTGAGTGCTTATTGGGTTTACTTCATAAGAAACATACCAGATGCTGGGGAAACAGAGTCGTGTTCTAGTAGGGCCAAAAGCAATTTAAAGACAGAATCCTGGGCAATGGCATATGTACTATTGCAGAGGCATACTCCGGTTGCCATGGTAGCCTAGAACAGAGGGGGCGAAAGCTGCCCTAAAGGGATTATGAATTTTGAAGGACAAGTCAGACATTACAGGGACTTGGGGAAAGTGGGACATTCCAGGACTAAACAGCATGTGAGTTGCACTTAATGTGATTAATGTTACTAAAAAGAGGACTGACATGTTCTCAGTAGTGTCTGAGAGCAACATGCCTGATACCTATGGAGACCATGTGTCCAGTTTTAAACATTCAGCTTCTTTGTCCTAAAAATTGGCAGACCACAGACCTTAGTTTGAGAAATGAGGTAGTGAAGCCAATATTTGAACAGATCTTAAGGTACAAGGTGTTGGACTCTCAGATGGGGGATGGGTGTACACATCATGGACATTTCTGACTCCTGGCCTCTCAGACATCACTGCATACGGTGGGCTCTTTCTTAGAAGTCTCTCAGGATTTCGGCTGCCTCTGAGGTGAAAATGAGGCCTACCTCCTGTGTTTCACCCACTCTGAGAAACCATTACTTGCAACATGCCTTAATATTTTAGGTACCATTAAGAAAGAAAAATACTGCCATGGGGCCATATCTGTTGCTTTCTTGCCAATTAGAAGGTATTTAAAATTTTTTCTGCACATTAAAAAAGACCTTTCAGACATATTGACACATGAATTTTTATTATAGATCACTTTTTTACATATGTAGAAAGGAAATATATGCAAAATAAAATGATTTAGTATTTCTAAAACTTCTACACAGCATCCATATCTTTGAATCACTTCAAATTGAGATCATAGGTTGTCCATGTCTTTCTATAAAACATCATCCTCTGTGCAATTAGGAGCCATGATTTGCAACATTTCTTAAGAGTTCCCCACATTCATCTCTTGGATTTCTTCCCAAGCTGCTGACATTTCTTCTAAAACTTTTAAAGCTGTATGCAGCAGATACCAACTATGTCAAGAACGAAACCTAGCATCAATTGTAAGACTCATTCCTATTTCAGAGATTTTTAAAATGTGTGTCTTAGAATAACTGAAACAATGGTAAGCCAGACCTGAGGTTTCTCAGAACATTATTACAGCTTTAAAAGTTATCAGAAAAAAAGTCCAGAATCCAGAACTTTCCCTCTGACTTTTTACACGGGACCAACCTGTGTCCATCTCCAGAGGTTTCTAACTTGTGATTTGGCAGCCTCATTTCTGTCATGCCCACATGAGGTGGGAGCAGGATGACAACTGCAAGTCAAGCACCGGAGCAAGACCTGCTGTAAAGCGCTCTGATTTTAATCCTGTCAATTAGTGCTTGGCTCCATCTGAAATGTATTCAGGGCTGTGACAAGGGTTCTCAGAACCAATCCCTCCTTTTTACCATAAGGATTTGGAAACACAGTGTAGCAGATTCTCTTTTCCAAAGATTGCCATAGAATATCTCCTGTCCCACACCATCTTCCAGAACTGTTGCTCCTTTGTCAAGATTTGGAGCCTAGTCCTCCCACTCCTTGCATCTGTGTGAGTTTGTATCTAGTTTGTTACCAATGGAATGTGGGAAAAGTGAAGTTGTTTGACTTATGAGACTAAGTCAGAAAAAGCCATGCAATTTCCACCTCGCTTGGTGGAATACTCACGCTGGAGCCAGGACCTGCCATGTAAGCAGTCTCACTGCCATAGGTGGCCATGCTGTGAGGAAGCCCAAACAGCCAACATGGAGAGGCCCTGAGATGATCTGAAGGGAGAGAGATGCCTGGCTAGCCCAACTACTCCAGCTCCAGCCTCCATCTGACTACAACCATGAATTGCTGTTATTCTAACCCACTAAATGTGGGGATGGTTTGTTACATGATATTGGTAACAGGAAGATTCCCTTTAAGAAGGGGTGTCACTCTCATGGAGGACAACTGCCTTAGGGACATTAAATCCTCCATGTGGTCACCAAGTACACCAACACCAAGGAAAGGCTTCAGGTTCAGAGACCAGTGTTTCTCAGCTACTTATGCTCACTGGGATTTGATTAATCCCTCTCCCTCACCTCTTATCCTCTTCATCACCCCTAAGTCCTGGTAGAGAAAATTTACATAACTTATCATCTCTTGGATAAATAAGGAATAACCTCAGTTAGTTCTACAAACTGAAAAAATCTCAAACAGGTGATAGTTATTTCCCTATTAGCTATACTCCAGCTTTCTCCTTTGGGTCTCAGCCCCAGCATCAGCGTCTTCAGGGAAGGTGAGATGCTGAAAAGCTACTTCCTGCTCCACTTCACTCCATCCAAGTAGCCAGGGATGCCAGGCCTCAATGCATGGGCAGAGCTAGGATGTGTGGGGCTTGAATCTTAAACAACTCTGTGAACACTTTTTATCTAATGTAGATGACAGGCTAATGGATGCAGCAAACCACCATGGCACGTGTATACCTATACAACAAATCTGCACGTTCTGCACATGTATCCCAGAACTTAAAATATAATAAATAAAAATTTTAAAAAAGAAAAAGCGAAACCAAAATTCAATATGAAAGTGATTTAGAATATTTTTAAAAAGAAAATGAGAAACCAAAATTCGATATGAAAGTGATTTAGAATATAAATTCACAACAAATTACAACTTGAAAAAACCCACACTCATGAAAAAATCCAGAAAAATAACATAATTAACGAATTACCTAATATTCCCTTATACTATTTTTCTACCTTTTTTTAGTTGCACACTATTTGATTAGTCTTCATATGACAATTTTATACGATCTTTCTACATATGGTGTATTGGAAATTTATTCAGTTTTCCTCTAGGATGGTACTCAAAGGGTGTTTTTAATTATTGATAAACAGGTTTTTTTTTCACAACTTGTTATTGGTAACATAATGTAAAGTTTTAAACTTTTTGTCAAATGTTAAAAAACAACCTCAAGTTTTTTGTTTTGTTTGTTTTTGTGTATGAACTGTAAGATGAGGAAGAATTTTCCACAGGCTAGCTTCTGGCAAGATTAATTTCTAGCCTTTGTTTCTTTTATTATACTCATAATTCCAGGTTGGATGCCACAGGGCATGCTTCTAAAATAACATGGTCTCTGGCCTTGCACCTTTGTGCGAGTTCACCTGGCTTTGTTCTCCCCTCCCCACCACCGCCTCCCCCTACCCCATACCGTGTGGTGGGCATCAGGTGTTTGTGCTATACACTACCTCCTCCCTTACAGATCTGCTTCTCCTCTAGATCTTGATCTGGTGAGACTGGCAATCACAAGTCTTTACCCTGCTGGCCACAGAGAGGGCACAGGGCGCAGTAACATTGCATATTCCAGTTAACACAGAGGATCCATGTGAGCACAGGGCCCAGAGTCAATCAGCCTCTAATCTGATTTTGATCACTTGGGGCTGGGGAAGAGATCTTCCCTCAACTCCATATATTACCCCAAAATTCTTACAGGGATAGGTCCCCACTTACTCAAGGGTCCTTTTATTTTCGGATGTATTAGGGCTGGTTTCTATATCCTCACACACACAAAAAAGTTCTTTTTATTATTTTAACTAGTCATTTTATGACTATAGAATACATACATATTGTGCAAGATTCAAACAATATAAAAAGGTATAACTGGAATATTTCAGAGTGTCTGTCCCAGTAATTTATTTCTAGTTTTACATGTGGTCCAGAACTTGGTATGCGCTCCATTATTTCTTAGAAGGTGATAGAAGACCAGAGGATTTACTGAGTTGTTGTTGTTGTTGTTTGTTTGTTTTGAGATGGAGCTTGCCCTGTCACCCAGGCTGGGGTGCAATGATGTGATATTGGCTCACTGTAACCTCCGCCTCCCAGGTTCAAGCAATTCTCCTGCCTCAGCCTCCTGAGTAGCTGGGGTTAAAGGCACGCGCCACTACACCCGACTAATTTTTTTGGTATTTTTAGTAGAGACGGGGTTTCACCATGTTGGCCAGGCTGGTCTTGAACTTAGGTGATTCAGCCACCTCAGCCTCCAAAATTGCTAGGATTACAGGCGTAAGCCACTGCACCTGGCCTACTGAGGTTTTATAAGGTCCAACAAATGACTAATTTGTTACATGTTTTCTGACCCTTTAAAACTATATTCACTGCTTGAAGTTAGAGTTCAGAATGTAAGCAAAGTGCATTCATTATATTTTTTACTTTTGTGCTGAGTCTATTTCATGCTGACTATGAAGACAATAGTATCCCCACATCTTAAGACTGTTCTGAGGACTCAATGTGATAATACATGAAGAGCTTAGAATAGTGCCTGCCACACAGTAAGCATCCCTAAAATGTTCACTGTCATCAGCATCTTCCTTTTGATTCTTTTTAGATACTGGATAGGCATACTTACAGCTGACATTTAACTGTCAAATGCTGATGAAAGTATGTTAGCAGTCTCTTAATACTATTTTATTAATTTCGAATAGACTTTGCTGTATATAATCTGAAATTGTTGGTAATTATGTGATTATTGTGGATAATCTCTTGATCAATTAAATAATTCTAGTCCTTTTGATATTATTACAATGATCTCTTATTTTTAACTGTAATTCCCTGGCATTCTTTCTCATCTTTTCATATTCAGTGAGAATCATGTTTTGGTATGTACTTTGAGATAGTAAAATTTCACAAGTCTTACCATTTTCAGAAACCAAATCCTCCTAATTTCCTCAGTAAAATCAACACATTTTTATACTTCTTTCTCCCTCCTGGCTACTCACATTTACTAAAATAAATGAGAACCTGGGAACTAGCATAAAATTAAATGACTTGTTATTCTCTCTAAAATACTTACTATGCTCGCAGTATACATATTTCCTTTCAATTGCTAACACATTGTTTGACAGCCATCATTAACGCAGTACTTAGCACTAAAATTGGGCATAATAGGAGCCACTGCCTCACAACCAGCTCACAAACTTCCTACACAATTTTCCTGATCTGTTCTTTACTTGGATTCATTATGTACATTCCTGAAAAACACCTGTATGGTTTCCCAGTTAACTACATGAGTAATATCCATGCTTTTGCACTTAAATGTTGATTTAGATCGACAGGCAGTTTGTGCTATAGTAAGTGACCTAATTCTCCTACCTTACAAATTTCCTTCACACAGAAAACATTCTGAGGCTTTTCAGTTTTCATCTTTTTGTTCCCCTGAACATGGTGAGTACTGCCCACTTCTGGTGTGGTATCTTTTGAGTTTAGGGAACTCTTCTGGTTTCCTCTAAAATGGTGTTCCTGTTACACGTGTTCTGTTAGCATCTTCCTTCTATCACTTAACAAGACTCTGGATTGTCATTGTCTGATCTCTGTACCTATGATGTTCTCTTTGGCCATTTTCCTTGTTTTGCACTTTTTCTCTGGGTTCTAGGGGATTTTCTTAAGCCTGCTCTCCACATCAGAGGTAGTTTTTCCCAGGGCTGATGATGCTTTTTGCTGTTTCTAGGGTAATGTTAAGTTCTCTAACAGAGAGATCCCTGCCCTTAAATCCTTTCTTGATGTTGTCGGTGGTTCCTGCATGTCTTATCTTTACTCTCACTGCATCCCAGAGTCCCTGCTCTCCTTAAATGCTGTGAGCAAATACTGCTTCTACTCCTTGGAATCCATCTTCCAGAGCATGGTTTTTATCACGTGCATCTGGTGTTCACATCCTCTTCCATTTCTGGAACAGACATACTACAAAATTTCTTGCTGTTTACTAACTGGGGGCAATTCTGTTCTTTCGGTTTCAAACAATTGGGGTCATTCACCTGTTCTCCCCTCCTTGTTTACCTGGCCTTTCCCTACATCCACAGCCTGGGATTAGTGCTGGATAACAGGATGTCGTAAACCCATCAGTTCTGTCTTCTAGAGACGTGAGGAAGGTGGGAGGACTGGGACTGTGGGTGAGAGTCCTGGCTGAGTCCAGGAGCTCCTATACTTGTTGAAAACCCCATCCAGGGGTTGTTATCCTGAGCAGAAAGAGGGAATCCTGTGCCCCTGCATCACCTGGGAATGCCTGTGGTGGGTACATGCCCATGGTGAGGGCATAGGCAGCAGTTCCAGTTTGCATCTGTACATCAGGATAGCAGCACTTTGGTGAAAATGCTAGACACACAGACTCCTTCCATTTGGGAGCTGTTGGTGAGGAGCTTCCTGTTCTTGTGTTATGTCCTTTCCAAAATCCCTTTGCTATTCTTGCTTTTCAAGTGTAAGAAGGGTTCCTTTGCAGGATTTCATCTCTGCCCAACTGGTCTCTGCAGACTGCCTCCACACCTAAAGGGAGCATGAACTGCCTCATTTGCCCAAGCCAGAAGGGAAGTGGGAAGAAGGCACATGGTTTCTCTTTGTGGGGGCCTTAAGTCCATGGGGGAAGTTTCCCATTTTTCCTTTTTCTTCTGCCCTGCTCATACTCCTCTTCCTCAGAATTGAACATGCTGTAAATAAAATCCACCACCTGGCTTTTCTCTTCTTCTCTGATAAGGGCCAAGCTCCAGCATCTTTTACTTGGGCTCAAATTCTGATGCCATCCAATGATTTGCTTACAGACTAAATTTTTTCCTCTATTTTTGACTCTCCCACACCCATTCATGATTCCATTGGAGATAAAGATTTCAAAAACATTTCTGTGCAATAAACTGAAACTCATATAGGAAACAGGCCTTCCCTCTTCTCTTCCCCTCCCCTTGTCTGTTTCACTGGCTGCCTCTAAGGATTCAGGTAACTAGAAAAAGAGGAAGTCACTGTTGCCTCAAATGTTCTAGCCCAGAAGCAGCAGCTTTGCCATATGCTGGGTGACCACGGAGGACTCTGTCTCAGAACAAGGTGGGGCTCAAAGCATTTATTCTGCACCAGCAGAAAAGTGCAATGCTGAGAAGTGGGAACATTTGCTGATTATGCTGAAAAAGGCACAAATATGTGTTTATGGGAAGGCGGCTGGGCCTCTCACCTTGCAAGAAACAAAATGTGCTATGAAGCAGGAAGCACACATGGCATCCTGTACTTTCATACCGCTGAATACGTCTCTGCAAGCTTATGCCAAGTGCTGCCTCATCTAATCTTACCACAGGAATCACAGCAACATTTCAGATAAGAGAAAGAAGGTCAAGGGCTTGGGTCAAAGTCACCACAGCAGTTAGTGAAGGTCAAATACTGCAATGAGCATTTCTCTGCTTCCCATCCCCGATGATTCCACTTAACAAGGCCAAGGAAAGGTTAAGTGGGACATCATCCCTGGCTTTCCTTAAACCTCAGCATGGTGGGAATGAGTAAGAGGAGGAGAAAGACAGAGCGTGAGCTTCTATCACCCCCAGTCTGCCTACCCAGGGACTGTCTAGGTGAGTGAGATGAACACAAACCCCAGTACAGTAAAACTTTTATGAAGCCTGCCTGAGAAGTATCTACTGACTTGGAGAGTATGTTTAAGGGATCATACAGGAAAGTCATGGGCTCCTCCCCACTCGACCCTCTCCACAGACGTAAATAAAAAGCAGATTTAATGCAAATAAGTGGACAGATGAGCTGTGCAGGAGGCAGGCACTGAGAGACTGATCACTGGGATACTCAAGCAGAGTGAGATGAGTGCTGTAAAGGTACTTTCCAAATGGTATTCATGTTGACCCAGATTACATCTTCGAATGAGTTCTGGATCCAGAATTATCTGAGGGAGAGGTCTATTAGCAGGGCCATCAAGGGTGAGTGACTCTGATCTCCCAGACCTCAGGGTCCCTTGCAGAGATGACTGAGAGTCAAGTGTACAGATGAAGCTGTGACAGGCTGGGACCCCAGGAACCACTGGAATGTCCATTCCCTGCAGCCTGCCTATGATGAGGTTTCATCTACATAATGTTTGACAAAAGGATCAGGGTGAGATTAGGAAGTGTACAGCTGCTCCCCCACCGGCCACTCCCATTCTTCTAAGACCAAGGGCTACCAGTGGGAACCACATTGCTCTGTATTAAGCTTCCAGACCACTTCCCACCCTCCCTTCCTCAAAAGGCCCTCGCCTGGGAGATGCTATCCTATTATGCCTGCTTTCCCCTCGAGCAGGTGCCACTGGCCTGTGGTCACTCCTCTTGTTCATCAAGGACAATGGCTCCTAGGTCACATCACCCTCCTCAACATGTCAGTTTTCTGCTTCAGCACCCACGTGGAGGCTCACCCTGCCCTCCAGCCTCCCCAACCCCAGATCTCACATCTTAAGGCTCCTCCCCTGGCTCTGGCCAGCAACCCCAAGTCATACCCGCTATTTTGCCTTTACCTGAGAATGCTCCACCTCTCAATTTCCAAAGCACTCCTGTCTGGCTCAAATACAACCCCGACCAACCCCTCACCATTCTGGAGTTTCTACCTTGTCAAGACCTCTAATTTCCTAATCCCTCCCTAGTCGCCTCTTGTTTTCAATTCCCATTTTGGGCCAATTAAACCTTAGACTGCCCATTTCATCACTGAAATTTCTCTTGTCATGTCATCGGAACTCCCCATCTTTCTCTCACCTTCTTTTACTTCCCTGGCAAAACTCCAACACTGCAGTAAGTGTCTCCATCCCAACTGCTGAATCCTGATGAGGGAAAGACAGGTGCATGCAGAGCCCCACTTAACAGACACACATCTGAGTGCCAAACATCCTACTCTAAACTGACCAACTCAGAACTCAGCCTTGTCCGGCCCTTCTGCTGTTTCCTTAATCAATCTGATTTCCAACACCAAGGAAAACATCTACTTCCTACCTTCCAAGAACATGCTCCACCCACATCTAGCTGATAATATCACTTCATTTCACAAAGAAGAGATTCAAACTCCTTCATCATTTCCCCATTAATTCAGTCATCCTAATCTTCTATACTGACCCCTTTCTGTTGTATTGAGTCCTGTGAGGCTGCAGAGCTGTCTCTCTTCCTACAAAGGTCCCATCCCTCCTCCTCTCTCAAGGACTGTGACCCTTCAGGGGTCCTCCTACCCGACCCCATCCCATCTCTCTCATCGCACCATCTTGACTGTTGCCATCAACATTAGCATGCTCTACCTCCCACCTTAAACACGGCTTGACCCCAAAGCTCTCCAGTTATTAACCTGAGCCCCATTTAGGGCTAACTTCTCACATGCTCCACTCCCCAATCTTCCATTCACTCAACCAATCCAGCCTGCCTTCCACACCACCCTCCCTGAAATGGCTGCCATCATAGTCATCAAACACTTCATGTTACTAAATGGCGTGGACAGTCCTGCCTCTGTTTTAGTGAAACCCTCATAAGCACTCTGCATAGTCCACTCTCTTGTTTTCTTTAACATGCCTGGTTTTCTCTGCCCAAACTCTTAGGATCGGGCTTCCTAAGGGCCATGTCCTGAGCCCTCTTCTTTTTCTCTCTCCATGGATTACTTTGTCCAGTCTACGTTTTTCTACCACCTTTGTGTAGATAAAGTGAAGGGCCTAGAGGCCCAGCTCTAAGCCCTCTTTAATGGGAGGCTCTTTTTGGCAGGACAGGCCTAGACCGGGGTGGGTCACTTCCCTTCTGATAGTATCAGAGTCTCAGGCATCCCAAGGATAAAAACTCTGGAGCACAGACACCAGTAGTTACAGGTCTCATGCCCATGCTCAGTCTAAGGAAACCTAGCCACTTCCTTACCCTTCCTGCTCAGTTTCAGAAGAAAAAGATTGGGGATTGGTTAGGATACTCTCGCACCTTTTAAGAGCCGACTGCCTTGGTCACCACTCAGACAAGAGCAAGTCTATTTTCAGGAAGCACAGGCGGTCCTCTGCCTCTCTATCCTCCCTAACAAATAAGCTGGGTTAGACCCTGGAGAGCAGCCACAGAGGAGTGTGGAAAGGACCCATGCTTGCTTCAGAAGCTCCTTGCAATCAGGGAGCAGAGTATGTTGACAAATATCCCTTCATGGTTAAACTGAACATGACCAGGGGAGGTGTCAGGCTGTGTGTTGTTACAGATTGTATATTTGCATGCCTGGGGGTTACCAGGCTATATGCATATATACAGGGAGGAGGCAGGCTCTGAGAAGCTGCCAGGGTACCTGGGATGAGCTGTGGATTTTTGTCCCTGGTGCCATGAGTTGGAGGGTCCTCTGCTCAAAACATGGTACACACTTCTTCTTTTAATCTGGCATCATGTATCATCTCTCAGGTCCAATAAGAAAACATTCCCCCATCCTTCCCTCCCTCCCTAGTACCAAGGTCCTCATCTCAGTTTCCATGGGTCCATGGAGGACTGCCTCTAGTGACGAGCTGGAATCTTAAGGCCTGAGATCGAGCCAGACTGTAGCAGTCCCAAGTCCTGGAGAGCTTCCAGTAACTGCTCCCGGGCAGAGCCAATAAAGGAATTCTCCAGGAAGGTAGGCAGGCCTCCCACACCATCCCGCAGGGTATACAGGGGCACTCGCACCAGGCCCAGCACCTGAAAAAGAAGGAGACAGCAGATACTGGGACCCCAGGTGGCTCATTCCCTCCATCCTCTCTCTAGCAGATATTTCTAGATCAGAGGTCTCACCCCTTAACACTCCAGCAGAACCAGGCCCAAGGTTCATACCTCACTAAAGCCTAGTGGTCCAACCTACTGCAGGAAAATGACCCAAAACCCATTATCTAGCTCTATCAATTAATATTTTCCACATCTGCTTCTAAACCTCTAGTCGTTCCTGCCTCAAAGATGCATTCATACCCTTTCACCAGTGGTTGTCAAAATGTGGTCCTCAGATTACTTGCATCAGCATTATTTGAGAACTTTTGAAAACTCCAAATTCTCAGGTTTCTTCTGCCCATGCCCCATCACCAATGCAGGAATGCTGGGAGAAATTACTGTTTTAATAAGCCACCCAGATGATTTTGTTACCTGACAAATTTTGAGAACCACCTCATACACAGTCTACTAGCCTTGCCTGAAATATCAGGGTCACATCTCCTACAAAAGAAAAGCAAACCCAGGAATAAAACTTAGGGTGCCATGCCTAGATAATGTGATAATCTATCACACTGTCTATCACCAGCAGAGAGGCGTGGATGAGTGTGTTCTAGAAAAGATGTCTCCAGAGATCCTGGATCTCTCCTGGTAATGGGTGGGGAAAGACCTTTACAGAAAGCCCAGGTTGGCAGTACTAACTCAAAGTAGAGATGACCACGATCCAAACTCCACCAAGAAAATTGGGAAGAGGGCAAGGTCAGAGGGGTAAAGACTTTCCAGCGGGGATTCGTTCCTGGGGGAGGGAAAGCTTTGGGAAAAGAGGAAATTGGGAAAGGGACAGAGTCCCAGGCTGGCCCCACCTCCAGCCCGTGGTCCTTGGCGCGTGTAGCGCCGGCCTCCACAGCCAACAGCTGCTCAAGCGTCAGACACTTGGCGTAGAAGTGGGCCACAACGCGCGGCCCTGACCCGGCGTGGGAGCTGCGGTAGTCAGTGCGCTCTACGCGGAAGGCGGCCGCAGCCTCGCCCAGCTCCTCGCGCAGCTCGCGGTTCAGCCCTTCCTCTAGGCTGTTGTCCTGCGTGTCCACGAATCCTCCGGGGAAGCCCAGGCGTCCATCGAAGCGCATCTGCATCTGCGAGAGGGGGAAGCGGGGATTGGCAGGGGCGACCCGGAGGAGACCCCAGAGAGCAGGGATCACGCAGAAAGTGGCCGGGCGCGCCCACTTCTCACCAGTACGGCATAGCGCAGCGGGATGCGGCCGAAGAGCATCCCAGGATCCGGCGCGTAGAGCAGAGCGTGGCACGCATGACGCCAGCCAGGCCCCAGCTCCAGGGCCTCGGCCAGCTCTAGCCTGCGAAACCCAGCCATGGCCGGACACTGCTCCTCCGCAGTCCGGAAGGCCCACGTGGGCAGAGAGGCGGATCTCACCTCCTACTAATCCGAGCCTGGGCGGTGCCACAAGGCCCAATCCCTGTGGGAATAAGGGGCGGAACTTAAGCTCCTGAGGGCGGGGCGCCGCGACTGGTGCGGGAGGCAACCAATCAGGGCGGGACTTGCAGACCCGTGAAGTCCAGGATTCAGGAACCCTAGGTAAACCGAAAGTAACCTCCGGGTTGGCCGTGCGGGGGGCGGGGCTGAAGGTGTGGTCGCGCCCTAAACCTGGACCTAGGCGGGTACCTAAACGTCTCCTGGGAGCCAAAAGAGCAAATCAGGTAACGAGCTGTGGCTGGGTCTGGTGGTACACAAAGCACAAGGCCTGGGTTGGAGATAGAAGGAAATGAGGCGGGGCTGGCCTCACACACCGAGGCCTATCCTAGGGAAACGGGGTGGATGGAGGGGCGCCATGGTCTAACAACTATCTTGAGTGGTGAAACTGAGGGGACTTGGTGACTGCCTGAAGGGGGAAGAGGAGCGCTGGACTAGTGGTGGTTAAGAGTTTCCTGGATGTGGTGTCATTTGCTGAGAGGGGAAGAGTGGGAGAAGGGTGGGCAGTGATAAATGTAGTTCTAGTCAAGAATTGGGGTGGCCATAGACAGTGGGCAGCTGATCCTGGGGATTTGACGCCCAGGAAGTGGCACATGGAGAAGTCACAGGGCAGTGAGATTTTCAGGAGAAGTGTGGGGCGGAAGGAACTGTGAGTGAAACCCTGTGGCACAGGACTGGGAGTGAGGAGGGGTGAGAGGTAGAAGAAGCCACCTAGGCGTTCTAGTGTTTCCTGCAAACACCCTCAGACCTCTGAGCTATGAAGGAAGGTGGGTTACCCTACCACAAGGGCAGGGGCCTACCCAGGGCCTGATGCTGAGGAGCAGAGATTTAGGATCCCTCACCCGAGGCCAGGCCTTCCCGACGCCGCACAGCGCCCCTACACCAGGTGTCAATATTGATTATGTAATAGAAAGTAGGAGGCAGCTATTTGAGGGGGGCTGGGCATAAAATCACAGCCTGTAAGTGACAGCATGTGGTGGGAAAGAGTCTGGACCCACCCAGAAATAGGCTTTTGACCTTAGCAAGTCACTTAACTCTCGGATTCCAGCAGCTCATCTGTTAGGTGGAGATGATAGCAACCTATTAGGGATGTTGAGATATGTAAAGCACTGAGAAGGGCGCCAAGCAGAAAATAAATGTAGCCATTTTGGAGTCAACGGTTGGGGCACAGTGCTCTGTCTTATGTTGAGGACCCAGGGCTGGGCACACTGGCTCGTACCTATAATCCCAGCACTGTGGAAGGCAAGGGGAGGTCATTCGAGATAGAGACCCTATCTCTACAAAAAACAATAATAAAGACCCAAGTGTTGGAACTGAACCACACTCATCAGCCTCATATTCTAAGGAGGGATGAGACTTGTATGACATTATCTTTCCTAGCTTAGTCTTCTGAGCTGTGGGGCAGGGATATCATCTAACAACGTGAAGCAATTGCATTAAGGTGATGAGTCTGTAGGTGTGACACAATTGTCCTTAGCCTGCTAGAGTTCTAGGGGGTTTGAAAATAGCTCTCCTTTAATGTTAGAGTCACCTTGCAAAAAGCTTTTACAATTTTTTAAAAATTAACACTTTTGGGGTCCTATCACAGACCAATTTAATCAGAATGTCTGTAGGTCATGCAGGGACATACATGGTTTTTAAAATGTGTTTTAGGTAATAATAATCAGGGTGGAGAACCGGGGCCTTCCCCCTTCCACTAGCATTCCAAAGGTGACTTGGTTTTTCTCCTAGCTAGGCTACCTTTAACGATTTAGGATCAAACATGCCCTTTCCAGATCTTCAGTCTCTTCTTTCTTTCCTGGTTGCTTGAGGAGACTTTAAAGATGGTCTTTAAAAGATGGACTTCAAAGATTTCAAAGGCAACATGAAAAACTGTAAAAGCAAGGCAACAGCTATACAAGTGTTAATGATTTCGGAGATCAGAGCTTTTTCTAGATAAATATGGAAACCCTTCAGAGCCCCCACCTTGCCATCCCTTTCAAATCCTTCTCTGCCTCTGCCCCACCTCCCCACCCCCACCAATCACCCCACATTCCACTATCCTGAGACAGAATGTCCAGGACTCAAAGCTGCAGGTAGAGGGCTGAGCCATGTACCTAAACAGCTGCTGCAAATTCATAATAGTACTTGGAACCAAAAATAACCCTTTGGTCAGCCTGTGAGGATTCTAAAAAACCAATCTATTATTTAAAAAATAATAATGAAAAGAATCAAGGATTTATCCTGCCTTTTTTTATATGGGTTCTTCCTCAGGGCCACCAAATAGTTCATGAGAGGAAATGTATCTCACAAAATATTCCAGTTAATCAAAGAAGAAGGAAAGAGCCAATCAAAATTTTAACATTTAACAAATGTTAAAGAATTAATGGAATCTAGGGAATGATCACATCATGAATAGACAGTTGTTATACCCATTGTGATAAAAGAGCACACTGCCTCCTTTGGATTATTTCTGCCAAAATATTGAACTGTTACCTTGATCTAACAATTTATAAGAAATACAAAGGAATACCTATTTAAAATATTAGGAAGAGACTAGAATGGTCTATGTAGTAATAGATTAGAGTCTGAAACATCAGTATGAATTCATTTTTAGCTTGATGTAGATATGGCTATATATATACACACACACACATATGTATACATACAAGGGTTAATGTGCACACATATTTCCTTGCTCTGTCAGGTGAGTGGGCTTAGGAGCAATGATATTTCAATAGCAACAAACACACCAAGTGCCACATTTTGGTTTCTAACACCATTTTCTATAAAAGGAATCAAAGCCCTTTGGAGAAATGGCTGATTCCAGCATTGGGCCAGGAAGTATACAACTTGGATATACAATAAGCTGGAAGCATCTTATGATGCCAGAAATTAAGGAAGTTCACCAAGTAAAAAAAGACAAAAATCTATATTGATGGAGATGTGTCAAAGAAACAGGGACACAGGGACCAACTGAAAAAACTTCTAGTGGTAAAAGGTGTAAGAATTGTATTGGATTACAACTTGAAGTACAAATAAATATCTAGAGGTCCATACTGATATACAAATAAATAATGAAAATTTAATAGTAAATAGACGAGAGAAAAACATCCTGTGCAGAAGAATTAGAAATAATTCATGTAGCTACTCTGTCCTCAAAGAGGTGGAGCATAGCTTCCTACTCCTTGTGGGTTGTGAATAATGCCTTCCTTCCAAAGAGTACAGTATGAAAACAAGAGAGGGAAGGAGAAACTTTGTTACTTTGTGGAGAAACCTGAAACACTACCTTGGACAAGTGATCAAGGTCAAAATCAACATTGACAAATCATGTTGGTAGAATGTACCCTTAATATGAAGTAATGAAAATGGTACTTTTGTCTGTGGTTTTCCCCCAAAAAGATATAATCCCCCTCTAACCATGAGAAAAGCACCAAACAAATCCCATTGAAGGGACATTTTACACAATACCTGACCAGTAAGTCTCAAAATTGTTACTGTCTTAGTCCATTAGGGCTGCTGGAACAAAATACCATTGATTGAATGGCTTAGAAACAGCAAATACTTGATTTCTCCCAGTTTTGAGGCCTGAGAAATACAAGATCAAGGTACTGGAAGATTTGGTGACTATTGAGGGCCCACTTCTGGGTTCATAGAAGATAGCCTTGTGCTGAAACCTCACATGTGAGAAGCGGTGAGGGAGTTCTCTGCGGTCTCTCTTATAGAGTCACTAATGTCAGGCATGAGAGCTCTGCCCTCATGACCTAATAACTTTTCAAAGGCCCTACTTACCAACACAATTGGAGTTAAGATTTCAACATAAGAATTTTAGAACAAAAATATTCAGTCTATAGCAATCATGAAATATAAAGAAAATCTGAGGAATTCTCACAACAAAGAGGAGCCTAAGAAGACGTAGCATGACTAAATGGAACATGACATCCTGGAGAAGAAAAAGCACGTTAGAGAAAAACTAAGGAAATCTGAATAAAGCATAGATTTTTGTTAATGATATCAAAATTGATTTGTTATTGTAATAAATATTTTATAATAATGTAGATGTTAATTATAGGGTAAAGTAGGTAGAGTATATGGGAACTCTGTACTGTTTTTATAAATTTTCTGTAGATGTGAAACTTCTAAAAAATAGGTTTGTTTTAAAATCAGGCAAATACAAATAGTGAAATATACAAAATATACAAAGTGAAATATACACTGAATAAAAATTTAGAGAAAAAATGACCTGGTTTCTTTAATAAATAAATCACACCTATAATCCCAGTACTTTGGGAGGCCGAGGTGGGTGGATCATGAGGTCAGGAGTTCGAGACCCACCTGACCAACATGGTGAAACCCCATCTCTACTAAAAATACAAAAATTAGCTGGGTGTGGTGGCACACGCCTGTAATCCCAGCTACTCGGGAGGCTGAGGCAGGAGAATTGCCTGAACTGGGAGGCGGAGGTTGCAGTGAGCCGAGATCATGCCACTGTATTCCAGCCTGGGCAACAGAGTGAGACTCCATCTCAGTAAATAAATAAATAAATAAAAATTATAAAGGGAAAAAAAGCATGGTGGCAGAATCTATACATTAAGAGACGGAAGAGACATATCAATTGAAGCAGTTGGTTTATTTGATTTCTAATTTGTCCAATCTTATTGATCATTGTTTGAGGTGCTAATAGTATGGTGGCTGTTTTTTTAGGGTTTTTAATATATTAGAGATACATACTAAAACATTTGTGAATGACAGGATAAAAATAATTCAGTGAGGGGGTAGAGGCTGAAGGTATAAATAAAATAAAATTGGCCATAAATTGATAATTTTTGAAGCTGGGTGATGATGGGTCTATTAAGGACTTACGTTATTCTGCTTACTTTTATATAGCTTGATGTTTTCATAGTTAACAAGTTAAAAATAAAAAGATATTTGGCATCTGATGAAGTAAAGGTAAAGGTTATGATTTACATTTAAATAAAACTTTGCATTTTAGAAAATTCTTTCACAGACAGAATCCCTTTAGTCAAGGAGAGGGAGAGAGGTAAGGGTCTAGTCTTGTTAAGCAGGAAGAAGACTACAAACCCGCTACCATCTGCCAGGTAATTTTAAGCCAGTCCCTTAATTCCCATCAGATTTTCCAGATGCTTTGAATGCAGAATCAAGGTTGAAAATGACTGATTTAAACAAATACACTATGGAGGAAGGGGAAGGTGGTTCTATCGGCAGAGAGCAACCAGCTAGAGCCATTTGGGGTTTATCACAAAGGACTCCTTGTCAGGGAAATTCACCTATTGCGAGATATTTTGGTTGTTTTCAATTCTGGGCCATTGAAGAGAGTAGTAATAAGCAAACCCCTCTCCTACTATGAAACTAAGAGTGGGCAGATATTCCCTCTCTGGCCCTTGGGTAACCCAAAGGAGGTTTATGACCAAAGCACAGCCAATGAGATGCTCCTGCTCAGGATATTGACTTCGGAGAAATGACACAAAGTATATGATCAGAGTTAAGGGTTCAGTTGGCCAGTAATGAGTGCCAGTGTGGTGGTGCCAGGACTACAATAATAAGTATCGACTTTTGAAGGTTTGGGTAGCAGCATCCTAAACCCACTATCCCTAGCAGGATGCTGGCCCTGCCTCACCAACTCTCATCCCTACCTCAGCCTTGTTCTCCAGCTTCCTGTTAAAACTGTGAGCTTCCTAATACCTTTCCAATACATTAAATTTTGCCATAAATATACCATGCTCCATTTCCATTGTTTCTTTTTTATTTTGTATTTTCTTTGCAGACAGAGTCTCACTCTGTCACCCAGACTGAAGTGCAGTGGTGCAGTCTTAGCTCACGGCAGCCTCCACTTCCTGGGTTCAAGTGATTCTCCTGCCTCAGCCTCCCAAGTAGCTGGGATTACAGGTGCATGCCACCACACCCAGCTAATTTTTATATTTATAGTAGAGATGGGGTTTTGCCATGTTGGCCAGGCTGGTCTCAAACTCTGGACCTCAAGTGATCTGCCCGCCTCCCAAAATTCTAGGATTACCGGCATGAGGCACCTTGCCCAGCAATTTCTATTGTTTCTATCCAAGAACATTGATGAGTATATGAGGACAAAAAAATACTAATCAAAAAGTCACATACAAATGAATGATTTGAAATGGCAATAAGTGATTTGAAGAAAAGATACATGGGTGAAATGAATCTGGTCTGGAAGGTCAGGATATAAAGAGTGCTTCCCTTAGAAAATGACACTAAAACTAAGACAGACTCAGAATTAATAAGGTAAAACGTGGAGGGGTGGAGTGGTGGAAGCAGGGTGGGTAGCAACAAGGGGAAAGAAGAGGGGGAATTGCATCACAAGTAACCTAAGATCAAAATGGCTCTCTTAGCTCTGGTTGGTTGGAGGGTAAGAAACCGAAGAGGAGGTAATTAAAATGCAGGTGACACATCTCTATGAAATATTATGATCCTTATGGAGCCTGCCTAGTAACATGGAGCAAATCTTATGGTTGAAGATAGTGTGAAGATAGCAAATCTTATGGTTGAAGTATAGACCTGTAGTTCATACACCAAAGAATTAGGGAATCATGCGAACAAGGCGCCTAATAGAACACAGGGGTAGGTAGAATATCTGGCCTTGTTTTTCCCCCTGTGGTGGACATCAGGTGTTTGTGCTATACACTGCCTCCTCCCTTAGAGACCTGCCACTTCCCTAGATCTTGATCTGGTGAGATTGCCAACCACAGCTCTCCACTTCCCTGGCCACAATGAGAGCAGAGGATCCAGGCCTGACCAGTCAGACTGCATATTCCAGTCAGCACAGGGGGATCCACATGAGCACATGGCTCAGACTCAGGCAGGCAGGCTCTGCTCTGATTTTGTTCATTTCAGGATGGAGAAGAGATCTTTCCTCAACTCCACAAATTACCTCCAGTATTCTTCCTGGGATAGATCCCTGCCCACCCACAAATCATTTTTTGTTTTGCTTTTTAGATTTATTAGGGCTAGTTTCTGAATAAATATGACAATTTTTTTGTTTTACTTTTAACTGTCATTTTATGACTATAGACTACATACATATTGTGCATGATTCAGACAATAAGAAAACACATAAAGAAGACGTATCCCTGCCATTTATTTTTAGTTTTACTACATGAGGTAGTCTAGAACAAGGTATGTGATCTATGATTTCTGAGGGGGACTAGAAGATTTGAGAGGATTTACTGAGGTTTGATAAGGTCCAATATATGACTAATTTGGTAAATGCTTCCTGAGGCCTTAAAGGTATATTCTCTGAAGTTCCAGAATGTAATATTTATCTGTTACACAAAGTATATCAATTATATTTTTGGCCTTTGTGCTGGGTCTATTTGGATTATAGAGATAATAGAATTCCTACATCGTAAGGTTGTCCTAAGGACTAAATATGTTAATAAATGAAAAGAACTTAGAATAGTGCCTACCACACAGTAAATATCCCCCAAATGTTAATTGTTTTTATCATCTTTATTTTTATTCTCTTTAGCTCCTAGATATGCATACTTAGAAGCTGACATTTTATCTGTCAAGAACCAGAGGAAGTGTGTTGCCACTCCTCAATCTATTTTGTTAATTTCATCCTACATTTGCAGATCATGCTATATATAATTTGAAGTTGGTGATTATTATATGATCATTGCAGATAATCTCCCAGTCAGTTAAAGAATTCTAATGCATTTGACATTCAATTTTGATACTAATATTATGATGATTTCTTATCTTTGACTGTAATTCCCTGACTTTCTTTCCCATCCTTTCATATTCAGCAGAATCTGTTGCTTTGGTATGTCTCTTAAAATAGTAAAATTTCACAAAGACTCTTTATCATCTTCAGAAACTAAATCATGCTACTAACCCCTCAGCACAACTAGTACATTTTTATTCTTCTTCCCCATACTCCCTATGATCTAACTTTCATGGAATGACCTAGAATTACGGGACTACCATGTTAATCAAATTATTTATGTTTTATATTACACATATTTCCATTTATTGGTAACATATTGATAGCCATAACACAGGAACTTAGCGTTAAATTTGTATATAATAGGAGCCACTACCTCACAACCAGCTCACAGATTTCTTACACAATTTCCGGTTGATTGGTTCTTTACTTTGATTCATTTTGTGCATTTCTGAAAAACACCTGTATGGTTTTCCAGTAAATCCAAGCATATCCATGCTTTTGCACATCAATTTAGATAGACATGCAGCTTGTGCTGTTAGTAAGTGGATTAATTCTCTACCTTACAAATGTCTTTCACATGAAAAACGTTCTGATGCTGTTTTTCAGTTTTTATCTTTTTGTTTCCCTGAACATAGTGAGTACTGCCCACTTCTGGTGTGATATCTTTTGAGTTTAGGAAACTTCTTCTTGTTTCCTCTAAAATGGTGTTCCTGTTACATGTGTGCTGTTAGTATTTTCTCCCATCACTTAACAAGACCCTGGAATCTCAGTATCTACGATGTTCTTTTTGGCCATTTTCCTTGTTTTGTATTTTTTCTTTGAGTTCTAAAAGATTTTAGTAGGCCTGCTCTCTACATCAGAGGTAGAGAGGGCTGATGATGCTCTAGGGTAATGTTAAGTTCTTCATTATTATCAGACCTCTCTTATAAGACATGCTAAAGCGAGTTCTTTAAGTTGAAAGAAAATTATGCTAATTAGTAACAGCATATCAAAGTCTAAAACTCACTGGAAATATCACAAATTCAGGTGCTGTAAATCACATATCTTTAATATAATGGTTAAAAGAAAAATCTATTAATAGCGACAAAAATTTATTAAGCGATACACAGTATAAAAAGATGTAAATTATAACATTAAGGATGGAGTAAAAGTGTAGAGTTTCTGTATACAATTAACATTTAGTTGTAGTCAGCTTAAATAGCCTATTACAATTATGTTTTATGTATGCTTTATGGCAATCACAAAGCAAAAACATACAGTAGATATACAAGAGATGAAAGTGAAAAAATCAGAGAATGCAATTTTAAAAATCACCGAATCACAAAAGATAGTAAGACAGAAAGAAAGGAACAAAAGACCTACAGAGAATGAGAAAATGGTTAACAAAATGGCAGTTGTAAGTCCTTACCTATCAATAATTACTTTAAGCCGAGATGGCTCCACTATACTCCAGCTGAGTATACTATACTCCAGACAGAGCAGGACTCTACTCCAGACAGAGCAGGACTCTGTCTCAAAAAAAAAAAAAAATAGAGTGGTTGAATGAATTTAAAAAAATAACCGAACAACATTCCAGAAGAGAGTTCTTTCACCTTTCAAGACACACACAGACTGAAAGTGTAGGGATGGAAAAAAATATTCCATGCAAACTAAAACTAAAAGAGATCAGAGAAAATCCACATTTCTATATATAGATATACTTACATAAAATAGACTTAAAGTTAAAAACTGTAAAAAGAGACAAAAGAAGGTCTTTATATAATCAGAAAGAGGTCAATTCATCAAGAAGATATAACAATTATAAATATGTATGCACCCAATATCGGAGTACCTAAATAAAGGAAATATTAATAAATCTAGAGGGAGAAACAGACTGTAATGCAATAATAATAGAAGACTTCAATACACCACTTTCAGCAAAGGACAAGTCATACATACAACAAGTAAATAAGACATCAGACTTAACAAATTTAGTGGGATTAAATCACATCAAGTATATTTTGCAACCACAATGGCATAAAACTAGAAATCAGTAACAGGAGGAATTTCAGAAGATTCACAAATACATGGAAGTGAAACAGCATGCTCCTGAACAATCAATGGGTCAAAGACGACATTAAAAGAGAAATTAGGGCCGGCATGGTGGCTCACGCCTGTAATCCCAGAACTTTGGAAGGCCAAGGCAGTGGATCATGAGGTCAGGAGATTGAGACAATCCTGGCCAACATGGTGAAACCCTGTCTCAACTAAAATACAAAAAATTACCTAGGCATGGTGGTGCGTGCCTGTGTCCCAGCTAATCGGGAGGCTGAGTCAGGGGAATTGTTTGAACTCAGGAGGTGGAGATTGCAGTGAATCAAGATCATGCCACTGCACTCCAGTCTCATGACAGAGCAAGACTCCATCTCAAAAAAAAAAAAAAAAAAAAGGAAATAAAAGGGGGAAATTAAAAATTACCTTGAGACAAATGAAAATGGACACACAATATACCAAAACCTATGGGATGCAGCAAAATCAGGTCTAAGAAGGAATTTTATAGGATTAAACACCAAAATCAAAAAGAAAAATCTATATAAATAAGAGTACTCCTGAAGGAACTAGAAAAAGGTAAAACTAAGCATAAAGTTAGAAAAAGAAAATAATAAAGATCAGAGTAGAAATGAATGAAATAGACACTAGAAAAACAACAGGTCAATGAGACTAAGAAGTTGGCTTTTTGAAAACACAAATAAAATTGACACACCTTTATCTAGACTAAGAAAAAAGAGACGATTCAAAAAAATAAGAAATCAAAGAGGAAACATCACAACTGATACTACAGAAATGCAAAGGACCACCAGAGGCTACTATAAACAAGTATATGCCAACAAATTGGATAACTTAGAAGAAACAGATGAATTCCTAGACACATACAATTCTACCAATACTGAATCATGAAGAAAAAGAAAATCTTATCAGACCAATAACAAATAAGTAGATGAATGAATAAAAAGTTTTCCCATCAGAAAAAAAAAATAATTCAGCAATGGTTTCATTGCTGAATTCTACCAAAAATTTAAAGAACAGTTCTTCTCAAATTCTTCAAAAAACTGAAGAAGAGTAAATACTTCCAAATTCATTTTATGAGGCCAGAATTACCCTGATGCTAAAGCCAAAGACACTACTGGAAAAGGAAACTATAGGTCAATATGCCTGAAGAGATGCCAAAATCTCAATAAAATACTAGCAAACTGAATTTAACAGCACACGAAAAGGATCACTCACCATCATCAAATGGGATTTATTTCTAGGGTGCCAGGATAGACCTTGTCAACCTGTGCAAATCAATGTGATTCATCATAGTAACAGAATGGACAAGAAACATGTAATCATCCCAACAGGTACATTTGATAAAATTTAACATCCTTTCATGATAAGAATTCTCAACATATTAGGCATAGAAGAAGTTTACCTCAGCATAATAAAGGCCATATGTGACCCACACACAGCTGACATCATACTCAATGGTAAAAAGTTGAAAGCTTTTCCTCTAAGATCACAAATAAGACAAGGATGCAACACAGTACTGGAAGTCCTACCCAGAGCAATTAGTCAAGAGAAATAAATAAAAGGCATTCAAATTGGTTAAGAAGTTAAATTGTCCCTGTTTGCAGATAAGATATTATATATAGAAAACTCTAAAAAACAAATTCAGTAAAGTTGCAGGAAACAAAGTCAGTATACGAAAATCAGTAGCATTTCTGTACACTAAAAACAAACTATCCAAAAAAGAAATTGAGAGAACAATCCCATGTACAATAGCTACCAAAAGATTAAAATACTTAGGAATAAATTTAACCAAAGTGATGAAAGACCTGTACACTGAAAACTGTAAGACACTGATGAAAGTAATTGAAGGCCAGGTGTGGTGGCTTACACCTGTAACCCCAGCACTTTGGGAAGCCAAGGTTGGTTGATCACCTGAGGTCAGAAGTTGGAGACCAGTGTGGCCAACATGGCAAAACAGCATCTTTAGTAAAAACACAAAAATTAGCTGGGCATGGTGGTGCATGCCTGTAGTTCCAGCTACTCAGGAAGCTGAGGCGGAGAATTGCTTGAACCTGGTAGGAGGAGGTTGATGTGATGCTGTCACTGCACTCAAGCCTGGGTGACAAAGTGAGACTCTGACTCAAAAAAAAAAAAAAAAGTGATGACAAAGACACAAATAAATGGCCCAACAAATAAATAAAAACACATCCTCTGTTGAACTGGAAAAATTTATGTTGCTAAAATGTTCATATGACTCAAAGTAAGTTGCAGATTTAATATAATCCCTATCAAAATTCCCATGGCTTTTTTCGAAGAAACAGAAAAAACAATTCAAAGATTCACATGAAACTAGAAAAAAAACTTTAATAGCCAAAAAATCTTAACCAAAACAACAAAGCTAGAGGTATCACATTACTTGACTTCACAATATACCACAAAGCTGTAGTAATCAAAACAGCATGGTACTGTCATAAAAATAGACACATAGACCAATGGAACAGAATAGAGATCTTGGAAATAAATCCACACATTTATGGTCAATTGATTTTCCACAGAGGGTAAGATGGGGAAATGGGGAAAAGATAATCTCTTCAATAAATGGTGTTGGGACAACTGCATATTTTTCTGCAGAAGAATAAAATTAGAACCTCTCATACCATAAAAAAAATAAGCTCAAAATGGATTAAAGACTTAAATGCAAGACCTGAAACTATAGAGCGACCAGAAAACAGGGGAAAAGCTCAGTGACACTGGTCTGGACAATAAATTTTTGGATAAGACTTCAAAAGCATAGGCAACAACAACAAGAATAGACAAATGGGATTACATCAAACTAAAATCTTTATACAGCACAGGAAACAGTCAACACAGTAAAGGAACAATCTGTAGAATGGGAGAAAATAACTGCAAATCACACAACTGACAAGAGGTTAATAGCCAAAATATACCAGAAACATGAACAACTCAATAGCAAGAAAACAAATAACTCAATTAAATATGAGGCAGATGACCTGAATAGACATTTCTCAAAGAAGGACCAACATGTATAGAAAAAAATGCTCAACATCACTAATTATTAGGGAAATGCAAATCAAAACCACTATAGAATATCACCTCATACCTGTTAGAATGGTTATGATTAAAAAGATGAAAGGTAATAAAGAAAATATGAAGAAAAGTGAATGCTTAACACAATATTGGTGAAAATGTACATTAGTATGGTCACCATGGAAAACAGCATAAAGGTACTTAAAAATAAAGAACTACTATATGGTAGCAATTCCATTACAGGGTATTTATCCAAAGGAATTGAAATTAGGATCTGGAGAGATATCTGCACTCCCATGTTCATTGTGACATTATTCACAATAGCCAAGATGTGGAAGCAACCTACGTGCCCACCAACAGATAAATGAATAAAGACAACGTGGTACATATACACAATGGAATACTATTAGGCCTTAAAATAGAAGGAAATCCTGTCATTTGTGACAATATGGATTAACCTAGATGGCATTATGTTAAATGAAATCAGCCAGGTGCAAATATCACATGATCTCACTTACATATGGCATCTAAAAAAGTTAAACACATAGAAACAGAGAGCAAAATAATGGCTACCAGGATTGGGAGGAGGGAACAGTAATTGAGAAGATGTTGATCAGAGAATACAAAACTTCAGTTAGGAGAGATAAGTTCAAACGATATATTGCATGAATGGCGACTATAGTAAATAACTGCATCATATTTGTGAAAATTGCTAAGAGTAAATTTTGTGTTCTTACCATGAAAAATGATAAATGTGTGAGGTAAATTCATATGTTAATTAGCTCAATTTAGCCATACCACAATGTATACATATTTCAGACTAGATCGGGCGCGTTCAGGGTAGTATGGCCGTAGATTACATATTTCAAAGCATCATTTTGTACAAAATAAGTATAGGCAACTTTTATTAGTCAATGTTAGAAAATATTTTTTTAAAAACTATGTAGTTTACAAAGCTTAAAATAGTTGCTATTTGGCTTTTAAGAACATGTTTGCCCACCCCTGTCCTGGAGACTTGGAGAGCAAGACCTTTTATGGTACCTGGCATGTAGTAGGTACATATTAGATATCTGTTGAAAGAAGTAAAGGGCCTCAAGGTCCAGCTCTAAGACCTCTTTAATGGGAGGCTGTTTTTTTGGCAGGGCAGGGCTAGACAGCTGTGGGTCAGTTCTCTTCTGATAGTCCCAGAGTCTAAAGCAAACCAAAGATGAAAGCTCTGAAGAAGAGACACCAGTACTCACAGGTCTCACATCCATGCCCAGTCCAAGGGGACCTAGCTACTTCCTTACCTCTTCTCAGTTTCAGGAGAAGAAAAGTGTTGGAGATTGGTTAAGATCCTGTTCCACTTTTCAGGAGCCAATTGCTTTAGTGAACCCTCTGGCAAGGGCATGGATACTTTCAGGAAAGCAAAGATGATTCTCTGCTTCTCTATTCTTCCCAACAAACATGGGTTGGGCTAGACTCTAACGAGCAGCCATGGAGGACTATGGGAAGGACCCACCCTTGCCATAGAAGCTCTCTGCAAAGCAAGAGACAGGGTATGGTAACAAATGCCAATTCCTGGTTAAACTGGACTTGATAGGTGAAATAATTCAGGCTGTGTGTGGTCACATTGTGCATATGCATGCCTGGGGGTTACCAGGCTACATGCAAATGTACAGGGAAGACGTAGGCTCTAAGAACCTGCTGGGACCCCCTAGGATGAGCTGTGGATTTTTGCCCCTGATGCCATGAATTGGAGAGTCCTCTGCTCAAAACATATGGTACACTCTTCTTCTTTTAATCTGGTATCATCTTTAGGTCCAGAAGAGAAACCATTCTCTTCCTAGATACCAAAGTCCTCATCTTAGGTTCCCTGCATCCACAGAGGGTTGCTACTGACGAGCTGAGGTCTGAAGCCTTGAGAAGGCACCAGCTTCCACCACTCCCAAGTCCTGGAGGGTATCCAGTAACTGCTCCCGGGCAGCACCAATAAAGCAATTCTCAAGAAAGGTAGGCAGGCCTCCCACACCATCACGCAGGGTATACAGGGGCACTCTCACCAGGCCCAGCACCTGTAAAAGTAAGGAGACAAGAGTGGGACTCCAGGTAGCTCATGTCGCTACTTCCATCCTCTCTTTAGCAGATCTTTCTAGAGCAGATGCCTCACTCCTTAATACTCCAAGAGAAACAAGCCAAGGCTTCTATCTAAAGGAGGCCCAGTGGGCCCAACCCTCTGCAGACAAATGACCCAAGACATACTATCCAGCTCCATCAATGTTAATCCTTATGACATCTGTCCCCTATACCTCTAGTGGCTCCTAACTAATGCCAGAATTCATGCTTAGCCCTGAAGGAATTCAAAATGGGAAACCTAGACCAGCTTCATCAGCATCACTTGGGAACTTTTGAAAAAAGCAAATTCTCAGATTTCTGAACTGCTGCCCCCAGGACTTGGGAGTGGTGGAAGCTGGTGTTTTCTCAGCCGCAACCAGCATTCTGGGAGTAGAATCTAGTCATTGCTGTTTTTATAAGCCTCACAGCTGATTCTGATACTTGACAAAATTTAAGAACCACCTCCATATACAATCTGTGTCCATACTACCCTGGTCTTAAGTATTAGGGCCATATCTTCTTCCTAAGAAAAACAGAGGCCCAACAATAAGGGACTAGGGTGGATGCCTGCCCATTTTCACATTATCAGTAGAGAGCAGCAGAGAGATTTGGATATGTGTGTTCTAGAAAAATCTCTCCAGAGCCCAGTAAAGGGGTGGAAATCTTCCCAGGAAGCCTAGGTTGGCAGTACCATTCGATAAGACAAGACCAAGATCCCAACTCCACCAAAAAAAAAAAAAAAAAAAAAAAAAAAAATGGGGAAGAGGGCAAGTTCTGACAGACGCGGAAACTCAATCCGAAAAGAGTTTCTGAGGCAAAGGAAGGAATGGAAGGGAAAGGAATAGGATATGGGGCAGGGTCCAGAGAGGCCCCACCTCCAGCCCGTGGTCCTTGGCGCGTGTTGCACTGGCCTCCACAGCCGACAGCTGCTCGAGTGTCAGAGACTTGGCATAGAAGTGGGCCACAACATGTGGCCCTGACCCAGTGTGGGAGCTGCGGTAGTCAGGGCGCTCCACGCGGAAGGCGGCCGCCGCCTCACCCAGCTGTTCCAGCAGACCACGGTTCAGCCCATCCTCTAGGCTGCTGTCTTGCGAGTCCACGAATCCCCCAGGGAAGCCCAAACGCCCATCGAAGCGCATCTGCATCTGCGAGAGGAGGAAGCTGGGATTGGCAGGGGCACCCAAGAGTAGCGCCGCAGGGAGGATGCAGGGCCAAAGTGGAAAGGTCCGGGCGCGCCCTCCCCTTACCAGTATGGCATAGCGCAGAGGGAGGCGGCCAAAGAGAATCCCAGGATCCGGCGCGTGCAGGAGCGCATAACAGGCATGCCTCCAGTCCGGCCCCAGAGCCAGAGCCTCGGCCAGCTCCACCTTGCGAGCCCGGGCCATGGCCCAACACTTCTCCGCAGTCCCTAAGGCCCACGAGGGCTCAACGTCGGGTCTCACCTCGGGCCAGGACCAATCCGAGCGTGGGCGGTGCCACAAGGCCCAATCCCTTCAGGGCTAAGGGGAGGAACCTGGGCGCCCTACGCAGGGGCGCCGCGACTGCGGGAGGCAGCCTATCAGAGCAGGGCTTGCAGACCGGGCTGAAGTCCACGGCCTAGAAACCTTAGCCTCTGCGTTGGACCTGTGCCGGGGGAGCTGAAGGTGTGGCAGCGCCTGGCACCTGGAGCGAGGCTGGTACGTAGACGCCTGCGTCACAATCTGGAGTCAGCTGGAGTGTCCCAGGAGGTGAGGAAGAGCTAGGGCGCTCAGTTGAGTGCTGAGAGCCAAAGAAACAATAACGAGCTGTGGCTGGGTCTGGTGGTACACAAAGCACAAGGCCTGGGTTGGGGTTAGGAGGAAATGAGGCAGGGCTGGCCTCACACACCGAGGCCTATCCTGGGGAAACGGGGATGGAGCGGCGCCATGGTCTAACAACTATCTTGAGTGGTGAAACTGAGGGGACTTGGTGACTGCCTGAAGGGGGAAGAGGGAGCGCTGGACTAGTGGTGGTTAAGAGTTTCCTGGATGTGGTGTCATTTGCTGAGAGGGGAAGAGTGGGAGAAGGGTGGGCAGTGATAAATGTAGTTCTAGTCAAGAATTGGGGTGGCCATAGACAGTGGGCAGCTGTTCCTGGGGGTTTGACGCCCAGGAAGTGGCACATGGAGAAGTCACAGGGCAGTGAGATTTTCAGGAGAAGTGTGGGGCGGAAGGAACTGTGAGTGAAACCCTGTGGCACAGGACTGGGAGTGAGGAGGGGTGAGAGGTAGAAGAAGCCACCTAGGCGTTCTAGTCTTTCCGAAAACACTCTCAGACCTCTGAGCTGTGAAGGTGTGTGGATTACCCTACCACTCAGGGCCTGATGCTGAGATACAGGATCCCTCATTTCAGACCAGGACTTCCCCACCCGGCACAGTGCCGCTACACCAGGTGTCAATATTGATTGTGCAATAGAAAGCAGGAGGCAGCTCTTTGCGAGGGGCTGGGCATAAAATCACAGCCTGTAAGTGACAGCATATGGTGGAAGAGTCCGGACCCACCCAGAAATAGACTTCTGACCTTAACAGTTCACTTAACTCTCTCAGATCCCAGTAGCTCATCTGTTAGGTGGAGATGATACCAACCTATTAGGGATGTTGAGATATGTAAAGCACTTAGAATAGTGCCAGGCAGAAAGTAAATGTAGCCATTCTTGGAGTCGAGGGTTGGGTCACAGTGCTCTGTCTCATGTTAAAGACCCAAGGGTTGAAACTGAGCCACACTCATCAAGGCCCCAGTGTTTCAAGCAGGGATGACATCAGTTGGGCATCATTATTCCTAGCTTAGTCTTCTGAGTTCCAGGGCGGAGATGTCAACTAGTCACATGAGACAGCCAGATCAAGGTGATAAACCTATAGGTGTAACACAGTCTTTGTTAGTCTAGCATGCTGGGGACTTGGAAATGGCCCCCGCTTAATGTTAGAGTCACCTTGCTCTAAAACGTTATAGCAACTGCCATTATTAAGGGTTCCAACCAGACCAACTGAATCAAAATCTGTGGAGGTACTATAGGGACATATGTGGTTTTTCAAAGGTGTTTCAGGTAACAGCCAAGGTGGAGAAGAGGTGCTTTACCCCTTTCCCCAGCATTTCAAAGGTACCCTCTCTCCTAGATTAGCTACTTTTAAGGATTTAGGGTTAAACATGCCCTTTCCAGGTCTTCAGGCTGTTCTTTCTTTCCTGGTTGCTTGAGGAGACTTCTAAAGATGGACTCAACTATTTATAAGGCAACATGGAAATCTATAAAAATCAAAGCAACAGTTATACAGGAATTATTGCTTTGGAAACCAGAGCTTTTTCTGGATGAAGAAAAATGGAAGCCCGTAAGAACCCCAACCTTGCCATCCCTTTCAAATCCCTCTCTGCCTCTGCCCTAGCTCCCCACCCTCACCAACCATCTCCCATTTCACTGTCCTGAGGCAGAATGCCCAGGACTCAAGGCTGCAGGTAGAGGGCTGAGCTGTGTATCTAAAAAGCTGCTCTAAGTTCATAATGGTACGTGGAATCAAAAACAGCTCTGTGGTCAGTCTGGGAGGATGGTAAGGAACCAGTTCATTTTAAAAATAATCAGGAAAACAGGCACTTATCCTGCCTTTTAAATTAAATTAAATTTATCTTTATTTTTTTGAGTTTTGCTCTGTTGTCCAGACTGGAGTGCAGTGGCACAATCTTGGCTCCCTACACCCTCTGCCTCCCAGGTTCAAACAATTCTTATGCCTCAGCCTCCCTGAGTAGCTGGGATTACAGGCACCTGCCACCACATCTGGCTAATTTTTGTATTTTTAGTAGAGACAGGGTTTTGCCATGTTGACCAGGCTGGTCTTGAACTCCTGACCTCAAGTGATCCATCTGCCTTGGCCTCCCAAAGTGCTGGTATTACAGGCACGAACCACTGCACCTGACCTAACCTGCCTTTTGTATATGGGCTCTTCCTCAGGGCTACTAAATAGTTGATGAGTGGAAACTTTTGTTATAAGTATTCTAGCTAATCAAGGAGCCAATCAAAATTTTACATTTTTAAAAATCCTTAAAGAATTAATGGATCCTAGAGAATGATCATCAGTGATTGCTAAAATCATGAAAAGGCAACCAAACAATTACTGTGCACTTCATGATGGAAGAATACGACACCTTCTATTAATTTTTCTTGCACAAAATTGAACTTGAATCTCAACCTATACCAGTTATAAGAAATATAAAGGTGCCCCTTTTTAAAATATCAGGAAGAGACTAGAATGATTCATGCAATAGTGGATTTGAGTTGGAGACATCAGTATTAACTTATGTTTAGCTTAATATAGCTACATATGTTTACATAGGGGACTATTTGTAGATATGTACACACCTCTTTTATAAAGTCACTGCTCTCATTCATGAGGCCCCTGCCCTCATTATCTAAATCACCTCCCAAAGGCCCTACTTCCAAATACCAACAAATTGGGAGTTAAGATTTTAGTCTGAATTTGGGGGAATGAAAATAGTCAGTCATTAGCAATCATGAAATACAGTGAAATTCTGAGAAACTCTCACAACAAAGACAAGCCTAAGGACACATGACATAATTAATAAGTGGATTCAAGAAATCTGAATCAAGTATAGACTTGATTGATAAGTATCAAAATTGGTTCATTATTGTCTAATGATAATGTATCAAAATTGGTTCATTATTTTAGTAAATGTACCATAATAATGTAAGATGTTAATTATAGGGTAAATTAAGTGGAGTAATGGGAACTCTTAGCACTATCTCCACAATTTTTAAAATATATATATGTGTAGATGAGGTCTCAGTTTATTGCCTAAGCTGGTCTCCATCTCTTGACCTCAAGCTATCCTCCCACCTGAGCTTCCTGAAATGTTAGGGTTGCAGGCATGAGCCACCTCACGTGGCCTGCAAATGAAAAACTTTTGAAAAAGTTTATTTTTAAAACATTCATGAGGATGCAATCGGTAAATCCTAGACTTAAGGAAAGTTTACAAGAAAAATGGCCTGCTTTCATTAATAAATGAATTAGAAGGGAAAAATAAACATGGTGGTAGAATTTATACATTAAAAGAGATTGAGGAGACATATCTATTGAAGCAACTGGGCTTTATTCTAATCTGAATAAACAAAAATTCAAATATTGAAGGACATGAGAATCCTGTTGGATATTTTATGTACAGGAATTATGGATCATTGAGATGCGATAGTAATGTGGCTGTTTCTTCAAAGAGTTATATTTTAGAGATACATACATTTGAATAAAGTTTTGCATTTTACAAAATTCTTTCAATGAGAGAATCCCTTTTGGTTCAGGAGAGGGAGCGACGTAAGGGTGTAGTCTCATTTTTTAGGCAGGAAGGAAACGACAGCAAACAGATCTGCCATCTGACAGTTATTTTTAAAGCATTCCACTTAATCCTCACAAAATTTTCCAGATGCTTTGAATGCAGAGCCAAGGTTGAGAACTACTAATTTAGAAGAATATACCCTGGTGGGAATGGGGAGGAGATGCCACCAGCAGAGAGCTATCGGCTAGAGGCTGCCATTTTCCCCAACATTCACATAATCTAAAATCCTATTCAGGAGCCTTAAAGGAGGTACATTTTCTAGAAGGTAACACTGGCTATTTGCAGGTGTAGCATCAAAGCTATCCACTGCTCTGTTATCCAGTTCATTAAGTAGATCCATTCACACTATAAGCGCTGAATTTTTCAGACACCTAAAGCTCCATGCCTAGACTTTTTCTTTTTTTGAGACAGAGTCTCACTCTGCTACCCAGGCTGGAGTGCAATAGTGCAATCTCGGCTTACTGCAAACTCCACCTCCCAGGTTTAAACAATTTTCCTGCGTCAGCCTCCTGAGTAGCTGGGATTACAGGCATCTGCCGCCATGTCCGCTAATCTTTCTTTTAGTGGAGATGGGGTTTCACCTTGTTGGCCATGTTGGTCTCGAACTCCTGACCTCGTGATTTGCCCACCATGGCCTCCCAAAGTGCTGGGATTACAGGCATGAACCACCGTGCCCCGCCACCTAGACTTCTTTAAATGAATACCCCATAAGCTCCCCAAACTCAAAACATCTAGGAATGAACTCAGTATTTTTCCCACCTCTCAATCTGTATCTCTTCCTGTATGCACAGCTCTGTGAATGACCTGTCTCCTGCCCAATCACGCATGCTGTAAAACTACTAGTCCTCACAGACCACTCCATCACCCCTCGACCCATCTAGTCAGTCCTCAGTTCTCTCTTTGTCCCCTCAGGAGGTCTTGATGTCATCAGATGCAAGTAAGGCCTTCAGCTTTTCTCATCTGGACAAACCTCCTGCCTTTCTGTCTTGCCTCCAGTCTCTCTCTTCAAACCTGCTCTCCACCTAGTGCCATGATACAGCTAAAGGTCATGTTCATCAGTAACTTTGCAGTGGCTGCCTCTAATTACAGGGCACAGCAGAGCAAATGTGATAGCATATATCTGAGCTTTGCCTTCTGTATTGGTGGTGTATTGCTGAAATATATTGTAAAATACATTAACACCATCACAAGAAACATTCATTATTTCACAGTGTATGTAGGTCAAGAATTAAAAGTGGGTGGTTCTAGCTCAGGGTTTCTCATGAGGTTTTAGTCCAGATGCCAGCCAGATCTGTAGTCAAATGAAGGCTTGACTAGGGCTGGAGAATATGCTTCCCATAGCTCACTGACACAGCTGGCAAGGTGATGCTGGCTGTTGGCAAAATGCCCCAATTTTTTATCTCATAGATCTCTCCATAGGGTTGCCTGAATGTCCTTATAACATAGTGGCTGGCTTCCTCCAGTGTGGGTGATACAGATGAAATCCATGTCTTTTATGACCTGGTCTCAGAAGTCACACACCATCACTTCTATATTATTCCGTTGGTCATACAGGCTGCCCCTGAGGCAGTGTGGGAAGGATTTAACACAGGACATAAATACCAGAAGTGGGGATCATTGGAAGTCATGTTCGAGGCTGGCTACCATCCCCTTCTCTCTAAACCTGACATTATCACACTCATATTTTATGTTCCACCGCACCAAAGGATTTAAGATTCCCAGAATGTTAGGGCTGTGTCTTCCATCTTTGTGTTCCTGATGCCTGCAGGATATTTCCCTCCCCTTCATTTGCCTGGTGAATTCTTTTTATTTTTTATTTTTATTTATTTATTTATTTATTTTAATTTTTTATTGGATTTTAGGTTTTGGGGTACATGAGCAGAGCATGCAAGACAGTTGCGTAGGTATGCACATGGCAGTGTGCTTTGCTTCGCTTCTCCCCTTCACCCACATTTGGCATTTCTCCCCAGGCTATCCCTCCCCACCTCCCCCTCCCACTGGCCCTCCCCTTTTCTCCCCAATAGACCCCAGTGTTTAGTACTCCCCTTTCTGTGTCCATGTGTTCTCATTTTTCATCACCCGCCTATGAGTGAGAATATGCGGTGTTTCATTTTCTGTTCTTGTGTCAGTTTGCTGAGGATGATGTTCTCCAGATTCATCCATGTCCCTACAAACGACACAAACTCATCATTTCTGATTGCTGCATAATATTCCATGGTGTATATGTGCCACATTTTTCCAATCCAGTCTATTATCAGTGGGCATTTGGGTTGATTCCAGGTCTTTGCTATTGTAAACAGTGCTGCAATGAACATACGTGTACATGTGTCCTTATAGTAGAACGATTTATAGTCTTTTGGATATATACCCAGTAATGGGATTGCTGGGTCAAATGGAATTTCTATTTCTAAGGCCTTGAGGAATCGCCACACCGTCTTCCACAACGGTTGAACTAATTTACACTCCCACCAACAGTGTAAAAGTGTTCCTTTTTCTCCACATCCTCTCCATCATCTGTTGTCTCCAGATTTTTTAATGATCGCCATTCTAACTGGCGTGAGATGGTATCTCAGTGTGGTTTTGATTTGCATCTCTCTGATGACCAGTGATGATGAGCATTTTTTCATATGATTGTTGGCCTCATATATGTCTTCTTTCGTAAAGTGTCTGTTCATATCCTTTGCCCACTTTTGAATGGGCTTGTTTGTTTTTTTCCTGTAAATCTGTTTGAGTTCTTTGTAAATTCTGGATATCAGCCCTTGTCAGATGGGTAAACTGCAAAAATTTTTTCCCATTCTGTTGGTTGCCGATTCACTCTAGTGACTGTTTCTTTTGCCGTGCAGAAGCTGTGGAGTTTCATTAGGTCCCATTTGTCTATTTTGGCTTTTGTTGCCAATGCTTTTGGTGTTTTGTTCATGAAGTCCTTGCCTACTCCTATGTCCTGGATAGTTTTGCCTAGATTTCCTTCTAGGGTTTTTATCGTGCCAGGTCTTATGTTTAAGTCTTTAATCCATCTGGTATTTTTTATTTTTATTGTTCTTTAGGCTCTGGGGTATATGTGCACATCCTGCATGCTGCGGGACTGTTGCATAGGTACATACATGCCATAGTGGTTTGCTGTCTCCATCACCCCGTCATCTACATCAGGCATTTCTCCTGGTGTTATCTCTCCCCAACCTCCCCGTGCCCTGCTACCCCTCCCTTCCCCTTCTCCCAACCTACCCCAGTGAGTGTGGTTCCCTTCCCTGTACCCAAGTGTTCTCATTGTTGATCACCTGCCTATGAGTGAAAATATATGGTGTTTGGTTTTCTCTTCCTGTGTCAGTTTGCTGAGAATAGTGGTTTCTAGATTCATCCATGTCTCTACAAAGGACACGAACTCGTTTTTTATGGCTGCATAGTCTTCAATAGCGTATATGTGCCACATTTTCTTTGTCCAGTCTATCATTGATGGGCATTTGGGTTGGTGCCAGGTCTTTGCTATTGCAAACAGCACTGAAACGAACATACATGTGCATGCGTCTTTATGACAGAATGATTTATAATCCTTTGGGTATATACCCAGTAATGGGATTGCTGGGTCAAATGGAATTTCTATTTCTAGGTCTTTAAGGAATCACCACATTGTCTTCCATAATGGTTGAACTAATTTACACTCCCACCAACAGTGTAAAAGCATTCCTATTTTTCCACATCCTCTCCAGCATCTGTTGTCTTCTGATTTTTTAAGGATCACCATTCTAACTGGTGTGAGATGGTATCTCATTGAGGTTTTGATTTGCATTTCTCTAATGACCAGTGATGATGAGCATTTTTTCATATATGTTTGTTGGATTTATGTATGTCTTCTGAAAAGTGTCTGTTCATCTCCTTTGCTTGCTTTTGAATGGGTTTGTTTTTTTCTTGAAAACCGGCTTTAGTTCTTTGTAGATTCTGGATATTAGCCCTTTGTCAGATGGGTAGATTGCAAACATTTTTTCCCATTCTGTTGGTTGCTAATGATTGTTTCTTATGATTGTTTAGAACACTCTAATGATTATTTCTTTTGCTGTGCAGAAGTTCTTAAGTTTAATTAGATCCCATTTGTCTATTTTGGCTTTTGTTGCTATTGCTTTTGGTGTTTTTGTGAAGTCCTTGCCTATGCCTATGTCCTGAATGGTGTTGACTAGGTTTTCTTATAGGGTTTTTATGGTGTTAGTTCTTATGTTTAAATCTTTCATCCATCTGGAGTTAATTTTTGTGTAAGGTGTAAGGAAGGGGACCAGTTTCAGCTTCCTGCATATGGCTAGCCAGTTTTCCCAACACCATTTATTAAACAGGAAATCCTTTCCTCATTGCTTGTTTTTGTCAGGTTTGTCAAAGGTCAGATGGTTGCAGATGTGTGGCGTTACTTCTGAGGCCTCTGTTCTGTTCCATTGGTCTATATCTCTGTTTTGATACCAATA
Organism: Callithrix jacchus; assembly: GCF_049354715.1. Lineage (NCBI taxonomy): Eukaryota > Metazoa > Chordata > Mammalia > Primates > Cebidae > Callithrix > Callithrix jacchus. Next base: position 52,805,388 of record NC_133518.1, read on the forward strand.
TGATGCTGTTTTGATTACTGTAACCTCATACTATAGTTTGAAGTCAGGTAGTGTGATGCCTCCAGTTTTGTCCTTTTGGCTTAGGATTGTCTTGGCTATGCAGGCTCTCTTTTGGTTCCATATGAAATTTAAAGTCATATGGTAGCTTGATGGGGATAGCATTGAATCTATAAATTACTTTGGGCAGTATGGCCATTTTCATGATATTGATTCTTCCTAACCATGAGCTTGGAATGTTTTTCCATTTGTTTGTGTCCTCTCTTATTTCCTTGAGCAATGGTTTGTAGTTCTTCTTGAAGAGGTCCTTCACATCCCTTGTTAGTTGTATTCCTAGGTATTTTATTTTCTTTGTAGCAATTGTAAATGGGAGTTCACTCATGATTAGGCTCTCTGTCTGTTGGTGTATAGGAATGCTTGTGATTTCTGCACATTGATTTTGTATCATGAAACTTTGCTAAAATTGCTTATCAGCTTAAGGAGGTTTTGGGCTAAGATGATGGGGTCTTCTGAATATACAATCTTGTCATCTGCAAATAGGGACAATTTGACTTCTTTTCCTAATTGAATACCATTTATTTATTTTTCTTGCCTAATTGCTCTGGCTAGGACTTCCAATAATATATTGAATAGGAGTGGTGAGAGGGCATCCTTGTCTAGTGCCAGTTTTAAAGGGAATACTTCTAGTTTTTCCCATTCAGCATGATATTGGCTGAAGGTTTCATGTAAATAGCTTTCGTTATTTTGAGATATGTTCCACTGATACCTCGTATATTGAGGGTTTTTAGCATAAAGATCTGTTGAAATTTGTCAAAGGCCTTCTTTGCATCTATTGAGATAATCCTGTGGTTTTTGTCTTTGGTTCTGTTTATGTGGTGGATTATGTTTATAGATTTGCATATGTTGAACCAGCCTTGCATCCCCAAGATGAAGCCTACTTGATTATGATGGATAAGCTTTTTGATGTGCTGTTGGATTTAGTTTGTCATTATTTTATTGAAGATTTTTGCATCAATGTTCATCATAGATATTGGTCTGTAGTTTTCTTTTTCAGTTGTGTCTCTGCTGGGTTTTGGCATTAAGATGATGTTGGTCTCATAGAAAGAATTAGGGAGGATTCCCTCTTTTTGTATTGTTTGGAATAGTTTCAGAAGGCATGGTAGCAGCTCCTCTTTGTATGTCTGGTAGAATTCGGCTGTGAACCTGTCTGCACCTGGGCTTTTTTTTGGTTGGTAGGCTATTAATTGCTGCCTCGACTTCAGCTATTGGTCTATTCAGGGTTTCAGCTTCTTCCTTGTTTAGGCTTGGAGGAGTGTTCAAGTGTCCAGGAATTTATCAGTTTCTTCCAGATTTACTGATTTATGTGCATGGAGCTGTTTGTAGTAATCTGTGATGGTAGTTTGTATTTCGGTGGCAATCTCCCCTTTATTGTTTTTTATTGCATCTATTCGATTCTTCTCTCTCTCTCTCTCTCTTTTTTTATTAGTCTGGCTAGTGGTCTATTTTTTTCATCTTTTCAAAAAACCAGCTCCTGTATTTATTGCTTTTTTGAAGGGTTTTTTGTTTCTCTATCTCCTTCAGTTCTGCTCTGATCTTAGTTATTTCTTGTCTTCTGCTTGCTTTTTAGTTTTTTTGATCTTGCTCCTCTAGCTCTTTCAATTTTGACAATAGGGTGTCGATTTTAGATCTTTCCTTGTTTCTCATGTGGGCATTTATTGCTATAAATTTCCCTCTAGACACTGCTTAAATGTGTCCCATAGATTCTGGTACATTGTGGTTTCGTTCTCATTGGTTTCAAAGAACATTTTTATCTCTGCCTTCATTTCATTGTTTATCCATTCATCATTCAGGAGCAAGTTGTTCAGTTTCTATGTGGTTGTGCAGTTTTGAATGACTTTCTTACTCCTGAGTCCTAATTTGATTGTGCTGTGGTTTGAGAGACTGTTTGTTATGACTTCCATTCTTTTGCATTTGCTGAGGACTGATTTACTTCCAATTATGTGGTCAGTTTTAGAGTAAGTGTGATGTGGTGCTGAGAAGAATGTGTATTCTGTGGATTTGGGGTGGAATGTTCTGTAAATGTCTATTAGGTCTGCTTGGTCCAGATCTGCATTCAAGTCCTAGATATCCTTGTTGACTTTCTGTCTCTTGTTCTGTCCAGTATTGACAGTGGAGTATTAAAGTTTCCCACTATTATAATATGGGAGTCTGAGTCTCTTTGTAGGTCATAAAGAACTTGCTTTATGTATCTGGGTACTCCTGCATTGGGTGTATATGTATTTAGGATAGTCAGCTCTTCTTGTCAATTGATCCTTTTACCATTATGTAATGACCTTCTTTGTCTCTTTTGATCTTTGTTGTTTTAAAGTCTGTTTTATGAGAGACTAGAATTACAATCCCTGCTTTTTTTGCTCTCCATTTGCTTGGTAAATCTTCCTCCATCCTTTTATTTTGAGCCTATGTGTGTCCTTGCATGTGAGATAGGTTTCCTGAATATAGCACACCGATGGGTCTTGACTTTTTATCCAGTTTGCCAGTATGTGTCTTTTGATTTAGTCCATTTACATTCAACATTAATATTGTTATGTGTGAATGTGATCCTGCCATTTTGTTACTGGCTGGTTGTTTTGCCTGTCAGTTGACACTGTTTCTTCATTGCGTTGTTGGTCTTTACCATTCGTTTTTGCAATGGCTGGTACTTGTTCCTTTCCATGTTTAGTGCTTCCTTCAGGAACTCTTGTAAGGCAGGTCTGGTGTTGATGAAATCTCTCAGCAATTGCTTGTCTATAAAGGATTTTATTTCTCCTTCACTTATGAAGCTTAGTTTGGATGTGAAATTCTGGGTTGAAAGTTCTGTTCTTTAAGGATGTTGAATACTGGCCCCCACTCCCTACTAGCTTGTAGGGTTTCTGCTGATAGATTCGCTGTGAGTCTGATGATCTTTCCTTTGTGCATGACTCAACCTTTCTCTCTGGCTGCCCTTAGGATGTTTTTCTTTGTTTCAACCCTGATCAATCTGACGATTATGTGCCTTGGTGTTGCTCTTCTTTTGAGTATCTTTGTGGTGTTTCTGTATTTCCTGGATTTGAATATTGGCCTGCCTTGTTAGGTTGTGGAAGTTCTCCTGGATAATATCCTTAGGAGAGTATTCCAGCTAGGATTCATGCTCCCCTGTCACAATCAGGTATGCTGATCAAATGTAGAATAGGTCTTTCACATAATCCCATATTTCTTGGAGGCTTTGTTCATTTCTTTTCTTTCTTTTCTCTTTAATCTTACCTTCTCATTTTATTTCATTGAGTTGATCTTCATTCTCTGATATCCTTTCTTCTGCTTGATGGATTTAGCTGTTGAATCTTTTTTATGCCTCAGGACGTTCTCATGCTGTGTTTTTCAGCTCCATCAATTCATTTATGTTCTTCTCTAAGCTGGTTTTTCTAGTTAGAATTTCGTCTAAGCTTTTTTCAGGTTTCTTAGTTTCTTTGCATTGGGTTAGAACATGGTCTTTTAACTTGGAAAAGTTTGTTTTTACCTACCTTCTGAAGCCTGCTTCTGTCAATTCACAAAGCTCATTCTTTGTCTTGTTTTGTTCCCTTGGTGGTGAGAAGTTGTGAAACCTGGGAGGAGAAGAGGCATTCTGGTCTTTGATGATTTCATCCATTTTTTCACTGGTTTCTTCCCATTTTTGTGGATTTATCTCCTTTGATCTTTGAAGTTGGTGATTTCAGGACAAATCTGAGTAGATTACCTTTCTGTTGAAGTTGGAGCTCTATCTCCTGTATGAGGCTTTTTTTTTTGTCCTGTAGAGGCACTGCTGTGTTGCCTTGGATTCAGTCAGGCTGCTGTGTAGTCTTCCCGTGGAGTTTATGCAGGTGGGATTAGCCCCGCCTTCCCAATGGCAGGCGTCTTTCTTTCCCTGAGCTTATTCTTCTCACTCGGGGTCAAATTGGTGTATTCACTGCGAAACTCTAGTACTCAGGCTTCAGTTTGTTGGGTTTTGTGCGGGTGGGACCTGCCAGACCGTATGTCCTGTTTCCCTGCTTTCCACTCTGCCTCTTTCTGTGGGACGGGTAGTTCTGTCCCACTGGCATTAGTCCAAACTTCCACCCAGGTCCTGGCACCCAGCAGTCCGGAGCCGTTGCTCAGATTTGCATCAACATCCGGTGGCGCCCATCAGTCTGGCAGGGCTCTCATGGACCGTGGGTTACAGAAGGCATGAGGGAAGCACGGGATCCGGGTTGGAGTGCTGATGGGGTGAAGTGCCTGGCCCTCCGGACCAGCTGCACTTCCTGGGTAGGGACACACCCCACCCTGACTCGGTTTGCCCTCCCTGGGCTGCTCCCACCCTGCTTCGGCTCGCCTTCCTTGGGCTATTTTCACTGTCCTACCAGTTCCACCAAAATGAACCTGGCACCTCGCTTGGAAACGTAGAGTCCGCTCGCCCTTTGCATCTCACTAGCTGGGAGCTGCACTTCAGAGTTGCCCCCTCTCGGCCATCTTGGCAGAAGTCTCCACTGAATTCTTATCATTCAAAATTATGGGCCTGGTACAGAATGGGAGTTGAACACATGTTGAGTGGAAATCCAAAGAATAGAATTAGAAGAGATGGTTTAGGTAGGCTCCATGCTCTCATTCCACATTACCTTGAAATACGCTGAAGGCCAGGAAAGTCAGAGTTTGTGGCTCATCTAGGGCATTTTGAAAAAGGGTATCCATATTTTTTCTAAGAAGCCACGGACTAATTTAGTTGGAGATAAACTTCCTCCAGATTTTTAAAAATCAGCACCCAAAAAAAGCCCAAGGATTTGATAAAAATAGGTTGGAGAAGGAATACAGAGAGTGATGTCAGGAGAAGGAAGACATGTTGTTTAGCTTATTGACATACTAATGCCTCATACCAACCAACCACAAATCCTGAATAGCATGCAGCAAGAAATAGGTCTCTCTTGCCTGTGAGTTTATATATCACCTGGAGTGGCTCTGCTCAGCAGTGGCTGAGGTGAGTTTGTGTTACTCTGTGGGTTGGCTGAGGTGGCCCTGCTCCATCTCTGACATTCCCCTATGATAGATGGGCTGAATGGTGATGAAGGAGACGAAAGAGAACATATCCCACTGCACCGACATGTTTCCAGCCCCTCATTATATTCCTCAGCCAAAACAAGTTCCATGGCTAAAATCAAGAGTCAAGGAGTGGGGAAATATTGAGAACTACAAAGTTATAAGGCAGCAGTCAGGGGTATAGGGAGGGGTAAATTGGGACTTAAAATTCAAACTATCAAAGTGGGAAAAAGCCAGAATATTTTGGGAAGAAAAAAGAATGTTTCTAGCTGTTGAAAGATTGCCTCCTGAACTAAACCTAAAAATCTGCTTTGAAAATATTCCTGCTGGAGCCAGGCGCAGTAGCTTGCACCTGTAATCCCAGCACTTCGGGAGGACGAGGCAGGCAGATCACCTGAGGTCAGGAATTCAAGACCAGCCTGGCCAACATGGTAAAACCCTGTCTCTACTAAAAATACAAAAAAATTTAGCCAGGTGTGGTGGCACTTACCTGTAATCCCAGCTACTCTGGACGCTGAGGCAGGAGAATCGCTTAAATCCAGGAGGCAGAGGTTGCAGTGAGCCATGATTGCGCCACTGCCCTCCCAGCCTGGGTGATAGAGCGAGACTCCATTTCAAAAATAAATAAATGAAATAAAAAAGAAAATATTCCTATTGGAGTCAAGTTTTCAATTCTGTATAAATGTTAATGACTATGGTACTCCTAATGAATATTTGTGAATATATTATTTTATAATGTATATTTGTTAAACCAAATTTCTGAACTTCGTTCTGAAGTGAGGGAAAACTTGAGCATCCTGAGGTTTCTGGTGGTGGTGAACACTGTGATATTGCAGATTCATGAACTATGAAGTGGGTTGAGGCACTGAAAGAAAGCAAGGCTAGGCTAGAGAGTCCACTGACTTGCCCTTCCAGAGAGGTCTTCCTCATGGTTCTGTCAGCTCTTCGCTGACTCTCAGCTAATTACTTGTCAAGTGGTAGCTGAAAAAGGCTAAAAGTATTTATCTTTCGGGGTCCATTTGGATGGTAATAGTAGAATCTTAGAAACCTAAGGAAGTCTTCAGGGATGAATCTCCAATGCTGGAAGATGAGGCAGCTTGACAGTACATTTAATGATTTTTTTTTTCCTCAAAGTTGAGAATATTTTATGACATTTAAAGCACTTCTACACGTTATACTGAATCACACTGGATATTTCCTGTGCTTCAATGTATTGTATTATTTATTCTTTATAGCAATCTTCAGACACTTGCAGGAAACAGATTCGGAGGAAATCACTTGCTTACCTTAGATCACACAGTAAATGGTAATAATAGGCCTGGAATCCAAGTCATCTGCTATCAAGTTCAATTTTTTTCCTTACACAGCTGTGGCAGAAGTACTTTAAAACATTTTTTTTTGCCCTGTGTCCTCCTGTGCCTCTCTTCTTCCCCCAGCCCCACACCTTCTTCTCTTGCCTGTTTCTGTTCTTTTATCACCTTAGTGGCCTGGCCTCATTCCCTTCTGATACATTAGCTAGTGAACCCATCATCTTGAAAGAGGAATATGGTGTGTTTCCCCCTGTTGAGCTACTGCTTCATTTGTCAGCCTCCTTTACCCTGAGCCCACTGTGATGACTGGACTCTTAAACTATACCTAAAGGTTTGCTCCAGCTTCAGCCCCAAAGACATTAAATAATTAACTTTCAGCACTCTCCTTTGTGTGCTTTATCTCTGCATCAGCCAAAATAGCTGGTGGCATTTCCTCTGCATAAATAGAAAGCAGAAAGGTCAGTTGGCATTTTTGAAATATATATGTATATATATTTTACAAAGCAGCAAGCTAGCAGGGTCCCTTTATTTGCTCATCCCCGTGACTGTTTTATAACAAAAAACTTCCTAATTTAACTCCTTAGCCCATTTCCCCCACCATCCTGCAGTTGGATAGTTATTAATACCCACACTGAAGTTGTTCAAAACTAAGACTGAGTACAGCTGAAGAAGAAAGCATTTTCTCAGTGGTGATAAGTAAAAGATATTTTCTTCAAGTAATGTTAAATCTTGTTCCCCACTTCCACCCCAGTGAACAAAATGAAAGTAAACTTGAGTGAGCTTCTCTTTAGAGGCATGGAGCTATGATTCAAAATGATATTTATTCCTACTCTTTTTTCTTTTACACCTGATGAGTGAATAACACAAATCCCTGGAGATTAAGCTGTTTTTAGTCTGCCCCTGTCTTCTAAGAACCATGTTCTGAAATGCAAAGGTATGGGAATGTGAATCTGTTTGTGAAAGAGACTATTTGAAAACGTAGCTATTTCCTCTTTGGACCCCGCACACAAGTTTTGTTCTGTTTTAATGTTATAAAAACTGTCAACAAGGCCAGGTGCAGTGGCTCACGCCTGTAATCCCAACACTTTGAGAAGCCAAGGCAGGCGGATCACAAGATCAGGAGTGTGAGACCAGCCTGGTCAACATGGTGAAACCCCATTTCTACTAAAAATACAAAAATTAGACCATCAGCAATAAGATTCAGCAACTTTTATTAACTTGGACAGTATTGTGGTCCCTGCTCTTCCAGTAATATTTGTAATCTGGTTGGTCACATAAGGGCATGTGGCTGTGGGGTGCATTTTCTGGGGTGAGGTCTCTTCCCTGTTAATGTGATGGCAGTTTGCATGCCCGCACTCAGCAGAAGTTTGGTCACACACCCCATCATCCTAGGTTTCCCAGAGCAAACCTGATTTTCCGTGGCAACAATCATGGATCCTAGATTTTTTACTTGGGAAACACATTGAAGTTCCAAATTCTGAGAAGCTAGTATTTGAAGTCTGCTTTTCCTGCTGCAGACACAGGAGCTGTGAGACCACAGACATGCTCCTGTCCCCCAGCCTCCCGGCCAGGAATGATTCTCCAGTATTCAGGGAGGGAGGGTGAGAATGGGCATCTTTAGCTTTGGGAAGAGGCAGAATGAAGATCTGTGCAGCCCCCCAATACCTCTCCATAGTGTAAAGGAGTTGTGGGATCTCAGAAGAGTGATGTTCATAACCCTTGAGCACTAGAAAAGTTGTGGGTTCACCTGGGTGGTTCCTTTGGTTGCTGGGCAGAGATAGAAGTGAAGCCACAGGATAGAGCATTAGGGCACAGTGGCCATGCCCTTTGTCCTTAAAATAAGCCTATTAAGCTCTCTAAAGTTTTTCACACTGACCCCCCTATCACTCCACCTAATCACTACTTGTTTATATTCACCGTGAAGCATTTGAAGTCTTTGGACCCTTCTTTGAAGTCCTCATACCACCTTCTAAGATGTGAGATGAATTAAGCCCCAACTAAGAGCAGCCAAACCACTGTTCCAAGAAAAGGGAAAGAAGAGAGAAAACAGAAAGAAAGGTCTTGAACAGTGGTTCAATGTGGTGCCAGTAGCACTGACATTACCTGGAAACATGTTAGAAATGCACATTCTGAGGCTCCACCCTGACCTCTTGAATCAGAAATGCTGGTGATGGAATCCACCAATCTGTGCTTCAACAAGCACTCCAGGTGATTCTAATGCATGCTCAAATGTGAGAATCACTGGTCTAAAAGAGTGCATCATGCAGGGAGCACAGCACCGCTGATAACAGGTCAGTGAGATAAAGAACCTCTCTTAGTTTCCTCTGTCATCAGCAGGAGGCAAAATAGTGAATAACAGTACTGTGGGCATCAAATTCACCCTGATAGTTCTGAAACAATAGATATGTTGCAGCCCCTTATCTTTCCAGAGAAGGGAGTGGGGCGGGTCTAGGCATCGACAAAGATTATCTCCTTGACCAAACTTTACACGGGCTCTTTTGAGCTCTCTATCTCTCTCTCTCTCTCTTTTTTAAAATGAGGCCTCATTCTTGGATCTGTCTTCACCCTGTGAAATCCATTGTTAGCAAGAATTTTGGTAAGGTCAGTTTAGTAAGAATCCCCCACATTTGATAGCTGATCACTCTCAGTATCTGATCAAATTCCTCATCACCTGCCCTCAATCTCTGATCACCCTGGTCTGCCTTCAGCGGGAATCTTAAAGTCAGTTTAGCAGGACTCTCCCTGCTATGGTTTGAATATTTGACCCCTCCAAAATTTCTGTTGAAATTTGATCCCCAATGTGGTGATGTTGGGAGTGGGGGCTAGTGGAAAGTGTTCAGGTTATAGGGGAGGACCCTCATAAATAGCTTGGTACTGTTCTGGAGTAGTGAGTTCCTGCTGTCTAGGCTGGATTATTTCTTGTGGGGATGGGTTATTTCCCTGAAGAGCAGGTGTTATAATGTCAGGACACCCCTCAGGTTTCCCTTCTTTGTACTTGTCCACTTCTCCTTCATTGCCATGTTGTGATGGAGCATGACCTCTTTTGCCAGAAGCCAGGGCCATGCCCTTGAACTTCTCAGCCTACAAAAACATGAGCTAAATTAACTTATTATCTTTATAAATTACTCAGTCTCTGGTATTTTTTTATAGGAACACTAAACAGATGAAGACAACCTCCAACCAGTGAATACTCCTCTTAGAAATTTTCCATCCACCAAGCTCCCATCCTGCTCCTTGGCTATATTAATCTCCTGTTTTCTTTGCTTCAGCAAAGAAACTTCAGAGTTGAGCCCACTGCCTCTCCCATAATGCAATATTGTTGATGCCTATCAGAATAGTCCTGATTACAGTCTTTTTGTCATTCAGTAAGTGTCAGAATAATTTTTTCATAAACAGTATATTTAAATGTGTATGTTTAAAAAGCTTCACAAGCAAATCTAATGTAGCTCCATGGTTGAAAATTCTGATAGACAGTGGTTAAGATTATGGGTTGTGGAATAAGACAGACCTGGGTTGAAATGCCAGCTCTGCTTCTTGCAGCCAAGTGACTAAGATAATTACCAACCCAAGCATCTCTCTCTTTTTCTTTTCTCTATCTTTTACTCTCCCTCTCTCTCTCTCTTGAAAGATCCAATGATAGCCCTTAAACTACTAAGCACAGAACTGGCACATAACACTCACCAAATGAGCCAAATATTACCAGCTCTAAGTAATAATTATCAAAAGATGGACATGTTATATTTAATAGGAAAGTTTTACATAAGGAAATGATAAAATAGGTGATTTATTGAACCACTTTTTGGATGTGTGTATGAAATAGATATCTTGCTTGTTAGTCACAGGAGGGCAAAAGTGGACCAAAAACAAGTCAGCTAACAGGCATGTCTGGCTTCTGGGCTGCAGCTCAGCATGTTGTAGGCTAGGGTCCAGTGACCTTCACTGGCAGGCTGCCCACAGTCCATGAGACCCTAGGCAGTCAGGCACTGAGCTGTGTCCTCCGAGTGAAAATTATAAAGAGCACATGGTTTCTCCCCAGCCATCTTCAGGGTGACTCTATCCTGCTGGAAGCCCTGAGGACGCACAAGAGAGAAATCCTTTTCAGTGAGCCTAACTTGATGTGTAAGCTTATCTCAGGGTATAGTCCAAGTAATACCTATGACTCCAAGTATAGGCAGCTGTGCTTACTGCTCACTAAATAAAACTTCTAACGAGAAATTAAAAGGCAAGATGTGAGCTCTGCTTTTGTATCCATTTCCCATAACAGAGTTCAGCTTATATGTTAAATGCATTTTCACAGAAATTTGTCCACTTGATCTTCTGCTTCTTTTTGACAGTTGCCTAGAGATGGTTCTGGAGAGTAGGTTTTTTTCTCATCGTGATCAGCAACTGCTCTTCAAAGTAGAGGAGCTGGTCCACTTCAAAGCAGTCGCTGGCTCGAGGCACCACTTTTTCCAAACACTCCCGGATCTCTGCTTCACTAGCATTCTGATGCCTTGCTCTCTTGAGGTAATTATAGACCTCTTCAAATACTTCTGCCCCCAGCTTCTGCATGGCTGACCTGCCAAAAATGTTACAAAAGATGAAGCGTTACATATTAAGATCACTTGCAAGAAAATGTGCTTTTAAATCATTGATCTTACGAATGACATTGTCATTCTAGGATTTAGAAAAAAAAGGGACACAAAAAATAAGACACAATGTCTCCACCCTAAACATTTAACAATTTTCAACAAATAATGCTTCAACATCTATTATGTGCCAGGTACCCTTCAAGGAACTGTTAATATAGCAGTAAAGAAGTTAAGGCAAAGTCCTGCCTTTGTATGCATGTGTATGTGTAAAATACACATATATAAACACATGTGTTCATATAAACATATACACACACACACACACACACACACACACACACACAAGATATCAGATGGTTCTAAGTGCAGTGAAGAAAAAGCAGGGTGAGGCAGGCAGGAAAATCCTTCTGAGGAAATACCATTTGACCAAGAGCTCTCAGGAAGTAAGACAAATACCAGGGGCAAGAGAATTTGGACCCTAAAGCTAAAACAAACAGAAAAAATAACAAGAAAGCTATTGTGGTTGGAATTAGTAGAACAAGGGGAATGGGATGGTGGGATATGAAATTCATAAATAGTTAATAATAACAAAATAATAGGAGGAGGAGGAAAATGAGGGGGAGAAGAATTTTATTTGCCACTTGCCAGGCTCCTTTCTCCCCACTTTGCCCTTACAATCACACTTAATCTTTACAACAGCTTTACAAAGGAGGCAATTTTTTAAATCCCTATTTTACAGATGAAGACACTGATGCTTAAAGGGGTAAAGTCATTTGGCCAAGTTTCTACCAAGGCCAACATTAATGTTTAACACACTTCCAGTTTTTGTCCATATGTCAATACAGTCTTCACGTTATAATCATATTGCCATATCTAGTATGTGTATTTCACTATTGACTGCTTTCCTCTATCTCCAGAAAGGGTCACAAACTAAAGACCTATGGGCAAAATTTGGCCCATAACATGTTTAGTTTGTCAATACTATGTTCCTTTGTTTTATTATTTTTAAATGTTTTAATGTGAATGTCTTTATGTGGGGCCTGCAAGCACTCTCTACTCTGCATTTTCTGACTGTCTTCGACCAACCTCCCCTATCTTGTGTCATCTTACACCAGGCTGCTTCTCATCGTTCTTCTACCTGCTTAACTTAAGGGCATTCAAGTTGATGGACTTTTTTTGTGGTTCTTCATAGTTGTCATTTTTTTAATGGCTCCATATTGTTCCACTGAATTTATGTGCCAATATTTACTCCATTATCCCTTCACCAAACAATTAGATTTTTTCACTCCTTTTCCTGATTATATAGTGTGAATATCTCATCCTTCGAAACTAGGCCTTTTCATTTTAGGGAATATTTTCTGACAACAAATTTTTAGAAGTTGGGCTAATTACATGTGTGTGTTCCCTCTAAAAATTATATGTGCACTAATGGTCTTCACTTTTCTCTGAAGAACAGAGAAAAGAGTAAATATATGTTGTGCTTGATTAAATGATAAAAATGTTCTGGGAATGAGATTATTAGGTCAAAGAGTATAAATATTTGTGTGACTTTAACTTTGAATATATTTTTTTTCTTCATTTCAATGGATTTGGTAAAAAGAAAAACCAGGATGCATATTTTTTCACAATTTTTAAAGCATTAGTCCTTAACAGTAATGATAGTAATGTTGATAATAACATTGGAGACATTAGTCACAGACTCTTTCATTCATTTTGTAAGCTTTTTTGTTCAGTGTTATTCAACCTTGTAATCTCTAAATCATAGGAAATGGTGTATGTATTGTGGCATATAAAGAGGTGAGTAGGTAATTCTTCTGGCTCTGGCTTAAAGGCTAGTAATGATAATGCAAGACATAAATTTTTAATTTTAACTAACCATTTCTGTAGCACTTTAGAGCTTGCAAAATGCTTTTGCATTCATTATTTCAAGTGCTCCTTGTGAAGTAGGCAATTCATTGAACATTTGTCTTCATTTTACAGATAAGAATAAGTAGATTTTTAGTAGTTTTTCACAAGCTCACACAATTAGCGTGGTAAAGTTTGGATTCAGATGCGGATCTTAAAACAACAGATGCTGGAGAAACCAGCAGCCCTGGGGTCCACATCATCCAGCTTGAATAGGTTTCCCACCTTCTGTCATGAGATTATCAGGACAGATTCCAGCATGCCTGACATCCCTAGTCACCTCAGTCACCCATGGAAATCCAAGTGTTTTCTTCTGCTGACATCACCAAACCCCGGTTATTTCCTTTACACATTGATTACTTCAGTGACTAGCCCACTTTCTTTCTTCCGCCTCATACTGTGTTATCATTGTTGACTTCCATATCTTGCTGTCTCTGGTTCTGAACTGCCTTATATTCAGCCATCATTTCTTTTACCCTACCTGAGTTGCCCATTCGATGATCGTTTCAATTGACCTCTTTGGTGCCAGTGACTACGTGACCTCTAAAATTGATTTCAAGCCTCTTACTCTCTAACCACCGCCTCTATGCACCCCCACCATACTTACCAGCTAGTCTTCCACTTCGTGGTGCCATTCATTCCTTCAACTCTACCCCCATGATAATAATTACTTACTTCCTTTGTAATCTTAAATACTCACTCCCACCTCACAGTTAAATTTCATGGCCTGTCATCATAACCATTATCTTCCAAATAACTTAGACTTTTTCCACCCCTTTTCCCTTTGTTTGGCAAAGACCTAATGATTAAACTCAGTCATACCTACTCCATAGCTATACCCAAACAACAATATTTATGGAGAAAAGCATCCAAATATACCAACCAGTGTCTCATTTAAGTTGATAATCTTGATTCAGAATGTCACTCGGCACTGCCCAATCATCTTACCATGGTTTTATTTTCCTCCCTAAATGACTATTTCAAATGTTTTCCTTTATTCTTTTTTTTTTTTTTTTTTTTTTGAGACAGAGTTTCGCTCTTGTTACCCAGGCTGGAGTGCAATGGCGCGATCTCGGCTCACCGCAACCTCCGCTCACCGCAACCTCCGCCTCCTGGGTTCAGGCAATTCTCCTGCCTCAGCCTCCTGAATAGCTGGGATTACAGGCACGCGCCACCATGCCCAGCTAATTTTTTGTATTTTTAGTAGAGATGGGTTTTCACCATGTTGACCAGGATGGTCTCGATCTCTTAACCTAGTGATCCACCTGCCTCGGCCTCCCAAAGTGCTGGGAATACAGGCTTGAGCCACCGCGCCCGGCGTTTTCCTTTATTCTTTAAAAAATATTTTATTTTTTGATTTAAAAATGTTATTGTTTATATTTGAGGTTTACAACATGTTTTGGGATACATATAGATAATAAAACGGTTACTGTCATGAAGTAGATGAACATATCAGTGACCTCACATAGTTACATTTTGTGACAAGAACAGCTAAAATCTACTTTTATTTTTTTGAGATGGAGTTTCGCTCTTATTGCTCAGGCTGGAGTGCAATGGCATGATCATGGCTCACTCTGCCTCCCAGGTTCAAGCGATTCTTCTGCCTCAGCCTCCTGAGTAGCTGGGATTATAGGCATGCACCACCAAACTTGGCTAATTTTGTACTTTTAGTAGAGATGGGGTTTCTCCATGTTAGTCAGGCTGGTCTCAAACTCCTGACCTCAGGTGATCCACCTGTCTCAGCCTCCCAAAGTGCTGGGATTACAGATGTGAGCCATCATGCCTGGCTTAAAATTTACTTATTTAACAAAAATTTCCAATACAATTTTATTAATTTACGCCCTCATATTGCACATTAAATCTCTAGACTTGTCCATCCTATTTATCTACTGTTTTGTATTCTTTGACCTACATTCCCTCATTTCCTCTCCCCTGCCCACCCGGCCTGAGGTAACCATTGTTTCATTCTTTTTTTTTTTTTTTTTTTTTTTTTTTTTTTTTTTTTTGAGACGGAGTTTCGCTCTTGTTACCCAGGCTGGAGTGCAATGGCGCGATCTCGGCTCACCGCAACCTCCGCCTCCTGGGTTCAGGCAATTCTCCTGCCTCAGCCTCCCGAGTAGCTGGGATTACAGGCACGCGCCACCATGCCCAGCTAATTTTTTGTATTTTAGTAGAGACGGGGTTTCACCATGTTGACCAGGTTGGTCTCGATCTCTCGACCTCGTGATCCACCCGCCTCGGCCTCCCAAAGTGCTGGGATTACAGGCTTGAGCCACTGCGCCCGGCCTGTTTCATTCTTTATCTCTGTGTACTTGAGCTCCTTTTTTTTTTTTTAAATATTCCATATATAAGTGACGTCATGCAATATTTTTCTTCCTGTGTCTGGCTTTTTCTCACTTAGTGTAATGTCCTCCAGGCCTATCCATGTTGTGGCAAATGACAGGATCTCCTTTTACAAGGCTGAATAATATCCCATTGTATATGTATGCCACAGTTTTTTCATCCACTTCTCCATTGATAGACATTTAGGTTGTTTCCATATCTTGGCTATTGTGAACAATGTTGATATGAACATGGGAGATATCTTTATGAGGTGGTACTTTCTTCTCTTTTGGGTATATACCCAGTTTCTTCTTTTTGGAATTGCTGGGTCTTATGGTAGTTATATTTTTAATTTCTGTAGGAATCTCTATATTGTTTTCCATAGGGGCTGTACCAGTCTCCGGTACCCCCAGCAGTATATTAGGGTTCTCTTTTCTCCACACCCACACCAATATTTGTTATTTCTTCTTTGTAATAATGGACATTTTTAGGGGTGTGAGGCGATATTTCATTAGTTTGCATTTTCCTGATGCTTAGTGACATTGAGCACCTTTTCATGTATCTGTTGGCCATTTTTATGTCATCTTTGGAGAGAGATCTGTTCAGGTCCTCTGCCCAATTAAAAACTGTGTTATTTGGTTTCTTGCTGTTAAGTTGTAAGAGTTTTTATAAATTTTGGATATTAACCACTTATTAGATATGTGGTTTCCAAATATATTTTTCCAGTCTGTAGGTTGTCTTTTCCTTTGTTAATTGTTTCCTTTGCTATATAGAATCTTTTTAGTTTTATATACTCCCATTAATTTTTTTTTTGCTAAAGGTCAGAATAAAAATAAATAGGGAATACAAAACATAGAAAAAATTAATCAAACCAAGAATTGGTTATTTGAAAAACAAAACGCAATTGACAAAGCCCTAGCTAGACTATGAAGTAACAGAAGACTCAAATAATAAATCAAATCAGAAATAAAAGTGGAGACATTACAAGAGATGCATGAGAAATATAAAAGGATTATAAGGAACTGATATAATTTGGATATTTGTCCCTGCTCAAATCTCATGTTGAATTGTAATCCCCAGTGTTGGAGGTGGGGCCTGGTGGGAGGTGTTTGGGTCTTGGGAGCTGTTTCTTCATGACTTGATGCTGTCTTTGTGATAGGGAATGAGTTCTCACAAGACCTGGTTGGTCTAATGTGTGGCACCTTTCCCCTCCCCACTTTTTCTCACTTGCTTTTGCTTTTGCCATGTTACACGCCATCTCCTACTTAACCTTCTGCAATGAGTAAAAAGCTCCCTGAGGCCTTTCCAGAGGCCAAGTAGATGTTGGTGCTATGCTTGTACAGGCTGGAAAACCATGAGCCACTTAAATCTCTTTCTTTATAAATTACCTAGTCTCCGGTATTTCTTTATAGCGATGCCAGAATAGCTTAACATAGAAAATTGATACCAAGGAGAGGGGGCATTGCTATAAAGATACCTGAAAATGTGGAAACAGCTTTGGAACCTGGGTAATGGGCAGAAGTTGGAAGAATTCAGAAGGCTCAGAAGAAGACAGGAAGATGAGGAAAAGTTTAGAACTTCTTAGAGACTGGTTAAGTGGTGTGACCAAAATGCTGAGAGTGATATGGACAGTGAAGTCCAGGCTGAAAAGGTGTCAGATGTAAATGAGGAACTTACTGGGAACGGGGCAAAGGTCACAGGTGTTATGCTTAGCAAAGAGCTTAGCTGCATTCTGTTCATGCCCTAGGGATCTGTGGGAATTCGAACTTCAAAGTGATGATTTAGGGTATCTGGTAGAAGAAATTTCTAAGTAGCAAAGCCTTCAAGATGTGGCCTGGCTGCTTCTAACAACCAATGCTCAGATATTGGAGCAAAGAAATGACAGATTTGGGGTTTATATTTAAAAGGGAAGGAGAGCATAGAAGTTTGGAAATTTGGCAGCCTAGTCATGTGACAGAGAAAGAAAAAGCTTTTTTTTGGTGGGGGGAAAGAAATTAAAGTAGGCCATGGAGCAACCACTTTCCGGGGATATTGGATAACTAAAAGTGGGTCCAGTATAAATACCCAGACAGTGAGGAAGAGGCCTCAAAGGCATTTCAATGATATTCATGGCAGCCCCTCCCATTACAGGCCCAGAGGCTTAGGAGGGAAGAATGGGTTCATGAGCCAGGCTCGAGGACCCATTCCCCTGCACAGCCTTGGGATATTGCTTCTCACATCCCAGCTGCTTTGGTTTCAGCCTTGGTTCAAAGAGGTACAGCTCAGGCCAGAGTTCCAGAGGATGCAAGCCATAGCCCTGGTAGCTTCTACATGGTGTTAAGCCTGACGGTGCACAGAGTGCAAGAGTGTAAAGGATTTGGAAGCATCTGCCTAGGTTTCAGAGGATGTATGCAAAAGCCTGGGTGTTCAGATAGAAGCCTGCTGCAGGGGTGAAACCCTCATAGAGATACTCTACTAGGGCAGTGTAGAAGGAAAAGGTAGGATTTGGCTCCCCTCCCTGACCCCACAGAGTCTCCAGTGGGGAACTGCTGAGTGGAGCTGTGGGCAGGGGGCCACTGCCTTCTAGACCACAGACTAGTAGATCCATAGGCAGCTTGCACCCTGCCCCTGGTCAAGCCACAGGCATTCAATTCCAACCTGGAAGAGCATGTGTGAGGGCTGAACCCTGCAAAGCCACAAAGGTAGGGCTTATCAAGACCTTGGGAGCCCACCCCCTTGCACCAATGGGCCCTGGCTGTGGGACATGGAGTCCAAGGAGATTATTTTGTAGCTTTAAAAATTAATGATGACTTCCCTGCTGGATTTTGGGCTTTCTGGGTCCCTGTAGCTCCTTTCTTTTGGCCGATTTCTCCCTTTTGGAATAGTAATGTTTATCCCATACCTGTACTTCCATTGTATCTTGAATGTCAACACCTTATTTTGCTTTCAGAGGCTCATAGGTGGAAGGAACTCATCTCTAGATGAGGCTTTGGACTTGGAACTTGGGCTTTTAAGTGATACTAAAATGAGTTGAAACTTTTAAGGAGACTATTGGACATATATGATTGTATTTTTATTTTTATATTTATATATTTTTTTTAACTGGACTTTAGGTTCTGGGGTACATGTGCAGATCATGCAGGATTGTTGCATAGGTACATACATGGAAAGGTGGTTTGCTGCCTCCATCCCCTATATCTGGCATTTCTTCCCATGTTATCCCTCCCCAACCTTCCCTATCCCCACCCACCCCTGGCAACAGACCCCAATGTGCAATGCTCCCCTCCCTGTGTCCATGTGTTCTAATTGTTCAATACCCATCTATGAGTGACAACATGCGGTGTTTGATTTTCTGTTCTTGTGTCAGTTTGCTGAGAATGATGGTTTCCAGATTCATCCCTGTCCCTACAAAGGACATGAACTCATCATTTTTTATGGCTGCATAGTATTCCATGGTGTATATGTGCCACATTTTCTTTGTCCAGTCTTTCATCGATGGGCATTTGGGTTGGTTCCAGGTCTTTGCTATTGTAAAGAGTGCCACAGCGAACATACATGTGCATGTGTCTATATAACAGAACGATTTATAATCTGTTGGGTATATACCCAGTAATGATATTGCTGAGTCAAATGGAATTTCTATTTCTAGATCCTTGAGGAATAGCCACACTGTCTTCCACAATGGTTGAACTAATTTGCACTCTACCAACAGTGTAAAAGTGTTCCTATTTCTCCACATCCTCTCCTGCATCTGTTGTCTCCAGATTTTTTAATGATCACCATTCTAACTGGTGTGAGGTGGTATCTCAATGTGGTTTGGATTTGCATTTCTCTAATGACCAGTGATGATGAGCACTTTTTCATATGTTTGTTAGCCTCATATGTGTCTTTTGAAAAGTATCTGTTTATATCCTTTGCCCAAATTGGAATGGGTTTGTATCTTGTAAATCTGTTGTAGTTCTTTGTAAATTCTGGATATTAGCCCTTTGACAGATGGGTAGATTGCAAACGTTTTTTCCCATTCTGTTGGTTGCTGGTTCACTCTAATGATTTTTTTGTTGTACAAAAGCTGTTAAGTGTAATTAGATCCCATTTGTCTATTATAGCTTTTTGTTGCCATTGCTTTTAGTGTTTTAGTTATGAAGTCCTTGCCTATGCCTATGTCCTGAATGATTTTGCCTAGGTTTTCTTCTAGGGTTTTTATGGTGTTCAGTCTTATGTTTAAGTCTTTAATCCATCTGGAGTTGATTTTAGTGTAAGGTGTAAGGAAGGATTCTAGTTTCTGCTTTCTGCACATGGCTAGCCAGTTTTCCCAACACCATTTATTAAGCAGGGATTTCTTTCCCTGTTGCTTGTTTTTCTCAGGTTTGTCAAAGATTAAATGGCTGTAGATGTGTGGCATTGGTTCTGAGGCCTCTGTTCTATTCCATTGGTCTATATCTCTGTTTTGGTACGAGTACCATGCTATTTTGATTACTTTAGCCTTGTAGTATAGTTTGAAGTCAGGTAGCCTGATGCCTCCAGCTTTGTTCTTTTTGCTTAGGATTGTCTTGGCCATCTGGGGTCTTGATTTGGCTCTCTGTTTGTCTGTTATTGGTATATAGGAAGGCTTGTGATTTCTGCACATTGTTTTGTATCCTGAGACTTTGCTGAAGTTGCTTATCAGTTTAAGGAGATTTGGGGCTGAGATGATGGGGTCTTCTACATATACATCATGTCCTCTGCAAATAGAGACAGTTTCACTTCCTTCTTTGCTAACTGGATACCCTTTATTTCTTTTTCTTGCCTGATTGCCCTGGCTAGAACTTCCAATATTAAATTGAATAGGAATGATGAAAGAGGGCACCCTTGTCTGGTGCCAGATTTCAAAGGGAATGCTTCCGGTTTTTGCCCATTCAGTATGGTATTGGCTATGGGTTTGCTGTAAATGACTTTTATTATTTTGTGATACATTCCATCAGTACCTTGTTTATTGAGAGTTTTTAGCATAAAGAGCTTCTGGATTTTGTCGAAGGACTTCTCTGCATCTATTGAGATAATCCTTTGGTTTTTGTCTTTGGTTCTGTTTATGTGGTGGATTACATTTATAGAGTTGCATATGTTGAACCAGGCTTGCATCCTGGGATAAAGCCTACTTGATTGGGATGTGTAATCTTTCTGATGTGCTGTTGCATTTGGTTTACTAGTATTCTATTGAAGATTTTTGCATCTATTTTCATCATGGATATTGGTCTGAAGTTTTCTTTTTCTTTTTTAGTTGAATCTCTGCTAGGTTTTCATATCAGGATAATGTTGGTCTTATAAAATGAGTTCGGGAGGATTTCCTTTTTTTGAATTGTTTGGAATAGATTCAGAAGTAGTAGTACTAGCATTCTTTGTATCTGGTAGAATTTGGCTGTAAACCCATCTGGACCTGGACTTTTTTTGGTTGGTAGGCTATTAATTGCTGCCTCAACTTCAGCCCTTGTTATTGGTCTATTCAGGGTTTCAACTTCTTCCTGGTTTAGGCTTGGGAGGGTGCAAGTGTCCAGGAATTTATCCATTTATTCTGTATTTACTGGTTTATGTGCATAGAGTTGTTTGTAATAATCTCTAATGGTAGTTTGATTTCTATGGAATTGGTGGTGGTATCCCCTTTATCATTTTTTGTTGCATTTATTTGATTCTTCTGTTTTCTTTTTTATTAGTCTGGCTAGTGGTCTATCTATTTTGTTGATCTTTTCAAACAAAACAGCTCCTGGCTTTATTGATTTTTTGAAGGACTTTTTGCATCTCTATTTCCTTCAGTTCTGCTCTTATCTTAGTTATTTCTTGTCTCCTACTAGCTTTTGAAATTGTTTGATCTTGCTTCTCTAGTTCTTTTAATTGTGACATTAGGGTATCGATTTTAGATCTTTCCTCGCTTCTCATGTGGGCATTTAGTGCTATAAATTTCCCTCTTGACACTGCCTGAAATGTGTCCCAGAGATTCTGGTACATTGTGTATTCGTTCTCAGTGGTTTCAAAGAGCATCTTTATTTCTGCCTTCATTTCATTGTTTATCCAGTCAACATTCAGGAGCCAGTTGTTCAGTTTCTATGAAGTTGTGCAGTTTTGAGTTAGTTTCTTAATCCTGAGTTCTAGTTTGATTGCACTGTGGTCTGAGAGACTGTTATGGTCTCTGTTCTTTTCCATTTGCTGAGAAGTGATTTACTTCCAATTATGTGGTTGATTTTAGAGTAAGTGTGATGTGGTGCTGAGGAGAATTTCTGTGGATTTCAAATGGAGAGTTCTGTAGATGTCTATTAGGTTTGCTTGGTCCAGATCTGCATCCAAGTCCTGGATATCCTTGTTAATTTTCTGTTTCATTGATCTGTCTAATATTGACAGTGGAGTGTTAAACTCTCCCATGATTATTGTGTGGGAGTCTAAGTCTCTTTGTAGATCATTAAGAACTTGCTTTTTGTATCTGGGTGCTCCTGTATTGGGTGCGTGTAGATTAGGATTAGTTAGCTCTTGTTGTGTTGATCTTTTTACCATTATGTAATGCCCTTCTTTGTCTCTTTTGATCTTTGTTGGTTTAAAGTCCGTTTTATCAGAGACTAGGATTGCAACCCCTGCTTTTTTTTGCTCTCCATTTGCTTGATAAATCTTTCTCCATCCCCTTATTTTGAGTCTATGTGTGTCACTGCACATGAGATGAGTCTCCTAAATACAGCACACCAATGGGTCTTGACTTTTTATCGTTTGCCAGTCTGTGTCTTTTGACTGGGGCATTTAGGCCATTTACAGTTAATATTAATATTGTTATGTGTGAATCTGATCCTGCCATTTTGATACCAGTTGGTAGTTTTGCCCATTGGTTGGTGCAGTTTCTTCATTGCATTGTTGGTCTTTAACATTTGGTTCATTTTTGCAGTGACTGGTACTGGTTGTTCCTTTCCATGTTTAGTGCTTCCTTCAGGAGCTCTTGTAAGGCATGCCTGGTGGCAATGAAATCTCTGAGCAATTGCTTGTCCATAAAGGATTGTATTTCTCCTTCACTTACGAAGTTTAGTTAGGCTGGATATGAAGTTCTGGGTCAAAAGTTCTTTTCCTTAGGGATGTTGAATGGTCCCCACTCTCTTCTGGCTTGTAGAGTTTCTGCCAAGAGATCCACTGTGAGTCTGATGGGCTTCCCTTTATGGGTAACCCAACCTTTCTCTCTGGCTGCCCTTAGCATTTTTTCCTTCATTTCACCTCTGGTGAATCTGACAATTTATGTGCCTTGGAGTTGCCCTTCTTGAGGAGTATCTTTGTTGTGTTCTCTGTATTTCCTGGATTTGAATGTTGGCCTGCCTTGCTAGGTTGGGAAAGTTCTGGATAATATCCTTAAGAGTGTTTTCCAGCTTGGATTCATTCTCCCTGTCACATTCAGGTACACTGATCAAACATATGTTAGGGAGGCTTTGTTCATTTCTTTTCACTCTTTTTTTCTCTAATCTTGCCTTCTCATTTTATTTCACTGAGTTGATCTTCAGTCTCTCATATCTTTTCTTCTGCTTGATTGATTGGGCTGTTCAAACTTGTGTATGCTTTGTGAAGTTCTCATGCTGTGTTTTTCAGCTCCATCAAGTCGTTCATGTTCTTCTCTAAGTTGGTTAGTCTGGTTAGCATTTTGTCTAACATTTTTTTCAAAGTTTTTAGTTTCTTTGCATTAGGTTAGAACATAATCCTTTAGCTCAGAGAATTTTGTTATTACTCACCTTCTGAAGCCTACTTCTGTCAATTTGGCAGATTCATTCTCCATCCTGTTTTGTTCCCTTGCTGGTGAGAAGCTGTGATCCCTTGGTGGAGGTGAGGTGTTCTGGTCTTTGATGGTTTCATCATTTTTGTGCTGGTTTCTTCCTATATTCTTGGATTTATCTAGCTTTGATCTCAGAGCGCTGCTTGTAGTGGCAGTGTTTCCTTTGTCTGTCTGCAGAGGTGCTGCCGGGCTGCCATGGATTCAGTGGAGCTGCTGCGTATATTTCCTGTGTCTTTTGCTTATACTGGAAGATCAGACTCACCTCTGCAGTGGTGGCTGCTCTTCCTCCCAGTGAGGATTGTTCTGAGCTCAATTGTTCTGGGTAGAGCTTAAACTGATGCGCTGGCTGCGAAACTCTCATGCGAGAGGGCTTTGGTTTGCTGGGCTTTGTGGGGGAGGGACCTGCCTAGCTATTTCTCCTGATTCCCTGCTTTTAGTTCTTTCTGGGAGTGGATGGGTAGCTCTATCCCGAAGACTTTCTAGGCATTAGCCAATGTGTCTACTTTGTTCTGTGCCAACAGCCCATGACATCAGCTGGGTTTGCTGCTCGGCTCTGTTCAGGTAACTCGGGGCTGCTTTTCAGCCCAGCAAAGATCTCCTGTTCTGTGGGTTGCAGAGGGCTTGGGTGAAGCACTGTATCTGAACCAGAATCCCAGAGGGGGAGAGCCCCTGATCCTTCAATCAGTTGTACTCCACCCTGCCTAAGTTTGCCCTCTTTGGGTTACTCCCACTGTCCAACCAGTCCCATTAAAATGGACCTGGTACCTCATTTGGAAATGCAGAGATCACTCAGCTCTGTGTCTTGCTGGGAACTGCATTCCGGAGCTGCTTCTAATCAGCCATCTTTGAAACTCTTTGGATATGATTGTATTTTTCAATGTGAGAAGAGCGTGAAATCTGGAGGAGGCCAGGGGCAGAATGATATAGTTTGGATATTTGTGCCCATCCCAATCTCATGTTGAATTGTAATCCCTAATGTTGGAAGTGGAGCCTGGTGGGAGGTGTTTGGGTCACCAGGGCCATTCCCGCAAGGCTTGATGCTATCCTCACAATAGTGAGCATGTTCTCATGAGATCTAGTTGTTCTAAAGTGTGGCATCTCCCCAGCCCCAACCAACTGTCTTTTGCTCCTGCTTTCACCATGTGACCTCCCTACTCCCAGCTCTGCCATGAGTAAAAGATCTCTGAGGCCTCCCCAGAAGCTGAGCAGATTCTGGTACCATGCTTTTACAGCCTGCAGAACCATGAGCCAATTGAACTTTTTTTTTTTTTTAATAGAAATACAAGAATAGTCTAATACAGGGACTATTATGAAAAAATTATATCCCAACAAATTGGATAATCTAAAGGAAATGAATAAATTCCTAGAAAAATATAACCTACAATGATTGAATCTGGAAGAAATATAAATCTTGAAGAGATAAATAACAAATAAACTGAAGATTGAGATTAAAATCCTCACAAGAAATGAAAACCCAGGATCAGATGGCTTCAGTGCTAAATTCTACCAAACATTGAGCATTATTACCAATACTTTTTTTCTTTTTGACATGGAGTCTAACTCACTTTGTTGTCCAGGCTGGAGTACAGTGGCACAATCTCAGCTCACTGCAACCTCCCCCACACAGGTTAAAGTGATTATCCTGCCTCAGCCTCCTGAGGTGCTGCAATTACAGATGTGTGCCACCACACCTACTGATTTTAGTAGAGACAGGTTTCACTATGTTGGCCAGGCTGGTCTTGAACTCCTGCCTCAAGTGATCCACTCACCTCAGCCTCCCAAAGTGCTGGGATTACAGGTATGAGCTATTGTGCCTGGCCTCTTATTACCAATACTTCTTAAGCTCTTTCAAAAAATAGAGCTACATGGAATACTTCCAAATGTATTTTATAAGGCTAGCATCACCATGATACCTGAGCCAGACAAAGACACTGCAAGAAAAGAAAACTACAGGCCAATATCTCTGATGAACATTGATGAAAAGATCCTCAAAAAAAAAAAATAGGAAACCAAATTCAACAACACATCAAAAAAATTATACAAGACATATATGTGACTATGTGGGATTTACCTGGCAAGCAAGACTGGTTTAACATATATAGGTAATCAATCTGATACATCACATTAATAGAATGAAAGGTCAAAACTACATGATTGTCTCAATTGATGCAGAAAAAGCACTTTGCAAAGTTCAGCATCCTTTTGGGGTAAAAAGTCTTACTAGTTTAGGTAGAAGGCAAGTTTCTCAACGTAATAAAGGTCATTAATGAAAAACCAACCACTAACATCATAAGTAAGGAACAATTAAAAGCTTTTCTGCTAAGATCTAGTACAAGGCAGGGATACCTACTCTCACCACTTCTATTTAACATAGTACTGGAAGTATTAGCAAGAGGAAAGAAGGAAAAGAAATAAAACATATCTAAGAAAGAAAGAAGTAAAATTATCTGTTTGCAGATGACATGTTCTATATGTAGAAAACCCCAAAAACGCCACCAAAACAAACAACAAAACCAGAGAACTTCTAAATGAATTCAGTAAAATTAGAGGTTACAAATCAACATTTAAAAATCAGTAGTATTCCTATATACAAATAATAATCTCGCTGAAAAAGAAATCAGTAAATCAATCCCATTTAGGATAGCATCCAAAAAATAATACCCAGCAATAAATTTAATCCAAAAGTGTAAAGTTTTTGTACACTAAAAACTATAAAACATTGATTAAAGGAATTGAAGACACAAATAAATGGAAAGATATCCCATGTTCATTGATGGGAATAATTAATATTGTTAAAAATATCCATACTACCAAAGCAAAACACAGATTTAACACAGTTCTGGTCAAAATTTCAATGGCATTCTTTACAGAAATATAAAAAACAATCCTAAAATTGGTGTGAAAGTATAAAAAACTCCAAATAGACAAAGCAATAGTGAGAAACATCCACACTTCCTGATTTAAATAGTAATCAAAACACTATCATGCTGGCATAAAAACAGAAACATAGACCAAAGGAACACAGTAGAGATCCCATAAATAAATCCAAACATATATTGTCAACAAACTTTCAACAAGGGCACCAAGAAGATGTAATAGGGAACAGAGAGAAACTGAACTCTTACCTTTCACCACACAAAAACTCAAAATGAATTACAAACCTAAATGTAATAAGATCCAAAACCATAAAACTCCTAGAAGAGAACATAAAGAAGAAGCTCCTCAAAGGGACTTCCACCAATATGGCTGAATAGGAACAGCTCCAGAGTGCAGTTCCCAGCAAGAGCAATGCAGAAGGCAACTGATTTCTGCATTTCTGACTGAGATACCAGGTTTGTCTCAATGGGACTGGTTGGACAGTGGATGTATCCCAAGTAGGACGGACTGAGGCAGGGTAGGGCACTGCCTCACTCAAGAAGTGCAACAGGCTGGAGGACCCCCACCCCCACCCAGTGGAGGCCATTCCAGCACTCTGGTTCAGAGAGGTTCAGATACTATGCTTCTCCCGTGGTCTTTACAGCACACAGACCAGGAGATTCTCACTGGGCCTACAAGCACTGTCAATTTCCAGCACAAATCTGGATGGCCACTATAACTGGCACCTGGAACAGTGTTCTTCAAGACAGAGCAGACCATTCCCCTGAAAAAAGGGGGGATAAAGGCAGGAAGCTAAGTGATTTGGCTTGGCAGGCCCCCCACCCCCACAAAGACCAGCAAACTGAAATGCACTGGCTTGAGAGTTTTGCAGCCAGCACAGCAGTTTGAGATCAACCCAGGACAGTTGAGCTCAGTGGGGGAAGGGCATCCACCATTACTGAGGCAGTTCTAACCTTACCTATGTAAACAAAATTGCAAGGAAGTTTATGCAGCAGCTCAGCAACACCTCTGCAGGCAAACTATGACCAGACTACCTCCTTGCTGGGCAGGGTATCTCTTAAGAAAGGCAACACATCAGAGACTTAATAAATGAAGCCCCACGTTCCTGGGACAGAGCACCTGGGAAAAGGTGTGGTTGTGAGTTCCACTGCAGCAGACTTAAACGTCCCTGCCCAGCAGCTCCAAAGGGAGCAATGGAGCTCCCAGCAGAGCACTTGAACTCTGATAAGGGACAGACTGCCTCCTCAAGTGGCTCCCTGACTCCCATATATCCAAAGAGACACCACATACAGGAGAGCTCTGGATGACCTCTGGCAGGTACCCTTCTGGGATGAAGCTACCAGAGGAAGGAACAGGCAGCAATCCTTGCTGTTTTGCAGCCCCCATGGGTGATTCCCAGGCAAGTGGGGTCTGGAGTGGACTACCAGCAGTTCTACAGCAGAGGGACCTGACTGTTAGAAGGAAAACTAAAAAACAGAAAGAAATAGCTTCAACATCAACAGAAAGGATATCCACTCAGAAACCCCATCCGAAAGGCACCAACTTCAAAGATCAAAGGTAGGTAAATCCACAAAGATGGGAAGAAACCATTGCAAAAAGAATGAAATCATCAAAAACCAGAATGCCTCTCCTCCTCCAAGGAATCACAACTCCTCACCAGCAAGGGAACAAAACTGAATGGAGAATCAGTCTGACAAACTGACAGAAGCAGGCTTCAGAAGGTGGGTAATAACCAACTTCTCTGAGATAAAGGAACATGTTCTAACCCAAAGCAAAGAAGCGTAGAACCTTGAAAAAGGTTAGATGAAATGCTAACTAGAATAACCAGCTTAGAGGAGAACATAAACAACTGGATGGAGCTGAAAAACACAGCATGAGAACTTCACAAAGCATACACAAGTTTCAATAGCTGAATCAATCAAGCAGAAGGATAGCAGAGATTGAAGACCAACTCAATGAAATAAAATGAGAAGGCAAGATTAGAGAAAAAAGAGTGAAAAGAAATGAACAAAGCCTCCAAGAAATAAAGGATTTTGTGAAAAGACCTAACATATGTGTGATTGGTGTACCTGAATGTGACAGGGAGAATGAATCCAAGCTGGAAAACACTCTTAAGGATATTATCCAGGAGAACTTTCTCAACCTAGCAAGGCAAGCCAACATTCAAATCCAGGAAATACAGAGAACACAACAGAGACTCATCAAGAAGAGCAACCCCAAAGCACATAATCTTCAGATTGACCAGGGTTGAAATGAAGGAAAAAATGCTAAGGGCAGTTGGAGAGAAAGGTTGGGTTACCCATAAATGGAAGTCCATCAGACTTACAGTGGATCTCTCAGCAGAAACCCTACAAGTCAGAAGAGAGTGGGGACCATTCAACATCCCTTAAGAAAAGAACTTTCGACCCAGAATTTTATATCAGGCCAAACTAAGTTTCATAAGTGAAGGAGAAATAAAATCCTTTATGGACAAGCAATTGCTCAGAGATTTCATTGCCACCAGGCCTGCCTTACAAGAGCTCCTGAAGGAAGCACTAAACATGGAACGGAACAATAAGTACCACCCACTGCAAAAATGTACCAAATGGTAAAGACCAACAATGCAATGAAGAAACTGCATCAACTAGTGGGCAAAACAATCACCTAGTATCCAAATTGCAGGATCAAATTCATACATAATATTAACCTTAAATGTAAATAGCCTAAATGCTCCAATCAAAAGATACAGACTGACAAACTGGATAAAAAGTCAAGACCCATTGGTGTGCTATATTCAAGAGACCCATCTCATGTGCATAGACACACACATAGATTCAAAATAAAGGGATGGAAGATTTACCAAGCAAATGGAGAGAGAAAAAAAAGCAGGTGTTACAATCCTAGTTTCTGATAAAATGGACTTTAAACCAACAAAGACCAACAGAGACAAAGAAGGGCATTACATAATGGTAAAAGGATCAATGCAACAAGAAGAGCTAACTATCCTAAATATATATGCACCCAATACAGGAGCACCCAGATATACAAAGCAAGTTCTTAATGGTCTACAAAGAGTCTTAGATTCCCAAACAATAATAGTGGGAAGCTTTAACACTCCACTGTCAATATTAGACAAATCAATGAGACAGAAAATTAATAAGGATATCCATGACTTGAACAACACAGATCTGGACCAAGCAGACCTAATAGACATCGACAGAACTCTCCACCCCAAATCCACAGAATAAACATTCTTCTCAGCACCGCATCGTACTTACTCTAAAACTGACCATGTAATTGGAAGTAAATCACTCCTCAGGAAATGCATAAAAACAGATACCATAACAACCAGTCTCTCAGACCACAGTGCAATCAAACTAGAACTCAGGATTAAGAAACTCACTCAAAACTGTACAACTACATGGAAAATGAACAACCTGCTCCTGAATGACTACTGGATAAACAATGAAATGAAGGCAGAAATAAAGATGTTGTTCAAAACCAATGGGAACAAAGACACAACATACCAGAATCTCTGAGACACATTTAAAGCAGTGTCTGGAGAGAAATTTATAGCACTAAATGCCCACATAAGAAGCGAAGAAAAAGCTAAATGCAGGTGCAAGGCTGGGTCAACATATGTAAGTCTATAAACGTAATTCACCACATAAACAGAACCAAAGACAAAAACCACACGATTATCTCAATTGATGCAGAGAAGGCCTTTGACAAAATTCAACAGCCCTTTATGCTAAAAACACTCAATAAACTAGGTATTGATGGAATGTATCTCAAAATAATAAAAGCTGTTTACAACAAACCAACAGCCAATATCATACTGAATGGGCAAAAACTGGAAGCATTCCCTTTGAAATCTGGCACTAGACAAGGATGCCCTCTCTCACCACTCCTATTCAATATAGTACTGGAAGTTCTAGCCAGAGCAATCAGGCAAGAAAAAGAAATAAAGGGTATTCAAATAGGAAAGGAGGAAGTCAAATTGTCTCTATTTGCAGACAACATAATAGTATATCTAGAAGACCCCAGTGTCTCAACCCAGAATCTCCTGAAACTGATAAGCAACTTCAGCAAAATCTCAGGATACAAAAATCAATGTGCAAAAATCACAAGCATTCCTATACACCAATAACAAACTTAAAGAGAGCTAAATCAAGAATGAACTGCCATTCACAATTGCTACAAAGATAATAAAATACCTAGGAATACAACTAACAAGGATGTAAAGGACCTCTTCAAGGAGAACTACAAGCCACTGCTTAACGAAATAAGAGAGGACACAAACAGATGGAGAAACATTCTATGTTCATGGTTCGGAAGAATCAATATTGTGAAAATGGCCATACTGCCCAAAGTAATTTACAGATTCAATGCTATCCCCATCAAACTACCAATGACTTCTTCACAGAATGGAAAAAAATACCTTAAACTTCATATGGAACCAAAAGAGTGCCCACATAGCCAAGTCAATTCTCAGCAAAAAGAACAAAGCAGGAGGCATCAGGCTACTGGCCTTCAAACTATACTACAAGGCTAATCAAAACAGCATGGTACTGGTACCAAAACAGAGATAGAGACCAATGGAACAGAACAGAGGCCTTGGAGGCAACACAACATATCTACAACCATCTGATCTTTGATAAACCTGACAAAAACAAGCAATGGGGAAAGGATTCCCTGTTTAATAAATGGTGTTGGAAAAACTGGCTAGCTATGTAGAAAGCAGAAACTGGACCCCTTCTTGACAACTTAGACTAAAATTAACTCCAGATGTATTAAAGACTTAAACATAAGACCTAACACCATAAAAACCCTAGAAGAAAATCTAGGCAAAACCATTTAGGACATAGGTGTAGGCAAGGACTTCATGATCAAAACACCAAAAGCACTGGCAACAAAAGCCAAAATAGACAAATGGGACCTAATCAAACTCCACAGCTTCTGCATGGCAAAAGAAATGATCATTAGATTGAACTGGCAACCAACAGAATGGGAAAAAAATGTTTGCAGTCTACCCATCTGACAAAGGGCTGATATGCAGAATTTACAAAGAACTCAAACAGATTTACAAGAAAAAAGCCCATTCAAAAGTGGGTGAAGGATATGAACAGACACATTACAAAAGAAGACATACATGAGGCCAACAAACATGAAAAAATGCTCATCATCACTGGTCATTAGAGAAATGCAAATCAAAAGTACATTGAGATACCATCTCATGCCAGTTAGAATGGTGATCATTAAAACATCTGGAGACAACAGGTGCTAGAGATGATACACCATGGAATATTATGCAGCCATCAAAAATGATGAGTTCATGTCCTTTGTAGGGACATGGATGAAACTGGAAACCATCATTCCCAGCAAACTGACACAAGAACAGAAAAGCAAACACCGCATGCTCTCACTTATAGGCGGGTGTTGAACAATGAGAACACATGGACACAGGGAGGGGAGCATCACATACTGGGGTCTGTTGGGGGGACATAGGGGAGGGACAACACGGGGTGGTGAGTTGGGGAGAGAGAGCATGGGGAGAAATGCCAGATATAGGTGAAGGGGAGGAAGGCAGCAAATCACACTCCCATGTGTGTACCTATACAACAAACTTGCATGTTCTTCACATGTACCCCAAAACCTAAAATGCAATAAAAAAAAACAAGAAAAAGCTAAAATTGACACCCTATCATAATAATTAAAAGAGCTAGAGAAGCAAGAGAAAACAAATCCAAAAAATTAGCAGAAGACCAGAAATAATTAAGATCAGAGCAGAATCAAAGGAGATAGAGACACACACACAAAAAACCCTTCAAAAAAACAACAAATCCAGGAGCTGTTTTTTGGAAAAGATGAACAAAATAGACCACTAGCCACACTAATAAGAGAGAAGAATCAAATTGATACAATAAAAAATGATAAAGGGGATATCACCACCGATTCCACAGAAATACAAACTACCATCAGAGATTACTATAAACAACTCTATGCATATAAACCAGTAAATCTAGAAGAAATGGATAAATACCTGTACACTTACACCCTCCCAAGACTAAACTAGGAAGAAGTCAAAACCCTGACTAGATCAATATAACAAGGACTGAAGTTGAGGCAGCAATTAATAGCCTACCAACCAAAAAAAGTCCAGGTCCAAATGGAGTTCACAGCCAAATTCTACCAGACATACAAAGAGGAGCTGGCATCATTCCTTCTAAAACTATTCAAACAGTAAAAAAAGCAGGAATCCTCCCTAACTGATTTTATGAGACCAACATCATCATGATACCAAAACCTGGCACAGACACAATTGAAAAATAAAATTTCAGGCCCAATATTCATGATGAATATAGATGCAAAATTCTTCAATAGAATACTGGCAAACCAATTGCAACAGCACATCAAAAAGCTTATCCATCATGATGAAGTAGGCTTCATCCTGGGGATGCAAAGCTGGTTCAACATACACAAGTCTATAAACGTAATCCACCATATAAAGAGAACCAAAGACAAAAACCAAGATTATCTCAATAGATGCAGAGAAGCCCTTCGACAAAATTCAACAGCCCTTTATGCTAAAAACTAGGTATTGATGGAATGTATCACAAAATAATAAAGGTATTTATGACGAACCCACAGCCAATATCATACTCAATGGGCAAAAACTGGAAGCTATCCCTTTGAAATCTGGCACCAGACAAGGGTGCCCTCTCTCACCATTCCTATTCAACATAGTACTGGAAGTTCTAGCCAGAGCAATCAAGCAAGAAAAAGAAATAAATGGCATTCAATTAGGAAAAGAGGAAGTCAAATTGTCTCTATTTGCAGATGATATGATTGTATATTTAGAAGACCCCATCATCTCAGCCCCAAATCTTAAGATGATAAGCAACTTCAGCAGTGTCTCAGGATATAAAATCAATTTGCAAAAGTCACAGGCATTCCTGTACACTGATAACAGACAGAGAGCCAAATCATGAACAAACTCCCATTCACAATTACTACAAAGAGAATAAAATACCAAGGAATAAAACTAACAAGGTACCTCTTTAAGGAGACATACAAACCACTGCTCAAGGAAATAAGAGAGGACACAAACAGATGGAAAAACAGTCCATGCTTATGGTTAGGAAGAATTAATATCGTGAAAATGGCCACGCTACCCAAAGTAATTTATAGATTCAATGCTTTCCCCATCACGTTACCATTGACCTTCACAGAACTGGAAAAAACCACCTTAAACTTCATATGGAACTAAAAAGGAGCATGCAAAGCCAAGACAATTCTAAGCAAAAAGAACAAAGCTGGAGGCATCATGCTACCTGACTTCAAACTATACTATAAGGCTACAGTGATCAAAACAGCATGGTACTGGTACTAAAACAGATATAGACCAATGGAACAGAACAGAGGCCTCGGAAGTAACACCATACATCTATAACCATCTGATCTTTGATAAACCTGAGAAAAGCAATGGGGAAAGAAATCCCTATTTAATAATGGCATTGGGAAAACTAGCTAGCCATGTCAGAAAGCTGAAACTGGCCCTCTTCCTTACACCTTATATAAAAATTAACTCCAGATGGATTAAAAACTTAAACATAAGACCTAACACCATGAAAACTCTGGAAGAAAACCTAGGCAATACCATTCAGGACATAGGCATAGGCAAGGACTTCATGACTAAAACACCAAAAGCAATGGCAATAAAAGCCAAAACAGACAAATGGGATATCATGAAACTTAAGAGCTTCTGCACATCAAAAGAAACAATCATTAGAGTGAACTGGCAACCAACAGAATGGCAAAAAATATTTGCAGGCTACCCAACTGACAAAGGGCTAATATCTAGAATCTGCAAAGAATTAAAACAAATATACAAAAAAAAAATAACCCCATCAAAAAGTAGGCAAAGGATATGAACAGATAGTTTTCCAAAGAAGACATTTATGCAGCCAACAAACATACAAGAAAATGCTCATCAATACTGGTCATTAGAGAAATGCAAATCAAAACCATATTGAGATACCATCTCATGCCCATTAGAATGGCAATCATTAAAAAAATCTGGAGACATGTCCCATTTGTCTATTTTGGCTTTTGTTGCCGATGCTTTTGGTGTTTTAGTCATTAAGTCCTTTTGTACAGCAAAAGAAACAATCATTAGAGTGAACAGGCAACTAACAGAATGGGAAAAAGTTTTGCAATCTACGCATCTCACAAAGGGCTGATATCCAGAATCTACAAAGAACTAAAATAGATTTACAAGAAGAAAAAAACAAACCCATTCAAAAGTGGGCAAAGGATATGAACAGACACTTTTCAAAAGAAGACATATATGAGGCCAACAAACATATGAAAAAATGCTCATCACCACTGGTCATTAGAGAAATGCAAATCAAAACCACATTGAGATACCACCTCATGCCAGTTAGAATGGCGATCATTAAAAAAACTGGAAAGAACAGATGCTGGAGAAGATGTGGAGAAACAGGAATACTCTTACACTCTTGATGGGAGTGTAAATTAGTTCAACTACTGTGGAAGACAGTGTGGCAATTCCTCAAGGATCTAGAAATAGAATTTACATGTGACCCAGCAATCCCATTACCAGGTATACACCCAAAGGTTTATAAATAGTTCGATTATAAAGATACTTGCATGCATATGTTCACTGCAGCACTGTTTACAATAGCAAAGATCTGGAAACAACCCAAATGCCCATCAATGATAGACTGGACAAAGAAAATGTGGCACATATACGCCATGGAATACTATGCAGCCATAACAAAGGATGAGTTCATGTCCTTTACAGGGAAATCGATGAAGCTGGAAACCATCATTCTCAGAAAACTGATAGAACAGAAAGCCAAGCACTACGTGTTCTCACTCATAAGTAGGTGCTGAACAGTAAGAACACATGGACACATGGAGGGGAGCATCACACTCTGGGGTCTGTTGGGGGGTGGGGGGCTATGTGAGGCACAGTAGGGGTGGGGAGATTGGGGAGGGATAACATTAGGAAAAATACCTAATGTAGGTGACAGGGGGATGGAGGCAGCAAACCACTATGGCATGTGTAACAATCCTGCAAGATCTGCATATGTATCCCCAAACTTGAAGTAAAATTAAAAAAGGAAAAAGCTCCTCAACATTGGCCTTAGCAATAATCTTTTGGATATCACGTTTTCCTTTTCTTAAATTTGCTAATCCCTCACCCTAGTTCTCAGCCAATGACTTTACCCATTTTCTCAAATGAAAAACAGAAACAATCACATAAACATTCCATTTTCCCGGTACTCAAACTGCTTACTTATTTGGATCAGCAATTATAAACTTGGCCTCCTCTTCTGTGCCGAATTAAGGGATCCTTCCTGCTCCTATCAAAGACAAAACTTTACCTGAGTGATATGGATCCTGGTCTCTGTCACCATCCCAGTGACATTCCCTCCTCCAGACATCTTTCTTTACCTCACAATCACTTTGTATGTCTACTGGATTATTCCTGTCAGGGCACACACATGACCTGCTATATCTTGTCCTAAACCATAAAACCTCCTTTAACCTCGACATTCCCCACGGCTCATCCCCTCCTCAACCCATCACTTTGATCTCTATTCTCAACAACATTTCTGGAGTTACATTTGTTGCTTTTTTACTGCACACTCTTTTTCAGTCTACTCCTGAGTCTTGGTCCACCCTTTTCCCTGAAACTACTCTTGCAGTGGGATTAATGACTTTCATATGGCCAGTTCCCCTGGCCACTTCTTTGTATACATATATTTTTTAATTCTTTTTTTAAAAAATGAGGTAAAAGTCATTTACCATAAAATTTCTGTTTGTTTATAAATTAGCCAGTCTGAAGTATTTTGTTATAGCATTGGAAGGGAGTAAAATACTTAAATTTTATTTGTCTTGGGTTTCTTATATTTAACTGGGGATTTCATACATATACATCCGTGCATACATATATACACACACAAACACACACATACACCTTAGCATGACCGCTATTATTTTACTATCACGCACATTATTGTTGCTTTCCCAGAGGTGAATTCCACAGCAGTCCTATTTCTGTTAAACTGGAAGCTTCAAACAATTTTGTAGTTCTATCTCGGTTAAGATATTATTTTAGTTTTTTTAAACTTCTCTGGATGAATTTGGAAAAAAAAAAAAAAAAAAAAGACACCGGGAGGCTAATGACACAGTGGGAGTGAAAAACCTGTAATTTCTTAGAAATAATCATGAAAACCTAGTTTACCAGAAAGCCTTAGGAGAACCCAGGCACAGAACCCTGAAAATGATTTTATAGAATATAAGAAATCTCTGCACATCAAATATGTATGAGTCACTGCAGGAATAGAACAGTGCAATGTATTTTACCTTTAATATTGTTATTTCAACAATTATTTGGTGCTAATAAGCATGGGGAATCTTCATTAATGTTACATTTTACAGACAGAGGTTTAAAATTCTCTGTACATAATGTTTCAGTTGGCTGTCTCTGAATCAGGTGGGCAAAGAGAGAACAGCTCTCTCTGCAGAGGCAGGCAGGTGCACTGGTAGATGGCCCCATAGTATGTAGCGTGCCCAGATGAGACATGTGCCTTGAAGCCCTCTTTCTGTCAGTGGCACTTCCCTCCTGCTCAGTTCACCCTGGGCAGGATCCTGAGTGCAGTTGTCGGTTTAATATAATGTTAAAGCTAACCATTTCTAAAAGGATTATTTTAATTGTGACTTAAATAGTCACCATCATTCATAATCACAGTAAATGTAGATGGACTAGACTCACTGACTAAAAAACAAAATCCAGCTAGATATTGTTACAAGAAATACACCTAAAACATGAGAGCACTGAAAGACTGAAAGGAAAATAATTTTTCACAAAGCTACCAGGCAAATAATAACCAGAAGAAATTTGGGGTAGCCATATTATGATAAAAATGTATCTTAAGTTAAAAAAGCATTATTAAAGTCATTGCATAATAATTCAATTCACAAGAAAATAATTCTAAATGAGCATGCAT
Organism: Callithrix jacchus; assembly: GCF_049354715.1. Lineage (NCBI taxonomy): Eukaryota > Metazoa > Chordata > Mammalia > Primates > Cebidae > Callithrix > Callithrix jacchus. Next base: position 52,842,193 of record NC_133518.1, read on the forward strand.
CTAATAAAATACAGAAAGCACTACAAAGAGAAACTGTCAGATACATGTTCACAGTGTTGGATTTTAATATAACTTGCTCAGTTATTGATAACTGAAACATTCAAAATATTAGTAATGATAGAAAATATCTTAATAACATACTTAATAAGCTGAACTTAGTAGATACACAGAGAGCTCTCCCCTCCCTGACAACTGGGGAAAAGACATTCTTCCCAGGCTCTCATATAACATTTGTGAAAACTGACTGCGTGCTAGACAATTTAAGCCTTAACAAATGCCGAATAATTGGTTTCATATAAACTCTAGTATCTGACCACAATAAAATTAGTAGAAATCTGTAACAAAAATAAAGATTAAACATTTACACATGTGAGTAAATTTTAAAATAATACATTCTAAATAAATTATGGGTCAAAAACAAAATCAGTCATGGTATAAACAAATTCACTTTAGGCTGACAGCAAAGTGATAGATGCTCCAGCCTTGGAATGTTACAGTGTAAATTTATTTCAATATTTGAAAACATGCTATAATTCTGCAATGATGCATTTGAATTTTTAGGATTCATAAATAGAACATTCTATTTAAGAGAACTCTCTTGCTGTTATCTAAGATGTGAGAAGGGAGGGCAGTGTTCTCTGTGCTGTTCAAATTAAAAGAGTTCTTACATTTCTTTTTTCAAAGAGAAGGAAGTGGGGTGGCAGGAACTATTCATTTAGTTATTGGGTATCTCAAATGAAAATAACTTATATTTTCAATTTTTTCCATCTATTTCTTTCTATGCTGTATTTCCTTTCTAAATTTTATCATTTTGTTCAAGAATCAAAAGCCTTTTAAGTTTTTTAGGGATTCTCAAACATCATTTTAGTCCACATGCTTCATTTACAGGTTGTTTTGCCCAAGACTGAATTGGCAGTTGGGGACAAATAGGGGACTAGAGACCAGGTTTCAGGACTCTCAGGACAGTGTTGGGCTGGATTATGGTCCCTGGACATAGGAGTCCTAAAGGAAGGTTTCCTAAGGTTCCAGAATTTGAACTGCTTGGAGGCAAATCCCGAATATATGTTTGGCTGACTCCCCTGCTGATGAAAAACTATTAAACACCGAGGAAGCTCTTCCTTTCTCCCCTGCCCATTTCCTCCAAACTCAATCTCTCATCCTCCACATTCCTTTACTTACCTCTTGCTGTGCTTACCTTTCATTTATTAAAAAAATACATTTTATCACATCTACTTATTTGCCCATCAATTATAGACTATCTCAAAGGGGCTCTAAAGAATAGAGCCATATCTGCTTAGTTTTATAAGGATAATATAGAAAATGTCCTCACATGGAAGACAGTGTGGCAACCTCAAGGATCTAGAAATAGGAATATGATTTGGCCCAGCAAAATCCCATTACTGGGTATATACCCAAAGGATTATAAATCATTCTATTATAAAGACACATGCACGCATATATTCATTGTGGCACTGTTTACAATGGCATAGACTTGGAACCAACCCAAATGCCCATCAATGATAGACTGGATGAAGAAAATGTGGCACATATACACCATGGAATACTATGCGACCATAAAAAAGGATGAGTTCATGTCCTTTGTAGGGACATGGATGAATCTGGAAACCATCATTCCCAGCAAGCTAACACAGGAACAGAAAACCAAACACCGCATGTTCTCACTCATAAGTAGGTGTTGAACAGTGAGAATACATGGTTACAGGGAGGGGAATATCACACACTGAAGTCTGTTGGGGTGGGAGGCTAGGGGAGGGATAGCAGAGGTGGGGAGAATGGGGAGAGATAGCATTAGGAGAAATACCTACTGTAAATGACAGGGGGTTGGATGCAGCAAACCACCATGGCACGTATATACCTGTGTAAAAGGCCTGCACCTTCTGCACATGTACCCCAGAACTTAAAGTATAATTTAAAAAAAGAAAATGTCCTCACATTTTAAATATTATTTTAATTTTGAATTAATCCCATACTTATAGAAAAATTATAGGAATAGTATAAAGAACTCTTTTGTCCCCTAGTCTTTGAGAATAAGTTGCTACTCCAGTGTCCCCCACTCATACTTCATACACTTGTACTTCATACATTTTGTATTTCAGATATGTACTTTATTCATACAAATGTATTTCATACATTTTCTACAAATAAAAACACTCCTACATAACCACAGAACTGCCACAAAAATCAGGAAATTAACATTGATATATCTGATTCTGTTATCTTGTATATGGAAACATTCAGATTTCCCTCAATTGTCTAATACTGCCTTATAACAAAGCATTCAAAATAATTATGAGTTCCATTTACTTGTCATGTCTCTTTAGTTTCCTTCAGTGATCTGGATGTCCCTCAATTTGCATTGCTCATGCCTTTGGGATTTACCAGCTCTTACCCTTTGGTTATCCATCCTTTTATGTATTAGTCTAAATGATGACACTTCAAGAGTGCCTTTCATTATCTTGGGGTGTTATTAGAGAGCTCCACCTACACCAGTTCAAGAAGGTTCTCACTTCTCTTGGGTAAAAGCAAAGCCCTGATGGTAATAGGAGAAGGATCTTGCCACTTCCAGGTACCTGCTAGTGATTCTTCCTTGCAATCTGTTTCTGTTGTTCCTGTTGTACTGTAAGAAAGAAGGACTCCTCTTAAGGGAAGCAGCTTGTGAAGTGAGTTTCCAGTAGCTCAGAATACAATGCCTTGTCCCAAATATTTCCCTGCACCCCCATCACACTTTGTAAATCCCACCACTAAAGGGTACATTCATACAGCTGAAGAAATCACTTCTCAAAGCGGCTATTAGCTTCTTAGCATAAAGTTCAGGGCCTGCAAAGCTGAGCACAGTGAAAAGACTGAAGCCCCATAAGACACTCTAAGTGCTGGCTGGGATTCTTTACCAACTTTCTGGGTGGTACTGGGTGAGTGACTTTCACTTTTCAGAGCCTCAGTTACTTCATCTGCCACATAGAATAAATGATTTCTAAGGATTCCTTCAGCTCTAAATGTTCAGATTCAGTTGTAAGTGAGAGCTCAGAAAGACATCTGCTTATAGGTGATCAATAATCATTTGTTGAAAAAATGGTAAAAATGACTCAAAAGCCAGAAGAAAATCCTTTGTAAGTCATGCATTTCACTCTTTTTAAAAATAATATCTGAGTAATAAAATTATTTTTAAGAGCTTTCAGGCCAGGCGCGGTGGCTCACGCCTGTAATCCCAGCACTTTGGGAGGCCAAGGTGGGTGGATCACGAGGTCAAGAGATCGAGACCATCCTGGTCAACATGGTGAAACCCCGTCTCTACTAAAAATACAAAAAATTAGCTGGGCATGGTGGCGCGTGCCTGTAATCCCAGCTACTCGGGAGGCTGAGGCAGGAGAATTGCCTGAACCCAGGAGGCGGAGGTTGCAGTGAGCCGAGATTGCACCATTGCACTCCAGCCTGGGTAACAAGAGTGAAACTCCGCCTAAAAAAAAAAAAAAAAAAGCTTTCAATCATGAGTAGTTCTTGCTCAGGGAAAGAAGGGGAGAATAGAAGAAGACTTTTTAAAGAGTCTATTAAGTACCAGGAATGTTTTGTTTTTATTTCATCTTTGTGGAATTGCCTCTTATTTTTATATATTTTTTAAATTGATAAAAAATTCTATATAACGAAAGTTCTTCTTTCAAATGTATAGCTCTATGTGTTTTGACAAACTCCTTCAGTCACCTAACCCACACCTCAATTGAGACACAAACAATTCCATCACACACCAAAATTCCCTCATATCCTTTTGTAACTAAATCCTCCCTCTACCCCTTGGTGATGACTAACTTGTTTTTGTTCCTTCAGTTTTGCCTTTTCCAGGATGTCATATGAATGGAATCCTTCAGAATATAGCTTTTAAGAATTGGTGCCTTTCAGTAACATAGCGTCTTTGAGATTCATCTAAACTGTTGTGTGTATTATAATTTGTTGTTTTAATTGCTGATAGTGTTTCACTGTATGGATGTGCTTCAGTTGGTTTATCTATTCACAGCTGACTAGTATTTGGGTTGTTCCCAATTTTTGAAGATTGTGAATAAAGTTGCTGTATGTATTCATATGTAGGTTTTTGTGTGGACATATATTTTCATTTCACTTGGATAAATACCTACGAGTAGAATTTCTGGGTTGTATGGCAAGTGTATATTTAACCTGATAAGACACTGCTTATTGCTTCTCAGCCTTTTGGCTAAGATCAAGTGTGAAGAAACTGCTCCTGTTTTCCAAAGTGGCTGTTCCATTTTGCATTTCCACTAGCTGTGTATGACAGTTCTACTAGCTCCATATCCTGGCCAGAACTTGGTATTAAAACAAACAAACAAACAATGGCTGGGTGCAGTGGCTCCCACTTGTAATCCCAGCACTATGGGAGGCCAGGGCGGGTAGATCACGAGGTCAGGAGATCAAGACCATCCTGGCTAACATGGTAAAACCCTGTCTCTACTAAAAATAAAAAAATTAGCCAGGCATGGTAGCATGCGCCTGTAGTCTCAGCTACTTGGGAGGCTGAGGCAGGAGAACTGCTTGAACCCCGGAGGCAGAGGCTGCAGTGAGCCGAGATTGCACCACTGTACTCCAGCCTGGGCCACAGAGCAACACACACACACACACACACACACACACACACACAAACACACAAAGACAAATTTATGGCAAGCACTTGATATCTATTTTATGTGTCATATACACAATCATATGAGGTATGCAACATAAGTCCTGTTTTACAGTTGAGGAAACTGAGGGACAGATGTTAAGTATGCTAATGGCACTACATGGGGGGTTAGAGGGTGGTCTAGTCACTCAGCTCTCCAGGCCAGTCACTGTCTTCCTTTATAAATGAAGATATTAACTTCTGGAACAATCTCTAAGCTGATTTTTAATATCTATGATTTCTCAACAACCTGGAGACATTGCTAATGGTTTAATGGATACACAGAAGGTCATTATCATCTAATATTCATTACCCAAGCCCCCAAATTTACAAGGATTTTTAGGGCATCAGAACTTAAAAATATTTACTGATAAATGTTTGTGTATAAAATTAGTCCACCCTCTTTGCTGAATGCTAGTTTCTATCTCTGCCCATCACACTAAGAGTTCTGTTACTGGTGAGCTGTGACAAGGTAAACACAAAGTGAAAATGCAAAGTAAACTGACTTCATTAAAATGGCATTGCAAAACTTGTAGATGAGGGTTTCACATAGTGCATGCTGTGATTTGAATGTGTCCCCCAATGTTCATGTGTTGGAAACTTAATCCCCATTGCAGCAGTGTTAAGAGGCAGGAACTTTAAGAAGCAATTTGGTCTTGAGGGCTCTGCCTTATGCACGGATTAATGCTATTACTATGGGAGTGGGTTAGTTATTGGAGGAATGGGTTCCTGATAAAAGGATGATTTTGCCCCTGTCTCCTTCTCTCTTGCTCTTCTGCCTTCTGCCATGGGATGATGCAGCAAGATGGCCCTTACCACGATGTCACCAGATGATGACAACTTAATATTTGACTTCCCAGCCTCCAGAACTGTGAGTAACAAATATCTTTTCTTTATAAATTACTCAGACTGTAATATTCTGTTATAGCAACACAAAATGGACTAAGTAATGAAAATCATGTTGGAAACGTGTGCTGTCATTGATAAGAAAGGGCCTGAGCATTAGGTCAAGTAACTACTAAAAAACTGAAAAATCAGTAACAGTGACAACAGACTCTTCAAGTAGCATGATTTAAATTTTAGGAAATTGGAAGAAGACTTTGAGAAAATCAACAAAGTCCCCTAATATGTTCTGCAAAATGATCTTCTCTGGTTTTACTATGCTTGTTCCTCCATATCTCCCTGATCCCTAGACTTCTTCTGTCCTCTATTCACATTCTCTCCTAAGGTGGGTCATCTAGTTTCATGGCTTTAAATCCTCCCTTAAACTTTCACACTCGTCACTTCCCTCCTAAACTCCAGACTCATGTATTCAACTAACTACTTGACACTTCTCTGTGGCTGTCTAGTAGGTAATAATCTTACAACTATTGTGCCCCGTCAGATTCCTATTCTTCCCTCTAAAATATCTTAACACCACTCAGTCTTCCCCATTTCTGTTCATGTCACTTCCTATTCAGGTCAAAACCCTCTGAGTTATTTTTGATGCCTCTCTTTCTCTCACATTCTAGTAGTCTAGTTTCTTTCATAATCAGATCAATTAGTAGGACCTGTAACCAGGATCCCAACACTTCTCACCATTTCTACTACTACTCCGTTCCCCACCTGATTGATTCAGTCACCTCTCAATAAGTTTCCTGCTTCTACCCTCACTGCCCTACGGTCTATCGTCAGCTCAGCAGCCATCATGTCATCTTCTCGGAGAGACATATTCTGACCACCCTCTTTAAACTGTAATCTTTACCAATATTCTGTACTACTTATTCACCGTCTCTGCTTTTGTATTTTCTTCTTAGTACTTGCTACTTTCCAGCATGTTCTGCTTTTCCCTAATATTTTATGATTCATCAGTCACCCATTACAATATAAGGTCCACAAGAACAGGAAATATTTTCTTTTTCTTTTTTGAATTGATCCAACTGCCTAGAACAGTGCTTGGTGCATAGTAAGTACTCAATAAATATTTGTTGGATGAATGAGTACATATTTTGAAAGTCAAACAGGAAGGAATATGGTGATATCATACAATTTTATTAAAATATATATGCATCCTCTAGTATTCTAAGAATTAGCACATAGTAAAATTATAACCTAATTTTATAAACCCTGAGATCACTTTTATGCTGTTTTTCAAGATAAAACCTCAAATAAGTATGGTTTTCAGTATTTCTTATGATATTTTCATCCTTATTGCAAATGAATTGGCTTTATGGGGCCTGCACAATCATCTTTAGATAAAAATGACCTCTTATATTTCTGGGTGATTAGAAAAACGCCTTATTTTCTAAAAAGGAATTCTATGTAGAAGGGACAGTGTTTCTGCCTGTCTTTTTTCACACTTTGCACACCCAGGCCATCTGGAGTGAAACTGAAGTGTGCCCAGAGCAGCTGGAAGCCCCAGCTGCCCACAGAGGCCTCTGAGAAAGCCGACTCCAGAGGCCCTCAGCTCCTTGGAGGAGTAAGCACCAACACAGTGTTGTTCAGCAGATGCCACCGTCTGCCATGTAAGTTAAATAAGGCAGACAGCAGCGGCTGAGATTTTAGCCTCCTGTTCTAAACAATGTTTTAGCTTAACAGCGGAAATTGTTGAACATGTTCCCCCTCCTCCTAGAAAAACAAGCAATTTATCTTCAGGAAGGAGAAAAATCCCTTTCCACCAGTTCTGATGGGTCATCAAGTTTAAAAGCTCTCTTACCCTAACCCGTTAGAGAAAATAACAGAAAGTATTTTTCCCTTTCTCTGGAGCTTATTTACTTTGCAAACTGTTTGTCTGCCCAGAAGTGCTACAATAATGGCTACATATATATTTTTGTTTCTAGATTCATTAATGATGTGAGAAGTGTAAAACTCAAAGCAGAAGACTTTTGTTTGTTTTCAGGATTGCTTCCCCATTAGGCTTGGAGACCCCTGAAGGCAGAGGACCTGTTTGAGTTATCTTTGGACTCTTCACAGTCCTGGCACAAAATGGCACCGAAGTCATTCATTTAGCAAAAATTTTTAAACAATATTCCTGTCATGACACATTCAACAAATTTTTTTTATTTATTTATATTATTTTTAGAGACTGGGGCTTGCTCTGTCACCCTGGAGTGCAGTGGTACGATCATAGCTCTTTGCAATCTTGTACTCCCAGGCTTAAGCGATCCTCCCACCTCAGCCTGAAGGATAGCTGGGACTATAGGAATGTACCACCACAACCCAGCTAATTTTTAAAAAAATATTTTTGTAGAGATGGTGTCTTGCTATGTTTCCTAGGCTGGTCTCAAACGCCTAGCCTCAAGCATTCCTCTCATGTTGGTCCCCCAAAACACTAGGATTGTAGGTATGGGGCAGCATTCCTGGCTATAAGCAAATTTTTAATGAGCACTTAGTATGTGCCACATGCTGCAGATGTAGCCACAAGCCTCCAGCCTCACAGAACTCATATTAAACAAGTAAACAAATAAGGTAATTTTAGATTTTTTTCAGTGCTACGAAATAAAAACAGGGAAATAGGAGAGAGAGTAGAGAACAGGACTGTTGAGAAGAAAATCTGGAATCCCCAACAAGGTGGGTGGCAGAAAAGATATTTCTTAGGGATTTGGCACAAAACCCCACTTTTTGTTTTACCACCAGGCCCTGGAATTTGAATCACCATCTTCTGGACTGACTCAAATGCAGAGGAAGCCAGACCTGCCACTAACATTTGTAAGAGCCGCAAGAGCATAAATGGAGATCCACATGTGTATAAATAATTAGAGTGTGAATAAAGCTAACAAACTGTGTAATAAAATATGATCTACTCTTTAGCTTGACAAATCAACTTTTCAAACACTTGGAAGAACAAGTTTGCACTCAGGATTCTCAGACTCCTCCAAGTTCTGCACTGGCATGTGGAAGAGCTGTGCAAGCCAGCCCTTGGGTCCCTGATCCCCGCCTCCTGGCTTGTACCTATCTATTCTCAGCCTGGCTCCAGCTCCCATTGAGAGGAAGTTCTTGTACACACATGATACTATAGCCCCTATGTCTAATATTTATCTATACCTTCTGCAAACAGCCACTGTGTGACCACCCTTGGGCTTAGGGGTCCGCAAACTGACAACAGACAAAGGGAACCAAGGAAGAGGCTCACAGACTCTAGAAATGGGCATAGGTCCATGTGGGCAGAGACCTGTGGAATCCCGGGTAAGCAGGGTGTCTTAGTTTGCTTGTGCTGCTTAAATAAAATACTATACACTAGGTAATTTATAAATATTAGAAATATATTTCTCAGAATTCTGAAGGTTGGGAAGTCCAAGGTCAAGGTGGTGGTAAGTTTGGTGGGAGCTGCTTTCTCTGCTTCCAAGATGGTACTTTTTGCTGTATCTTCTTGAGGGGAAGAAAGCAGGACAAAAGGGGGCAATTATCTCTCTGAGGCCTCTTTTGTAAAGCTGTTAATCCATTCTGAGGGCTCTGCCCTCATAACTTAATCACTTTCCCAAAGTCACATCTCTTAATACTACCACAATGAGGATGAAGTTTCAATATGAATTTTGAAGGGGTCACATTCAAGCCATAGCGCAGGGCATGGCCTTGTAGAGGAAATGCAAGCTCTGGGTATGCAAGTCCCCTTTGCCCCATAAACTTCTTCCTTCATGGGAAGGGAAGGGACGTAGCTGGAGGATACCCCTCTACAGCACAGGTCCCAGAGCACCCTTCTTGCCTTGAGTTTAGGGATAGTATAGGTGGTGGTGGTAAGGCTACTTTTGCTCATTAAGAAAAGCGTATTTGATGGGGTGGGGCTGAGAATGACATTTGAATGGAAACTTGAATGATAAAGATGAGTCATCCATGCCAAGACCTGGGAGAAGGGCATTCCTAACTGAGAGAAGAGGAAATGCCCAGAGCTCATAAGCATTGTAGGGAAGAAACATCAATGGGAGTGGGTGGAGCCTAATTAAGAGAAGAATGGTAAGAGATGAGCTGAGATGGTCAGGCAGGAGCAGGGACCCTGAAGGTCAGGTAAGGGGGCTTGATTTTACCATGGGTGCAATGGGAAGCTTCTGAAGAATTGATATGATTTGAGTTCTGTTACAGCACAATCACTCTGGGTGCTGTGTGAAATGGATGAATAGCAAGGAGCTGCTGGCAAGGGCAAATCAACAGAAGCACCACTCAAAATCCCTCAGTACCCATTACATAAGGATTCTTGTGATTAATTATTCCCCAAATTTTAGAGCCAAGAAAAATCCGGCTCTCCTACTAAGAGTTGTAGATTAGAATTTCTGTTTCTAATCTACAAACAAATGCATGCAAATGCCTTTTCATGACAATTCCAACTTTATCATAAGGTCGACTACTGAGAAACCAGTAGGCAGGTTTCTCCTATTGTCTAGACCACCTGAAAGCGCATAGCTGAGTTTGCACTTATTTGCAGAGGAAACTGCTCATTTATCAGTCTGGCATCCAATCACAACTTTGTAGCTAACTACCTATATGTTTTCATAAACTTCTCTCACACAGTATAAATTTTAAATAAATAACAATAGCTATTACACATATAAGTAGTAATAACTCAAGAGACTGGTATCTGACTAGTGGTTATTTCACCAGTGTGTACTCTGGAGGTTTTGTTTTTTGATGTATGTACATTATAACTGCAGGGCAGGTCATAAGAAGATTTTAAATTCACATTAGCTTTGCTACCACTAAACTATGGGGACTGAGTGTTTCTAATTTACAAACAAATGTATGCAATGTCTTTATGATCATCCTGACTTTATCATAGGGTGGTTATAAAATATTTTAAGACATACGAAAAGGCATAAAGTATATTACAATGAATACCCATATATCTAACTCCCAGTTTAAGAAATAAAACATTAGCAAATACAGCTGAAGTTCCATGAATTCCCCTCCCAAATCATAGTCCCTTCCCACCCGCAGAGGGAACCTCTGTTCTGAGCCTGGTGTGTATCACCACCAAGAATTTAAAAAATACTTTTACTACACATACACAAGTATGTATCCCTTAAAAATGAGTAGTAGTACTGTTTTGTAGTATAAGAAGTAGTACTTATACCATTTACACTTTAAGTAAATGGTGTAAGTTTTTTCTTGGTTTTGCTAAAAATTGTTGATGTTTATGTCCTTTGATTCTATAGCTGATTGACTTTCACTGTGAGTCATTCCATCATTATTTCTGTATTCATTCTCCTGCTGAAGTTCATTTCCGGTTGTTTCTATTCCTCTCTTCATCCCCCTCCCCCAACACACATGCTTTTATTAATAAATCCACTGGAACTTTCTTGCATGCATCTCCTTGGATGTGTTATATCATAAAATAAACAGAGAGAAAATTGAGCTTTTCAGACACAGGTTCTACATTAAATCATTATTTTCAGATCGACTTACCATTGCTCATATTCAATCCTTTAGAATGGGTTCAAGATGGATATTTAATAGTAATGGAGCATAATCCAGAGAGGGATAGAGTGATTTTTAAAATCAAAACTACAGAATTAAAAAAAAATCCCTGTAGGGTAACAAGGAGCTCACCTAATTGAACACCGTCATTTTATGGACAAGAAAACCAATGCTCAGAGGGAGAAAGTTGCCTAGTAGTGAGCGCTGGGCTACCAGGAGCAGCAGATCCTTCATTGAGCCTCCACTGTGATGGACATGTGTACAAATCATACAAATAAACCCCTTGCTTTCCCTTCTACTCTCTAAGCCTCACTAAACAATGTGTCATAAAACATGGCCCACTTGATGAAGTCCTTCCTGGATGAATTACAACTGTGCTTCCTTGATCAATTCAAGCCACATTTTTTTTTTCATTTCTGAAGAGTCAATTTCACCTCAGCTTTACTGAAGTAGAAGTAAAGATCAGAAGATAAAACAATTTCTTTATCATGCATAACTAGAATAACTAGATTTGCAAAAGAAAAGTCATTAAAAATCACATAGAAAAAATATAAGGTTGGAAGAATTTCTCAAAGCAAGGATGAGTACCCATGCCTGGGAAACTATTCAGTTTCTTTGATTAAGACTAAATTTTAAAATCTGCATTTCATTTGGTGAGATTCAACAAGGACTTTTCCCTTGACCAAACTTTAAGCATGTTCCTCTGAGGCCTCTTCTTGACTAGGCCTGGTCCTGGCCTGCCGAGCCCGGTTCAGCAAGAATCCCCCGCCCTTGATACCCAACCAAATCCTCTTAGTAATTTCCCATCCATGACCCCTTCACCATGCCCATTGGTTATAAATCCCCAGCTGTCCCTACTGTATCCAGAGTCAAGATTAATCTGTCCCCTGCTGCAGTAGTCTTGAATAATGCCTTCTTTGCCTGTTTAATTATGTTTCATGCTTTTTTTCTTCAACAGATTCACCTCCCAATACCAAACTGTCACTGAGTCCTATATCCCAAACTGCCTGTGATTAGGATGGCCGTGTGTATCTGTTTACTGAGACAGTCCCAATGCATGCCTGACACAGAAGCACAATTACCAATGGCTGCCCAATCTACTCTCAGAAGTGCCTTGGTTTGCACAATAAATTGTCATCACACATATGAGGTGTGAAATTTACTGGCTCAAGACACTAATTAAGAAGAGGACTTGAAAAATGGTGCTACAGCAATATACACAGAACAAAAGAGCAAATTCATGAAACTAAAACACTCCCTTTTTCATAGTGTCTCCAGAGGCATAGTTAACATTTGATTCATATCACATTCTATCCAAATTAAGTCTTTCACCATAAATAAAAATGGGTGATTTTCACAAATTTCTCATTCAAATATATTCATACAATGCCTTTATTATGCCTCTTTTTTGGGAACTACAGATGGGTTTATTATAGAACATTGACCAGAAATGTGGCATGCATTCCAGAAAGAGAAGAGGGGGGAATGCGACAGAGAGGAGACAGAAAGAGACCAGGAAGGCCAATGTGGTATAGGCTTCAGGAAAACAGCTGAGATTGGGAATCGATACCTCATTCTCCAGAAATTGCATTAAAGGCATTAAAGGGCTGAAATGAATTTGCAAAACAATAACTGAGGCTGACGGCTGCTCTTGACAGAAGGGATGAATCAAGACTAAGCTGTGCTTTAGCACCTACTCTGGGGAGAAAGAACAACAGGGGAACTACTAAAGCTTCTCACCTAGAAATGCTGAGTTTTTAAATTGCTTTCTGATGCCAAAAGAGAAAATTCCTCATTAAGGTGGGGTTTGCTAAGTGATTTTGAGCAGTGGTTTGTTTGTTTGTTGTCACTATTTTCAGGTATTTGAAAACATTTGCAAGAGGCCCTTATTCTGCAGAGCTTTCTTAGGTCTGATGGAATGAAATGAGACTAACAACTGCACACTCAGTGAATGGGATCTCAGGCATGGGCTTTCAGACATAAGATGTGATGCAGGGAAGAGGGGAACAAGTGAGATGAGATCATCTCCAAAGTTTCCTCTAACTGAAAAGTCTAAGATTCTGCCATTCAGTGGACTCTCTACATGGGTTTGCTAATCCCATTTTGCAGAAGGAAAGAGTCAAACAAGGAGAGGTCAAGGACACTGAAGGGGACCAGGGGCCTCTTCATCAGTGCCCAGTATGTGACCCACAGGGTCAGACTGACAATTTAGAAAAGAGGAGCCAAGTCCATCACAAGGATGCTCTACTGAAACCTCATCACATGGAAGTGTGATGCCACCACAGCAGCATTGCATCACATGTGAGCTGGTGACACATGCAGAATCTCTCAGTCCACCCCAGACCTACTAAATCACAATCTGCATTTAACCAGACCCCAAGAGTTCAAGAAACACAGGCTCAGATTTTTCATTTCTCTGCTGATTAGTGATGTTGAACAGTGATTACCCTAAAAGTAGCAAGACTCTAGATACAACTGTGAACTAGCTTTGTAAAAAATATAATTTCAACTTCTATTTTAGATTCGGGGGATACATGTACAGGTTTGTTACAAGGGGATTTTGTATATGTTTGGGATATGAATGACCCCATCAACCAGATGTTTACTCTGTTGATAGTTTCTTTTGCTGCACAGAAGCTTTTTCATTTAATTAGGTTCCACTTGTCAATTTTTGCTTATGTGGCAATTGCTTTTGAGTACTTATTCATATATAAGTTCCCAAGGCTGATATCCAGAACGGTGTTTCCTAGGTTTTCTTCTAGAATTCTTTTTTTTTTTTTAATTTTTTATTGGATTTTAGGTTTTGGGGTACATGAGCAGAGCATGCAAGACAGTTGCATAGGTACACACATGGCAGTGTGCTTTGCTTTTCTTCTCCCCTTCACCCACATTTGGCATTTCTCCCCAGGCTATCCCTCCCCACCTCCCCCTCCCACAGGCCCTCCCCTTTTCCCCCCAATAGACCCCAGTGTTTAGTACTCCCCTTTCTGTGTCCATGTGTTCTCATTTTTCATCACCCACCTATGAGTGAGAATATGCGGTGTTTCATTTTCTGTTCTTGTGTCAGTTTGCTGAGGATGATGTTCTCCAGATTCATCCATGTCCCTACAAACGACACAAACTCATCATTTCTGATTGCTGCATAATATTCCATGGTGTATATGTGCCACATTTTTCCAATCCAGTCTATTATCAATGGGCATTTGGGTTGATTCCAGGTCTTTGCTATTGTAAACAGTGCTGCAATGAATATTCGTGTACATGTGTCCTTATAATAGAACGATTTATAGTCTTTTGGATATATACCCAGTAATGGGATTGCTGGGTCAAATGGAATTTCTATTTCTAAGGCCTTGAGGAATCGCCACACTGTCTTCCACAATGGTTGAACTAATTTACACTCCCACCAACAGTGTAAAAGTGTTCCTTTTTCTCCACATCCTCTCCAGCATCTGTTGTCTCCAGATTTTTTAATGATCGCCATTCTAACTGGCGTGAGATGGTATCTCAATGTGGTTTTGATTTGCATCTCTCTGATGACCAGTGACAATGAGCATTTTTTCATATGATTGTTGGCCTCATATATGTCTTCTTTCGTAAAGTATCTGTTCATATCCTTTGCCCACTTTTGAATGGGCTTGTTAGTTTTTTTTCCTGTAAATCTGTTTGAGTTCTTTGTAAATTCTGGATATCAGCCCTTTGTCAGATGGGTAGACTGCAAAAATTTTTTCCCATTCTGTTGGTTGCCGATTCACTCTAGTGACTGTTTCTTTTGCCGTGCAGAAGCTGTGGAGTTCCATTAGGTCCCATTTGTCTATTTTGGCTTTTGTTGCCAATGCTTTTGGTGTTTTGTTCATGAAGTCCTTGCCTACTCCTATGTCCTGGATAGTTTTGCCTAGATTTCCTTCTAGGGTTTTTATGGTGCCAGGTCTTATGTTTAAGTCTTTAATCCATCTGGAGTTAATTTTAGTGTAAGGTGTCAGGAAGGGGTCCAGTTTCTGCTTTCTGCACATGGCTAGCCAGTTTTCCCAACACCATTTGTTAAACATGGAATCCTTTCCCCATTGCTTGTTTTTATCAGGTTTATCTAAGATTGTATAGTTGTAGATATGTTGTGTTGCCTCCGGTGCCTCTGTTTTGTTCCATTGGTCTATATCTCTGTTTTGGTACCAGTACCATGCTGTTTTGATTACTGTAGCCTTGTAGTATAGTTTGAAATCTGGTAGTGTGATGCCCCCCGCTGTGTTCTTTTTGCTTAGAATTGACTTGGCTATGCGGGCTCTCTTTTGGTTCCATATGAAGTTCATGGTGTTTTTTTCCAGTTCTGTGAAGAAAGTCAATGGTAGCTTGATGGGGATAGCGTTGATTCTGTAAATTACTTTGGGCAGTATAGCCATTTTCACGATATTAATTCTTCCTAACCATGAACAGGGAATGTTTCTCCATCTGTTTGTGTCCTCTCTGATTTCGTTGAGCAGTGGTTTGTAGTTCTCCTTGAAGAGGTCTCTTACGTTCCTTGTGAGTTGTGTTCCAAGGTATTTTATTCTTTTTGTAGCAATTGCGAATGGCAGTTCGTTCTTGATTTGGCTTTCTTTACGTCTGTTATTGGTGTAGACGAATGCTTGTGATTTTTGCACATTGATTTTATATCCTGAGACTTTGCTGAAGTTGCTTATCAGTTTCAGGAGTTTTTGGGCTGAGGCGGTGGGGTCTTCTAGGTATACTATCATGTCGTCTGCAGATAGAGACAATTTGGCTTCCACCTTTCCTATTTGAATACCCTTTATTTCTTTTTCTTGCCTGATTGCTCTGGCTAGAACTTCCAGTACTATATTGAATAGGAGTGGTGAAAGAGGGCATCCTTGTCTAGTGCCAGATTTCAAAGGGAATGCTTCCAGTTTTTGCCCATTCAGTATGATATTGGCTGTTGGTTTGTCATAAATAGCTTTTATTACTTTGAGATACGTTCCATCGATACCGAGTTTATTGAGGGTTTTTAGCATAAAGGGCTGTTGAATTTTGTCAAATGCCTTCTCTGCGTCAATTGAGATAATCATGTGGTTTTTGTTTTTGCTTCTGTTTATGTGGTGAATTACGTTGATAGACTTGCGTATGTTGAACCAGCCTTGCATCCCCAGGATGAATCCTACTTGATCATGATGAATAAGTTTTTTGATTTGCTGTTGCAATCGGCTTGCCAATATTTTATTGAAGATTTTTGCATCTATGTTCATCATGGATATTGGCCTGAAGTTTTCTTTTCTCGTTGGGTCGCTGCCAGGTTTTGGTATCAGAATGATGTTGGTCTCATAAAATGATTTGGGAAGGATTCCCTCTTTTTGGATTGTTTGAAATAGTTTTAGAAGGAATGGTACCAGCTCCACCTTGTGTGTCTGGTAGAATTCGGCTGTGAACCCGTCTGGACCTGGGCTTTTTTTGTGTGGTAGGCTCTTAATTGCTGCCTCGACTTCAGACCTTGTTATTGGTCTATTCATAGTTTCAGCTTCCTCCTGGTTTAGGCTTGGGAGGACACAGGAGTCCAGGAATTTATCCATTTCTTCCAGGTTTACTAGTTTATGCGCATAGAGTTGTTTGTAATATTCTCTGATGATGGTTTGAATTTCTGTGGAATCTGTGGTGATTTCCCCTTTATCATTTTTTATTGCATCTATTTGGTTGTTCTCTCTTTTCTTTTTAATCAATCTGGCTAGTGGTCTGTCTATTTTGTTGATCTTTTCAAAAAACCAGCTCTTGGATTTATTGATTTTTTGAAGGGTTTTTCGTGTCTCAATCTCCTTCAGCTCAGCTCTGATCTTAGTTATTTCTTGTCTTCTGCTGGGTTTTGAGTTTTTTTGATCTTGCTCCTCTAGCTCTTTCAATTTTGACGATAGGGTGTCAATTTTGGATCTCTCCATTCTCCTCATATGGGCACTTATTGCTATATACTTTCCTCTGGAGACTGTTTTAAATGTGTCCCAGAGGTTCTGGCACGTTGTGTCTTTGTTCTCATTGGTTTTGAAGAACTTCTTTATTTCTTCCTTCATTTCATTGATTACCCAGTCAACATTCAAGAGCCAGTTGTTCAGTTTCCATGAAGCTGTGCGGTTCTGGGTCGGTTTCTGAATTCTGAGTCCTAACTTGATTGCACTATGGTCTGAGAGGCTGTTTGTTATGATTTCAGTTGTTTTGCATTTGTTGAGCAGTGCTTTACTTCCAATTATGTGGTCAATTTTAGAGTAGGTGTGATGTGGTGCTGAGAAGAATGTGTATTCTGTGGATTTGGGGTGGAGAGTTCTGTAAATGTCTACCAGGTCTGCTTGCTCCAGGTCTGAGTTCAAGCCCTGGATATCCTTGTTGATTTTCTGTCTGGTTGATCTGTCTAGTATTGACAGTGGAGTGTTAAAGTCTCCCACTATTATTGTGTGGGAGTCTAAGTCCTTTTGTAAGTCATTAAGAACTTGCCTTATGTATCTGGGTGCTCCTGCATTGGGTCCATATATGTTTAGGATCGTTAGCTCTTCTTGTTGTATCGATCCTTTTACCATTATGTAATGGCCTTCTTTGTCTCTTTTGATCTTTGTTGCTTTAAAGTCTATTTTATCAGAGATGAGAATTGCAACTCCTGCTTTTTTTTGCTTTCCATTAGCTTGGTAAATCTTCCTCCATCCCTTTATTTTGAGCCTTTGTGTATCCTTGCATGTGAGATGGGTTTCCTGGATACAGCACACTGATGGGTTTTGGCTTTTTATCCAATTTGCCAGTCTGTGTCTTTTGATTGGTGCATTTAGTCCATTTACATTTAGGGTTAATATTGTTATGTGTAAATTTGATATTGCCATTTTGATGCTAAGTGGCTGTTTTGCCTGTTAGTTGTTGTAGATTCTTCATTATGTTGATGCTCTTTAGCATTCAGTGTGATTTTGGAATGGCTGGTACTGGTTGATCCTTTCTATGTGTAGTGCCTCTTTTAGGAGCTCTTGTAAAGCAGGCCTGGTGGTGACAAAATCTCTGAGTACTTGCTTGTTCGCAAAGGATTTTATTTTTCCTTCACTTCTGAAGCTCAGTTTGGCTGGATATGAAATTCTGGGTTGAAAGTTCTTTTCTTTAAGAATGTTGAATATTGGCCCCCACTCTCTTCTGGCTTGTAGTGTTTCTGCCGAGAGATCTGCCGTGAGTCTGATGGGCTTCCCTTTGTGGGTGACCCGACCTTTCTCTCTGGCTGCCCTTAGTATTCTCTCCTTTATTTCAACCCTGTTGAATCTGACGATTATGTGCCTTGGGGTTGCTATTCTTGCGGAATATCTTTGGGGTGTTCTCTGTATTTCCTGCAATTGAGTGTTGGCCTGTCTTGCTAGGTGGGGGAAATTTTCCTGGATGATGTCCTGAAGAGTATTTTCCAGCTTGGATTCATTCTCTTCGTCCCCTTCTGGTACACCTATCAAACGTAGGTTAGGTCTTTTCACATAGTCCCACATTTCTTGGAGACTTTGTTCATTCCTTTTTGTGCTTTTTTCTCTAATCTTGGTTTCTCATTTTATTTCATTGAGTTGGTCTTCGACTTCAGATATTCTTTCTTCTGCTTGGTCAATTCGGCTATTGAAACTTGTGCTTGCTTTGCGAAGTTCTCGTATTGTGTTTTTCAGCTCCTTTAATTCATTCATATTCCTCTCTAAGTTATCCATTCTTGTTATCATTTCCTCGAATCTTTTTTCAAATCTTTTTTCAAGGTTCTTAGTTTCTTTGCATTGATTTAATACATGATCTTTTAGCTCACAAAAGTTTCTCATTATCCATCTTCTGAAGTCTAATTCCGTCATTTCGTCACAGTCATTCTCCGTCCAGCTTTGTTCCCTTGCTGGTGAGGAGTTTTGGTCCTTTCTAGGAGGCGAGGTGTTCTGGTTTTGGGTGTTTTCCTCCTTTTTGCACTGGTTTCTTCCCATCTTTGTGGATTTGTCCGCTGGCCGTCTGCGCAGTTGCTGACTTTTTGATTGGGTCTCTGAGTGGACACCCAGAATGTTGATGATGAAGTATTTCTGTTGCTTGGTTTTCCTTCTACCAGTCTAACCCCTTCGCTGTACGACTGCTGAGGTCCGCTCCAGACCCTGCTTGTCTGGGGTGCACCTCTAGCAGCTGTGGCACAGCGAGGGATGCTACCAGTTTCTTTTTCTGCTATCTTTGTCCCAGGATGATGCCTGCCTAATGTCAGTCTTTTGGATATAGAGGGGTCAGGGAGTTGCTTGAGGAGACAGTTTGTACTTTATAGGAGCTTAATTGCTGAGCTGTGAGCTCTGTTGTTCAATCAAGGCTGTTAGGCTGCTAAGTTTGATTCTGCTGCAACTGAGCTCATTTAAAAAACCCTTTTTTTTCTCAAATGCTCTGTGTTGAGGGGTTTGGGCTTTATTTTTGGATGTCCGTTGAGGTCCTGCCCAGCTAGGACGCAGACTAGCCACTGTTTGCCTGCCGAGGCTCCGCCCTGCTGTTGTGAGGCTCGCCCTGGCTCTGCTGTTCTGCTGTGTTCTCCGCCACACCCTGCGGCAGAGTCTCTCTGTTGTAGCGGGTTGCCTCGGCAATGGCAGGCTGCGTCAGCAGTGGGCGTGTATCTCAGTAGGGACGGGTTGCCTCGGCAACGGCAGGCTGCGTCAGCAGTGGGCGTGTATCTCAGTAGGGACGGGTTGCCTCGGCAACAGCTGGCTGCGTCAGCAATGGGCGTGTATCTCAGTTGGGGCGGGTTGCCTCGGTAATGGTGGACGCCCCTCCTCCTCAGAGCGTCTCGGGCCGTCTGCATGGGGCTTGTTTGAAATCGCGGTTTTGATCGTCCCACTGGGCCACCCCTAACGCTCTGTCCCTGCAAACCCCCGGGGTGGCCCACTGTCCAAGTGTAGCTCAGTCTCAAGTCCAGCCCTCTCACATCTCTGGTTGCCAGTTCAACGGGGCACCCGGACAAGCGCGCCCTTGGGGAGCGCTGGGTAGGGCCGGCTGCCGCCACCCCGGCTGCCGGCTTCGCCGGGCGGAGGTTCTGCCTGGCGTTCTGCATCTCCTCCTCACTTGGGAATTTCCCCATTCTGTGGGCAACAAAGATCAGTCTGGAAATGCAGCTCAGACTCACCTCTTCGTGGACAC
Source organism: Callithrix jacchus (assembly GCF_049354715.1). NCBI lineage: Eukaryota > Metazoa > Chordata > Mammalia > Primates > Cebidae > Callithrix > Callithrix jacchus. The sequence continues at coordinate 52,862,381 of NC_133518.1, forward strand.
AACGAAAGCTCCAATCCTGGGTTGTTCTCACAGCGCCATCTTGAGTCAAGTCCCTTCTTCTAGAATTCTTATAGTTTGAGGTCTTATATTTAAATCTTTAATCCATCTTTAGTTAATTTTTATGTATGGTAAAAGGAAGGGATCCTGTTTTATCTTCTGTTTATGGCTAGCCACTATTCTAGCACCTTTATTGAATAGGGAGTCCTTTCCCTGTTGCTTATTTTTTGAAGACTTTGTCAAAGATTAGATGTCTGTAGGTGTGAGGCTTATTTCTGGGTACTTTGTTCTGTTCCATTGGTCTATGTGTCTGTTTTTGTACCAGTGTCATGCTGTTTTGGCTATGTAGCCTGATAGTACAGTTTGAAGCTTGGTAATGTGATACCTCTGCCTTAGTTCTTTTTGCTTAGGATTTCTTTGGCTATTTGGGCTCTTTTTTAGTTCCATGTGAATTTTATAATAGTTTTTTTCTAATTCTGTGAAAAAAAATTATCTTGGTCATTTGATAGGAGTAGCATTGAATTTGTAGATTGCTTTAGGTAGTATTGCCATTTTAATGATATTGATTCTCCCAATTCATGAGTATGGAATGTTTTTCTATTTATTTGTGTCATCTATAATTTCTTAGCAGTGTCTAGTAGTTCTCCTTATAGAGATCTTTCACCTCCTTGGTTAGATATATTCCCAGGTATTTTATTTTTTGTGTGGCTATTGTAAATGGGACTGCCTGATGAACTAGCATTGACAGAGAATTCTGACATTCTTATAGGATCAGGTCAGCTTTCTAAGCTGGGAGACATTGTTTCCCATACAGCATCCTCTACTGAAGTACTAAGCTTTCTTTTCTATGATATGAGTTTAAATCTGGTAAATGTGCTATAAAAGAAGCCACCATCAATTTCAGGCTATAGCTCTCTTCCCTTCTCTCTCTTTCCCTCCTCTCCCCTATCTCTGGAGGATAGATCTGCATTAATAGTAATTTTGATTTTCAAGACACTGTTAGTATTAATCGGGATACTGTTCTTAAGAGGAGAACACCAGCCTGGCATGTAACAGAGATGATGAGTCACACTTTTGTTTGGTGGTTTGCTGGATCTGCTTGTCCACATTTGCTCCTGACTTCTAATTCTGCATTCGCTAGAATTCTCTTTGCTTAATTAAGCAGGAAACCATTTTCTCTTTAATTTGGGTACTACTATATTGTAATTTTATTTTACTGATGATCTGACTAGAAAGGGACAACCAAGCATAAACCTATGGTAACATTTTAATTTTTCTTTTATTTTCTTTGTATCTGTGGAAGATATTGCAGAAATCATTTGGTGTAAAACAGTTTTGATAAGGGCTAACATATGGGCAATCCTGGGGAAGAAACAAAAAGAAATCACAGGCTTTATGTTGAGCCATATAGAATTGCCATTTTTACTGGTTAAAAACAACTAAATTATGGGCAATTTCATATATTTCAGACTAATTCAAATATTTTAAATTAGAATTTCTTGACTTAAGAAAAGTTGAGAAAATAGTGCTATTTGTGGCGACTGGGTTATTTTACTTGGAGACTTGTTTTTATGAAATTGAAAAGAAATGTTTTCAGAGGCTAGGTAACCATCTTTGTATTCTAAGCCACCGTAAAGAATAGTATATTAGAAAGTAAGGTTCAGTTATAGATTCAGCATGAATGTATGTGTCCGTGAAGAAGATTTATTTTTTGCAGGTGTGAAAGAAATATTTAAATGGTGCTAGACTTTGACACCTATTTACTACTCACCAAAACTACGGAAAGTTTCTTTTCTACTTTTTGTCACGGTCAGGTAAACTCTGATAGGAGTAAGAAGAGAAGAGATTTCCCCTACAGACCCACCACCAAGTTAACTCTAGTTGCAATGTGGGGGAGTATTTGAATATTTCAAAGCAAAGTAGTCCCTTTTTGGTTAATTATTACAGTTATTCTGTAAGCATGCTGAATTTCCGTGGCACTCTGGGCATAATTCTAAGACAACCTGAATCAGTGTCATTGTGTGTTTCAATGTCTGTTTCTCCCATACCAGCCCACTATCACACTTTGAGTAGTAAGGTAGGAATCATGCTTATTTGTAATGATGTACCTAGTGCCTTTAAGGGAGCTTAGCACACAGTAGGCATTAGTAACTATTTCTTTCTAATATAAAAGTTTGTTGAATAAATGATGACTTAATAACAAGTCACAGCAAAAATTGAAGTACCATATTGAAAATCTTTGTGGAGTATGGAAATCAATTTGGCAATAAGTAAGAATCCTGTGAACTAGTAATTATAAAAAAAAAAGGTCACAACTATGAACTAGAAATTACAAGTTATTTATCTTAGTCTGAAATTTGAAAATAGCATTAGGTAAAAAAATGTTTATGTCAACATTATATATGAGTTATAAAACTGAAAACAACCCAAAAACCCGAGTACAATATTATAGAGAAATTAATTATTTTTTGGAATATTTAATAACATTGGAAAATGCTCAAGAAAGGTGGGTCAAAAAAATGATATTAATGTCTTGCTTACATTAGTTCACTTAGCATTACATCACAAGAATGTCCTAAGTTATTGAAATTTCTACCAAAATAGTTTTTGTAATGGTTGTAGAATATACCATTGGATGTAAGTATTGTAAATTATCAACTCTTTTATAAATATACACATACACACATTTACACACACATACTACACAATGACAGATGGGTGAGATCGTATTATGCCTATTGTGCTATATATTCCTTTTCTCTGTTAACAATATACTCTAGAGAGCTCACCACATAAGCATGTGCAGATCTTCCTCACTTCTTTTTAGTGCCAGGAGAGTATGCCTTTGCAGAGATATATGTTGATTTTATCAATAAACAACTCTTATTGATAATTTTAGGCTATTTACAGCTTTCGTTATTAAGAATATCCTGTCAATACATACCTTTGATATATGTTTTTGTACATGTATACAAGCATTTATGTAGCATAAATTCTGAAATTTGCTGAATTAAAGAGAATTTTCACTTAAAAAATTTGGACATTGCCAAATTGCTCTCCAAATTATCACACTAATTAACATTCTCTTCAACTCCCTGTGAAAGTAACTCCTTCATTTTAAAATGGAAATAGTACATGGGATATATTGTGGTTGTGTATTTGGGACTGAAATAGAGCTCAAGAACTCCAGTGATACCATGGCACAACTAAATTAGGTCTCCCTCCCTCCTTCCCTATCTCACTTCCCACCTCATCTTCCTCTTCATCTTCCTTCAATTTTTCTTTTTTTACTTCCCTCTTCCCCTGTTCCTCCTTTCTTTCCCATTATTATACCTTGTTATTTAATCTAAAGGGAGAAGACAGAAGAAAAATTAGACTGAAGAATCTGAAGAAAGCAGGAAATGGGCTTAAGCTGGAAGCAGATTGCTGGGAGTACATGGAAATCTGCAGGATGGAGCAAGTCAGACATACTCAGGAGGACAGTATGGATAGGATTTTCTCATCTGGGAACTTGTTTAAAAATGAAGATTCTGATTAGTAGGTCTGCAGTAGGGCCTGAGATTCTGCATTTCTTCCTTCCTTCTTCCTTCTCTCTTTCTTTTTTTTTTTTTTCTTTCTTTTTTTTAATAGAGACAGAGGTCTCGCTATGTTGCCCAGACTGGTCTTGAATACCTCCTGGCCCCAAGCAATTCTCCCATCTCCCATCTCAGCTTTCCAAAGTGCTAAGATTACAAGCATGAGCCACCACAGCTGGTCAGATTCTGCATTTCTAATGGGACCCCTAGTGATACTGGTGCTCCTCACCTGGGACCACACTTTGAGGAACAGCAGTTAGTTGCCAGAAATCACAGGCAGGAGCATTCCTAATCAGTGGTAAGGACTGTGATCATCACTACTTACAGCCAAGGATGCCTCCTGCAAATGTTACAAAGGGGTGATAGCAATGAGTGGGAGCAGTGTACCACTACTGCTTCACCCATCTGTTGCAACCTGTGCTGACCCCAGCGCCAGGACCAAACAGCTACTGCATTCATACCAATGCTTAGTTTTTCACTCTGGCAGGAACCCTTATAGAGGAATCTGGTCAAGTTTTATTTGTTTCATCTCCAAAGCTCTGTCACAGAGTCCTTCAACATTTCCTTGATTCACATAATATCTGGGACTGCTGATACTGTCCTAGGTTTAAAAGGCAATTGCTTGTCTTAGCTTCAGCCCTGAGGGTGCCCACAAACTACAGCTGGTATGATGGAAGCTTCACCCCTCATTTTCTATATTGGATGAGAAGAACAAAAAGGAAATTATTGCCTAAAAACCCAGCATTAAAGTAGTTTGAGCCCAAGCTTGAAAGCATCTCAACTTTCATTTGAAATTAAGCTATTGTTAAGCTCCTCTATAAACTCTCCATGCTCTACTGAAATAGGTTTTTGAAGTATTACGTTCCAGCAAAGTGGGGATTGTCCATGTATGCTTAGGAACCAGGTGCTTTTATATTTCATTCTTCCTGTGTAATAGTTTCTTTACCATCAGTTTTTGTGCATCAAGGAAACTACAAATGCTAACTTCAAAAAACTCACAAGCTGAAGTTGAGAGTAATATTTTCCACTTCTCTGATCCAAGCCAGACAGTGTTTGATGCTGGCATGCCTAGGTTTTCCCTCTCTCTGTTTCCATATAAGGACAGGATGACATAAATGTTTTTAAAGTAACAACAACAGAAAAAGTATTAACAAAAACAACAAAAAAGCAAAAAACACACATAATCAAAATACAGGCAGGAGCTCAGGCTTGGAGCCTTAAGAAAACTAGTTAATGCATATATTCTTGCTTTCAAAATATAATCCAAAGGAAAAGACTCAGAATAGCATAGGTCTTAAGAACTTTGTCACCTACTGAAGCTGTTAAATGTACCTTCTGTGTCTATCCGTAGGATGATGGCATTTGCATTTGAGAAACAGGTTCAATGTGAGTAAAACTGTGTTTCTTTAAAGCTGGGGAGAACAGACATGCAGGGTTAGCTTTATGAGTGACAGATGCAAATTAAGGACACGCAAGAAAAGTTTCTAATATGGCAGTATTTACTTTAGATTTTTCTCTAATTAAGGATAATTTTTAAATATGCTGATTAGCAATTAGGTTGTTTAATGCTTGATTCATGCTTTTATTTGCAATAAAAAGTTCTATTTAAGTAGAGTATCAGAGAGGCATGTTTCTTTTATTTATTTATTTTTTTTTTTTTTTTCAGAAAATTAGGCTGTTTGAATCATATATTTATAATAACCAGAGAACTATTGTCTGTCTACCTGGTGTGTGAAACAAAACAAATAGCCTTTTGAGAATTTCCTTTGCAAATACATATATAGAAGGTCATAAAAATATTTATAGCTTTGCACTGGTCACTACAAAAATAGAAGTATGCCATAAAAGATAGACTGGATAAAGAAAATGTGGTACATATACTCATTTGTACGACATGGAATACTATGCAGCCATAAAAAGGAATGAGATCATGTTCTTTGCAGGGACATGAAGGGGTTGTTAGCCATTATTCTCAGCACTAACACAGAAAATCAGACACCACAAGTTCTTACTTATAAGTGGGAGCTGAATAATGAGAACACATGGACACAAAAGTGGAACAACACACACTAGGGCTTGTCGGGGGCTGGTGGGGGAGGGAGAACATCAGGAAAAATAGCTAATAGATGCTGGGCCTAATACCTAAGTGATGGGATGATCTGTGCAGCAAACCTGCACATCCTGCACATGTACCCTGGAACTTAAAAGTTGAAGGGAAAAAAAGGAGCATGGCAAGATATAGAAACAACCTGGTTTACTGATGGATGACTACACACACACACACACACACACACACACACACACAACTGAATATTATTCAGCTTTAAAAAGGGGAGATCCTGCCACTTGTGACAGCACGGATGAACTTAGAGGACATTGTGCTAAGTGAAATAATCCAGAAACAGAAAGAAAAATACTGCCTGATCTCACTTATATTTGGAATCTAAAAAAGAACACAGATGGCATACAGCACATAGAAACAAAGGATAGAATGATGGCTGTTGGGGGAAGGGATTGAATGGGAAGATGTAAGTCAAAGCATACATGGTTGCAGTTAGGTAGAATGAATAGTCTAAAGGTGATATACAACATCAGGACTATAGTCAGAAGTATTGTATTGTATACCGGTAATTTGCCAAGATAGCATATTTTAAGTACTTTTATTTACATGCACACAAAGAAACTATATGAGATGATGGATATGTTAATTTGCTTGACTACAGTAATTGCTTCACTATGTATGTGTATATCAAGGTACATATATCAAAATATCATGTTGTGTATCTTAAATATGTACAATAAAAATGTATAAAAAATAAAATAGGCTCTTTAGCAATTTCCATGCTTTAAAATAATTTATAAGTTATTGGTTTGTTGCTTTCTAATATATTTAACTTGAAGCTTATTTTCCTGCTGTATTTGGCCTTGAATAAGAGAAAATAAATAAAATACTTTTTAACAACATGTGAGTGTGGGAACTTAGAAAGGCTTGTCCCAGGACAATTGAAGTCAAGGATCTTTTCCACCTAGTACGCTGAAGGAATTGCTCAACTTTCATGGTGAAGCAAGAAACACATAAGCAAGATATGCTCCAAGAAGGTATTTGGTGTGTGGTGGGCAGGCAAGTTGTGCCAGTTTTTTAGCTATTATCTCACCTCCAAGTCCACTCTTCTGTACTCTGCCTTGTGACGTTGAGCCCAAGGCTCTGCCAACCCTATTTTAGCTTTCCAGCTGCTTCCTACTAGGTAGGCTCTGCCAATAGGAGGTGCTAAAGAGAGACTGGAAAGCTGGAAAAGAAAAAGACTTAATCTGCCTACAGTTTCTGTGACTGTCATGGTGAATGATGGACAAGTTGAGATGGCTGGATAGGATTCCTTTTCTAGACATAACATTCTAAAGCATAGAGGATTTTCTCACAAGGCTTGTTGTGTAATTTGATATTAAATCAGCTGCAGGTGGAACAGCCTAGTCCTTGTGTGGAACATCAGAAATGAGCACAAGATAACCCAGTATTCTTGATGGTTGTTCCACGAGTTCCCACCTCCAGCTCCTGCTGCTGATGCTCTAACAGCACAGAAGATAAATAGAATGTGAGGTGGTGTGACATTGTGGTTACAGTATTCTACAACTTCCTTAATGCAACACACACACACACAGTTTTCTCCATGGAGAAATTGGAAGAAAGCAATGAGAGAGATTTCTAGAGAAGAATCTGGAGACTATCAACCAGAATCCTGGGTATAGTTACACGAAGAAAATTAGATGTCATTACAAGAATAAATGCCAGCATTGTTGAGTTGGCAGCTGACACTTATTTCCCAATATATTGGACTGAAAAGTGAATATACCTTAACTTGAAAACCTTTTAAATGAGTTTTTAAAATTGCCAATCCATTTATTGTTAAGAAAAAGCACAATGTTGAAATGCTACTTGGTTCATATGCAAACCCAGAAGACAAAACTTACCCTACTTTGCACTAAAATGCTACTGTTGTAAAAGCAGTGTTGTAAAAGTCCCTTTCTTGAAAATTCCTAAGAGTCTTTGGTTTGTGCTGGTTTAAAATAGCAAAATTGTGCATGGCGACATGGTAATATGAACATTTTCAGATGTGCTTCTGTGTCTACAACATGCTGAGGACTGTGAAAACTTCCTATGTCTTACTTTTCAGAAGAAGATATGTGTGTGGCCAAACAAGCATATTAAAAAAAAGCTCAATATCATGGGTCATGAGAGAAATGCAAATCAAAATCATCATGAGATAGCATCTCACACCAGCCAGAATGGCTATGATTATAAAGTCAAAACATAACAGATCCTGGCGAGGTTGCAGAGAAAAGAGAACACTTACACACTGTTGGTGGGAGTGTAAATTAGTTTAACCATTGTGGAAAGCAATGTGGAGATTCCTCAAAAAGCTAAAAACAGAACTACCATTTGACTCAGCAATCCAGTAACTGGGTATGTAGCCAAAGGAATAGAAATCATTCTATCATAAAGATACACGCATGTGTATATTCACTGCAGCACTGTTTATAATAGCAAAGACATGGAATCAACCTCAATGGCCATCAGTGGTAGACTGGATAAAGAAAATGGTATACTATGCAGCTATAAAAAATGACATCATGTCCTTTGCAGCAACATAGATGGAACTGGAAGCCGTAATCCTTAGTGAACTAACACAGGAACAGAAAACCAAATGTCACATATTCTCAGTTGTAAGTAGGAGTTAAATGATGAGAATATATGGACCCAAAGAGAGGAACAACAGACACTGGGGTCTACTAGAAGGTGGAGGGTGGGAGGAGGAAGAGGAGTGCAAAAAATAACTACAATTGGGTAGTAGGCTTAGTATCTGGCTGATGAAATATTCTATACAACAGCCCCCTGACACGAGTTTACCTATATAACAAACCTGCACATGGACCCCTGAACTAAGAGTTTTTTTAAAAACTTACATCTTGTCTACTTGCCTGACCTCTAATTTTCAGCATTCCTATTTGAACTATTCTGAAACAGATACTCAGTGTCTTAGGAGTTCTGAGACTTGGCTGAATCACCCTTGGCCCTATTCTAGATTAGAAGGGATCAGCTTGAGTTTGTGCTATTGGTTACAGGTGTTGAAGCTACAATTATGAGGCTGAGTTGACTGACCATATAATACATATTAAGTGTCTTCTAAAGAAACAGATTCAGACTATGAACAGATTCCTCAGAGGATGGAGCCCTGGAGCCTACACTCACCGTGGGACGTACACTATATGTAAATTGCTTGGACTAGTTCTCAGGAGATTTGGATTCTAGGTCTTCTCTATACATAGGTGGAAGCCTAGAAGATATTTGTTTCATCCATAAAATGGGCTCATGTCTACAATAATTATCCCACCCTCCTCCCCCCACCATTGCCCCAAGGTCAGTGGGCTAGAAAGATGTGACAATGTCTCTAAGGCACGAGAACTGTTACAATCTCCACTGTGTGGGCACCGTCTATTCCCTATCAGCTGGTTTTGATCGGCATCTTGGATATATTCCTATATTTCTTTCTCTCCTACCCATGGCTTAGGAAGGAGGTCTATGATGCTCATGCTGTGGAGCTAGAAGCAATAACTAGGCTGCATATTTACAGACATTCCATCAAGGGTATTAACAACAGCAGCTTAAAAAATGAAACATCTTCAGCTGGGTGCGGTGGCTCATGCCTGTAATCCTAGCACTTGGGAGGCCGAGGTGGGTGGATTACCTGAGGTCAGGAGTTCAAGACCAGCCTGGCCATCATGGTGAAACCCCATCTTTAAAAAAAAAAAAAAAAGAAAGAAACATCTTCATTTTAGAGCACAGTGTGAGTGATGCAAACTGCCTAAGAGGCTGCATTAATGTTGCTGTGTGACTCCTGTCTTTTCCTGCATTTGTCATCTTCTGTGCAAATATACACTGTATTTTTTTTCTGCAGATGTTTTAGAAGCACAAGAAACACATCTCCCTGCAACTGACACTCAAAACGTGTGAATCTTTTCCAGCACCTCTGACATCGCTTTTCACTTTAAAGTTGGAAAGTATATTTATCATGTACAAAGTAAAAGAAATAAGAAAAATTGAGATGCAAGAGAGTTTTTAAAATAAAATCTTTAGAAGATAATAGCTAAGTCATTCATCAGTGAAGTTGTCTACAAAATCTCTCCCATCTAATCCTGAAAATTAGTCTTTGAGGTCTATGAGGTGTCTCCTATAATCACCTCATATTAATCATCACATTAAAACCCACTTCCTCACTGGAGCCTTGCATCTTATCCAGAGACAACAAAACTATGGACATCTGAAAACTTCCCCTGGAACCCATTTTTCTTCAGCTTAATCACAATCCATTTAGGATGACCAAAGATCTGAATTATCATAAATTAGCGAGCAAACTTTGAGAGACTCAAGGGTACAATAGAGAATAAAAGCTACTTTGTATGACCTCATATTTCATTCATTCATCTACTCACTCATCCAATAGCTATTTGTTAAGCACTGAACTTTGTGCTGGGGAATTGGCAATGAACCAATGAATCCTGTCTAAATCATTTATCTTTTTTTCTATGGACAAAATGCAACAAGGAAATCATGTAATCATATCTACTTAAAAAACAAACAAACAAACATGGTCTCATTCTCTCACCCAGGCTGGAGTGCAGCGGCATGATCATGGCTTACTGCAGCTTCACTCACTCAGGCTCAAGCAATGCTCATGCCTCAGCCTCCTGAGTAGCTGGGACTACAGGCATGTGCCACTACGCTTGGTTAATTTGTCTTTTTAGTTTTTAGTAAGAATGAGTCTTGCTATGTTGTCCAGGCTGGCCTCAAGCTCCTGAGCTCACGTGCCTTTAAAAATAAAATGTTTTACCCTCCTAATTCTGAACAAAAGGGTAGCTTTCTTTATAGCATTCTTCAGGCTGTCTGGCAAAAGACCCACTTCCTAAATTTACTCACCATCCATTCTTCCATTTAGGCAGATAATGTTGTAAAAAAAAAAAAAGAAAGCATTTGTCTTGTACCCAGATATTCCAGTTCATAAAGAATCCTGGTATAATTCTGAGAGGTAATGAAATATCACTGTTTGGGGCTTGTGTTTAATGAGAACACCTTCCTGAGCTTCTGCAGGTAGGAGGAGAGGAGGCTGTTTTAAGATGTCCATGTTTCTGACAGTGGAGGATCCATTTTACCCTGGATTTCAACTAGGAAATGACTCTATGCAAATAATTACTTTTTTAACAATCCAGATAATAACCCCAGAGCCCAGCTTGTGTTGCTTTGTTTCTTCCCCCCAAAGATTCAATTAGGAAAGAGTATGTGTCAATGAATTTTCAAATGCCTTTCCCAGGACCATGGCAGGTAGAACATTCACACAGAGAACAAGAATCCCAAAGTCAGAGAGTGTCCAAGCAGACAGCAGAAAGCATTCTCGAAGAATTAAGCAGCACCCAAGCATTTCACCTAGTGCATTAGAGCAGGGGTCCCCAACCCCTGGGCCGAAAACCTGTACCAGTCCATGGCCTGTTAGGAACTGGGCCACAGAGCAGGAGGTGAGCAGTGGGAGAGTAAGCATTAGATTCTCAGGTGAGGGATCTAGGTTGCGCACTCCTTACGAGAATCTAATGCCTGATGGATGATCTAAGGTGGAACAGTTTCATCCCCAAACCGTCCCCTGCCCCATCCCCACCCCATCCTTGGAAAAATTGTCTTCTACAAAACCAGTCCCTGGTGTCAAAAAAGGTCAGGGACTGCTATATGAGATGATGCACAGGTTACAGAAATCCTCCAATAGCAATTACACTTAAATTGAATCTTGAGAAACCTCAGGTGCATGAATAAACTTTTTTAAATTATAAAAGGACTCTGTTACAAAGAATAGATTATCCTAGTTCAGAATAGAATGGGACATGCAGAAGACCATCAGCAAAATGTGTACCATACAAGGAAGAGAAAAATGTAGACCAGATGGGAGAAGCCATACAGTGAGAGGGTAATCCCCAATTCTTAAACGCGGAGGTGTAATTTATTGTGCTCACTTGCTCTTGTCCTCTGCCCTCATTCACTTAGCCATCAGAATTTGTTTTCACATATTTTTGCATTCATAAATTGTTCTCATGCCAGAGTATAAAGCTGGTTACATTCACAAAAAATTCTTCAGGTGCTTTAGACAGTCCCGAATTAAGAACTGTTTTATTTTATTTTATTTTATTTTTTTGAGACGGAGTTTCGCTCTTGTTACCCAGGTTGGAGTGCAATGGCGTGATCTCAGCTCACCACAACCTCAGCCTCCTGGGTTCAGGCAATTCTCCTGCCTCAGCCTCCCGAGTAGCTGGGACTACAGGCACGCGCCACCATGCCCAGCTAATTTTTTGTATTTTTAGTAGAGACGGGGTTTCACCATGTTGACCAGAATGGTCTCGATCTCTCAACCTCGTGATCCACCCGTCTCAGCCTCCCAAAGTGCTGGGATTACAGGCTTGAGCCACCGCGCCTGGCCCAAGAACTGTTTTATTATATTAAGACTTTCTTGACTATTATGAGTAAGATTCTACTGCCTAAAGAATGTGCAAACCAACTCAGCAGAACCCCTTACTAAGGACTGATGAGGCTCCACAGTGAGTGACTCATGGATGCTCTTCTGCATCTTGCCTTTCTTAGACCATCAATAATAGTGATTGTGCTTTAACACTCCTTGATTAGGAGGTGACCATAAAAATAGAAAGTCAAAACACAGTTAATTAATGCATGACAGTAGAGAAGCATACTCATCAAAGCAGCCAAGGGCATTCCTGTCATTTACTCCTCAGAGAATTTAAATCAAAATCTGCCTTCAGTTTTGTTTTTATTCCTTCTTCAAGGGTCACATATTTTTAATTTTAAAAAGTGAGAAGCAAACATTTAACTTAAATTAAAACTAACAGATTATACATTCTCTAGGGACTTGAAATTTTACCACTGAATAGAGTTAGACCCTTGGAAAGCTACATAGTTTAGTTCATTATAGGACAGCTTTTTATCACCAAAGAAGACACCTTTATAAAATTCACATCTCCATTTCATGCAGAACTACTGAAGATATTGTTTTGCTCAATATACTCTATACAAAACATCATAGGAGAAGCTCTGTCTTCCCTGAAAAACCGGCAGCGCATTTACATTTGGATAATGAGAGCTAGGAATTGTATCATGTTTCCCCTTTTTGACCTGGCTTCCTGGAAGCTCAGAGCCAAACTATATATTCACACAGCAACTGCTGTCAGCACATTAAATTCCTCACTTTCCCTTTGATCTTCACTTTCTATAGACATTACTTTATTATTAGCCTTACTGTACATTGCATTTTTGTAAAACGGAATTAAATAAATGTCTCTCAGGTAACTCTGAGTTAAGCCCTGATCAGCAAAATATGCCATACATATGCATCAATTGGTAACTTGGTTTTCCAATCCTTTTGACAAAGAGTTTGGGAAAAATACATTTTCAAATGAAATAGAGTTTCAGTCTCTCAAAGGCAAAGACTGTTCTATTTCTCCACTCTATAGCAGTAAATACTATTCTCTGCAAATAGCAGAGGCTCAATCAAGGATACTGAAGGCAACAAGAGTTCACACTTGCTTATTGAGGTTTGGTTTATATTTCTTGAAAGCTGATATAACTTCGGAGACTATTTTTAATCCCAAAATAGGAGCGACAGGATAAGAAGATAGGTGGAGGGCTTCTAGTTTCTCATTTTCCACATAAGTCACTTAGAAGGTATCATTCCCTCCTAACAAGTAAAAAGCTGAACAGAGTTCTTAAAAAATCAACAACTCTTTTAGGGTCCATTAGAGAGGTGAGCAAATAGGGCAAACCATGCCCCCAGTACTGGAGAGACAGGCAGGTAAATCCATGGAGTCATGGCTTACCAGACTAAACTCACAAGTAGAAACCATTGTGGGAACCAGTGCTGAGGTAGGAAAACATGAACTATCCCTGGACACTCAGTGTGGACAAATCTGAAAACTAAAAACTCCAGGGAAATCCAGTTATACAGGGTCCCCGTAATTGTGTGAGATATGCCTCCAGGAAGTTGACAATATTATATGGGAGAAACAGCCCTCCATGCTTCCAGTAGGGGGAAAAGAGAAAAACACATTTTGAAATATATCATTGCACTCTGTTCTTCTTAGCAAGGCTTGCTCTTAGGAGAAATTAGTTAACCAGAGCCTAATCTACTAATCAGAGCCTAACTGGCCCAGGCAAAAGTAAATGTCCAACTCCAGTTAGTTCTAGCCTTCCATGTGGAGGAAGAAAAATACCCAGCTCTAGCCCACTCAACATGAGAGAAGGGAAATACCCAACTATAGCCCACTTTAGCCATTTTGCCCTTTAGAAACTGAGAAACACTTCAAAGTTCACAGCCCAGAGGCACAGACACATTAAAAAACAGAGAACTTATTACTAGGAGTGTAGAATGCTTCTCCTCCTGCTACACTTACCACAACATTACTAAAGGCCTATTTACAGCTGAGTTTTTACTCAGTGTAACATGTTTGGTTATCAAGACAAAATTATATGACACACTAAAAGGTAAAACAACACACTTTGAAGAGACAAAGTACCAGAACAAAACGTGGCAGGGATGTTGAAATTCTAAGACTGGGAATTTAAAACAGCAATGATTATGCCAAGGTCTCTGATGGATAAAGTAGATAGCATGGATGAAAAGATGGGCAATGCAAGTAGGATTTCCTGAATCCTAAGGAAGAAACAAACAGAAATGCTAGAGATAAAAAAGGAGGGCCCAAGCCAAAATGGCTGTCTAGACACAGTCATGAGACAGGGACATTGGGAATACTGGGATACTCCAAGCAGATCTTTGGAGAGAAGGCGTTGAGAGTGGTTAGAGGGAGGACTCAGATGCTTAGATGAAAGGGGAAGAAGCTGGGAACTCTGCATGGGGCTGTCAAGCACCAAGATTCATTCCTGCCCCAGAGTGACTCTTTGGAAAAGGGTGAGTTGAATAGGTAAGGAATGGCCTGCTCTTGCCATGAACCTCTGGAATCCTAGCAGCAGAAGACCCCAAGACCCCAAGGACACTTGAGCTGGAAGGGAGAACTGTTTAGAGATGTGGAAGGGGTGAGACTCCAGCCTGTGCAGAACTCAGAGGGTTCGGTGTGGGAACACCTGCAGTGGAGCCAGGGACATCCAATTTTCCAAGGCTCACCGTGCTCCTTTAGGAGACTTTACATATCGCTGTTGGACCTAGGCAGAGTAGAGCAGTCTTGCCTGTGGGATGGGGCCAGTCTAATTTGAGCATTCCTATGTCTTCTGGCTTCTCCTGGCGCCCTACCCTTACCATGCCTGCTAGCAATGCAACCTCAGATGCCCAACCAGGATATTTCCTGGGGGCCCTCATCATAGCTCTTTCACCAGCAGGCCACAGTTGACTGTTGGAGAGCTCCAGCAGACCCACCCCTACCAAAAGACACCAGCTCACCTGAAGCTTCCCTTCGCCGTTTTGCTAGCATGCACTCACCAATGATCTTCTGGCCACTGTTTTGCTGCTGTTCGTGTGTAGGCAGATTTTCCCTCCCTCCCCTGCCAGTGCACATACCACAGTACTGCTTCTGCTAGTGCAAGCACATCCCAGTGCCCCCTCCACAGATGTGTGGGCACCTACCATGCTGCTACCACAAATGCATGCACAGATGCTGAAAATCCCTCCCCTGCTGCCTCCAGCACAAACACACACACACATGCTGGCAACCCACCCCTACCTGTGCCGCACCAAGTCATGCTACTGCCGCCACCAGTGTGAGTGGGTGCAGGAATGCCATCACACCACTTCCACTGACGTTCCACCGCAACTGACACATGTATAAATCATGACTCTGCCTCAGCTGCTGGCATGTATGAGTGAACACAAATCCCACTGCCATTGCCCCACCAGAGCTCTTTGGCCAGCACCAACTATTGGCATGTTGTAGCTAGCAGACCAGAAACACCTCGACCCCTCCCCTCTGCCCCCCACCCCCCAGTGTGGCAGGTTCCTAACCTCAAGAGTCCAGAGAACAAAACTCAGGGACTGGTACCAGCCTCCAGAGATAGAGCACACAGCTCAGCTTTTCCATAAACAAAGCCAGAGGCCTGAACCCACCCTGTACCACAATCAAACTCCCAAGGGCATCAAAGAAGAAAAAAGCAGAAGACCCATGCAAAAGAAAGCAGCTTCAAAGATTGAAGAAACATCAACCCCCAAAGATGAGAAAGAACCAGCACAAGAACTCTGGCATCTCAAAAAGTCAGAGTGTCTTCTTACCTCCACACAACTGTACAAGTTCTCCAGCAATGATTCTTAACTTGGCTGAAATGACAGACGTAAAATTCAGAATATGGATAGAAAAGATCACAGAGATTCAGAGATAGTCAAAACCCAATCCAAGGAATCTAAGGAATACAATAAAACAATACAGGAACTGGAATATGAAATGGCCATTTTAAGAAAAGACCAAACTGATCTGATAGAGCTGAAAAACTCACTTAAAGGATTTCATAATACAATTGCAAATAGTAACACCAGAATAGACCAAGCTGTGGGAAAAAATTCAAAGCTCAAATGCTGATTCTCCAAATTAACACAGACAAAAATAAAGAAAAAAGAATAAAAAAGGACAAACCTCCCAAAATACGGAATTATGTAAAGAGACCAAATCTATGACTCATTGGCATCTCTGAAAGAGGAGAGAAAGCAAGAATTATGTAAAGAGACCAAATCTATGACTCAATGGCATCTTTGAAAGAGAGGGACAGGAAGCAAGCAACTTGGAAAATATATTTAAGAATACTGTCCATAAAAATGTTGCCAGCCTTGCTAGAGAGGCCAATATTCAAACAGGAAATGCAGAGAACCCTAGTCAAATACTATACAAAGATGAGGATCCCCAAGACACAGTCATGAGATTCTCCAAAGTCAAAATGAAAGAAAAAATGCTAAACGCAGCTAGAGAGAAGGGGAAAGTCACCTTCAAAGGGAACCCCATCAGGCTAACAGCAGACCTCTCAACAGAAACCCTACAAGCCAGAAGAGAGAGGGGGCCTATATTCAGCATTTTTAAAGAAACAAAATTCCAATCAAGAATTTCATACCCAGCCAAACTAAATTTCATAAACAAAAAACAAAAACATAACGAAAAATCCCTAACATCCTTTTAAGACAAGCAAATTCTAAGGAAATTCATTACCACCAGATCTACCTTAGAAGAGGTTCTTTAGGGAGTGCTAAATATGAAAAGGAAAGACTGTTACCAAACACCACCAAAACACACTTAAATATATAGACCACTGACACTATGAAACAACTACACAATAAAGTCTGCATAATAACCCCAGCTAAAAACATGATAACAGGATCAAATCCACACATATCAATATTAACCTTGAATGTAAGCACACCAAATGCCACAAAAGGCACAGTGTTGAGTTGGATAAAGAAGCAAGGCCCAACTGTATGCTATCTTCAAGAGACCCATCTCACATGCAATGGCACACATAGGCTCAAAGTAAAGAGACAAGAAAAATCTGCCAAGAAAATTGAAACAGGAAAAAGCAGGGGCGCTATTCTAATTTCAGACCAAAAATATTTTATACTAGCAATAATCCAAAAAGACAAAGAAGGGCACTATACAATGGTAAAGAGTTAGATTCAACAAGAAGACCTAACTATCCTAAATATATATGCACCCAACACAAAAGCACCATGCTCTGAGAGACCTATCAAGGGACTTAGATTATCACACAATAATAGTGAGAGACTTAATCATGCCACTGACAGTATCAGACATAACCAAGGCAGAAAACTAACAGATATTCAGGACTTGACCTTGACATTTGACCAAACTGACCTGATAGACATCTACAGAACTCTCCACCTCAAACAACAGAATATACATTCTTCTCATTGATATGTGGCACATTCTCTAAAATCAAATGTACATTCAGCCACAACACAATTCTCAGAAGATTCAAAAAATCAAAAGCATATCAACCAAGCTCTCAGTCCACAGCACAAAAACAAAACAAAACAGATATTAATACAAGGAGATCTCTAAAAACCATACAATTACATGGAAATTAAACAATCTTCTCCTGAGTGACTTTTGTGTAAGCAATACAGTTAAGTTAGAATCAAGAAATTCTTTGAAACTAAAGAGAACAAAGATACAACATACCAGAATCTCTGGGACACAGCCAAAGTAGTGTTAAGAGGAAAGTTTACAGTGCTAGATGCTCACATCAGAAAGTTAGATCTCAAATTAACAACCTAATATCAGAACTATAAGAGCTAGAAAAACAAGAACAAACCAACCCCAAAGCTGAAGACAATAAATAATCAAAATCAGAGCTGAACTGAATGAAACTGAGATGTGAGAAACCTCCAAAAGATCAATGGATTCAGGAGTTTATTTTTTGAAAGAATAAGTAAGATTGATACACCACTAGCTAGAATAATAAAGAGAATAAGGAGAAGACCCAAATAAACACAATTATAAATGGCAAATAGGGCATTACCACCAACCTCATAGAAATACCAAAAAAAAAAAAAAAAGAAAAAAGAATCCCTGAGAGACTACTACAAACATCTCTATGGATGTAAACTAGAAAACCCAGAAGAAATTGATAAATTCCTGGAAACCTACAACCTCCCAACAATGAACCAAGAAAATGAACGCTTGAAAACAGACCAGTAATGAGGTCTGAAACAATCAGTGATAAAAAGCCTGCCAATAAGAAAAAGTCCTATACCAGAGAGATTCACAGCTGAATTCTTCCAGATGTATAAAGAAGACCTGTCACTATTCCTACTGAAACTATTCCAAAAAAATTAAGGAAGAGGGACTCTTCCCTAACTCACTCTATGATGCCAGTGTCATCCTGTTACCAAAAAATGGCAGAGACACAACAACAACAAAACTTCAGGCCAATACTTTTGATGAACACAGATGCAAAAATCCTCAACAAAATGCCAGCAAACCAAATCCAGCAGCACATCCAGAGAAGGTTTTTGATAAAATTCAGCATATTTTCATGTTAAAAAACCTCAGTAACTAGGCATTGAGGGAATATATCTCAAAATGATGAGTCATCTATGACAAACCCACAGCCAACATCATACTGAACAACCAAAAGCTGTAAGCACTCCCCCTGAGAAACAGAACAAAACAAAGAGGCCCATTCTCACCATTTCTATTCAGCAAAGTACTGGAAGTCCTAGTCAGGGTAATCAGGAAAGACAAAGAAGTAAAAGGCATCCAAATAGAAGGAGAGGAAGTCAAACCATCCATTTGTAGATGATATGAATCTATACCTGGAAAACCCCACAGTCTCTGTCCAAAGGCTCCTAAATCTGATAAACAACCTCAGCAAAATTTCAGCCTACAAAATCAATGTACAAAAATCAGTAGCATTTCTATAAATCATCAATGTCCAAGCTGAGAGCCAAATCAAGAACACAATCTTTCACCATAGCCACAAAAAGAACAAAATACCTGGGAATACAGTTAACCAGGGAGGTGAAAATTCTCTACAGTGAGAATTACAACACATTGCTCAAGGGAATCAGAGATTACACAAACAAATAGAAATATATTTCATACCCATGAGTAGGAAGAATCAATATTGTTAACATAGTCATACTGCCCAAAGCAGTTTACATATTCAGTGCTATTCCTATCAAACTACTAATGACATTCTTCACAGTATTACCAAAAAACTATTTTAAATAATGGCCAAGACAATCCGAAGTTGGAGGCATCACATCAACTGACTTCAAACTATATTACAAGGATGCCATAAACAAAATAGTAGGTACTGGTACAAAAAACAGACCCATAGACCAATAGAATGAACAGAAAGCCCATAAATGAAGCCACACACCTACAACCAAGGACATGGATGAAGCTAGAAACTATCATTCTCAGCAAACTAACACAAGAACAGAAAACCAGACACTACATGTTCTCACTCATAAGTGGGAGTTGAACAATGAGAACACATGGACACAGGAAGTGGAAAATCACACACCAGGACCTGTCAGTGGGTGGGGGGATAGGAGAGGGATAGCATTAGGAGAAATACCTAATGTAGATGACGAGTTGATGGGTGCAGCAAACCACCATGGCATGTGTATACCTATGTAACAAACCTGCATGATCTGCACATGTACCCCAGAACTTTAAGTATAATTTTTAAAAATTTAATTTAATTTAAAACGAAAGTTGACTTGGATTAGTTGTAAATGTATACCGACAATTCTAGGGAAACCACTAAAAAAAGTTAACTGATATGCTAGAAAGGAGACATAAGGATATCTGCTCAATTAAAACCATAAAAAGAAATCAATAGCATACTAATTAAAAACAGATAGTGTGTCCATAATATAGAGTATTTTGCAACAGTTAAATAAAATGGGGAAGATATAACTTTATGTAAAAGGCAATCTATTGTTTTTAGAACCAAATTGGCCTTAAAAATTGTTTAATGCAAAAAATTTACACATAACAAAATTATACCCGCACAATATGATGTGCACTCATCTCTAACTTTTCCTTCATGATTCTCATGATAATGTACTACAGGTTGAGTATTCCTAATCCAAAACTCCAAAAAAAACCTCATGGGAGCATTTCAGATTTCAGGTTTTCATATTAGGGGTGCTGAACAAAATATTCCCAAATCCAAAAATATCCAAAATCTGAAAGACTTCTGGTCCTAAGCATTTCAGATAAGGCATACTCAACCTATTCTATTCAAATCAGCCTTAAAAATCCTTATTTGCCCTCTTTAAAAATAAAAGGCAGAGAAGGACTGGAAGATAAAAATGGAACATAGAACAGAGATGACAAATAGAAAATGGTAAGAAATAGGGTAGGTATTAATCCAACTACATCAATAATCACTTTGAACACCAATGATCTAAACGTACCAGTTGATAGATAGAAATTGTCAGGGTGGATCAAAACATAAGATCCAACTACATATTAACTAAGGAAACTCACTTTAAATATAAAGACACAATAGATTAAAAGTAATTGGTTGGAGAACAAGACACCATGCTAAAACTCAAAAAGAAATCTAGAGGAGCCTCAGTAATTTCAGACAGAGCAGATTTCAAAGCAAGGGAAGCTATGAGGAGTAAATAAAGGCATTACATCATAATAAAGGAGTCAATTCTCTAAAAAGTCAAAACAATCCTTAACACACACGTTCCTTAATGTGTATATGCCTAACAACAGAGTGTCAAAATACATGAAGCAAAAACTGACAGCACTAAAAAGAAAAATAGATAAATCCACTATCTTCACTGGAGACTCAAAATCCTTCTTTCAGAAACAGACAGATCCAGCAGATAGAAAATCAGTAAGGACAAAGTTGAGTGTGACAATACCATTGATCAAAAGGATAAAACTGACACCTATAGACTACTTCATTCAACAGCAGCAGAATACAAATCTTCTCAAGCTCACATGTAAGAGTCACCAAGATAGACTATATTTAGGGCTATAAAAGACATTTGGAATTTTTCACAAAATAGAAACCATACAATGTCTGCACTCAGACCACAGTGGAATTAAATTAGAAATCAATAACAGAAAGATAACTGGAAAATCCCAAAACACATGGAGATTAAACAACACACTGCTAAATAACACATGGGTTCAAGAAGAAATCTCAAAAAATTTTTAACATATTTAAAATATTTAACATATTTCGATCTAAATACAAAATAGGCTGAGGTGGAAGGTTCACTTGAACCCCGGAGGCAGAGGTTGCAGTGAGCCTACATTGCTTCAGTGCACTCTACTCGGGGCAACAGAGAGAGTGAGACCCTGTCTCAAAACAAACAAATAAACAAAGATCTTTGGACCATTCTTGAAACAGATCAAATTGCCAAATTTGGGTCTCAACTCCCATGATACACCATTAGCTCTTGTTCTGGAGGCGGGATCTCTGTGCCTGTTGAGCAATCTCTGGCTGCACCAGAGAGCATGCTTGCTCCTATGAGATTACCTTTTCCTGCAGACCAGCTCCTATGGGCACAGATGGACAGAAAAAACCTGCTATTTCATATGGAGTGGGAAAACCTAGGGCCCTAATATTCTTCCAGTTTTTCTAAGGTTTTACCCATTGTTCTGCACCTGACTCTACCCAGAGTGTTTCTGGCTGCTCTGTTTGCACATTCATGGTACACAAGGGTGACTTACCTCCATGTGCCCCTCACACCAGAGAGGCTTAATGAGGGACAGGTGCAATCCCTGACTCTACCTCCACCTTATGAAGAATCCAAAATAATCTCTGGGTAAATTTTTTGGGTCAATATCTTCATACCATACTGCCGGAGTAAACCTGCCTCCTTTCTGAAGTCCCAGGCATTGGGAGCCCAAATATGGCAGTTTATTCTGAGAAGTGAAAGGTTCATGTTCCAGGCTTTCTTTTTCTAATTTGGCAATTCGAAAACTATTAGGCAAAACTCAGTGATACAGAAACAGAAGCAAAATTTCCTGCTTAGCCTGTAGTACCTGGTGGTGTTCAGGGTTTTCAACACTGAATAATAGATTATAGGTATTTCAAAATACTATAGGAACAACTGTATTGATTTATTTAATTTTATGATAAGCATGCTTAGTTGTTTAAAAATAGCTAGCCCTCAGCTGGGAAAAGTACACTCTACTACAATTCAGGCATGGTCATAGTGGCAATCAAATACATATAACATAGTTTACTTACAGCTCTAAGAAGCAAAAAAGAAACATGAACAAGAAAGGGTCAACAGGAGCCACCAGGAACACTGAAGCAGCCTTGGCACTAGCCACATAAATACTGCCCGCGAAGTCCCTGAACTCTGCTCCCACGTCCCCTACACCCTCAACCCTGGACATCTGTTTTGCAGGTGATAATAGCTAGTGAACCCTCTTTAGGATTGTTTGCTTGGAAGCAGGATTTCAAATCTGTGTAGTGAAAAACTGACAGAACAAACATTTTCATAGTCAATTAGGTACTAACTCATAAAGTCAGGGGCTGTAGAATGGCAACTGAAGTGGCCAAGAAGGAGGGGTAGAAGGGATGGTATTTTTTTGGGTGACCACTTAATACACAATATGGTGCTATTTTTAATTATCCCTCCAGTGTACAGCTGAAGAAACTGAGGCTCTGGAAAGTAAAG
The DNA here is from genome assembly GCF_049354715.1 of Callithrix jacchus. Taxonomy (NCBI): domain Eukaryota; kingdom Metazoa; phylum Chordata; class Mammalia; order Primates; family Cebidae; genus Callithrix; species Callithrix jacchus. The sequence continues at coordinate 52,885,167 of NC_133518.1, forward strand.
GGACTTGTCTAAGACCACAGAGTAAAAGTAGCCAAGTTGCAAACCCAGAGTGCTCAGATCCTAAAAATCCACATTGTTCTCATTACAGCAATTTCTCTCTCTGATGCGTCCTATCATTACTGAAACGGAGCCGATGGAATTAGGGTACAAATGTGGTAAGTGTCAGCTGGCACAGACATTCCTGTGCACGCGCGCACACACACACACACACACACACACACACAGAAATTGTTTATTTAGAAAATACTATGCAAGGAAGACTTTCGTGAAGGAAGATGAAAGCCCAAGGACATAGATGTTACACAAGGGTGACTTATCTGCGTGTAAAGAAGCAGAAGAATGACTAAGGTGCCCCATTGTTAGAAAAGTTTGTTTTGCTTCTGAGAAACAAGGGAAAATGAGAGATGTCAGGAAACTGGAATGGAGCTGGGGATGAAGACGGTTTTTCAGAATAGAGAAGTTTTACCCTCTAGTTACTTGGAATGCCGTTGGCGGACAAATTTCAGCCATCAGCCCTCTTGAAGAACTGCCCTCAGCTCCGCTCAGCTCAGCTCAAGAATGGCCTTGTCAGGGCTCATGCCCTTCCTGCATTCCTGCAGCCAGTAACTGGTAGATGGAGGGCTCTTGAGCTCAGCCCCCTCAATGAACACTGCAGGGCCATCCCAGCTTAGGTGTACCCCGTGCTGTAGCCCAGACCTTGTTGAGATGGTACCACAGCCCACCTTCTCTCTCTGCCTACTCCTGTTTCCTTCCTTGCCCCTCCATAAATGGATCCAGAGAGCCGGCCATCTCCAGAAACCTTTCGACATGAAAATCATCTCAGAGAGTGCTTTCCAATGAGCCCACCTGCTAAAGAGCATTTTTAAAGAACAAGGATGCGTAATGATTAGTTTGAAGTTGCTTATGTCCTTGTGACATGAGGCTTTTATTGCTAGCTTTGAAATATTCAAAAAAGTCAAGTGTACTCACAGAAGATTTGGGTGAGTAAGAGTATATTATTCAGGGTTCTCTAGAGGAACAGGACTAGTAGGATAGATGTCTATATGAAAGGGAGTTTATTAAGGAGTACTGACTCACACGATCACAAGGTGAAGTCCCACAATAGGCTGTCTGCAAGCTGAGGAGCAAGGAAGCCAGTCCGAGTCTCAAAACCTCAAAAGTAGGGAAGCCAGCATTGCAGTCTTCAGTCTGTGGCTGAAGGCCCAGGAGCCCCTGGCAAAGCACTGATGTAGGCCCAAGAGTCCAAAAGCTGAAGAACTTGGAGTCTGATGTTCGAGGGCAGGAAGATTCAACATGGTAAAAAGGTGAAGGTCAGAAGACTCAGCCAGTCTAGACCTTCCTCGTTCTTCTGCCTGCTTTATTCTAGCTGTGCTGGCAGCTGATTAGATGGTGCCCACCCAGATGAAGGGTGGGTCTGCCTTTCCCAACCCACTGACTCAAATGTTAACGTCCTTTGGCAACACCCTCACAGACACAGCGTTGACTGAATTTGCATCCTTCAGTCCAATCAAGTTGACACTTAACCATCACAAAGCATATTGGGGAAAATGAGCTAGATTTTTTACTCTAGATCGATATGGGCCAGAATAGGGACAATAGGGACAGAAGCCCAGAGGATGAGATCATACCACCCACGAGTTTGTAGACGTCTTAGGAAAGGTTTTGAGCTACCATAGGGCATGTCCTAAGGGTTTAAGTCAGAGTTGCCTAGACCTGGAGAGGCAGGGACAAGCTGGCTGACATCTGGGATAGGGAACCTCAGCTTCTACTGAACCTCAGCTTCAGAGAAAGATGATAAGTCATTCCTGGAGCAGGGAAATAAATACAACAGGTTCATTTCAGGGAGAAGTGCAGGAATCTGCTCACTCCTTTATAAGAAATGAGCCTCCTCCTCTGAACTTCCAGGGTGCTGGCTCCACTCAGGTGGCTCCTGGCATTTGCCCTCAGTCTTGTAAATCACACCTCAGATGTCCAATTTCCCAAGCTAGGTTGTAAGGTGTCTCTTTGTTCTATGCCCCAAAGCACAATGCCTCACACCTAACAGACTCTTAAGAAAAATTCCATTAATTGCTTGCAGACCTTGAGACGGCTGAGTAAGAGGTCTGGCTGGCTCTTTAAAGGATCTCTTAAACCTGACACATAAATTTAGAACCACTGGTCTTTGGGTAAAGGAGCCCTTATTTGCTGGTTACCAAGCTTTCTTTACATACAAACTTTCGTTGTTTTGAAATAGAAATGCTGATTTCAATCAGCAGTTCCTTCAGAACCACTGCCTCGTACTAACCTTTTATTTAAAAAACGGAATGCTGAAGGCATAACTAGTACTTTTTCAATGAGATTTGGAAAAAGAATGAGAAAAGAACCATCACTGCACCTCTTTCTCCATTGAAGGGTTATTTCAATCTTCAAACAGAATGAACTTTGTTCATAAAGCACTTGGAAATCTTAAAATAGTAAAATAGTACATTCTAGTCACACATACACACACAGAGAGAGAGAGAGAGAGAGCTTGAATTCAGAGAATGAGAATTCAAGAGTGAGAATGTTGTCAACATACCAATATCAATACCTACCAATTCAGAAAAGCATGTGAAAAGACATAAAATATGATAGCAGACAGACCAACCCTAGAAGCCAGTGAAATATCTTGGGTGTTTCACTTAAACTTTCTGTATCAAAGCTTCTGCATCGTGAAGATAAGTTGGTTTGTACTTATGGCTACAAAATGAAAACAAATAGGTTCCAGAGCATGATGCCAGGTACGTATAAGACCTATGGTAATTAAGAGGCTGCTTTAGAGTTCCTGATGAGATCTAGACTTCAGTATCACTCAGCTCCCACCATTCCCATCTCATCTTGGCAGTGCCTTCCAGCTCTAGTTTTAGAATAACTACACTTCTATTTGAAATGAAGCCTTGCCACTTACTAGCTATATGACAATAGGAGGGGTTCTTCTCCTCTTGAAATACAGACTCTTTACCTATAAACTGGAGAGTCATCTGCATCTCACAGGTATATGGTAAGAACTTCATGAAAGAGAAGGTGTCTGGCTTAGTGCACTCCCTGACACAAAGGAGGCCTACATGGAAAGCAAGTTTTCCTCCACATAAACATTGCTATGGCTTTGGTCCAGTTCAAAAACTGGGCTGGTACAATTATAAACTTCGTGCTACTACCCCATCTCGGGAACATTTTTAGCAAGTGCTTAATGTCTTATCATCATTTTTACCAGTGATTGCTACTGTACCATCAGCTACATATCAGGTTAACAAGGACAATAAAGAAGATAATGGACTTCTCATTTCTATTTAACCTTCTTCAGTCAAGATCTTCCTGTGATTGAAAGTGAAGGAAAAATTTCAAGAATTTGTGAACCAGCTAAATTGGAGACTGAATCAGTTATGAGGTTTGACTTCACTGTTACTTATAGAAACTCCCTGTGCCTTCTGCAGCCTCTAAATAGTTGACTTCGGTCCTCATGGTAGTACTCTACACCAGGGCTGTGCTCCAACCTGGATAAGAGAATAGGCATCTATGACACAGATGCAAAAATGCAGAAACCTGTTATGAGCATCAGCAGTGGCATGCACTGTGGTAGCCATGTGTGTAACCCATTCAATTACCAGGACATGAGACAGCACCATGAAAATCATCTTACCCTTCATCTTCCTCTATAAATACTACAGGTAAGATGTCTACATATAGGAGAAGCAGTGCCCACTTGGGCATAATGTGCTTGTCACTACACTGATCTCTATGGCATTAATAATGCCAGACTAATGCCTGGTCTCTAGGCATTAATAATCTAAAACTGATGACAATAAAATCAGCAGCCCTGGAAAGGTGGCTCCTTCTAGATATCAGAGATTTAGAGCACCACAAAGCCCTACTCCTCATTAAGTTAACTTAAACAAAAGTCTCTGGCTAAATAGCTAAATGAGAAAAAAAGTATCATTTTTATCAATCTTTGCAAGCAACACCACTTGACCCCCAGTAAGCAAGGTTTCTGGTAAGCTGTGTTGGACATCTCAGCTGAAACCTGAGGCTAAAAGTGGTTTCTTCCTTTCCACTCCAAATGTAGATTTGGGGACATTTTGTGTACTTTAATCTCAAGTTTATGTGCTGTAAGACATGACACAGCTTCCTAAATTCCGAAAACTATATGAAAGCAAGTAAAATAGACCACACAATGAAATACTATATTTATAAAAGAAAAAAGTAGATATACGATAGATGGATGGATGGATGGATGGATGGATGGATGCATGGATAGAATAAACTCCAAAAGTTTGATAACATACTTTGTGGGGAAACATCACTCTCATACATTGCTGGTGACAGTGTAAAGTGGCTTTTGGAAATATCTACCAACATTATGTATGCATTTATCCTCTAACTAAGCAATCTCACTTCTAGAAATCTAGCTCAAAGATAAACTGTCAATAAAACTAACAAACAAAGCTGAACGTGCAAGGCTATTTATTACAGCACAATTTGTACTAGCTAAAGATTGCAAATACTCAAATGTCCATCATTAGATTACAGGTTGATTACACAATAATACATCTATACAGAGGAGAACTTGGAAGCTGTAAAAAGAAGTATTCTGCCATATGCTACTGTGCTCCAGCATATATTGCTAAATAAAGGAGACAAAAATGTATATAATATGTTACCAATCTGAATATATTTTTAAATGAAAGGATGACCCATAAAATTTTTAAACATCAAAGGGAGGAAATAGGGCAAGGGATCAAGAGTAGAAGCTAGTCTTCATTAAACATGCCTTTGAATGGATCTGACTTCGGACCCATGGAAACATGTTACATAATTAACAAAGGTAATAAAACAAAAGTAGTTTCAAAAACTGTGAAGCAAAAGAAATCAAGAAAGCTGTGTATACCCACACATAGAAAGTGATTCAGCTGACTATAGACCAGAACAGGCATGTGAGGAGATTACTGAGCTGAGGGAGAGAAGCACCTGAGAGGATGAGAGAGAAGAGTGCTTGGGGCTCACATGGGGCCAGGAATAGCGCCTCTTCAGTCCTTCAGACTTGCCTAACTGGTAAACCTGGTCATTCATCAGCCATTGCATAGAGAATCCCAAAGGGTCTTGCTGCAGAAATGGGAAATAACCAGCTAGAGCCTATAGGACCTTCCCTGGTCCTACATAAGAAAGCTCAAAAGTAAGAACCAAAAATATCAAACTGCTTCCAAGCAACTAAAACAAAGATCCAAGCTATTTACTGGAATACAAAATTATCCAGCACCCACACAGGGTGAGTTTTAGCTCACAATGTCAAAGACATCAAAATAATTAGTGTAAGTATACTCTACTTGTTGAACTAGCTAGAGGAAGTAACGAACATGTTAAGCAGAGACAAGAAAGATGTGACTGTAACAAAAAGACTCAGATCAAACTTCTAGAGATGAAACTTAATGTCTAAGACAAAGAATGTACTGAATGTTCTAGTTAATTTTGCTACAAATCTCAAAAGGCTTATAATGTCTACTTATAAACATACACTGAATGAGATTAACAGATCAGACATTGCAGAAGAAAAGATTAATACATTTTAAGATATAGCAAGAGAAACTATCCAAAATGACACACAGAGAAGGAAAAAAGGCATAAAAAAACAAGCATAGCACCAGTTAGCTGCGGGACAACTTCAGAGAGCCTACACATACAACGTGTAACTGCAGTTCCTAAAGGGGAGAACACATATCCCTGCAAATATTTATTCTTCCTGTGCTGACTGCATGAATTGGCAATGCAAAGGTGATTCAGACCTATCATTAAACTGTTTCTTAGGGCCCTGATGTTTTTCAGGTCATGGACTTTCAATTGGAAAAGTGGGCCCAGAAGCTTCCCCAGACTCTCAGGCCTTTTCCATGGTTTCCCATTATTGAGCTTTTTAGTGAGGTGGATCTGATCCCTAAAAATCTCAATAGAGCAAGACGAAGGAGCCTCCCTCTACTCACACTGTTCCCAGGAACTAAGGCCTCCCAGCCATTGCAAAAACCTGATAAGTCTAAGAGGGAAACCAGCAGTTCAGCCTCAAAATGTTCCGGAAAGCAAGTTCCTCTAACAGCAGACTTGTAGAGGGGCCAGAAACCTTAGGGACAGCTGCTAGTGAGATGCCTGTGACTTTAATGCCAGACCTGACTCTCCTTGTGACAATTCTGTGGGGAATGAAGTTATTCAAACTTACAAGGCTCTAGCATATGACTGTGCATAGATCTAGCTCTGTATTCACAACTGCCATCCAGTTACAATGTGGGCCTATGATGCTAAGTGATTATTTCACTAACATGACATTATAAAAAGGAGAAACTATAGGGACAGAAAGTAGACCATGGTTGTAAGGTACAGGGTATGGTGGGAGGGGCTGACTACAAAGGGGCAGCACAGGGAATTTTGGGGGCTAGAGAACTGTTCAATGGTCTTGATTGTGCTGACAATTATATGACTATTTGCACTTGTCAACATTGATAGAACTGTTTACTAAAAAGAGTGAATCTTATTGTATACAAATCAAAACTTATAGAACTATGTATAAAAAGAGGTGAGATATGCTGCATGTAAATTATATCCTCCTTATTAAAATAAATGGAAAACAAGCGAACTTATTTTATTTTTTTAAGACAACGTTTTGCTCTTATTACCCAGCCTGGAGTGCAGTGGCATGATCTCGGTTCACGGCAACCTCCATCTCCAGGATTCAAGCAATTCTCCTGCCTCAGACTCCTGAGTAGCTTGGATTACAGGCCTGTGCCACCACGCCTGGCTAATTTTTGTATTTTTATTTAAGATGGAGTTTCACCATGTTGGTCAGGTTGGTCTCATACTCCTGACGTCAGGTGATCCACCTGCCTCGGCCTCTCAAAGTGCTGGGATTACAGGTGTAAGCTTCTATACCCACCATAAGTAAGTTTTTAAAACTCAAAAATATTAGGGCTTTAAAACACAAATATATTAACATATGTTATATAATATTTGATTTTTATTAGGACTGATCCCAACTCACACTCTTGTAACAAATGTCTCAAACTTTAATGTGTATACTAATTTCCAAATAGTTTAAAATTCAGAGACTGATTCAGGAGGGGTGAGGCCATTTCTCACGAGTTTCCAGGTGATGTCCCTGGTGCCTGTCAGGGACCACACTCCCTGTGTCCAGTAAGGCACAGGACACCAACGGTCTCATTTGATGTATGAAGCTGAAGCCAAGAGAATAATTCATTCGATGAAGCAGGCCCTCCATGTACATCCCCTTGGCCTCTGTGAGTGAAAGGATCCGTCTTAGTCACAGTGTGCCCCTTGCCCTCCTCAGAGCTGAAAGTTGTCCAGCTGTCATTCCATGGGGCCTCCTTTTTGGCCTCTAGTGGGAACATGGTGCCAGGCTTGGAATTTAATCTGGACTTGAGGTGGAAAAAAAAACAAAAACACTTTTCTGAACAAAAACCCTTCCTGGAGAGCAGAAGCTTCAGGAGGACCATGGAGCCACAAAGGCTCACTTACCCACCCATTCACTCATCCATGCACCTACCACCCATCAGTGCATCTATCCATTAACCCATTCATCTATCCACCTATGAATAGCAACCTCTCTTCAAATGCACATGGAAATTCCTCCGTCAGAAAGGAAATCAACACTGACTTCTTGTCATTCTGCCAACATTCCAATGACTTTGAGCAGTACCACCTAATAACTGCTAAGAGCTGAGTGTTGTCTGTACACCAGTAGGGGAGTTTCATTTATGGAGTAGTCCCCCTGCAGGAGTGAGAAGTGGCTGTGGCCAGAAGTCAGTTGGAGAATGGCAAATGGGTGGAATTTATATTCAACAACTTCATGGCATTTTCTTAGAGAATTGGCACTGGCATTTTTTTTTTTTTTTTGCATGCTAAAAAAATACTATGTGAATGTCTTAACAAACAGCCGCTTCACTGACCAATGCCCTCAGGTATAAAACATCACTTAGCAGACTAATACAAGCCAACACCTTCAGATACCTGGCTTGGGGATTTTCAAAATGAAGCAACTACACATATATTGAGAGTCTAAGTTGTTAACATTTATTGAGCACTTACTATGTGCCATAAACTATTCTTAGTGCATTTCATACATTATCTCAACTCACCCTAACAACAATCCCATGAGGTAGAAGTCATTATTAGTCCCACTTTATAGATGAGAAATCTGAGGCTCAAAGAGTTTGGTTAACTTGTCCAAGGATACATATTAGTCGGTGCCATGGAGAGAGAAAAATCCCAGCAGCTCGCCCCCTGTACCTTCCCTCCTGACCACTGTGCTAGGGTCTACTCTATGCCTGACACTGCATCTATTAATACTTACAAAGCCCTAGGACTCCCAGTTTGGAGAACTTGGAGAAGGAGGGCAGTATGATCACCAGGTGTGTTGGCACTAACTTCTTCACAGAGATGACAAAGTCATTTGCCTGATATCCTTGAAATGTCACATGCTAAGTAAGCCTCCAGGCACTGCTTACTGAGCTGGAACATTCCTTCTTACCTAGATCTCGCCTTTGCTTATGTACAAATGGGGAAGGCTGTGGAGGATGCAGGTATGGTGGGGAAATTTAGGAGTTCAGTTTTTGGAAATCCTGAGCTTGAGATGTCTAACTGACATCCAAGGAAAAATGTCAAAGAGCAGATTAAAATTCACATATTTACTGAACTATTTATGAACATAACGTATGATGAATAGGACTTCCTTAAAAGTAACATGGGAGAACAGGTGGAAGTATAGAAAAACAAGATTGGTCATGGGTGTAATTGTTAAATTGGTTGGGTTGATTAGTCTATGAAAAATTATACTATTCTGATTTCTATGTGGCTGCAACTTCCTATAATTAAATTGTTTAAAATTCAGTGTTCTCATTGTTCAACACCTACCTATGAGTGAGAACATGCAGTTGTGTCAGGTTGCTGAGAATGATGGTTTCCAGATTCATCCATGTCCCTACAAAGGACACGAACTCATCATTTTTTATGGTTGCATAGTATTCTGTGGTGTATATGTGTCACATTTCCTTTGTCCAGTCTATCATTGATGGGCATTTGGGTTGGTTTAAAGTCTTTGCTATTGTAAACAGTACCACAATGAACATATGTGTATATGTGTCTTTATAAATCATTATTTATAATGATTTATAATCCTCTTATAAAAGTAATGGGATTGCTGGGTCAAATGGAATTTCTATTTCTAGGTCCTTGAGTAATCACCACACTGTCTTCCACAATGGTTGAACTAATTTACACTCCCACCAACAGTGTAAAAGTGTTCCTATTTCTCCACATCCTCTCCCGCATCTGCGGTCTCCAGATTTTTTAATGATCGCCATTCTAACTGGTGTGAGATGGAATCTCAATGTGATTTTTGATTTGCACCTCTCTAATGACCAGTGATGGTGAGCATTTTTTCATGTTTGCTGGACTCATATATGTCTTTTTTTGAAAACTGTCTGTTCATATCCTTTGCCCACTTTTTGATGGGGTTGTTTGTCTTTTTCTTGTAAATGTGTTTAAGTTCTTTGTAGATTCTGGATATTAGCCCTTTGTCAGATGGGTAGCTTGCAAAAATTTTTTCCCATTCTGTTAGTTGCCGGTTTACTCTAATGATTGTTTCTCTTGCTGTGCAGAAGCTCTGGAGTTTAATTAGATCCCATTTGTCTATTTTGGCTTTTCTTGCCAATGCTTTTGGTGTTTTAGTCACGAAGTCCTTGCCTATGCCTGTGTCCTGGGAGGGGAGGATCACACACTGGGGTCTGTTGGGGGTGGGGCTAGGGGAAGGACAGTGGGGGATGCGGAGGTTGGGGAAGGATAACAAGGGGAGAAATGCCAGATATAGGTGACGGGGTGATGGAGGCAGCAAACCACATTGCCATGTATGTACCTCTGCAACAATCATGCATGATCTGCCCATGTATCCCAGAACCTAAAGTACACTTAATAATAATAAATTTTAAAAAGAAGATACACAAAGGACAGTTACTAGAATAAATTTTATAGTATTGCATGTCTATATCAATGAAATAAAGATAACTAAGACATTCCATAGAAAAGGCATAGAAAAAGGCTTGAAGCTAATAACAGCACTTAAAAGTTACTCTTTCTATCCATCCTCCCAAAAAACCATTCAGATGGAAGTGAGTAAATAAATAAATTACACATTTGTGCATCACTGAAAGACAGATAACACAATATAGTGAAAACTGACTATAGGCAGAGAAATACTTTTCAGAAGAAAAGAACTGAATTTTAAAATGCCATAATTCTATGTGTGTAGAGTGAAGGCTGAAGAGAAAGCTTAGAAAAGAGTAAAGGGAAATAGAAATCCTACTAGTGGGGTCACTACCGTGGCTCTGCTGTCAACAAAGACTATCACCCAAATGACGAAGATGACATGCATACAGGTCTGTAGATCCAAAGGTAGCTGATCAAGGTAGCCCATTCTTCACACCCAAGTGAACTCAAATGATATCAACAGAGCTACCTCAGTCAAGTCACTGATTCACTTATTGCTTATTGTTGGATATCACTGAATTCATGAGTATTTCTTTTTATCAATAAATAACTGATGCTTGAAAAAAAAAGTTCAGGACACACAATAACCACCAAAAGTGTATAACCTGAAGCTCATGATGAAGAAACACTAGACAAACCCACAGTAAGAAATACCTTACAAAACAACTGGCGTGCACTCTTCAAAGATGTCAGTGTCATGAAAGACAGAGGGACTGAGGAACCATTCCAGAGTAAATACACCAAAGAGACACAACAACTGAGTGTAATATGTGATCCTGGCTTGTAACCTGAATCAGAAAGGCAATTGCTATAGTGGGTATTATTGGGATAATCAATGAAATCTGAATAAGGGTTTGTATGTTAAATAGTAGTATGCATTGATGTGAAATTTCCTAAATTCAGTCATCACACTGTGGTTATATAAGGGAATGTTCTTGTTTTTAGAAGCTACACATTTAAATATTTGGGGATGAAGAATCACGATGCATGGAATCTTTCTGAAATGAATCAGTAATAATAATTTATAAGTGTATATGTGTATATGTGTATATATATATATATATATTATAAAGATAGATATGAAGAACAATTACAGAAATGGGGCAAAATGTTGGCTGGTAAATCTAGATGAAGTCTATACTGATCAATACAGAAGTGAACATCTTGCTCAGTCCTGGCCCCTTCCCAGAGTGGCCCACAAGGGGTTACAAAGGCCCTCTTGTCCCAACTCAGGACAGTTCTTCAGGGTCATCCAGCCCTAGAACTTCCTATGGGGTTGGCAGAGGCCTCTAGTGACCCATGTCACAGCTTGACTTCTCCCTGACCAGCCTGCTTCTTTCCTCCTCCTATCTACAGGTGTTGGTCTCCAGAAGACTCCCTCACAAACCTTGTCCTACACATTAAACTCTGTCTCTGAGTATGCTTCCTGGGTATCCAGCCGTGGCAATTAATATGACCGTTTTACAGATAACAAAACTAAATCTTAGAAAATCACTTGCCAAAGGTTAGACAGCTATTTATTAGTGGAGCCAAGACTCAGACACCAAATCTGCTGACCTCCAGCTTCTCCTCCTTTCTCTTTACCTCTCCAAATTATATCCCTCTGTGAATGCCAAGGTGAAGGCTCAGTCCCTGCTTCTCTCAGAGGCCTCTCAACTTCCCCTTTCTGACCTTAGAGCTCTCATCATCTGTTTGGTTTGGCTCATGGCCATGATCCCATTTGGGAACTTTTCTTAACCATCACTTCATATTACATAACCATTATATTGTCACTTAACATTTTACATTTGAAGTTTTGTATTTTCTCTATATTATAATCTCTATGGAGACAAATGTCATTAATTGTTCTTCTTGGCATCCCAATAGCTGCCATCCATATGCTGAGCATACAGTATATCACTGTGCAGAGAAAGAACAGCAAGATTTCCTCTGGCTGGCTGGCTTCTAAGACTTTGAAACAGAAAACACAACATGCTCAAAAGATACACAGATCTGCAGCCTTGATCTCCATTTTGTCTTTTCCAGAATGGCACAGGGATTCACAATACCAAATAGAAAAAGATGCAGGCTATTCCAGTAGAGGAGCAACACCATCCATGGGAGAGTAACCCAAACTGCATCAGCCCACATTAAAAATGTGAGCCAGAAAGTACTTGGTCAATTACAGTCAAGCAATAAGGAGAAAAACAACACATTAGAAATACAATCATTAGCATGCATCTTGGCCAATTAATTTGGCAAAATACTTTCATTTTAATTATTTAAAACACTTCATAATATGCTAGGAAATGGGGTATTGTGTACTTTGCAAAAGTAATGAAGTCTTAGATCAAAAATTCGACACCACATTGTTAACTTTTATGGGTGAAATAAGCAAACCACTTTGCTTCTTTTTAAAGACTATCAACTGGGAAATTAGCAACGTCTTCTGTATTATCGCCTCCAAGCAGGGAGGTGGAAGTAGTTTCCCTCTACAGAGGGAAAGATTAATTCAAACTCCCTCACTTCCAATTTCTGGGAATCACTTCTTGACATGGTAATTATGTTAATACATGACCACTCTGGTACACGTAGGACTAGAAAACAATGAATACATAAACATATTAACAGCTGTAGGCTTGGAAATAATTTTCTGTATTTTTTTCTCCTTTGCTTTCAAACATTAGCATGGATGAGAATATGCTGTACTGCAGGAATACTATAAGCGCAAATCAACTGAAAAATAATTCTTGCCAAACTTCCCTAACTATTCAACCAGCACCAATACAAGAAGTAGATTTTAGAGAGAAGTTTCTAAGTTGGACCATCTTAGTCCCAGGTATTTTGCTACAGCAGCACAAATGGACTAAGACAGTATCACATGACTGGGTCACACACTGGTCAATATGCTTTAACACTGCATCTTCCTAGGGGGCAGGCAACACACTACTTACTCCCTCATGCGTTTCATCTTGGTCCTGGCCATCACACTGTTGAAAACTTTTGGTCCTGAGGACATGTCTGCAGCCATGCTGGTGATGGTCTTTGTGTCTGAAAAATCAGTACAAAGCTCTTATTGACTTCATCAGCAATCCTGCAACTTCGAGGCAATGTTCAAGGGCAATCAGAAAACAGAAGTTAATCCACCTTTGCCACATGGTAATGCTACATTAATGAATTCAATTACAACATGCACATTAAGAAGATTTATTCCCAATGACAAGATTATTTACAGTTTTAATATGCACAAGGCATTCCAGGATAAAGCCTCTCTCACAGCTGATTGTTTAAACAAAACACCATTGTTTAAAAGATGAGCTTTTTATCCTAGAAAACTCAGGGGGAAAGGTATCTACAGAAAAGCAAGTGCTCCTGAGGACCTTTTGGCCGTCTCTTTCAGCAGATGTGGATGTTTGACTAAATGACTAGGAGTTTTTTCAATAAGCTTAGTTATTAAAAAAAAGAAGCAGCTAAAACTGGCCCATTAGTAAGAGCTCAGGGCAATCCATAGAGCTGGATTTACAATTTGGCTTCTGTGCTGCTCTTTCCTCCATGAAACTGGGGCGAAGTCCTCCCTGTGCACTTCCTTAGATCTCTCATAAGGTGCTTCACACCCCATTGGTAAAAAACTGCCCACCCTAATGATAATTTATAAATTATATCCATGCAGTTGCTATGTCAGAGAGAAGAGACTCCTGTTATGAAATTCCCATTCTTTTCTCAACAGATTTCACATAACATCTGCCTGCTTGACTTACGGACCCAGTAAAGAAGCAAGGTGGAGTCCCCATTTGACATATCAGTAAAGTTATTTCTTCTATTTTCTAAATGTGAAAAGTTAAATGCAAATTCTAATGTGTCTCACATACACTCTCCTTTTGCACTACCTGTTGAGGCATGCATCCCACTTCGAACTTCTTGCTCTTATATATATAATTGACATGAATATTCTCTAGCTTAATTCTTTGCCGAAGTCTGATCTTTCCTTAGACTAAATCCCTAGATATAAAAATACTGGATTAACAGGTACAAACTTCGTAAAGGGCATCATCCAGATTAACTCTGTGTTTCTCACAGTAAGTTCATCAGTCATGCCTTCATGATAAAAACACAAGTACCAGCAACTGATTGCTCCCCTTTCGCTCACTCCTGGAGATTACCCCACCACACCTGGAGAGGAAAACTGCCTCATCCATCACTGCAACTTTCTGTCAGCTCCAACCTTCCCACTAGCTCTGGCCAGGACACATACTTTTCCCCAGGGAAGCTTGGGGAGTGGGCAAGAGGAAGGCATAGAAGTTTATTTCATATTCCTGTTGGTTGCTTTTTACAATAATTTTTCCTAGAACCGGAAAAGTTACCAAAACAACACCAACCATACCACACCAAAACACTCACATGCAGGCTCAAAAACCAGTTCTGCCAAGAATAACAATAAGGTGCTCCTTTCCCATCTTTTCCAGAGCAAGTAAGTTCTGAAGATTTATGCAAGTAAAGGTCAAAGCAATTTCCAGGAGAGCTGCAATTTGTTTTAAGCTGGCTACTGTTCCTCTCAACCAGGCACTCAGCGCTGCTAGAAAAGATGCTAAGCCTTAAGCCCAAGGGTAGAAAACAGGGCAAGTACGATTTCAAGCAACAGGAATGGCAAACCTTGGTGCTCAGAGCAATTCCCTTCTCAGTGTTTCTTATAGGCCAGCTTACTTTCTCTCTGCATCCCATTTTCCAACGTGAACAGTTTCTTTATGTCAAAGGAAAGGACAATCACAATAAAAATAATTGGAGCTAGAAACACAGATGTCCTCCAATAGATCACTGAATCCCAGAGTGTGTTCTAGACCACTGCTTCTCAAAGTTAATGTCATACAAATCATCCAGAGATCTTGTTAAAATGCAGATTCTTCTTTAGTAGGTTTGGGTAGGACTTGGGATTCTGCAGTTTCCATAAGTTCCCAGGTGATACCAATGCTGCTGGTCCTCCAACCACACTCTGACTAGCAAGGCTCTAGAGAGGCCAGCTACATAATTTGTGGGGCCCAGTGCTAAATGACTATGCAGAAATCTTTGTTCAAGAAACAAGAGGATAGCTTGGTTTTTTGGGTGTCTGCATTTCTCTTTGGACCTGTCATTGTGCTTTTTGTTGGGTATTTAAATGCCATTCTCCCCCAGGAACTAGGACAGATACTCTCCAAGGGAGTGCAGACACTTACAGGGACCTGGCAGTCTTACCTCACTCCAACCCTTCCCCAGTATTACCTAGGACCCCACTGGGAATGGAGGGTTGCAGTGGTTATGGGGTGGGGATTAAGGAACGGGTGGCAGAGGAATCTTCCCAGGTAGATGTCTTAAAAGCAAGACAGCACATGAGCAAGGCTTTAAGCCCTGGGCCTGTGTTCCATCGTCCTATCAGCTTTCACTCATAGAACACAAATTCAAAGATAAACTTTAATGAAACCCCATATGTGGGCTCCTTTCTGAACCCGGGGCCCTGGGTAACTACACTGGTCTCATGTCCATGAATTCCTGGTTCTTAAATCTTTGCTTTCTGAAAAATAGCTGAATCCTTAATCCCAATGTTAATTTTTAAAAACAAATTTTGCCTTTATTAAAATACTAGTAAGTCAAATGCAGTAACATGAAAAAAGGATAGTACACCTTTCTTCCTAAGATCAGAAACAAGACAAGAATGTCTTCTCTTGCCATGTGTATGTAACACTGTACTATAAGTTAATGACAGGGAAATTAGGCAAGAAAAACAAATCAAAGGCATCCAAATAGAAAAAAACAAAGAAAAATTATCTCTATTTGCAGATAACATGATTTTGTACACAGAGAATCTATGTCCTATAGAATATGATAGGCATATTCAGACCTTGTACTTCTTACACCTTATGCAGAAATTAACTCCAGATGGATTAAAGACTTAAATGTAAGACCTAAACCCATAAAAACCCTAGAAGAAAACCTAGGCAATACTGGTCAGGACATAGGCATGGGCAAAGACTTCACGACTAAAACACCAAAAGCAATGGCAACAAAAGCCAAAATTGACAAATGGGATCTATTAAACTAAAGAGCTTCTGCAAAGAAGAATCAATCATCAGCATGAACAGGCAGCCTACAGAATGGGAGAAAATTTTTGCAATCTATTCATCTGACAAAGGGCTAATATCTATCTAGAATCTACAAAGAATTCAAACAAATTTATAAGAAAAAAACAACCCCATCAAAAAATGGGTGAAGTATATGAACAGACACTTCTCAAAAGACATTTATGTGGCCAACAAACATATGAAGAAAAACTCATCATCACCAGTCATTAGAGAGATGCAAATCAAAACCACGAGATACCATTTCACACCAGTTAGAATGACGATCATTAAAAGGTCTGGAGGGGGGTACTCAAGATGGCGCTGTGAGAACAACCCAGGATTGGAGCTCTCGTTGTGTCTGCGGAGAGGTGAGTCTGAGCTGCATTTCCAGACTGATCTTTGTTGCCCACAGAACGGGGAAAATTCCCAAGTGAAGAAGAGACGTGGGACGCCAGGCAGAACCTCCGCCTGGTGAAGCCAGCAGCCGGGGTGGCGGCGGCAGGCCCTGCCCAGCGCTCCCCACAGGGCGCGCTTGTCCGGGTGCCCCGTTGAACCGGCAACCGGAGACGTGAGAGGGCTGGACTTGAGACTGAGCTAGACTTGGACAGTAGGCCAGCCCAGGGGATTGCAGGGACAGAGCGTTAGGGGTGGCCTAGTGGGACGAATGAAACCGAGATTTCAAACAAGCCCTGTGCAGACGGACCAAGACGCTCTGTGGGGGAGGGGCGTCCACCATTACTGAGGCAACCCCCCCAACTGAGATACACGCCCATTGCTGACGCAGCCAGCCGTTGCCGAGGCAACCCGTCCCTACTGAGATACACGCCCACTGCTGACGCAGCCTGCCGTTGCCGAGGCAACCCGCTACAACAGAGAGACTCCGCCACAGGGTGTGGCGGAGAACACAGCAGAACAGCGGAGCCAGGGCGAGCCTCAGGACAGCAGGGCGGAGCCTCGGCAGGCAAACAGTGGCTAGTCTGCGTCCTAGCTGGGCAGGACCTCAACGGACATCCAAAAATAAAGCCCAAACCCCTCAACACAGAGCATTTGAGAAAAAAAAAGGGTTTTTTTAATGAGCTCTGTTGCAGCAGAATCAAACATAGCAGCCTAACAGCCCTGAATGAACAACAGAGCTCACAGCTCAGCAATTAAGCCCCTATAAAGTACAAACTGTCTCCTCAAGCAGCTCCCTGACCCCTCTATATCCAAAAGACTGACATTAGGCAGGCATCATCCTGGGACAAAGATAGCAGAAAAAGAAACTGGTAGCATCCCTCACTGTGCCACAGCAGCTAGAGGTGCACCCCAGACAAGCAGGGTCTGGAGCGAACCTCAGCAGTCGTACAGCAAAGGGGCTAGACTGGTAGAAGGAAAACCAAGCAACAGAAATACTTCATCATCAACATTCTGGGTGTACACTCAGAGACCCAATCGAAAAGTCAGCAACTACGCAGACGACCAGCAGACAAATCCACAAAGATGGGAAGAAACCAGCGCAAAAAGGAGGAAAACACCCGAAACCAGAACACCTCGCCTCCTAGAAAGGACCAAAACTCCTCCCCAACAAGGGAACAAAGCTGGACGGAGAATGACTGTGACGAAATGACGGAATTAGACTTCAGAAGATGGATAATGAGAAACTTTGGTGAGCTAAAAGATCATGTATTAAATCAATGCAAAGAAACTAAGAACCTTGAAAAAAGATTTGAAAAAAGATTCAAGGAAATGATAACAAGAATGGATAACTTAGAGAGGAATATGAATGAATTAAAGGAGCTGAAAAACACAATACGAGAACTTCACGAAGCATGCACAAGTTTCAATAGCGGAATCGACCAAGCAGAAGAAAGAATATCTGAAGTCGAAGACCAACTCAATGAAATAAAATGAGAAACCAAGATTAGAGAAAAAAGTGCAAAAAGGAATGAACAAAGTCTCCAAGAAATGTGGGACTATGTGAAAAGACCTAACCTACGTTTGACAGGTGTACCAGAAGGGGACAAAGAGAATGAATCCAAGCTGGAAAATACTCTTCAGGACATCATCCAGGAAAACTTCCCCCACCTAGCAAGACAGGCCAACACTCAATTTCAGGAAATACAGAGAACACCACAAAGATATTCCGCAAGAAGAGCAACCCCAAGGCACATAATCGTCAGATTCAACAGGGTTGAAATAAAGGAGAGAATACTAAGGGCAGCCAGAGAGAAAGGTCAAGTTACCCACAAAGGGAAGCCCATCAGACTTACAGCAGATCTCTCGGCAGAAACACTACAAGCCAGAAGAGTGGGGGCCAATATTCAACATTCTTAAAGAAAAGAACTTTCAACCCAGAATTTCATATCCAGCCAAACTGAGCTTCAGAAGTGAAGGAAAAATAAAATCCTTTGCAAACAAGCAAGTACTCAGAGATTTTTGTCACCACCAGGCCTGCTTTACAAGAGCTCCTAAAAGAGGCACTACACATAGAAAGGATCAACCAGTACCAGCCATTCCAAAATCACACTGAATGCTAAAGAGCTTCAACATAATGAAGAATCTACAACAACTAACAGGCAAAACAGCCACTTAGCATCAAAATGGTAGTATCAAATTCACATATAACAATATTAACCCTAAATGTAAATGGACTAAATGCACCAATCAAAAGACACAGACTGGCAAATTGGATAAAAATCCAAAACCCATCAGTGTGCTGTATCCAGGAAACCCATCTCACATGCAAGGATACACAAAGGCTCAAAATAAAGGGATGGAGGAAGATTTACCAAGCAAACGGAAAGCAAAACAAAGCAGGAGTTGCAATTCTCATCTCTGATAAAATAGACTTTAAAGCAACAAAGATCAAAAGAGACAAAGAAGGCCATTACATAATGGTAAAAGGATCGATACAACAAGAAGAGCTAACGATCCTAAACATATATGGACCCAATGCAGGAGCACCCAGATACATAAGGCAAGTTCTTAACGACTTACAAAAGGACTTAGACTCCCACACAATAATAGTAGGAGACATTAACACTCCACTGTCAATATTAGACAGATCAACCAGACAGAAAATCAACAAGGATATCCAGGGCTTGAACTCAGACCTGGAGCAAGCACACCTGATAGACATTTACAGAACTCTCCACCCCAAATCCACAGAATACACATTCTTCTCAGCACCACATCACACCTACTCTAAAATTGACCACATAATTGGAAGTAAAGCACTGCTCAACAAATGCAAAACAACTGAAATCATAACAAACAGCCTCTCAGACCATAGTGCAATCAAGTTAGAACTCAGAATTCAGAAATCGACCCAGAACCGCACAGCTTCATGGAAACTGAACAACTGGCTCTTGAATGTTGACTGGGTAAACAATGAAATGAAGGCAGAAATAAAGAAGTTCTTCAAAACCAATGAGAACGAAGACACAACGTGCCAGAACCTCTGGGACACATTTAAAGCAGTCTCCAGAGGAAAGTATATAGCAATAAGTGCCCATATGAGGAGAATGGAGAGATCCAAAATTGACACCCTATCGTCAAAATTGAAAGAGCTAGAGGAGCAAGATCAAAAAAACTCAAAACCCAGCAGAATACAAGAAATAACTAAGATCAGAGCTGAGCTGAAGGAGATTGAGACACAAAAAACCCTTCAAAAAATCAATAAAACCAAGAGCTGGTTTTTTGAAAAGATCAACAAAATAGACAGACCACTAGCCAGATTGATTAAAAAGAAAAGAGAGAACAACCAAATAGATGCAATAAAAAATGATAAAGGGGAAATCACCACAGATTCCACAGAAATTCAGACCATCATCAGAGAATATTACAAACAACTCTATGCGCGTAAACTAGTAAACCTGGAAGAAATGGATAAATTCCTGGACTCCTGTATCCTCCCAAGCCTAAACCAGGAGGAAGCTGAAACTATGAATAGACCAATAACAAGGTCAGAAGTCGAGGCAGCAATTAAGACCCTACCACACAAAAAAGCCCAGGTCCAGACGGGTTCACAGCCGAATTCTACCAGACACACAAGGAGGAGCTGGTACCATTCCTTCTAAAACTATTTCAAACAATCCAAAAAGAGGGAATCCTTCCCAAATCATTTTATGAGACCAACAACATTCTGATACCAAAACCCAGCAGAGACCCAACGAGAAAAGAAAACTTCAGGCCAATATCCATGATGAACATAGATGCAAAAATCTTCAATAAAATATTGGCAAGCCGATTGCAACAGCAAATCAAAAAACTTATTCATCATGATCAAGTAGGATTCATCCCGGGGATGCAAGGCTGGTTCAACATACGCAAGTCTATCAACGTAATTCACCACATAAACAGAACCAAAAACAAAAACCACATGATTATCTCAATTGACACAGAGAAGGCATTTGACAAAATTCAACAGCCCTTTATGCTAAAAACCCTCAATAAACTCGGTATCGGTGGAACGTATCTCAAAGTAATAAAAGCTATTTATGACAAACCAACAGCCAATATCATACTGAATGGGCAAAAACTGGAAGCATTCCCTTTGAAATCTGGCACTAGACAAGGATGCCCTCTTTCACCACTCCTATTCAATATAGTACTGGAAGTTCTAGCCAGAGCAATCAGGCAAGAAAAAGAAATAAAGGGTATTCAAATAGGAAAGGTGGAAGCCAAATTGTCTCTATTTGCAGACGACATGATAGTATACCTAGAAGACCCCATTGCCTCAGCCCAAAAACTCCTGAAACTGATAAGCAATTTCAGCAAAGTCTCAGGATATAAAATCAATGTGCAAAAATCACAAGCATTCGTCTATACCAATAACAGACTTAAAGAAAGCCAAATCAAGAACGAACTGCCATTCGCAATTGCTACAAAAAGAATAAAATACCTTGGAACACAACTGACAAGGAACGTAAGAGACCTCTTCAAGGAGAACTACAAACCACTGCTCAACGAAATCAGAGAGGACACAAACAGATGGAGAAACATTCCATGTTCATGGTTAGGAAGAATTAATATCGTGAAAATGGCTATACTGCCCAAAGTAATTTACAGATTCAATGCTATCCCCATCAAGCTACCATTGACTTTCTTCACAGAACTGGAAAAAACCACCATGAACTTCATATGGAACCAAAAGAGAGCCCGCACAGCCAAGTCAATTCTAAGCAAAAAGAACACAGCAGGGGGCATCACACTACCGGATTTCAAACTATACTACAAGGCTACAGTAATCAAAACAGCATGGTACTGGTACCAAAACAGAGATATAGACCAATGGAACAAAACAGAGGCACCGGAGGCAACACAACATACATACAACTATACAATCTTTGATAAACCTGACAAAAACAAGCAATGGGAAAAGGATTCCCTGTTTAACAAATGGTGTTGGGAAAACTGGCTAGCCATGTGCAGAAAGCAGAAACTGGACCCCTTCCTGACACCTTACACTAAAATTAACTCCAGATGGATTAAAGACTTAAACATAAGACCTGGCACCATAAAAACCCTAGAAGGAAATCTAGGCAAAACTATCCAGGACATAGGAGTAGGCAAGGACTTCATGAACAAAACACCAAAAGCATTGGCAACAAAAGCCAAAATAGACAAATGGGACCTAATCAAACTCCACAGCTTCTGCACGGCAAAAGAAACAGTCACTAGAGTGGATCGGCAACGAACAGAATGGGAAAAAATTTTCGCAGTCTACCCATCTGACAAAGGGCTGATATCCAGAATTTACAAAGAACTCAAACAGATTTACAGGAAAAAAACAAACAAGCCCATTCAAAAGTGGGCAAAGGATATGAACAGATACTTTATGAAAGAAGACATATATGAGGCCAACAATCATGTGAAAAAATGCTCATCGTCACTGGTCATCAGAGAGATGCAAATCAAAACCACATTGAGATACCATCTCACGCCAGTTAGAATGGCGATCATTAAAAAATCTGGAGACAACAGATGCTGGAGAGGATGTGGAGAAAAAGGAACACTTCTACACTGTTGGTGGGAGTGTAAATTAGTTCAACCATTGTGGAAGACAGTGTGGCGATTCCTCAAGCCTTAGAAATAGAAATTCCATCTGACCCAGCAATCCTATTACTGGGTATATATCCAAAAGACTATAAATCATTCTACTATAAGGACATATGTACACGAATGTTCATTGCAGCACTGTTTACAATAGCAAAGACCTGGAATCAACCCAAATGCCCATTGATAATAGACTGGATTGGAAAAATGTGGCACATATACACCATGGAATATTATGCAGCAATCAGAAATGATGAGTTTGTGTCGTTTGTGGGGACATGGATGAATCTGGAGAACATCATCCTCAGCAAACTGACACAAGAACAGAAAATGAAACACCGCATATTCTCACTCATAGGTGGGTGATGAAAAATGAGAACACATGGACACAGAGAGGGGAGTACTAAACACTGGGGTCTATTGGGGGGAAAAGGGGAGGGCCAGTGGGAGGGGGAGGTGGGGAGGGATAGCCTGGGGAGAAATGCCAAATGTGGGTGAAGGGGAGAAGAAAAGCAAAGCACACTGCAATGTGTGTACCTACGCAACTGTCTTGCATGCTCTGCTCATGTACCCCAAAACCTAAAATCCAATAAAAAATTAAAAAAAAAAGGTCTGGAGACAACAGATGCTGGAGAGGATGTGGAGAAATAGAAATGCTTTTACACTGTTGGTGGGAGTGTAAATTAGTTCAACCATTGTGGAAGACAGTGTGGCGATTCTTCAGTGATCTAGAATGAGAAATACCATTTGACCCAGCAATCCCATTACTGGGTATATACCCAAAGGATTATAAATCATTCCACTATAAAGACACATGTACACATATGTTTACTGCAGTACTGTTCACAATAGCAAAGACTTGGAACCAACCCAAATATACATCAATGATATACTGGATAAAGAAAAATGTGGCACATATACACCATGCAGCCATAAAAAATGAGTTCATGTCCTTTGCAGGAACATGGATGAAGCTGGAAACCATCATTCTTAGCAAACTAACACAAGAACAGAAAACCAAACACCACATGTTCTCACTTATAAATGGGAGTTGAACAATGAGAACATGGACAAAGGAAGATGAACATCACATACTGGGACCTGTGAGGGGTGGAGGGCCAGGGGAGGAATAGCACTAGAAGAAATAACTAACGTAGATGATGCAACAAACCACCATGGCACATGTATACCTATGTAACAAACCTGCACCTTCTGCTTATGGGTTTAATTTGCTGGTCTTTTTCTAGGTTTTTAAGGCATATATTTCATATGCTCAATAGGTGGGAGTTAAAATCGAAAGCAATATAAATAGCAGCTGTGATTCTTCACCTATAAAAGCTTGCAGTCAATTAAGAAGATAGGGTAGCTATATGAATGATCCCTAGTAGTACTATGGAGTACATACACATAAGACACTATACTACGTATGGGGCGTACAAAGAGGTATAATGAGGTCTGTGGACAAAGCAATAGCCTTCAAGTTAGGGGACCACAGGTTGTTTTTAGTTCTTTCACTAATTCAGGTCACCTCCCTGGGTCTCACTTCCCTCATTTTATATTTCAGTAGTTTCATTATACTGAAGGCCTTTCTTCGATTCTAACCTTCTGTGATCTGATAGAAGACATAGGTCAGAGGCATAGCATTTACTTGGAAAGACAAGGCCTATGCTAACAAAGATAAAGAGCAACCAAAGGGACCCAATGCTAAGAGGCAAATGGCTGGGACCAACAGTAAATGTTACCAGCATTATATGTCATGCTAGATCATCCTGAAGTCTCTTTTCTCATCTGTGAAATATAGAACGATGAGGATTATGACAGTTGACAATATCTCATAGGGATGTTTTGACAAAGAGATGAAAACAAAATGATACGAAGGCACATTAAGCAACTGGATGCTGTGTTTCCTAAGAGTGCAAAGCAAAGCTCATAATAATATTGTCAGTTTTCCTCCTACTTGTATGGTCTCTCCCCAGCAAAGGCATTTTCCCTGAAGGAGTGACAGCTTGATCATTCTGACATTTCATCAGCAGAGAGAGTTTCTTCTCTCATTTCTTTGAAAAATTTCTTCTAACATTTCCTTTTGCCCATTTCATTTGCTGGACAAATGACCTTGATCATAAAAGAAAAACCCATGTTTGCCTTCCCTGCTAAACATCCTGCCATGTGGGTAATAAAGAGCTGATGCAGGGACTGCAGAGGTGGATATTGTGGCAAGCAAGATCTCACTTAAGCACCTGGGACATTGCTTACTCAGGAATCCTCACAGACACTGCCCTTGGTGAGCCATTTAGAATGCTTCTTACTGAATCTTTAACCCTCCTCTTGCTCTTAATTTCCTAAGGAATACTCAGAAAATAGCAGTTAATTGACTGATACCATTCTTTGCCAACTTATTTGCAATTATTGCAAAGGCATGTCCTCATGGCCCATATTTCTCCTCCTACTCCTTGGAATGGGGCATGATGGAAGATTTGCCTAGACTAAGGTCAGCAAACCTTTTCCTATAAAGGGACAGGTAGCAAATATTCTAGACTTTATAGACCATAGAATTTTTGTTACAGCTACTCAAGTCTGCTGCAGTAGCATGAAAACAGCCAAAGGCAAGAGGTAAATGAATGAGCATGGCTGTGTTCCAGTAACATTTTATTTAAAAAACAGGAAGTCGGGGTCTAAAGTGGCTCCCGCCGGAGGTCATGGTGCTCGCGAAGGCGAGGTCATCAGTTCAAGGCTAACCTGAGCAACCTCATAAAGCTCAAACTGATTGGCAAAAAAAAAAAAAACAAAAAACAAAAAACAGGAAGTCAGACAGATTGGGAATGAAGGCCATAGTCTGCTGACCACTGGCCGAAACAATAGAGAATCATCATGATTCTGAGCTGGATGTGACCATAGAACACTTCAAGTCAAATTTCTTTATCTTACAGGTGTGGAGATTCAGGCCAAGAGAGGCTGTATGACTTGTGCAAGGTCACAGAGCTATAATGGAAAGAGGCAGAGCCCAGACTAGAATTGTGGTTTCCTGACTCCCAAATGAGTGCTCTTTCTAACATCCCATAGAAGTACCACACTCAAATAATGAGTTTCATGTGATAATTAAAAAAAATAAGATCAACAGACAAAACTCCCCCTCTAAAAGGTTGAAATTTGGGGTGATCATTATGTCTTCCATCTAATTTCTCCACGTTTCCAGATGACAGCCCCATGACTTACTATGAGAGGTGCTGTGAATCAGCAGGGCATTGTGAAAGCTGCTCTGCTTTGAAGAGAGGCTTAGCTGACCCAAACTTGGTGAAGATTTTTCCTTGAGTTTCTCCTGTGATAACAGTGGTCATCAGAATGGCAATAAAACAGTCTAATAATCTGCAAAGCAGGCTGGTCTCTGCACTGCCTCACCTCAACACCCCAGGAATGGAGATGCAAACCATGCAGATCCTCCTTCAGGGAATAACTTGCTACCCCAGCTGCTGGGAGTAGACAGACAGCCTCCAGCTGTGGCCCCTTCAGGAAACTCTTTAGCTGCAGAAAGCTGCCTTACCCCAAATCATGCCTCGCCAAGTAGCAACCTTTAATGACTGATCATGGTAGTGGTAGAAAGCCTAACCATTATGGCCTATGCTGGCAACTCTGATGAGTCCAGAGCTCCCTGTGGGTTTGGCTAAGGCTTACCAGGCCTGTATTGCTGCTCAACTTCTCCCTCAGCCTCATCCTGTATCCTTCGCCTTCTGTCCACAGGGTCAATTCCAAGGGCACTCCTGCATAAAAGTCCTGCCTGCTCAACTCCGTCAGAGACTCCTTCCTAGAAAACCCAGCCTCAAGGCTGAAGTGGATAAAGTGGAGGGTATGGAGATGATTGTCTTGGTTCCTTTAACAAGTTGGGTATTTGATAAAAGCAGTATTAGAAATAATGACATGACCGTCCCTAACACTTCTTGTCCATCCCGAGCTCTTCCAGAGAATTGATTTTATTGGTACAGGGCAAAAGCCACCACCCAAGGAAGTTGTTAACTCTGTAGCATCAGCGGTGTCAATGGCAAACCACATTAGGAGGCTGGAGTAGAAGAGCACAGGAGGAAAAGGGAGAAGATGGGTCCAGGAGAGAACAACCTCAAATGCTTTCCAATAGGAAGGGACCTGGGGCATATTACGACAAATATGTGGACTTAGAGGACTTGGGTTTGAATCCCAATTCTGTGATGTTGGGAAAGGTAAAAATTTGTGACTCAGTTGCGTCATTGACAAAAAAAACTCTACCTTCTATGACTCTAGTACAGCTTAAATGCAATGATATATATATGTGTGTGTGTATTTATATTTACACATATATTAAGGTGCATATTGCTACAGAAGACCCAAGGCAAACTTACACTGCCCCCCCATGATTTCCACCACAGTGCTTTGCATGGGGCAGCTTCTCAGTGTATCAACAGAACCCCACTGCCTACACCAAAATTAAATAGCTGGGGAAATATGGATCAATTTGGAAAAGCAAACTTGCTACTTATAGGAAATATGATAAATACCAGAAGACTGTTTACAACAGCAAAGACTTGGAACCAACCCAAATGCCCATCAACGATAGACTGATAAAGAAAATGTGGCACATATACTCCATGGAATACTATGCAGCCATAAAAAAGGATGAGTTTATGTCCTTTGCAAGGACATGGATGAAGTTGGAAACCATCATTCTCAGCAAAGACACAAGAACAGAAAACCAAACATTGCATGTTCTCACTCATAAGTGGGTGTTGAACAATTAGAACACATGGAGACAGAGAGGGGAACAAGATTGGGGAGGGACAGCATTAGGAGAAATACCTAATGTAGATGACAAGGGGATGGATGCTGCAAACCACCATGGCATGTGTGTACCTACGTAACAAACCTGCACATTCTGCACATTTACCCCAGAACGTAAAGCATAATAAACAAATAAAAAATAAAAATTTTTAAAAAGAAAAAAAGATCTTTACTATGGTTATCTCATGCTACAAATATTCACCTGACTTTTGTAGATGATTAAAAACAACAAGAATTAAGGAGTTTGGAAATTCTTGTTTCCTTTTGAATACACCAGAAGAAACCTCTAAGAACAGTACCTATCAGTAAAAGAAAGAGAGAAAGTGTCTGTTTTTTAGATTGACATTCAGTAATCAAATGTGTATACAAGCTAAGACGAGATTTGTGTAAGACAAACTCTTTTACATCTGAGCTTTCCCTGTGGAGACGGTAGCCAGTGTTTGGGGAGTTTAATTATTATCTGCCAACATGAAGAAACTTAGCTTAAAAACAAAACCTGCTTTTCTGTAATGGGAGGTTGATCTGGCTTCAAAACTGATTCAAATACTTAAGGAAAGTGTATAGCAGTACTTCCTTTTTTTAAAAAGTTTTTTTTAAAAATTGAACACATTTTATTTTATTCCAATAGTTTTTGGGTAACAGGTGATTTTTGGCTACGTGGGTAAGTTCTTTAGTGGTGATTCCTTAGATTTTGGTGCACCTATCACCAGAGCAGTGTACACTGTACCCAGTCTTTTATTCCTCACCCCCTCCCACCTTTCCTCCAAAGTCCATTATATCATTCTTATACCGTGGTGTCCCCATAGCTTAGCTCCCATTTATTAGTGAGAATATACGATATTTGGTTTTCCATTCCTGAGTTTCTTCACTTAGAATAATGGCCTCCAACTCTATTTAGGTTGCTGTACATGCCATAGTTTTGCTCTCCTTTATAGCTGAGTAGTGTTCCATGGTGTATATATTCCACATTTTCTTTATGCATTGGCTGATGAGCATTTATGCTGGTTCCATATTTTTGCAACTGTGAATTGTGCTGTTGTAAACATGCATGTGCAAATATCTTTTTTTTTCATATAATGACTTCTTTTCCCTTGGGTAGGTACGCAGTAGTGAGATTGCGGGTTGAACAGTACTTCTACTTTTAGTTCTTTAAGGAATCTCCATACTGTTTTCCATAGTGGTTGTACTACATTACATTTCCACCAGGATAGGTTCTCACTTTTCATTAGAATGTGAATCCTGACGATTGCTGTGTGAAGCACAGCTCTCTCTATAGTCAGCAGAACTGAAGATACATGGAAGAATGATTACCTGCCATCACCTATTCCTTAGCTTCTGTGAAAGCCAAAAGAGCAGATGTTTACACAAGATACCACAAGAACCATCTCTCCTTCCACATCTCTAGTTATTCTAAAATTCTCTCCTTACAACAATGGAGTTCATGACTATAGTAAATATTTGTTATTTGGGGCCTTACAGTCTCATTTCCCTTACAAGGGGAATCTTCCACTTTGTGAGACAGAGTCTGACTCCCATTAAAGCCATGAATGCCAAAGACTAACTTACCAATCTCCCATGTCACTAGGGCATAGGAATATGACAAGCCTCTGTCAACAAGATGGACCTGGCAGAGCATGGCAGTTCACATTTGCGATCTCAGCACTTTGGGAGGCCGAGTCAGGTGGACCACTTGAGCTCAGGATTCAAGACCAGCCTGAACAACATGGCAAAATGCCATCTTTATAAAAAATAATTTAGCCAGGCATGGTGGCACGTGCCTGTAGTCCCTGCTACACGAGAGGCTGAGGCAGGAGGATTACCCTGAGACCAGGAGGTCAAGGCTGCAATGAACAATCATTGTGCCACTATACTCCAGCCCAGCAATAGAGGGAAATCCTTTCCAAAAAAAAGATTAATCCTGCCCTGACTTTATATAAAAAGTTGATAATGATAAGGAGCAGAGACCACATGAAGTCCATCAGGCAGGTCTGGGGTAGAAATATCAGCTATACCCAGGTTCCCAATGCAGCGATGTTGGTCAGTCTAAAAACCGTGCCCAGTATCTAACATCAGTAGCCTTGAGGGCACTCAAGCTTCCCTGTGGAAGGGCCAATTTGGAGGGGATCTGAGGACAGCTGTGTGAATCACCTGGGAAATGCAACCTCCAACTCCAGCCAAGCCTTCAGATGACTATGGCCCTGGCTGACAGCTAACTGCAAATTCATGAGAGACCCTGAGCCAGAACCAGCCAGTTACACCCTCCTGAATTTATGACCCACAGAAACCATGTGAGATAATAAATGATTATCATTGTTTTCAGCGCATATGTTTTTGAGTAATTTGTTGTACATCCATAGATGACCAATACAGGCATCAAGCTCTTATGGGAGGTCAGAATAAGAAACAAATATATACAAAATTTCTGCATTTACCTTAAAACCAGTTTTGAAATCACTGTATTGATGCATGGTCTTTGTAGAAGGCCTATGTTACACTAAGTTTTTACAACCTAGGGTTTAAAGAATAACTTTAAACAAACTAATTTCTAAAATATTTAAAATTTTTAAAATTTTGCTTTTATTAATACATAATTATTGTATGTAGTTATGGGATACAGTGTGGTGTTTTGATAAATGTATATATTAAATAAAATCAGTGTATTTAGCATATCCATCATCTCATACATTAATCATTTCTTTGTGGTAAGAACATTAAAAAATTTCTTCTAGCTATTTTGAAATGTACAGTATGATATTGCTAACCACAGTCACTCAACTGTGCAACAGAATACCAAAACTTATTCCTCCTAATTGTAACTTTGTACTCATTGACCAATCTCTTCCTACCTTCCTCTCTTCTCCCCTCTCCAGCCTCTGGAGACAAATCTAACTGTTTATTTAAGCAAAGTATGATTTATGAACTGGACAGCCCTCATAACAACAAGACATTTGGAGAACTCTACTCTGCAGTGTGGGCAAGCAGCATTTATCAATAGAAAAGGAAGGTGAGGTACAGAACCAGTTTTATCAGTTACAGCTGGGCATTTGCCTTATTCGGACATGGTCTAATCAGTTGGCAGCCCAAGGAAAGCTTTACAGAGAGGTGGAAGGTTTGTAATTCCAGTATTTGTGAGGACAGGGAAAGGTTGTGTTCACTGTAATGTTCTCAGAGACCAACACATAGTATGGCACACAACTTTTTTTCTTTTAATAATCACTTAATGAATGAATAGAAAGACAGAAGTAGAGTTGCTAGGCAATCAGGAGGGAAAAGTGTTCTCTAGAAAGAATCAAGGAGTATGAAAGCTCAGAGGTGTGAAACAACTGAGTGTTTTCATGGAAAAATCAAGAATTTTGCTGTTACTGGAATGTAAGGTGTGAGGAATGGATTGATGAACCTAGATATATAGCGCCAAGGCCAGAAAAAATCTTGTGTGCCAGGTTTGGAGTTTGACTGTTAACCTGTGAGTTAAAACACAGTTTTATTTATATATATATATATATATATATATATATATATATATATACCACTTATATATATATATAAACAATTTTATATATATATATACCACATATATATCTAAAGTACAATTTAAAAAAATATATATTATAGATGTATATTATTTATTTTATATATATAAAATCACTTATATATATATAATAAAAAATATACATATATAATATATATATTTTTAATTGTACTTTAGATCCTGGGATACATGGGCAGATCATGCAAGACTGTTGCATAAGTACATTCATGGCAAGGTGGTTTACTCCCTTCATTCCCCCATCACCTATACCTGACATTTCTTCCCACATTATCCCTCCCCACCCTCCCTCCCATTATCCCTCCCCTAGACCCTGCCAAAGGACCCTGGTGTGTGATGCTCCCTTCTCTGTGTCCACATGTTCTCATTGTTCAACACCCACCTATGAGTGAGAGCATGCGGTGTTTTTCTGTTCTCTTTGCTGAGAATGATGGTTTCCAGGTTCATCCATGTCCCTACAAAGGATACCAACTGATCATTTTTTATGGCTGCATAGTATTCCATGGTGTATATGTGCCACATTTTCTTTGTCCAGTCTATCATTGATGGGCATTTGGGTTGGTTCCAGGTCTTTGCTATTGTGAACAGTGCCGAGATGAACATGTGTGTGCACTTATCTTTATAACAGAATGATTATAGCCCTTTGGGTATATACCCAGTAATGGGATTGCTGGGTCAAATGGAATTTCTATTTCTAGATGCTTGAGGAATGGCCACACTGTCTTCCACAATGGTTGAATTAATTTACACTCCCACCAACAGGGTAAAAGTGTTCCTATTTCTCCACATCCTCTCCAGCATCTGTTGTCTCCAGATATTTTAATGATCGCCATTCTAACTGGCGTTGAGATGGTATCTAAATGTGGTTTTGATTTGCATTTCTCTAGTAACCAGTGAGCATTTTTTCATATGTTTGTTGGCTTCATATATGTCTTCTTTTGAAAACTGTCTGTTCATATCCTTTGCCCACTTCTGGATAGATTTGTTTGTTTGTTTTCTTGTGAATCTGTTTTAGTTCTTTGTAGATTCTGACACTATTATATTTTTTAATTTTTTTTTTAAAATTTTTATTAGATTTTAGGTTTTGGGGTACATGAGCAGAGCATGCAAGACAGTTGCGCAGGTACACACATGGCAGTGTGCTTTGCTTTTCTTCTCCCCTTCACCCACATTTGGCATTTCTCCCCAGGCTATCCCTCCCCACCTCCCCTTACCACTGGCCCTCCCCTTTTCCCCCCAATAGACCCCAATGTTTAGTACTCCCCTTTCTGTGTCCATGTGTTCTCATTTTTCATCACCCGCCTATGAGTGAGAATATGCGGTGTTTCATTTTCTGTTCTTGTGTCAGTTTGCTGAGGATGACGTTCTCCAGATTCATCCATGTCCCTACAAATGACACAATTTCTGATTGCTGCATAATATTCCATGGTGTATATGTGCCACATTTTTCCAATCCAGTCTATTATCAATGGGCATTTGGGTTGATTCCAGGTCTTTGCTATTGTAAACAGTGCTGCAATGAACATTCGTGTACATGTGTCCTTATAGTAGAATGATTTATAGTCTTTTGGATATATACCCAGTAATGGGATTGCTGGGTCAAATGGAATTTCTATTTCTAAGGCCTTGAGGAATCGCCACACCGTCTTCCACAATGGTTGAACTAATTTACACTCCCACCAACAGTGTAGAAGTGTTCCTTTTTCTCCACATCCTCTCCAGCATCTGTTGTCTCCAGATTTTTTAATGATCGCCATTCTAACTGGCGTGAGATGGTATCTCAATGTGGTTTTGATTTGCATCTCTTTGATGACCAGTGACGATGAGCATTTTTTCACATGATTGTTGGCCTCATATATGTCTTCTTTCATAAAGTATCTGTTCATATCCTTTGCCCACTTTTGAATGGGCTTGTTTGTTTTTTTCCTGTAAATCTGTTTGAGTTCTTTGTAAATTCTGGATATCAGCCCTTTGTCAGATGGGTAGACTGTGAAAATTTTTTCCCATTCTGTTCGTTGCCGATCCACTCTAGTGACTGTTTCTTTTGCCGTGCAGAAGCTGTGGAGTTTGATTAGGTCCCATTTGTCTATTTTGGCTTTTGTTGCCAATGCTTTTGGTGTTTTGTTCATAAAGTCCTTGCCTACTCCTATGTCCTGGATAGTTTTGCCTAGATTTCCTTCTAGGGTTTTTATGGTGCCAGGTCTTATGTTTAAGTCTTTAATCCATCTGGAGTTAATTTTAGTGTAAGGTGTCAGGAAGGGTTCCAGTTTCTGCTTTCTGCACATGGCTAGCCAGTTATCCCAACACCATTTGTTAAACATGGAATCCTTTCCCCATTGCTTGTTTTTGTCAGGTTTATCAAAGATTGTATAGTTGTATGTATGTTGTGTTACCTCCGGTGCCTCTGTTTTGTTCCATTGATCTATATATCTGTTTTGGTACCAGTACCATGCTGTTTTGATTACTGTAGCCTTGTAGTATAGTTTGAAATCTGGTAGTGTGATGCCCCCTGCTGTGTTCTTTTTGCTTAGAATTGACTTGGCTGTGCGGGCTCTCTTTTGGTTCCATATGAAGTTCATGGTGGTTTTTTCCAGTTCTGTGAAGAAAGTCAATGGTAGCTTGATGGGGATAGCGTTGATTCTGTAAATTACTTTGGGCAGTATAGCCATTTTCACGATATTAATTCTTCCTAACCATGAACATGGAATGTTTCTCCATCTGTTTGTGTCCTCTCTGATGTCGTTGAGCAGTGGTTTGTAGTTCTCCTTGAAGAGGTCTCTTACGTTCCTTGTGAGTTGTATTCCAAGGTATTTTATTCTTTTTGTAGCAATTGCGAATGGCAGTTCGCTCTTGATTTGGCTCTCTTTAAGTCTGTTATTGGTGTAGACGAATGCTTGTGATTTTTGCACATTGATTTTATATCCTGAGACTTTGCTGAAGTTGCTTATCAGTTTCAGGAGTTTTTGGGCTGAGGCAATGGGGTCTTCTAGGTATACTATCATGTCGTCTGCAAATAGAGACAATTTGGCTTCCACCTTTCCTATTTGAATACCCTTTATTTCTTTTTCTTGCCTGATTGCTCTGGCTAGAACTTCCAGTACTATATTGAATAGGAGTGGTGAAAGAGGGCATCCTTGTCTAGTGCCAGATTTCAAAGGGAATGCTTCCAGTTTTTGCCCATTCAGTATGATATTGGCTGTTGGTTTGTCATAAATAGCTTTTATTACTTTGAGATACGTTCCATCGATACCGAGTTTATTGAGGGTTTTTAGCATAAAGGGCTGTTGAATTTTGTCAAATGCCTTCTCTGCGTCAATTGAGATAATCATGTGGTTTTTGTTTTTGCTTCTGTTTATGTGGTGAATTACGTTGATAGACTTGCGTATGTTGAACCAGCCTTGCATCCCTGGGATGAATCCTACTTGATCGTGATGAATAAGTTTTTTGATTTGCTGTTGCAATCGGCTTGCCAATATTTTATTGAAGATTTTTGCATCTATGTTCATCATGGATATTGGCCTGAAGTTTTCTTTTCTCGTTGGGTCTCTGCCGGGTTTTGGTATCAGAATGATGTTGGTCTCATAAAATGATTTGGGAAGGATTCCCTCTTTTTGGATTGTTTGAAATAGTTTTAGAAGAAATGGTACCAGCTCTTCCTTGTGTGTCTGGTAGAATTCGGCTGTGAACCTGTCTGGACCTGGGCTTTTTTTGTGTGGTAGGCTCTTAATTGCTGCCTCGACTTCTGCCCTTGTTATTGGTCTATTCATAGTTTCAGCTTCCTCCTGGTTTAGGCTTGGGAGGACACAGGAATCCAGGAATTTATCCATTTCTTCCAGGTTTACTAGTTTATGCACATAGAGTTGTTTGTAATATTCTCTGATGATGGTTTGAATTTCTGTGGAATCTGTGGTGATTTCCCCTTTATCATTTTTTATTGCATCTATTTGGTTGTTCTCTCTTTTCTTTTTAATCAATCTGGCTAGTGGTCTGTCTATTTTGTTGATCTTTTCAAAAAAACCAGCTCTTGGATTTATTGATTTTTTTGAAGGGCTTTTCGTGTCTCAATCTCCTTCAGCTCAGCTCTGATCTTAGTTATTTCTTGTCTTCTGCTGGGTTTTGAGTTTTTTTGATCTTGCTCCTCTAGCTCTTTCAATTTTGACGATAGGGTGTCAATTTTGGATCTCTCCATTCTCCTCATATGGACACTTATTTCTATATACTTTCCTCTAGAGACTGCTTTAAATGTGTCCCAGAGGTTCTGGCACGTTGTGTCTTTGTTCTCATTGGTTTCGAAGAACTTCTTTATTTCTGCCTTCATTTCATTGTTTACCCAGTCAACATTCAAGAGCCAGTTGTTCAGTTTCCATGAAGCTGTGCGGTTCTGGGTCGGTTTCTGAATTCTGAGTTCTAACTTGATTGCACTATGGTCTGAGAGGCTGTTTGTTATGATTTCAGTTGTTTTGCATTTGCTGAGCAGTGCTTTCAATTTTAGAGTAGGTGTGATGTGGTGTTGAGAAGAATGTGTATTCTGTGGATTTGGGGTGGAGAGTTCTGTAAATGTCTATCAGGTTTGCTTGTTCCAGGTCTGAGTTCAAGCCCTGGATATCCTTGTTGATTTTCTGCCTGGTTGATCTGTCTAGTATTGACAGTGGAGTGTGAAAGTCTCCCACTATTATTGTGTGGGAGTCTAAGTCCTTTTGTAAGTCGTTAAGAACTTGCCTTATGTATCTGGGTGCTCCTGCATTGGGTCCATATATGTTTAGGATCGTTAGCTCTTCTTGTTGTATCGATCCTTTTACCATTATGTAATGGCCTTCTTTGTCTCTTTTGATCTTTGTTGCTTTAAAGTCTATTTTATCAGAGATGAGAATTGCAACTCCTGCTTTGTTTTGCTTTCCGTTTGCTTGGTAAATCTTCCTCCATCCCTTTATTTTGAGCCTTTGTGTATCCTTGCATGTGAGATGGGTTTCCTGGATACAGCACACTGATGGGTTTTGGATTTTTATCCAATTTGTCAGTCTGTGTCTTTTGATTGGTGCATTTAGTCCATTTACATTTAGGGTTAATATTGTTATGTGTGAATTTGATACTGCCATTTTGATGCTAAGTGGCTGTTTTGCCTGTTAGTTGTTGTAGATTCTTCATTATGTTGATGCTCTTTAGCATTCAGTGTGATTTTGGAATGGCTGGTACTGGTTGATCCTTTCTATGTGTAGTGCCTCTTTTAGGAGCTCTTGTAAAGCAGGCCTGGTGGTGACAAAATCTCTGAGTACTTGCTTGTTTGCAAAGGATTTTATTTTTCCTTCACTTCTGAAGCTCAGTTTGGCTGGATATGAAATTCTGGGTTGAAAGTTCTTTTCTTTAAGAATGTTGAATATTGGCCCCCACTCTCTTCTGGCTTGTAGTGTTTCTGCCGAGAGATCTGCCGTGAGTCTGATGGGCTTCCCTTTGTGGGTGACCCGACCTTTCTCTCTGGCTGCCCTTAGTATTCTCTCCTTTATTTCAACCCTATTTAATCTGACGATTATGTGTCTTTGGGTTGCTCTTCTTGCGGAATATCTTTGTGGTGTTCTCTGAATTCCCTGCAATTGAGTGTTGGCCTGTCTTGCTAGGTGTGGGAAATTTTCCTGGATGATGTCCTGAAGAGTGTTTTCCAGCTTGGATTCATTCTCTTCGTCCCCTTCTGGTACACCTATCAAACGTAGGTTAGGTCTTTTCACATAGTCCCACATTTCTTGGAGACTTGGTTCATTCCTTTTTGCGCTTTTTTCTCTAATCTTGGTTTCTCATTTTATTTCATTGAGTTGGTCTTCGACTTCAGATATTCTTTCTTCTGCTTGGTTGATTCGGATATTGAAACTTGTGCATGCTTCGCGAAGTTCTCGTATTGTGTCTTTCAGCTCCTTTAATTCATTCATATTCCTCTCTAAGTTATCCATTCTTGTTATCATTTCCTCGAATCTTTTTTCAAATCTTTTTTCAAGGTTTTTAGTTTCTTTGCATTGATTTAATACCTGATCTTTTAGCTCACAAAAGTTTCTCATTATCCATCTTCTGAAGTCTAATTCCGTCATTTCGTCGCAGTCATTCTCCGTCCAGCTTTGTTCCCTTGCTGGTGAGGAGTTTTGGTCCTTTCTAGGAGGTGAGGTGTTCTGGTTTCGGGTGTTTTCCTCCTTTTTGCGCTGGTTTCTTCCCATCTTTGTGGATTTGTCCGCTGGTCGTCTGCGTAGTTACTGACTTTTAATTGGGTCTCTGAGTGGACACCCTGAATGTTGATGATGAAGTATTTCTGTTGCTTGGTTTTCCTTCTACCAGTCTAGCCCCTTCGCTGTACGACTGCTGAGGTCCGCTCCAGACCCTGCTTGTCTGGGGTGCACCTCTAGCAGCTGTGGCACAGCGAGGGATGCTACCAGTTTCTTTTTCTGCTATCTTTGTCCCAGGATGATGCCTGCCTAATGTCAGTCTTTTGGATATAGAGGGGTCAGGGAGCTGCTTGAGGAGACAGTTTGTACTTTATAGGGGCTTAATTGCTGAGCTGTGAGCTCTGTTGTTCATTCAGGGCTGTTAGGCTGCTATGTTTGATTCTGCTGCAACAGAGCTCATTAAAAAATTCCTTTTTTTTTTCTCAAATGCTCTGTGTTGAGGGGTTTGGGCTTTATTTTTGGATGTCCGTTGAGGTCCTGCCCAGCTAGGATGCAGACTAGCCACTGTTTGCCTGCTGAGGCTCCGCCCTGCTGTCGTGAGGCTAGCCCTGGCTCTGCTGTTCTGCTGTTCTCCGCCACGCCCTGCGGCATAGTCTCTCTGTTGTAGCGGGTTGCCTCGGCAACGGCAGGCTGCATCAGCAGTGGGCGTGTATCTCAGTTGGGGCGGGTTGCCTCGGTAATGGTGGCCGCGCCTCCCCCTCAGGGCGTCTCGGGCCGTCTGCACGGGGCTTGTTTGAAATCGCGGTTTTGTTCGTCCCACTGGGCCAACCCTAACGCTCTGTCCCGGCAATCCCCTGGGCTGGCCCACTGTCCAAGTCTGCTCTGTCTCAAGTCCCGCCCTCTCACGTCTCCGGTTGCCAGTTCAACGGGGCACCCGGACAAGCGCGCCCTGTGGGGAGCGCTGGTAGGGCCGGCCGCCACCACCCCGGCTGCCGGCTTCACCAGGCGGAATATCTGCCTGGCGTCCCGCGTCTACTCTTCACTTGGGAATTTCCCCATTCCGTGGGCAACAAAGATCAGTCTGGAAATGCAGCTCAGACTCACCTCTCCGCGGACACAACGAGAATTCCAATCCTGGGTTGTTCTCACAGCGCCATCTTGAGTCCTCTCCTATATTTTTTTAAAGCACAATCTGAAAAGGTCACCTTAAGCAAGGAGAGTGCTTTGAAAGCAGTGACTTGAAATGTAGAACTGGATATGTGTTTTTACTGCTCAGATATCAAATCAGATGTTACTATAGTAACTGTTTAGGATCATCATTGCTCAGTAAGAAAGACAAGATGACCTCTAACTTAATTTTCTTTGAACTTCTTAGAAATGAAAATTCTGTCTCCATATCTTAGTAACTACATATGAGCCAAGGCAATCTACAGATTTAACATTCTTAAATGTTTGGGAAATTAGCTGTACTTTTTTTTTTTTTTTTGAGACAGGGTCTTGCTGTTTTCACTACAGTTGGAGTAAAGTGGCATGATCTCAGCTTGCTACAACATCCACCTCCAAGGTTCCAGCTATTCTCCTGCCTCAATCCCCACTCCCAAGTAGCTGGGATTACAGGCACTCACCATGACACCCTGCTAATTTTTTTTTTTTTTTTTTTAGTAGAGATGGGGTTTCACCATATTGGCCATGCTCGTCTTGAACACCTGACCTCAGGTAATCCGCCCAACTCGGCCTCCCAAAGTGCTGGGATTACAGGTGTGAGCCACAGCACCCAGGCAAATTAGCTGTACTTCTAGAGAAAAGTTAGCAGAATTATACATGTCCTTGGTAAATTATATTTATAAAAAGGCTTTGTACATCTAAACTAGATGTTGTTACAGAAGTAATTAGAATTTCACAGATGCTCCAAAACCTCTCTTCCCACTCAGATTCCTTTAGTGTGTTGATATGTCTGATCAGTTTCGCTTTTTGAAAATTGTTACCCCTCAATTCTTCCATAGAACTTTGGTAATAAGTCCTTAGTCTCTGCTAAACAATAACACTGATACAGACCAGAGAAAGCACTGGGGCTTCTGAATCCCTTAGAAACTTCCCTTGCTTAAACTCTTCAAACTCTTAGGTCATTAAGTGTGGTGATGACTGACAGTCAGTCAATCTTGCACTACTGTGTTTTTCACCTTGAGAGACAAAAATTTCTCATGCTAATCTCACAGAGGTTTCAACATACTGTTTTATCTTTAGTTACTGACACATTATGAGCACTTTCATTGAAGAGAGAAGGGATATTTTGGATCATTTTGATGTGGATACACAATATCTGTTTTCTATTATCCCTTCTGGTTGTGTCTTATAAAGATTTATGTCTTGTGAAAAATGTAAATTTCTACAACTTCTTTAAAACTCCAAAGAATGCAACAGATTCAGGATTAGTGGCAACTTGAGAGAACCTGCTACATGTCTGCTACCTTGCCAGACAGCTCCATTTGATCCATGTGTAGCAAGGGGAGGTGGCAAGGAAAATACTTTGTAATATAAATAAATCCTTCTAACAATATTATTAATTACTCTTAGCATACTCATAGCAAAGAACATTATGTATATTCCTGTTAACTAGAAAGAAGTTCCAGTTATCAAGTTTACATAGCTAAAAGACAAACTCACCAATCATTCATTCATTTAATACATATGCACTATGGTTTCATTGAAGGTAATATACTTTGTAGCAGGGATCTGTACATTGCACTGGGGTTGTGCCCCAGTACATACCGAACACACATTTGCCTTGTTGACGGCGTGTGGTGTACTCATCACAGTGTTCTGTAATTATCTTCCTCCATGACTAGACAGGGAAATCATTGAGACAGGGACTTGTTTTCTTTGTCACTCTATCTCTGACATCTGGCTTATAATACAAGCTCTATAAACATTTATAGGGAAGGAAGAAGAGGAAAAGAAATCGAGAATACAAATTTCAACTATGGAAATGTCATGTTTCAGAGTCTTTGCCCTGAGTGAAATAGCTATTGGCTATATTACTGGCCATTCCCCATAGCCTTTTTTCTGTTCCCTTTTCATTTCTTCCCTCTTTTTTTCTAATTCTGCCTAGAATCACTTAATATCCTGTTCATGTCTGGTCTTGCTTCTTGTATCCCATGGGAAATCTTGATGGGAATTTAGGGTTTTGTAAATGAGGGGCCTTCATTTAAGACAATTTGTTTTCCATGTATGAAAAAGCACCTAGTAGGTATTCCCTGGCATTGTCACAAAACTTTGCACCGGTTTGTCCAGGAGCCCACCTCATGACAAGGGCCATGTTCCAAATGATTCTCAATAGCCAACTCTTTATGCAATGCCTTGAATGCCTTGAACCTGCCAGACCTCTCTAAATGCCTGATGTGGATGCTGAGGACCAGGCAGAAATACGATACCAGTTCTAACGAAGCTCATTAACTTTTATACACAGTGCAAGATAGTTGATCACACAGGACAGGATCACAGAAAGAAAGAGGAAAAAAATCTAGGAAGAAAACACTTCACTTTAGCATATATCCTGTACATACTCTATAATTTTAAGAAACAAAATTTTTATTTTACAGTTTAGTATTGTTCTATTTGAATTATAAATTGGGGTAAGTGTGCACAATAATCCTTTCATGGCTTAAGGGCTTTAAAACCAGTTCTTAAAGTGCAGTCTGGACCCAGAGCATCAGCACCATGTCAGAAGCTGCAGAAATACAAATTATTGGATACATACCAAACCTGTATTTTAAGCCCTCTAAGTAATTCTGATGCATGCTCAACTGTGAGGATCACTGATCTCAAGGTTTTAATCTGACCTTGATGCTATAAAGGAGACTAATACACTGAACTTGAAATGCAAAAGGGCAACTTCTAATTTGGGATCTAATGAAGCCATACAAATGCCAACTCATTCATTCAGTCCACTCATCTGTGATGTATGAAGGCAAAACATCACTGTCCCTGTTCCAAGTCACAATCAAACTAAATCGGGGTCAGGAATGGGGTCAAACCACTACACACAGCATTTTCAGGGTTTCAAAGCTAAAAATTTCTTGGTTGAAGTTACTGGAAAGGACATGTGGATCTCTGTTTTTCTTTCCTCTCTGGTTAAGAGATAGAAAAAGCTCTCATGCTAGTTAGAATAGCGATCATTAAAAATTCAGGTCTCCACCTCCACCACCCTCAGGCTTAACCAACAGCCTCACCAGCTCCTCCTGGGTCTCCAGCTTCAGGACCTTCCTGAACAATCCCTTCTGATGGAATTCTGCAGTCAACAAAACCACAGCAGAAGTAAATGAATAAATGTTTTGCTTTCAAAAAAAAATTCTGGAGACAACAGATGCTGGAGAGGATGTGGAGAAATAGGAATACTTTTACACTCTTGGTGGGAGTGTAAATTAGTTCAACCATTATGGAAGACAGTGTGGCGATTCCTCAAGGATCTAGAAATAGAAATTCCATTTGACCCGGCACTCTCATTACTGGGTATATAACCAAGGAATTATAAATCGTTCTATTATAAAGACACATGCAAACATATGTTCATTGCAGCACTGTTTACAATAGAAAAGACTTGGAACCAACCCAAATGCCCATCGATGATAGACTGGACAAAGAAAATGTGGCACATATACACCATGGAATACTATGCAGCCATAAAAAACGATGAGTTTGTGTCCTTTGTAGGAACATGGATAAACCTGGAAATCATCATTCTCAGCAAACTGACACAAGAACAGAAAATCAAACACCGCATGTTCTTGCTCATAGGCAGATGTTGAACAGTGAGAACACGTGGACACAGGGAGGGAAACTTCACACACCAGGGCCTGGCGAGGGGGCACAGGGAGGGGAGCATCACACCCTGGGGTCTGTTAGGGGGAACTAGGGGAGGGACAGTGGGGGGTGGGGAGTTGGGGAGGGATAACATAGGGAGAAATGCCAGATATAGGTGATGGGGAGGAAGGCAGCAAACCACATTGCCATGTATGTGCCTATGCAACAATCCTGCATGCTCTTCACATGTACCCCAAAACCTAAAATGAATATATATATATATATATATATATATATAGGCTTCATATATATATATATGAAGAAGCCCTTGAAGATGTTTGTAGAAGATACAGTCCGGGTGCGGTGGCTCAAGACTGTAATCCCAGCACTTTGGGAGGCCGAGGCAGGTGGATCATGAGGTCAAGAGATCGAGACCATCCTGGTTAACATGGTGAAACCCCGTCTCTACTCAAAACACAAAACATTAGCTGGGCATGGTGGTGCATGCCTGTAATCCCAGCTACTCAGGAGGATGAGGCAGGAGAATTGCCTGAACCCAGGAGGCGGCGGTTGCGGTGAGCCGAGATTGTGCCATTGCACTCCAGCCTGGGTAACAAGAGCGAAACTCCGTCTCAAAAATAAATAAATAAATAAATGTAGAAGATACATATCTTGACATGCTCTGCAGGTACCTGGGCCTCCCAAAAATGGAATTGAAACAAAGCAGACACCAACTACCTGGGCAATCTTAGCCCCTCATAAGACTATGTGATGGGATTGTCTTCATGATTTCTATGTAATGACAGGGACGTTCTTGCAATCCTGAAAGGAATAAAGTTCTCATGTATAATCAGGGTCCTGCTATGAGTTTCCACCCCAGACAGGTATTTCAAAAGCATGTGCTCCCATCATCTCAATGTCTGTAGCCACAATCAAAGAACTCCTTCCATTTCAGCAGGAGCACTAGTTAAATTCTACTGCCCTGGTAAAATAAGAGGTCACCATAAGGGATCATCATAGTCATAAGAAACAGTGGAAGGGTTAAGGGACTTCCTGTGTTCAACAGTTTTGGGCAGCAAGCACTTTAGCAGTTAAATGGAATGAGCACTGAAATGTCCATAAATCATCCCAGCATATGCTCGGAAACAAGCAGAGCAGAGGCACCTCAAAAACTGAAATAGACATTTAATGAATGGATTCAGAATCTGGCAATCAGACAATATGAAAAGAAGATATTTTACCTTCAGGGTATGCATATTTTTTATTTTATAATCTAGCTTTTTTTAATTTACAAATTTAGTTTACTATAATCTTCTCAGTAATCAAAGTGTCCAAAAATCTTAATCCAGC
Source organism: Callithrix jacchus (assembly GCF_049354715.1). Taxonomy (NCBI): domain Eukaryota; kingdom Metazoa; phylum Chordata; class Mammalia; order Primates; family Cebidae; genus Callithrix; species Callithrix jacchus. The sequence continues at coordinate 52,927,967 of NC_133518.1, forward strand.
CTTAACAGTGGGCATACCAAAGTAACGGAGGACAGAATTGAGCTCTTTGCTTTCCAACACTTACCTCTTTTTAAAAATTGACTTATAAGAATTCATGTATCTAGTACTTTTTTAAGTCAAAGCTTTTAATGTTTAAAAAAGGCAGCTCCCTGCCTCACCTTCAAGTTCATCTCCAAAGTCGACCATATTCAACTCTTTAACTTGTTTTTTTTCTTTTTTTTACCTTTATCGCTCTATAGCATATGTTTATACGTTTTTTAAATTTTCTGTTTTAGACTATCTATGGACTTCCTACTATACATGGAGAATGTGAATTTTGTTCTTTTTTTCCTCTCTGTTAAATGTGCACACACACGTGTGTGCGCTTACAAATATTTTTCTTCCCTCCATCTTTCCAGTACAGTTACATCACATTTTAAAAATAATTGAATGCTTAAATTATTATGACCATGCAAAATTATTGTATACAGCTAAGCACTCAATGTGTACAGACTACATTTTTTAAAAAAATAGTGACTTCTTGTTTTCCAGGAGTTAATAATTGCCCTGGATTTTTGACTTTGTTTAGTTTTCTAATAACTTTTTTCTAATTCATCCCTAAATTCACCAAAGGAACACCCCTAAATTCCTCTCATTATGATCAAATCTCACTGGGTTATCTATTAGTTCCATTCCTCTCTAGGGGATATTTATTCACCCCTTGGAACTCTCTGACTCGTTCTAGTCTGAATGGATTGTTTTCCAGGCCTTTTGCCCAGCTATCATTCAGTGACCTTGGGAATCCCCTTAACCTCTCTCCTATATTGGATTTCCTATCACCTGAAGTTCATGTCTTTCTCTTTCTTGGTTGACTCTTACGTTTGATGAAGCATATTCTATAAGAACATCCTAAGAAAAGTCATGGGAGTAGATATTTTTCAGACCTCATTTTTTGATACCGGATGCCTGCAACTGTCTTTCTTCCTTTCTCGCACTTGATTGATTGTTTGGATAGATAAATAATTTTAGGTTCAGACTTTATTGTCCTCTAGCTTTTAGGTATATTGAAAAGTAAGACATCATTCTTTTCTCTGATACTTTATAAGTTGTCTATTTGATTCTCTCTAGATATTTTCCTTATTTGATAATTTTTTTCATTTTCTGTTCTTTTCTCCTGGAATTTCTATTTGTTAGGTGCTGAACCACCTAGATGGATCATTTTGTTTTCTTATCATTTTTTAAATTATATTCTGCTAAATTTCCTCACTTTTACCTTCCAAACGTTCTACTGAATTTTTTTTTTTTTTTGAGGCGGAGTTTCGCTCTTGTTACCCAGGCTGGAGTGCAATGGCATGATCTCGGCTCACTGCAACCTCCGCCTCCTGGGTTCAGGCAACTCTTCTGCCTCAGCCTCCTGAGTAGCTGGGATTACAGGCACGCAACACCAAGCCCAGCTAATTTTTTGTATTTTTAGTAGAGACGGGGTTTCACCATGTAGACCAGGATGGTCTCGATCTGTTGACCTCGTGATCCACCCACCTCGGCCTCCCAAAGTGCTGGGATTACAGGCTTGAGCCACCGTGCCCGGCCCACGTTCTACTGAATTTTTATTTCTGTCATTGAAATTATAACTTCAAGAGCTCTTTCTCACTCTCTGTATTGTTTCATGGAGGTAATATCTTATCTGCTATCTTTTAAATTTTTAATATTGTTTATTTAATTAAAAAAATTTTGTAGATACATAGTTTTTGAATTTTTATTTTCTTGCCTACACTGTCTGTTTCTGAGTTCTTTGTATACTTTTGTCCTGATTTCTCTTTTTGTTTAGATTTCTTCAGATACTGGCTACTGCCCTGTTATATGTTCACATTTAAGTGTGAAACATTACAAGTCAGTTTAAGCTTTCTCTGTAGATTCCAGGATTGTCAACTGGTAGGGCTCATTCCCAGCATTTTGTTGAGGAAATGTTAATATCCTTAGCATTTTCAGGCTGGTAAATGCTCTCAGAGAGATATCTTCTAAAGAATCCACACTTTTCTGAACCTGAATAAGGCGATACTGTTCTTCCAGTGTTTCAGAAACCAAGTAGGGATGGTATCTGGGGATTTCATAACTTAACATGAAGACTTTCAATTCATCCCTCTGTTTTCATCACATCATATCACCCTGTCCTTTGTTGTCCCCTAAATCTGGAACCTTCCTGATTTGATGTTCCACCAAATCAAGTCTTTTTTTTTTTTTTTTTTTTGAGATAGAGTTTCGCTCTTGTTACCCAGGTTGGTGCAATGGCGCGATCTCGGCTCACCGCAACCTCCGCCTCCTGGGTTCAGGCAATTCTCCTGCCTCGGCCTCCTGGGTAGCTGGGATTACAGGCAGATGCCACCATGCCCAGCTAATTTTTTTGTATTTTTGGCAGAGAAGGGGTTTCACCATGTTGACCAGGATGGTCTCGATCTCTTGACCTCGTGATCCACCCGCCTCGGCCTCCCAAAGTGCTGGGATTACAGGCATGAGCCACTGCACCCGGCCAAGTCTATTTTCTTATGTCTTGACTATGGAGAGGAATATTGTGGCTGTACCAGTGGAGAGAAAGAAGCCTGGGGCCTATTTCTCTTTATGCACACTGTCAACCAATCTTCCCATTTTAATCTTCACTTATACCATGCCTTCAGAGGTAGTTGAGGCCTCCAAATCTTGAGCATTTATGAGATTCTGTAGGTTCAGTTGCCTTGCTTCTCCTAGCCTACACCTTACCCTCTCCCTTCTTTCCTCTATACATCTTAGGCACTTAGCTTTCAGTTTTCTGTTTTGTAAATCAGTTATCACTCATCCATCTGCTTTATACCTTTCTCAAGTTTACTAAAGCTCTCATCTGCTTCCATCTCCTCTTATGTTCTCTTTTTTCCTGTAGGTTTATATCAGCTTTATTTCTTTTTTTGTCACTTTAGTGGGGCTTCAAGCAGAGATCAATGTGTATTTCACTCCATGATTCTAATGCTCATCTTTTTAAAGGAAAAAAACAGCACCCAGTCTATAAAGGAATTTGGATATTAACTATTCAATTCAGTGTTATTTAAATTTTTAGCAGTGGAATCTATCTTTTTCAAGACACAGTCTTATATAGAAATTCAATTTATAAAACAGGTAAGAGTGAAGATATTTTGGTTGAAACTGGTAAAAGAACAGGGTCTGCATCTAATTTCTCCTAAAAATATTTTAAAATATTTCACATAGAAAAAGCAAAAGAGTACACAGATATTCACACTATAATCTTTCATTCAAGAAAGAACAGAGGAATTCACTGGAAAAGGAAAGATGTCAGTGAAGAGAAGGTGGGTAGACAGCCTACATGGCAACAACTGACTGAGAACTGTGAGTAAAGCCCTAATATGAGAGACAGAGAGAGTGTTCCTCTGTGATCCAGCTTTCCACTGGGGGACCATGCATTCCAGGCCATGGAAGAGCACCTTGTCCCTCCCTAGCTCTGGTGCTAACTTGGAGAAATGCTGGCAGGGTGTAAGAAGGAAAGGCTCCAGGAAGTGCCCCAAGCATTTTTCCAAACCCAAACCTCAGCTTCCATGATATGCTTATTATGTATTGTATGCCTATTTTAAAATATCTCATGTGCTCCATAAATATAAACACCTACTATGTACCCACATAAATTTTTTAAGAACCAGATCAAAGAACCAAATCATCTATATAGATGCAGAAAAAGAGCATTTGAAAAAAGTCAGCATTCTATCATGATAAAAACCATCTACAAATGAGGCATAGAAGAAACCTACCTCAAAATAATAAAGGCCGCATATGACAAATCTACAGCCAACATCATACTGAATGGGGAAAAGTTGAAAGCAATTCCCCTAAACCTGGTACCAGTAAAGAATGCCCACTTTCATCACTCCTATTCAATATAGTCCTGGAAGTCCCACCCAGAGTAACCAGGCAAGAGAAAAAAAATAAATAGTACCCACATTGGAAAAAAGAAATTCAAATTATCTCAGTTTGCTGATCATATGATCTTATACCTAGAAAATGCTAGACTTATCCAAAAAACTGTTAGATTAGATGAACAAATTAAGTAAAATGTCAGGATACAAAATCAACATACCAAAGTCTACGGCATTTCTGTACACCAATTACAATCACATTCAGAACGAAATCAAGAAGGCAATTCCATTTACAACAGCTACAAAAAAAAAAAAAGCAACCCAAGGAATACATGTAACCAAGTAAGTGAAAAATCTCTATAAGGAAAACTACAAAAAAACTGATGAAAGAAATCATAGATGACACAAACAAATGGAAACACTCCCATAATCATGGATGGGTAGAATCAGTATTGTGAAAATTGCCATACTGCTAAAAGCAATCTACAAATCCAATGCAATTCCCATCAAAATACCACCATCATTCTTCACAGAACTAAAAAAAAATCCTAAACTTCATATGGAACAAAAAAAAAGGGCCCACATGGCCAAAGCAAGACTAAGCAAAAAGAATAAATCTGAAGGCATCACATTACCTGACTTCAAACTATACTATAAGGCCATAGTCACCAAAACAGCATGGTACTGGTATAAAAACAGGCATATAGACCAATAGAACAGAATAGAGGACCCAGAAATAAAGCCAAATACTTATAGCTAAGTGATCGACAAGGCAAACAAAAACATAAACTAGGAAAAGGACAGGACACCCTATTCAACAAATGGTGCTAGGATAATTGGCAAGCCACATGCAGAATGAAACTGGATCCTCATCTCTCACCTTATACAAAAGTCTACTCAAGATGAATCAAAGACTTAAATCTAATACCCAAAACCATAAAGATTCTAGAAATCGGGAAAATCCTTGCAGGCATTGGCTTAGCCAAAGACTTCATTACCAAGAACCTGAAAGCAAATGCATCAAAAACAAAGATAAATATGTGGGACTTAATTAAACTAAAAAGCTTCTGCATAGCAAAAGAAATAATCGGCCGAGTTAACAACCCACGGAATGGAAGAAAGCCTTTATAATCTATACATCCAACAAAGGACTAATATCCACAATCTACAAGGAACTCAAATCGGCAAGAAATGAACAAAAATCCCATCAAAAAGTGAGCTAAGGACATAACTAGACAACTCTCAAACGAAGATATACAAACTGCCAACAAGCATATGGAAAATTGCTCAACATCACTAAGTATCAGGGAAACGCAAATGAAAACCGTAATATGATACCACCTCACTCCTGCAACAACGGCCAGAACTTTAAAAGTCAGGAAATAAAGATGTTGGCATGCATGCAGTAAAAAGGGAACACTTTTATGCTATTGATAGGAATGTAAACTAACACAACCATTATGGAAAACAGTATGAAGATTCCTTAAAAAAACTAAAAGTAGATCTTCTATTTGATCCAGCAATCCCATTACTAGGTATCCACCTAGAGGAGAGTAGGTAATTATATGAAAAAGATACTTGCATGTGCATGTTTACAGCAGCAAAATTTGCAAATGCAAACATATGGAACCAGCCCAAATGTCCATTAATCAACCAGTGGATAAGGAAAATGTGATACACATAAACATGTGGTACACATACCATGGAATACTATTCAGCGATGAAAAGGAATGAAATAATGGCATTTGCAGCAACGTGGATGGCATCAGAGACCTATTGTAAGTGAAGTGGCTCAGGAATGGAAAAACAAACAGCCTATGTTCTCACTCATGTAGGAGCTAAGCTATGAGGACATGAAGGCGTAAGAGTGATCCATATGGACTTTAGGGACTTGGGGGAAAGGGTGGGGGTGTGGTGAGGGATAAAAGACTACACATTGGATAAAGTATTCACTGCTCGGGTGATGGGTGCACCAAAATCTCAGAAATCACTACTAAAGAACTTATTCATATGGCCAAACACCACCCGGTCCCCACAAACCTATTGGAATAAAAAAAAATTTTTTTGGGGGGGAAAACTCTTCTAGACATTGGTCTATGCAAAGAACTCATGACTAAGACTATAAAAGTGCAAGCAACAAAACCAAAAATAGACAAATGGGACTTAATTAAACTAAAATGTTTCTGCACAGCAAAAGAACAAATCAAGAGCATAAGCAGACGATCTCCAGAATAGGAGAAAATACCTGCAAACTATGAATCCGGCAGGGACTAATATGCAGAATTTATAAGGAACTAACACAACCATAATACACACACACACACACACACACACACACACACACACAAAGTCACTCAAATAGTAGGCAAAGGAAATGTGAGAACAGGCATTTTTTAAAAGAAGACATATAAATGTCAAAAAAAATGTTCAACATCACTAATCATCACCGAAATGCAAATTAAAACCACAAGAAGATATCATCTTACACTGGTCAGAATGGCTATCACTAAAAAGACAAAAAATAACAGATGTTGATGAGGATGTAGAGAAAAAAAAGTTTATACCTTGTTGGTAGGAATATAAATTTGTACACCCTGTATGAAAAATAGTATGGAGATTTCACAAAGAAATATCATTCAATTCGGCAATCCCACTGCTGGGTATATACCCAAAGGAAGAGATCATTGTATCAAAAAATACCCGCACCTTTTATGTTTATTGCAGCACTATTCACAACAGCAAAGATACGGAACCAACCTAAGTGTCCATCAACAGATGACTGGATAACAACAGCAACACACACACACACACAGACACACACAATATGGAATACTATTCAGCCACAAAGAAAGAATAAAATCATGTCTTTTGCAGCAACATGGAAAGAACTGGAGGCCATTATTGTAAGTGAAACGATTCAGAAACAAAAAGTCAAATACCAATGTTCTCACTTATAAGCAGGAGTTAAATAAAGTGTACATATGTATATAGTGTTGATTAATAGACATTAGAGACTCAGAAAAGTGGGAAGCTGGGAGAGAGATGAGGGATAAAAAAATTACTTAATGAGTATAATGTACACTCTTCAGGTGATGATTACACTAAAAGCTCAGACTTTACCACTGTGCAATATATCCGTGTAAGAAAACTGCACTATACCCCTTTACTTTATAGAAACAGTGACAGTAATACATATTTTTGAGATAGGGTCTCAGTCTGGCACCTAGGCTGAAGTACAGTGGTATAATCACACCTCACTGCAACCTGAAACTCTTGGGCTCAAGCAATCCTCTAGTCTCAGCATCCCATGGAGTTAGGACTCTAGGCACATGCTATCATGCCTGGCTGAATTTTTAAAAATTTGTTTAGAGACAGGGTCTTGCTATGTTGCCCAGACTGGCCTCAAACTCCTGGCCTCAAGTGATCCTCCAACCTCAGCTTCCCAAAATGTTGGGATTACAGGTGTGAGCCACCACCTTCAACCATAAATATTTTAAAATATTTTTAAGGGCCTCTTCTGCACCAGACATAGTGTTAGATTCTAGAAAAACAGAGATAAGCCGTATAGACACAGCTTCTGTTCTCATGCTGCTTAGTCCTCCCAACCCCTCATCCTGGAGGTCTCCAAGGAGCCTAGACTGAAAATTTGTCATCTAATCTGAGGTCCAGAGATGAAAAAGCCTTCCTGGTCTTAAGTCATGCTTGGATGTTAAATGTACTTGTTGGATGTTAAATGCTAAATGTATCAAATAAGTGTATTTTACATACAATTAAACAGATCACAGGGTGATCGTCAGGTGAGAAAATCAAAGAGCTATGTTATGACTGAGGCTTTCCATATGAAGATGTGGAATAAGCAAGAAAAATGCTATAAATTGTGCATAAATCTCCTAATAAAATAGTGAATGTTTGTCCACCTGAAAACTTAATTATCTTTACTCCTGCCATTCCCTTTGAAGAGACTGCTTTTTGTTTACAGTTAAAAATTTTTAAATAAAAACTTGTAATCAAATTTAGAAGAAAAAAAATCTCAGTCCTTTTCATCTAGTAAGAATACTCTGTATGACAGTTCTCTAGTCATCTAGTGAGAATGTATCACAGTCAGGCTTTTCAGATTAAAAAAAAAAAAAATAGAAGACACTAAGAAATAGGACTTTATCCCTGAAGCACAGCAATCCTATTTATTGAGACTGACAATGCTAAAAAAGTTTTAGTTTTGTTTTTCAGACCAAATCTCTTCAAATAACTGACTGACCTTCAGAGTGATGGTCCTCTCAGCTTGACTGAATGTGCTCTGCTTCTACAGACAAGTTAGGTAGGGAGATTCCTTTTTCCAGAAACTGCAAAACTTATTATGCACTGCTAGGCTACCATTTGATTACAAGGGACACTGAATATCAATTATTTCATCCTTGGAGACTAAGAGTTACTTACAATAATAAGAAGCAATTTTTCTTTGAGTTTCCTGGCCCTTGGGTCAGACATTCAACTTTTATTGGCCTCAGTTTCTTCATCTGTTATACTAGCATATCATACTTAAATGCCTGTAAGATTTCTTCCAAGTTTTCAGTTTCTTGGACACTTCAACAGAATCAGTAGCTGTCAACATATTTTGAAGTCTGAAGGAACTTACTCACCTAGAGAAGGGCAACCCAGGACATTTTCCAAACACCTGGTCAATGCTTCAATGTCACTGTCCTGTCAAAATAAGGGAAAAAGACTTAACTTTCCCTGCATGGTAGAAGGATACTTAATAACATGGGAAAATGTTCTTACTATATTTTGGCCCCCCAAAAAATCTGGTTGCAAAATTATTTCAGTATAATCCTATTTTTTAAAAAAGAAATATCTTTATGTATATCTACATCACTTTCTCCACACCAATCTCTAGATTTATTGATCTATCTCTCGTGGCAAAAATAAACACAAAAAATGTTAGGAGTAGTTTTGACTAAAAGGCAAAATTATAAGTGTTCTTTATTTTCTCCCTTGTATGCTTATGTTTTTCCCAAATTATCTAGAATAATTGTTACTTACTAAACTACAAATATAGTAAATGCTATTAGAATAAAAGAAATGTTTATTCCATTTACAATTTAGTCAATACAGCAGAAATCTAATGCATTTTTTTTCTCTTGGGGAACATCTAGCTCTTCTTTGGAAATTTATGGTCTTCAAGGAGTACTAAATCTAAGAATATCACTCGTCATTTACCGTAATCCTCAGTAGGAGTCAGATATCCCCCATAGTGTTGGGGAAATCTCAGAACTGTATTTCATTTAAAGTATTGTCTTTAATACAAAATAAATCTATCCTCCACCCAGCAGGCTTGAAATAATCCAAAAGGGCATCCTAAAGATCTGGGAAAAAGTGTTAATTATTTTCAGGTTTGTGGTTATACTAAGGAAAATTAAAAAATTATGGCCAGGTGCAATGGCTCACACCTGCAATCCTAGCACTTTGGGAGGCCAAGGCAGGTGGATTACTTGAGGTCAGGAGTTCAAGACAAGCCTGGCCAACATGGTGAAACCCCGTCTCTACTAAAAATACAAAATTTAGCTGGGTATGGTGGCAGGCACCTGTAATCCCAGCTACATGGGAGACTGAGGCAGAAGAATCGCTTGAATCCAGGAGGTGAAGGTTGTAGTGAGCTGAGACCCCGCCATTGCACTCCAGCCTGGGTGACAAGAGCAAAACTCTGTCTCAAAAAATTTTTTAAAAAATAATTTATGGCTCACCCACTCCATTTCAAAACAAACACATTTCATATTGCAGTAATTATCTGTGGATTTTAGAAAAACGTACTGTAGCTTAATAGGCTACTGTGACATGTTACATAAGTGAGTTTGATTTCATTTTATAACAGCTGGTAGGGTTTATGAAGCCATTTTTCATGCATTTAGTAAAACACAGCATCATTTCATGCTTAGAATGTATATATGAGGCAAGGATGGGGAAGATACGACTGGTCAATGCTGGTTAATGCTGGTCATTGGGACCAAATTAACTGAAGGCCTCTGGTGTCCAGCCCAGGGATAGGAAGGCTAAGCCTGGCTCCTCCATAAGTGTGCTGGGCTAGGGAAGTGACTTGACAGCCTATGACTGTGGCATGACCTCCTAGGTCTTAGTTTTATATCTGTGAAGTTAAGGGGATTATACTAGCCCATTTGGGCTGCTGTAACAAAATAACACAGATTGAGTAACTTACAAACAGAATTTCATTTCTCATAGTTCTGGCAGCTAGAAAGTCCGAGATCAAGGCACCAGCAGATTCAGTGTCTGGTGAGGGCTCATTTCCTGGTTTAGATGGCACCTTCTCACTGTTTCTTCACGTGGTAGAAGGAGCTTCCCTAAGGTCTGTTACATAAGGGTGCTAATCCCATTCATGAAGGCAGAGCCCTCACAAGTTAATAACCTCCCCAAAGGCTCCACCTCTTAATTCAATCACATTGGTGATCAGGTTTCAACATATGCATTTGAAGGGATACAAGCATTTAGAACCTAGCAGGGGCTGAATCAGATGATAGAAAAGGATACTTACAGCTTTAAAACCTTGTTTTTCTGGCCACAAAGCTAATGGACAGTGAGCCTAGTAGATTGTTTTCAAGAATGGCTACAGCAATCACTCCCATCCCTGTGTTCCTATGTCATTCCGCACATCAAGAGGCAGAGCCTTGTTCTCTGTCCCCTGAATCTGAGCTGGCCTGCTAATTTGCTTCAGCCCATGGAATGTGATAGAAATGATGTGTGACTTCTGTAACAAGGCCTTACAAAGGCATGTAGTTTCCATTTTCACACTCTTGGAAGCCAACGATCATGTAAAGAAGCTTAGCCTTTCCTATCAGATAGTGAGAGGCCTTGGAGCATGAGAGGCCCTGGGAGGAAGACAGGCCCCAGCCAACAGCCAGCACCACCTGCAAGACATGTTAAGTAAGGCCATCTTGGACCTTCAATCCAAGCTCCCAGCTAAATATAATGACATAGCTAACTAAACAATATTACATGGAGCAGAAAAAGTGTCTAGTGATCTCAGCCAAACCCATGGAATAATGAGAAATAACAAATCATTTTAATTCACAAAGTTTGGGGATACTTTGTTACACAGAAAAAGATAAACTAGGACGCTAAATACATTGAGGCTACTGATGTGCTTTTATATGCTCAGCACTCAGCACAGCCCTGGCACATCCAAAATGCTAAATGCCCATCTATCCACATCTTTTCCAGCTTTTGTGATTTGCAAGGAAGTGAAACAGAAGAGTGGCATGGACTCCTTGGGCTTTCATCAACCTTCAGTTACACAGCAGGTCTTCTCCCAACTCAAAGTACATTATCACTGGAAAAGTGGAGGAAATGGCATACCACTTCTTACTTCTGCAGTCTCAGTCAAGTCAATTAACCTCTGTAAGCCTAAGATTCCTTAACTGTATAGTGAGGAGAATAATGGCCTCTATCTCATACAGAGGTCTCATAAGAAGCAAATGAAATAATTTTTAAAACTTTAGTATGGTATATGGCTCATCAGAAATACTCAGTGAATGAAAGGAGAGATTTGGATAGGATGGGATGAAATGGGAGAAGGACAGAGACACAGAAAATTAAAGAGTCCAAGTTATATGCCTGCCTCAGAGCATGGAGGTTCTCAAAAAAGTATTTCAGTCATGCAACAGAAACAGCAAGATCCAGAGATGAGGCTATATGAAGCACTTGGATGGTTGAGACATATCAGTGACATCTTCCTAACACAAAGGTTAGGGAACTCTGTACAGGGGTGTAAGGAGGGCAGAAATAATCCTAATAATATTGAATGAATGAATGAACGTTAACTTAATATATGCCACTGTTGTGTCAATGTATATGTATTAATACATTTCAACTCTATAAGGTGGTGGTATTTTCTCCCACTTAAGAGCTAATAAAACTAAGGCACCAACAGGTTCGATAATATGACCAAGGCCACATAACTATAATAGTAAGAGGTGAAAGAGGCTGAACTCTTCTTAGCCACGATATTACACACACATACAATAATAGAAGACAGGGCTCCTAACCCAGAGGAGCTCATGATATTGTTGAGGAGTCAGGGTATAAACTCATGAAAAAGACCTAAGAACAATTTCTTGGTGAAATATACATGTATAAAAACTATAATACAGCCTGGAGACAAGATGCAGTTAAGGAGGGGCTGAGTGGAGAAGGGTTGCTTTTTCATCAGTGGCTTCCAACCCCAGGTTCTAAAGAACAGCTTAAAACTTAAAAACATCCATTTTCTGGCTAAACACAGCCTCGACAGGAGACACATATGCTCTCATGGCATGGCAGAGCAAGCAGATGTAGTCATGGGCCACTGACTCTATCAATTTTCTCAGCTGTTAAATGGGACATAGGTCACCTGAGACCTCTGCCAGCTCACCTTCCTGTCCCTGAAGACTGTGGACCCAAAGAAAATAGACAATGACTAAGCTGAATTTATATGCCCAAAAAGGGACAAGTCATTTTCTACTTCTAAACTGCAGATTCAGAATGTTAAGACCAAACTGCCACTGTACCTATTTAAAACTTGAAATTTTGAAACAATTTTAGACTTACAGAAAAGTTATAAACTAGTAAGAAAATTCCCATATGCCCTTTATCCTGATGTCAATATTTTGCCATGTTTACTTTATCATTCCCCAAAAATTAGGGTTTCTCAACTTCGACACTATTGATGTTCTGGGCCAGATAATTCTAGATATCTGCTTTAGATAAGCCTAATACACTGCAGATACACTGTAGGATGTTTAGCAGCAACTGTGGCCTCAACCCATCAGATGCCAGTAGAACCCTCTGATTGTCCCTCCTGCTGATCCTGAGTTGTAAAAACCAGAAATATCATGAGACCCTGCCAAATGCCCCATGGTGGGCAAAATCTCCCCTGGTCAAGACCCATTGATCCATATCTGTATCTATATATCATCTATATCTGTATCTATATCCACAAATATATAAATACACAGATGTGTGTGTGTACATATATATGTAGGTGTGTGTACATATATATGTATATACACACACACATTTTTCTACTGATCAAATCTAGAATAATTTGAGGATTAAAATAAATTACATTTATGGATTATAAGCTACAGAATAAAATAAGATGCCAACTTTGCCTTTTAACATTAAATGAAACTTTCTCTATTTTGAAAAAGAGTAAATCATACCAAAGATCAGGTGCTACATTTTTTATATTAAATAACAACTAAGGAGAGCAGTTGGAAAGATTGTTTTACTGAGTTATAATTTAATTTAGCAACCCACCATTTCTAGTAAATCCAGAAATTATCATTTAATTAAACATAAATGACCCCAACAGAAATACATCATCCCCATGAGAAAAGGGAAAAATATGAAAGTGAATGCCAAGCCTTTCTACTGAGATTTCCTGGTATTCTGCCCCATGTGTACACTTTAGCAGAGATTCAGTCAAAGAAAACATCTTTCAGGAGCTTATTATGGCCAGCGGGACTGAGAATTATGCTCTTGATTGGAACTTTTATATTTCTTCATTGTTTCACAATTTAAATTGAACTTTACTGGAGCTAAGTGGCCTAAGAGAGTAACTGCATCTCACTAGCTGCCAAATTACAGTGTCATCAGCCTTCAGTCATCTCAGCCAAGGGCTGGGAAGCCAGATTTTCAAGTGCTTCTTTGTTGATGAACTTAAATGTTCTTCAAGTCTCCTTCTCTCCTACCCACAACCCCTCCATTATAAGAACATGTCTTAGAGGCATGAAGAACATCTTGTAAGATTCAATTCTTAAAAACTGTCCCATAGATTCAAGTTTACTCAAATACCCAATTTTTTTTTCAGAAACCAATGCAGTTGTTTTACTAATGAACTAGACACTGCTTTTATGGAGGAATGGTAGCTGTTCTCAAAAGGTCCAGTCACATCCGTGAAGTACATAACTATCAATGCCTGCCTAGCAGCCACAGGAAAAACTAACATATCTAAAGGAATCTCTCCTTCTAAACAATGTCAATATATAAATATTGAAAATAGTATATTCTCTAACAATTCACATTTATTTCCAATCTGGAAAATACAGAAAATTATCAAAGAAAATAAAAACCCCAATCCCACTGTTATTAATACAAACACACACACATAAACATATACAGTCAGTTTTTTCTATATACATTTATCTCTTAGATATTTCAGATTATACTATAAATGCATGCTATATGCTTGCCTATCTTTTAGATATTTCAGATTATACTACATGCACATGGTATATGTTTCTATATATAAAATATAAACATGTACAATTTTGCTTGGACTCTTATCTGATGGTATTAAAAATTCTTCAGAAGTATAATTTTAATGGCTGGATCACTGCATCCTAAAGGTACATCATATGCATTTATCCAGACTCTTATCATTGGACATCTAGATTGCTTTCATTTTATTTTGTTGTAATAATACTGCAGTGACTATCTTTGTTTCATGTTTACTGTTACTTCTTTAGGTTGGCCACTCAAAAATAGAATAATTGGGTCAAAGAGTATGACAATTTGGGAACCCTCTGCTCTTACTCTTTTCTCTACACCTCTGTACATCCCAACTAGTACATTTTCTCCACAAGGGGTTAATATGTAACTTCATATATATGTTCATCATCCTGTCTATTAAAATATGCTCCCTGTCAAGAACAGATATGACAGATCCATTAAAGCAAAAATGGTTGATAAGGTTTATGTGCTATCTCTCTCAGGATATTTGTGTTTCATAAGGCATATAATCTCATATCAGAGGAATTAATTTCTAATAGTAAAAATTTAGGCAGCAGCAAGTAGGCAATGTCACAGAAGGAAGTCAGATGGGGGCTTCACAGGATTGTAAAACTCACACCACGAAGATCTTCATTTAGTTATCAGGCAGCTGTTTGACAAAGTAATCCAGATCATCTCCTCACCTTAGAGCTAGTCATAATGAATAATCCAATTCACAAGAAAGAAAAATGTGTCGCTTCATTATCCAGTTGTATTTCAGTCAGAAAATATTAAAACCAATTATCTGTCAAATGTATACAAAGACAAGGAAGAGAGATGAAACCTCAACCTACCACTTGGGGAAACATAATCCTTTTCTGACACTGTTTCTCAAGCTGTTGCTGACGGTCACTTATCTAAGAGACTTTGGTCGTGGTGTACCGTCCGAGCTGCAGCCAACGCTAATGAAAAAGGTGCAGCAAGGTAAGAAAGAGGTTTCGCCACACCTACTAGGTAACAAACCGATAAAAACTCACTCATGGGAGAAGCCTAGTTCTAAGAGGTTTGTTTTTCCCAAGTCTGAGAACACTTAGCCTTTACGTGGATAAAGATGCTAAGAAAGGAGCCAGAGGAAGGCAAGGCTTTCAGACATAAGATGCCACATTCTTCCTTCCTCCACTATCCGCAGTGAACTTCCTCTCGCTAAATGAGTTAAAGGGAAAAAGATTTACATTGACAAAAAACATGAAAAATGATTTGGTTAAGGAAGATATTGAGCAAGTTTGAAACTTAAAGAATTGGAGATTATAAACCCACAGGAGAGGGTTTTGTTTGAAAATTAAGTAAGTGAAAATCATTTATACAGTTCTCATTGAAGCTGAATGGATAACTAAGGGAATGATATCTGTAAAGTGATAACTATATATGATATTGTGTGTACTGTCTGGTAAGAAATGAATTGGGACTGTATAATCGAATGAATAAAAGCTACTTAGCTGCCACAAGAATTTAGTTTGGAACGAGAGCCCAGTTTGGGCACCAGCAGTCCCTTAGAGATTGTATATCTATCTTTAGATGCTTTTGAGAGTCTCCCAAAAGGTTATTCTTCTGTTCACTGCTCCTTCACCTTGAAAGTGTGAAACTCAGCCATCTGTCTACATCTAGCACCCTCAGCACTCTCCCGGCTGGGGGGCTATATTGACTCCCAAAGCATATCTAGAGAAGGCCTGGCACATGTCAACATACACATAGACAGGTTCAGAGCTACAGAAGTGTCTTTATGTTTCCAGCAGGTGAAAACTGCTCCAAGTGAGTGAGAATAGATACATGCATGCTTTCATGCTGTGCTGCCAGGCCTGACACCATGTTCTCCATCTGCTGAACAATCCCGAGCAGGCACAGACCTATAAATGTCTAGAGTAGAGTACGCATAATCTTCTCTCACAGCCCCAGCTATGGAGAAGTGCTCAGATGAGCTTCCTCTTGCTCAGACTCCAGGCATGTCCTCACTCAACCTTAGGTCAACAGATGCAAGGGTACGAAGGGGCTGGTTTCATCACCTCTTGGTCACCTCCCCTCTCAGAGTCATCCCACAGAGATGTAAATCCCACCAAAATGTGCAAAACCTCTTCCCTCCTCACCCACAGTCACTCTGGTCCCATGCTTTTTTCCTGAGAGACTTCACATGAGTGCACCCTGACCTTCTTGAAGCTGTGGCCATGCGCTAGTCACAAGCAGCCAGGACGTGGCCTTAATACAAGCTGAGGACCTACAGAGCTCATCTATGTGCATGAATATTGCAATTCTGTTGTAGTTGTTTGTAGTTTTTCTTCTTTTGATGTCATTATTAATGATGCATTATTTTCATTGAGATAAAATTTGTACATGACGAAATGCAAGATCTTAAGGGTACAATTCTATGAGTTTTCAAAAATGTATAACCTGTGTATATACCACCTAAAACAAGGTAAAGAATATCTCTGTCATCTCCAACAGTTTCTTCAGGCCTCCTTCCAGCCAATCCCCATTCTCCCCAGGCACTGTTCTGATTTCTATCACCATAGACTAACTGTAAGACTGTTTCTGTTACCCTTCACTGCACTGGCCTAGGACTAAAATAAAATTCACTCTCCTTACAAGGTCTTCATGCATAGCTGTAGCTGGTCTGACTTTTCCAACCTCATATGATCTTTTTGCTCACTATGCAGTTTCTGAAACTTGTGCAGTGTTTTCACAACCTGGAGCCTTCCCACACTCTCTGTTCCCTCCCTCTGAAGCACTCTTCTCCCAGCTCCCTTTTGTCACATCGAGGGCTGGCTCTTTTCCATCCTCCAGGTCAGGGCTGAAAAGTCATCTTCTAGAGACTCTCCCTATTTCCCTTATTAGTAGATTTTCCCTTAACCCCACATGCCCATTCCTCTATCACTTCAGCTTCTTCATTTCCTAGTTGCTTTTATTTCTTTGTGTCCTGGCTAATTGGCTACCTGTACCATTAGACTGTACACTGCATTCATTCATTCACGTATTCCACAATATCTACTAAGTATTTTCTCTAATGATAAACACTGTTCAAGGTGCTGGGAACACAGCAGTGGAAAAAAATAGAACATCTGCTCTATTGGCTTTCATTCCAGTAGAGGGAGATAGGCCATATATGAAGAAGCAAGAAAATAGTGGCAACTCAGATGGCAATAAAGACTATGGAAGAAAATAAAGTAGGGGAGGAAAGAGGGAATTCTCAGTCCAGTGAATGCTATTTTATATAAGGCAATCAGAGTTCTCCCTGATAAGATGACAGATAAGCAGAGACTTGAAGACAGGGTGGGAGCAAATCATTTGTATATCTGGTGGGAAGAGCATTCAAGGCTTCCAAAGGCAGAAACGTGCTTGGTGTGTTCCAGAAACTGGAAAGAAGCGAATATAACAGGAGTGGAGTGAGGGCGATTCTTGCATTGATGGAACAGAGGGGCTTAGTGAGGCGGTGATGATGAGGTACTGGAAAGCAGTTCTACAGACTTGGTTTTGCTTTGAGTGAGATGGGAAGGTTACTAGGAGGTCAGTTAGAAGCCATAACAAGGAGGTGATGGTGGCTTTGGCAGTAGGAATTCAGGTACTAAGTAGTGGTCAAATTCCAAGTCTACTTTAAAGGTCAAACCAATTGGTTTTGCTTTACAGATTGGATGTGAATGTGATTGAAAGGATGTTAGTCAAGGTTGGCTCAGGAAGAGCTAATTTGGACGGAGGGTAGAGTATATGAGGGGCTTAACTTTTGTACATGCTGATTTCAGTATTTCTATTAGAGACACCTAACCCTACTCCCCGGCAGACTGGATATGTGAGTCTAGAGTTCTTTTGTACATGTTTATTTCAGGATGCCTATTAGAGACTCCTAACCCCACTCCCAGGCAGACTGGTTATGTGAGTCCAAAGTTCTGTGAAAATAGAACTGAAGAATGGAAGGCACACATTTAGGAGCTGTCAATCAATAAATACTATGTAAATACGTAAGGCTGAATGAGAGCCCACGAAGGTGGAACTATGTCTGTTGTGTTCACTACCCATACACCCAGTGCTTAGAACATTCAAATATGTGATGCATAAATGAATGACCCCAAAATAACTCATCTATGCTGTGTTTAAAAAAACTGTCTTGGGACAGGGTCTCATCTTTTTCCCCGGCTGGAGCACAGCGGCTTGATTACGGCTCACTGCAGCCTCGACCTCTTAGGCTCAAGTGATGTCCAGCCTCGGCCACCCAAGTAGCTTGGTGGCACCACGTCACCATGTCCAGCTAATTTTTTATTTTTTTGTAGAGATTAGGTCTCACTATGTTGTCCAGGTTGGTCTCAAACTCCCGAGCTCAAGCAATCCTCCCACCTCAACCTCCGAAAGTGCTAGGATTACAGGTGTGAACCACTGTACTCAGCCCCACCTACTTTTTTTCTGCAAGCTGCATTTTTAAACTATTATCTACTGTCCCACAAATGGTATCCAGAACAACCCTGAAAAAATGTCGCTAAGTTACAGAAACCCAAACATCAAGGTGACCTTATCCATCTTCTTCACACTCAGATGTACCTTTCACATCTCAGCTTGATCTCATTAGAAGCCAAGCCCTTGCTTATGCATTCATAATTCATGGGAAGGCAGGATACCGTTCAGCACAAAGCCACAGGACAGCGCTGATGGCGCCTTTGTGAGGGCTTCCCTGAAATCAGGAAGCCGATATCATAACTCCTATCTCACCACGGATGGTGGACTTCTGCCTTAAAGTGTGTGCAGTGATAGGAACACAGAGACACATCTGCAAAACTCAAACTGCCAACAAGCCCCCTAGCACCCATAAGACTAACAGCCTCTTTCACTGAATTCAGAATTGCTGAAACATGACTGTCAATGTGTCCATATTTCACTGCTAATGCCTTGTTTACTCTGCATTATTAAAACCTTCTAACTGCAGCTGTCTCTATTAACGCCCAGGTTCTCGGCAAGTCAATGCCTGTGGGTTTGCTTTAGGGTTTCAAAGACATTCATAGGTATCCAATGACAGAACTCTTAAGACATTTAGAACTATGGTTTAGAAATGTAAAGGAAGAAGAGAAGAAAAAATAAAGCGGGGCTGATAGACCGGCAACATAACACCTATTCCAACACAGGGCAATGGATTTTCCAGGCAATGGTGAGGCCTGTACTCCCTCTGCTACAATCCATTTCTAGAGCTCCAGTGGAGTGAAAGAAAAACTATCTCTAATCAATCCGTCCACTTGCTTTTTATTAACTACTTAATCTCTTTCCACTCTGTACGTACAATAGCCTAGAGAAGAAAGTCTTGCAATGTAAGGAAGGTTTATTGCCACAAAAAAGAGTAAGAATTTTTCACAGTCCAAAAGATAGCCATCGTGAGACACAGTTCTTTATTGCAGATTTCTATTTTTGACTCTAGTTCTAGATTTACTTTTTAAAAAAATCCTACAGAGTAAGTGAAAAACTTAGCCCTGTGATTTAAATATGGTTTAAAATCATCAGCTCATAGTCCATTTTCGCACACTTTAGAGCTGCCACTTAGGTCCCAAGCAGCTCCTTTACTTCTCCTTTACCAACTTCTACATTAAGTTCTATACTTATTCCAAATTCCTAATAGTTGGTTGCTGGGAAAAAGTCTTGACGTGTGTGTGATGAATTATATATTGTTTACTGAGAATCGATGGCAAGGGACACCTAGCTGTCCCCAAGCAGAAAACTGCTCCGGGTGTTATAGAATAGTAAGCAATATGTACCAGTCATGCACTAGTTAAACCAGTTCTCAGAACACAGGATACATGACCTTGTCCCCACTGCTGACTCGCAAATAGTGTTTTCTAGCTCATTTTTATTTTAGTAGTGAACAGGCACTATCTGCCTATTTAGTCTATCTTTATTCTATGAAAAAACACTGAACATCTGCTTATTAAAAATAATCACTTGTTCACAAAGAATAAATACGTGGGTCAGAGTCTGCTCTGGGCTTTCAGCTGGAAATACTGTCAGTCCCCTGACGTCCCACTCTGATTCCCACTTTTGCATCTATCTTTGTTTCTGTTTCTTAATTCCTGCAGCACCACCCAGGTTGCAGTCTCTACAAAAGAGCTGGTCTCAGCAGTTGGTACAATGAATATTTGCTGGTTTAAACCCTAGCTCTGTCATTGGATGGGGTAACCTGGGTCAAATCAGTTATTCTGTTTCATAGTCTTCTGATTTGTAAATGGTGTGAGAGATGTTAATTCCATCAAGTGCTGTGAGTATGAACAGGATAAGGCACGTAAAGGGTTTGGAACAACACCTGGATGCTGCAAGGTGACTCTGTCTTACTATGACCAGCGTTTTCTCAGGATTGACATAAACCCCTGTGCCTCCAAATTACCAGGTTATGGAGGAAAGATTCACCTCTAGCAGTGGCCCCATGTGTCATGACCGTTTCTTCCCAGGCTGCACACCATGAAATGGGATTTACTCTCCCTTTCTAGGTGAATGAAATATTCAGAAAATAAAGCTAAATTTCTAATCACAAAACAGTTCAAAGGGGTTTGTATTTTTCTGTTTGCCAGCCCTGTTTAGGATGGTTTCCACATTTTTTGCAGGCTTTCTGTGCACCATATGGTCAGGACACCTCAGCTCTGATGATAGCTAGGTAAATGGGGATTCTTGTAGACTAGTAGAGAGAGATGATTGTTGGAAGGAAAAGCAATAGAGAGTCCATCACAACTAGTCTTATCAGCTGTGTCTCACCACTCGCACCCCAAAGTTCTAGGAGCAGCACAGTGTATCACAGGATGTCTCACAGTACAGGTCACTGTCCATTTGGACTTCTGATCAGCCACCAACAAGGGAGACCATGGGGCTGGTGACCTCACCACCTTCATACTGAAGTGAACACTCAGACTCTTTGCATTCTTGCTCAGTTTTGCCTTCATTCACCCTATTGCCTTTCGCTTTTTTCTCCATGCTTTGGTATTGGAGTGAAAAATGTAGGTGTGATCCTAAACCCTGTAACAGTTCTAATTTTAGATATTGAGTGTTTAAGGCTTTCTACAAAGCCCAAACATCTACCTGCTGAACCTAAAAGTCAGAAGAGGAAAAAAAAGGAATAGCATATCAAATTGTTAAGAGAAGTAAGTGATATTAAAAAAAAAAAAAAAAAAAGCCCACTGTGCTGTATCTCACAGTAAGCTTTGACTGGTCCCAATCTGATCAGCAATGAGCTATGCTTTAATCTGGACAAGAAATGGGAGAGAGAGAAGGGGGAAGAGTCACCATGGAAGTGAGGGCTGGGACAGGGGTAGGGGTGGAAACTATCACCTTGAAGTCACTCCTTTGAGCCACACATGGTCTACAAAAGGCCTGTCAACCAGAAGGAATGACACATCAAACTGGTAGTATCCACTAACACTTTAGCAAGGCTGAGTGCTTTACAGACTGGGCCACAGGCCAGTGGAATGCTAATGGAAAAATGATCAATCTCTGAAACAGCTGGGAGTCTGGTTTTTAGAACTGATGACTTCTAAGGTCAATCTAAGACAAAAAGTGTTTCTTCCCAAGTATGAAGCTAAATTAATTAGGTCAGATCACGTAAAAATAACAGGCAAATAAGTCCCACTATTGGGACCCAAGAGTTCTGGCACCTTCTATTAAAAAGAGGAAAAAACATAGTAGGAAGAGATAAATCTGTATCCCATAACAGATCAAAGATGTTGGGTCTTTTTGGTTTCACTTTTCATAACTCAGCACTCTTCCTAGAACTGGTTTATATTTTGCGTGTACACAGTACAGTAATTCTGTTTAGTAAAAAGGTCTTGCCAGAGTATCCGATAATGGAATGGCCCTGCAGCTCTTCCCTTGCAGCTAATGCATTTACTCTATCATCAGTGGAGGAGAAGGGATTATAATTGTTGTGCAGAGGAAAGACTGTATAAAGCAGATGATAAAAATAGAGTCATACGATGCAGTTCTACTACTTACTAGCTGTGTGGCCTTGGAGATGTTACTTCATTTCCTTATGCCTCAGTTTCCTCTTATGTGGAGTTAGGATGTCACAGTCTCATCTTTCAAGAGACCTAGGTTTTAAAGTCAGCACTTAAAATATCCTCCACTGCTCTTTCTTTTTTGAGCCAATGAGTTAGCTGACTTGCACTTAGGGACTAGATTGTGTGAAAAACATGTATCTTAAATATTGTAAGTCTACAACAAGAATTCAAAGCAACAAGAGGCTTACAATCTGAGAGATGCAGAAACTGCGATGAGGTAGAGGGATGGGATTTATATCTCTCAGCTCATTTTCACTCTGGAGTATTCAGCAGAGACACATGAAATCCCCAACTCATGATCCCTTCCATTCTCCCACCTTCACCTTCTCCTTTACCCCTGCCTTCTCCCTTATTTAAATTCCAGCCAGTTAAATTCTAGTTTGATGCACTTCATCTAGAATATATGCATCAGAGTTGTTGCAAGAATTAAATGAAATAATACATCTGTGACAGCCATAAGCTATGCCACTTACAAGTCCCTTTGAGAGAGAGCCCGCTGCAAGGAGCCTAGTGATCTGATAGCCCTTGGCTACAATGTCTTCTGGATCCACACTGAGGCCCTGCTCTTTCCAGGCAGCTCCCAGGCAATCTGAACGCTGTGGAGAAGTTAGGGTTGGACCATTTTTCCCAGTGCTGGACTTCAGCAACAGACCTTGGGCTCCCTCTTAGCCTGGCCAAGACTTTTTGAGAATTGCAGTGCAGCATGAGGCTCTCATCCAATCGGCCCCTCTCTCTTTCCCTCCCTCCCTCCTTCCCTACCTTCCTTCCTGCCTGCCAGCCTGCCTGCCAAGCCTTTATCAGAACTGCACTGCAGCCTGAGGTTCTCATCCAACCAACCTACACGCCTTCCTTCCCCTCAAATATCTCAGTATGGTTTCAGGCCCCTCTCACCTTTTTTTTCTTTTTTCTTTTTTTTTGCTCTGTCGCCCAGGTTGGAGTGCAGTGGTGTGATCTCTGCTCACTACTACCTCCACCTCCCAGGTTCAAGCAATTCCTCTGCCTCAGCCTCCTGAGTAGCTGGGACTACTGGCATGCATTACTACACCCGGCTAATTTCTGCATTTTTAGTAGAGACGAGGTTTCACCATATTGGCCAGGCTGGTCAATATGGTGAACTCCTGACGTAGTGATCTGCCTGCCTTGGGCTCCCAAACTGCTGGGATTATAGGCGTGAGCCACTGCACCCAGCCCTTCCCACCTACTTGTTAGGCATTTCCTTTTCATTTCTAATTCTGTCTCATCACCTGCTTCCTCGAGTACCTGAACTGACACAGCATGCAAGGTACTAAGCATAGAATGAACATACTGGAAACACTAGCAGTTACTGTTATAATTACTATGATCTGATTAAACTAATGACTGCACTAACAGCAGAAACTCTCGGAGACGCCTACCATTAGGACAATCAGATCCAAGGGTCCTCAGCAGAATCTCAGGCCTTCCTGTGTCATATCCAGTTCTCTGCCCCTGGGACAATGTTTCAAGCAGAAAATCAGTTGTTTTTCCTAACGCTTCACTGTGCAGTGAGAATTTCAAAACCACTAAAATATTTGGGGGAAAAGCATTGAGAACTTCAGAATTGACTGGAATAGTGGACCTCTGCTACCTTTCATCTTAGGAAGAACAAAAACCATAGTCCTGAAGAGCCTTCTTAAAACAAGCCCCAGTGAGAGCCACATTCATTAAATAAAGCCCTTCCAGAGGAAGTTCTGTGTCAAGTCTTTATTGTCCACTTAGTCTGTGTATTACTGGATGCATCTGAGCCATTTATTAGTCCTGGAGAGAAAAATCATAGTCAAGGCAGCAAGGCAAAGACAGAGGAGTCTGTGAAAACATCCATCAACCTGCAGCCCTAAGCCATGTCCATTAGAGCACATAAAACACTTTTTAGTGACAAGTCGCACAAATGTTGTGGAGAACCCTGTTATGATGACAGCTATAAACTCAATTCTCCTGAGATCTAAGATGCTGGTTCCAATTCAGTGACCACAGACTTGGCAGAGGAGCCATCAACAATATGATAATGGCTGTGATAAAGGTGTTATTGATGCTCTGCTTATCACAGCGGAGACACAGCCAGCAATCAGCAGCAATTAGGTGCTTAATACAACTTCTTTGGAGACACTGCTACTGAAAAGATTGTCATAGGTGGCACAAAGAACTCAGCAATCAATCTCAATGAAGTCCATGGCTGTTTTTCTTTTAGAAAGCACTTCTCTCATCCAAATAATAACTATGTAAATTTGGCTCCATCTAAAGGAAGGGGAATCAACTTTGATCTGATTACGCACATGGAAGGCATTGGTATGATGACCACCTAAGCAGACCCTGCCATACCTGGCATACTCAGAGGTCAAGGGCAAGACCAGGAAAAGGGGAGAAGAGGCCAACGTGAGAGATGGCAGTAGGTCTCTCTCAATTCACAAAGTTAACCATGACTGAGGTCTCAATACTAAATTCTGTAGTGTAATTTGTATGTTGCTAATGAAAATAACCCGAAAGGGAAGAGATCACACTCATCACCTTTGGGGAAGGAGAAACTATATTGAATTACTGGAAGAAAACAAATGTATAAGAGACAGGTAATTTGCAATTATACAAATTACTCTATTGTGATTCCCAGTCCTGTTTCCCTTATGCCAAACACATTCTAGGTCAATATATATTCTATAGTAGCAAAAGCATTGACTTGAGATCCTGACAAAAACAAGCAATGGGGAAAGGATTCCCTGTTTGATAAATGGTGTTGGGAAAACTGGCTATCTATGTGCAGAAAGCAGAAACTGGACCCCTTCCTGACACCTGACACAAAAATTAACTCCAGATAGATTAAAGATCTAAAACACCATAAAAACCCTAGAAAATCTAGGCAAAACCATTCAAGACATAGGCATAGGCAAGGACTTCATGGCTAAAACACCAAAAGCAATGGCAACAAAAGCCAAAATAGACAAATGGGATGTAATTAAACTCCAGAGCTTCTGTACAGCAAAGGAAACAATTATTAGACTGAAATGGCAACCAACAAAATGGGAAAAAATGTTTGCAATCTACTCATCTGACAAGGGCTAATATCCAGAATCTACATAGAACTAAAACAGATTTACAAAAAAAAAACAACCCCATCAAAAAGTGGCTGAAGGATATGAACAGACACTTTACAAAAGAAGACATACATGAGGCCAACAAATATGAAAAAATGCTCATCATCACTGGTCATCAGAGAAATTCAAATCAAAACTACATTGAGATACCACCTCATGCCAGTTAGAATGGCAATCATTAAAAAATCTGGAGACAACAGATGCTGGAGAGGATGTGGAGAAATAGGAACACTTTTACACTGTTGGTGGGAGTGCAAAATAGTGCCACCATTGCAGAAGACAGTGTGGTGATTCCTCAAGGACCTAGAAATACCATTTGACCCAACAATCCGATTACTGGGTATATACCCAAAGAATTATAAATTGTTCTATTACAAAGACACATGCAGACGTATGTTTGTTGTGGCACTGTTTACAATAGCAAAGACCTGGAACCAACCAAAATGTCCCTCAACAATAGACTGGATAATGAAAACGTGAAACATATACATTATGGAATACTACACAGCCATAAAAAATGATGAGTTCATGTCCTTCATAGGGACATGGATGAATCCAGAAACCATCATTCCCAGCAAACTGATACAAGAACACAAATACTACGTAGTATCAGTCATGGGTGGGTGTTGAACAATTATAACACATGGACACAGGGAGGGGAGCATCACACACACTGTGGTCGATTGTGGGGGACTAGGGAAGGGATAGTGCGGGGTGGAGAGGGTGGGGAAGGATAACATGGGGAGAAATACCAGATATAGATAATGGAGGGGAGGAAGGCAGCAAACCACCTTGCCATGTGTGTACCTATGCAACAATCCTGCATGATCTGCATAGTTCCCCAGAACCTAAAGTACAATTTAAAAAAATGGTTGAATGGATTTTTTGAGTAAATAATCTTCACTCCAAAAATCATCTCCTCTAGCTGGGTTTTCACCGACTTAGGTGCCCCTTGGCTGACTTTTATTTTAGTAGCTGAATGGTTCTCAGTTAATAAAAGCTTCTGTAACTTGTGGAAGTTTAGGATTGGAAGGTAAGAAGAAAATGAGGTATGTGTGTATACACTGCTCAAAGTTTTCTCCTTTCTGTTCATATGTCTCTTCCTTTTTTCTCTCTTGCAGACACCCAACACAGAGAGCACATACTAGGGGTGTTTCTTGGCCTATGGCCCATATAAGGCTTGATCTTGCTATAGTTAAAGAGGGCATATACTTAGAGAGACCTCACCACTTAAGCAAGAATGTATCCTCAGAGGCTAAAAGTAGCTAGAAAGATCATCCCCTAAGCCCAGGATCTTTGGCTCTGATCCCCAGAACTAAGTCAGTCTTTACAAATTTGTCTTTCCATTCAATTTGTGAATATGACCCCAAAACAGCATTACCAGAAGAAAGTATATGGAAAATCCAGGCCAGGCACGGTGGCTCATGCCTGTAATCCCAGCACTTTGGGAGGCCAAGGCAGGCAGATCACGAGGTCAGGAGATGGAGACCATCCTGGCCAACACAGTGAAACCCCATCTCTACTAAAACACAAAAAATTAGCCAGGCATGGTGGTGGGCAGCTACTTGGGAGGCTGAGGCAGGAGAATTGCATGAACCCGGGAGGTGGAGGTTGTAGTGAGCTGAGATAGCACCACTGCACTCCAGTCCGGCAACAGAACAAGACTGAGTCTCAAAAAAAAAAAAAGAATCTCTCTGCTAAAGAGATACCTGCATTTTTTAATTCAATAGATGTATACGAAACCCTCCTCAGTGTGCAGTGTAGTGTGTACCATTCCCCAAACCCCCGATAAGTACAGTGCTCTCCAGCTCTTCCCTCATCAACATGGTCCAGATCAGATTCTCCAAATTCCATAAGGCCCTGCCTGCCTCTGGACCTTGAAAAGACAGACTTATCACAAGGAGCTATTATAATAACCCTAGTCCCTGCGTCCCCAACTTCACCTTATAAGACTTCCTTTACTCTCTGGGAGACAGTCCAATCAGTACCTTGAACAGTTCCACAGTTTCTGGTAGGGAGATCATATACCTGTTGGTTTGTTCTGTAAGCAGGCTGGGATTCCTTCTTGATTTCTTTCTCTGGTCCTGATAACACTGTTCCTTCTTCCTCCTCATCACTCTCTTCACAATAGGAATCAAATGTATCAGCATAATACTCTTCAGCCACAAGTGGGTCTTCTGGGATCTCTGAAATAATGAACAAGCAACAGTCAGACACTCCCGGTTATTAAAATTATAATGAGGGAAGAATATCCTGTCTTTTTACAGGGATGTATATTTTGCTCGCACTGACAAAGATTCTATGGCGTGCAGAGCTGAATCTTAGCTTCCTGAAAGTATCTGGTTGAATGTAATAAACACTCAGCAAAATAAAACCAGTGGAGTAAAGGAGGAACATTTCCATTAGCAACTACCTTTTGAAGGTAAGAAAAAATCATGAAACAAGAATAAATAATATGCTTTAACATCTTAACATTTGGAGGCATGAATCTTTATTAAAAATGAGGAAATTTAGGAGCAAAGGTAGGACAAGATGTCCGGGCTGAAAGGTCCTATTATTACACAACACACATAAAATTTTCAGCATAGGTAGTTGGAGAAAAACTACCGCAGCATTTTTCCTAGATATATTTTTTTAATGTTACTGGTAGGACCAAACAAGATGAATAGGATATACAGCAGCAGCGTTTTGGCAAGCTGGGGAAAGCACAATTTTTTTCTAACAGGTAATGATGGCTTTTGAGATGGAGTTCACTCTGGTGGGTCCTACTTGCCCAACCTTACATTCAGCACTTATTTTAAAAAGGAATACCCACTTAAGCTGAAGACAATAAGCATCTACTCAAGTTACTTGATGCAACATTATTAGTAACTAAAATAAAGTCAGTGTTTTTAACAATCTTCAATGAAGAAAGGCCAAGAATGGATCACAGCAAAGCATAACAATATAAACTCTAATTTACTAATGGTGGCCTAGAAGTAAAGAACTACCCTTGGGTCGGGGTAGGAGAAAATTATAATATTCAACTGCAGCAAAACAGTCGGCATTTTAGACTCTCCACCATGTTCAGACTTAAACATGAAACTTTTCTTCTAAATTGTAACACATTATTTTTCAACCTATTGTTGCTATTTCCTGTCTAGTGGGAAAAACATGAAATTTGGGGTCAGAGAATCAAGATTGGAATCTAGCTCTACCAACTTTTAGATGAAAATTTGTGCAAGAGACTTAAGCTCACAGAGCTCCAATTTCTGTGGTGAAATTAATATAAGGGTAATCTAGTAGGGTGGCTACTATGATTTGGTAATAGAATTCTCATGAAAGCATCAGTAGGCAGGGAAGTTTCATACAAATGTTCACTCAATTTCCATGTCTATAAAAATGGGCTTTTCATTAACTGAGTCCAGAATCCTTTGAAAATAAAATACTTAACGGATGTAGAATTCCCTGGTAACAAAAGACATTAAAATGTGGTTTTTATCTATTTTTTCCCAGTAAAACATAAAAGGCTGCTGTGCAGTAAGATAAAAATTAGCTCGAAAGACAAAAATTACATACATTCAAAATCACCTTTGTAAATTCTTTAGAAAGGGGTATAATGGGGACCTCAGACCTTATCTCAGCAATTTCAATACAGTGTATTTTCCCTTCAGACCAGTTCAGATCACTGATTTTCAGGTGAGCATCAGATGAGAGAGAATATTGGTATGGAGAAGCCACATTTTTTATTTTTTATTATTAATATTTAAATCATATATTTTTATTAAACATGGCTTCTAGTCAAATATCACTTGGTATTTGGTTTTCCATTCCTGAGTTACTTCACATCAAGAAGACACCTGCACATGTCTGAATATGTATACATATATATAAAACACATACCTATACATGCATGTACATGCATATATAACTTCAATAGCTTTTGGGTACAAGTGGTTTTTGGTTACGTGGGTGACTTCTGTAGCGATGAAGTCTGAGATTTTAGTGCACCCTCACCCAAGTAGCATACACTGTACCCAATATGTGGTTTTTATCCCTTACCCCACTCTCACCCTTCTCCTTTCTGAGTCTCCAAAGTCCATTATCCCACTCTGCATGCCTTTGTGTACCCATAGTTTAGCTCCCACTTATAAGTGAGAATATTTGGTATTTGGTTTTCCATTCCTGAGTTACTTCACTTGGAATAACGCCTCCAGCTCCATCCAAGTTGCTGCAAAAGACAGTACTTCATTCTTTTTTTAATGGCTGAGTAGTATTCCATGGTCTCTATGTGCCACATTGTCTTTATCCACTCATCAGTGATTGGCCCTTAGGTTGGTTTCATATCCTTGCAATCGTGAACTGTGCTGTGATAAACATACATGTGCAGGTGTATTTTGGATATAATGACTAGAAACCATGTTTAATAAAAATCTTTGACTTACACTGAGAATGGCAAGGGGATCACAGCATGAGAAGTGTATGAAAACTAAAATCCCCTGAGAAATCTCCAGTTCTGCCATCAAGTAGGGGCATGTGCTTGCTGAGTGAAATGACTGACAGAACCATAGGACGTCTTCCTTCTCTTGCCCACCCTCAACTCTCCCTGAATCTGTCTCTTCCTCCAACTTGTCCATTCTCTCTCTCTCCACACTCTCTTCTACTTCCTCTCCCTCTCCCTGAGTCTCTTTGTCCCTTTGACAGTTGTCCATTCTCTCACCCATTCAGATTTTTCCCTCTTGCTCTCCCATTTTTTAATTTATCTTCATTCCTCCTTGTCCAGTCCTTTGGCTTTCAAACTATGGCATGGTAAGAAATACCATTCACATTGTTACCCCGTGCACAGAAATGTGCTTACATATGCATACACATAAATATATAGTTGAAGCAACAGTTTCATACATCAAGACCTGCATATCCAACTACATGTGACACACACTCTGGTGTTTTTCATTCTATTCAATTATTATTTGTTTTTATGCTAGTTGCAACTCACTAGACTTCTCAATCTGCAATTTGAAAAACATCCCAACCTAGCTAGAGAGGCCAACATTCAAAAACACTCCTTTAGAATGCTGGCTTTGGCATAAAAAAAAAAATCTGCATTTAAATCAAGGTTGTAGCAATAACTCTGTAACATTGTGTTATTTAAACTTTCTGTACTTCGGTTTTCTCATCTATAAAATAAAAATGATAATATTCATCTCGCGGAATTGTTGTGACCATTACATGGTATAACTAACGGATGCAAAGTATGTATCAAACAAACGTTAATTAGTTACTATTGGAAGTAATAAGGCAAACACTCAGGAGTTTTACCTGTAATACCCAACACTGGGAAGAAATAACAGTCATGCATCACTTAACAATGAGGATATGTTCTGAGAAATATATCATTCAGGTGATTTCATCATTGCGAACATCACAGAGTGCACTTATAAAAACCTAGATGGTATAGCCTATTGCTCCTAGGCTACAACCCTATACAGAAAGTTACTACACTGAATACTGTAGACAATTGTAATATAGTATTTATATATTTTAACATTAAAAATATACAGTAAAAATACAGTGTAAAAGATTTTGTAAATGGCACACCTGTACAGGACCCTTACCATGAATGGAGCCTGCAGGGCTGGAGGTTGCTGTGGGTGAGTGAGTGAATGTGAAGGACCACGACATTACTGTACACCACCACAGATGTTATAAACACTGTGCACTTAGGCTACACTACATTTATTTAAAAAGTCTTCTTTTCTTCAACAATAAACAGCTTACTGTGAGTTTTTTAAACTTTTTGGCTATTACAACACTTAGCTTAAAACACAAACACATTGTACAGCTGTACAAAAATATTTTCTTTCTTTGTATCTCTCCTGACTAGGAGATATTCCATAAGCATTTTTTTCTTTTTCAACTCTTTTGTTAAAAATGAAAACACAAACACACCCCTTAGGCTACTCCTACACAGTGCCAGGATCACCGACATTTAATGTCTTCATTTAATGACATTTTAATGTCTTCCACCTCATCTTGTCCCACTAGAGGGTCTCTAGGGGCAGTAACACACACGGAGCCTCCATCTACTGTGATAACAGTGCCTTCTTCTGAAATACCTCCTGAAGGACCCACTGAGGCTGTATTTTTTTTTTTTTTTTTTGAGATGGAGTTTCGCTCTTGTTACCCAGACTGGAGTGCAATGGCACGATCTCAGCTCACCGCAACCTCTGCCTTCTGGGTTCAAGCAATTCTCCTGCCTCAGCCTCCTGAGTAGCTGGGACTACAAGTGCTCACCACCATGCCCAGCTAATTTTTGTATTTTTAGTAGAGACGGGGTTCTACCTCATTAACCAGGATGGTCTCGATCTCTTGACCTTGTGATCCACCCGCCTCACCCTCCCAAAGTGCTGGGATTATAGGCGTGAGCCACCGTGCCTGGCCGAGGCTGTATTACAGTTAATTTTTTTTAATAAGTAGGAGTACACTTTAAAATAATAATAATAAAAAGCATAGCAGACCAGGTGTGGTGGCTGGAGTTCAAGACCAGCCTGGGCAAAATGCCAAAACCCCCTCTTTACCAAAAATACAAAAAATTTGCTGGGTGTGGCTTCACACACGTGTGGTCCCAACTACTTAGGAGGCTGAAGTGAGAGGATCACTTGAGCCTCTAAGATGGTGGTTGCAGTGAGCCGAGATTGTGCCATTGCACTCCAGCCTGGGTGACAGAGTGAGTCCACACCTCAAAAAAACAAAAAACCAAAGTAAATACATAAAGTAGTAACAGTCATTTGTTATCATTATACTGTACATAATTATACGTATTACATCTTTATATGATCGGCAGTAGAGGGTTATTTGCATCACCACAGACATGTGAGTGATACGCTACTCTGCAATGTTATAATGGCTATGATAGCGCTAGGTGTTAGGAATTTTTCACCTTCATTAATGGGACCAACATTGTATATGCAGTCTGTCATTGACCAAAAGATTGTCATGCAGTGTATGACTGCATTAGACAACTGCAAATAGATACCCGAGTTTAAAACATTTCTTTATTTCAAATAGAGTAACTTCTCAAAATCCATACTGAAACCAGCTGAAATGGGCAATATGGAATCTTGCCTCTCTCTGGTTTCCTTTCTGCTGAACCTATAGGAACCCTTAGGCATTTCACCACACTGTTCACCTCCCACTGTCCTTCCTGTCCACTGGTTCTATCTACATTTCCTTCAAGCAGCTCAGAAGAAACCTCTGCTATAGGGGTTGACAAATACATTCTGTAAAGGGCTAGATGGTAAAAAATTTTCGGCTTTGCAGACTACGTGGTCCCTGGCACAAGTATCTAACTCTGCCTTTGTAGTGTGAAAACAGACAATACATAAATGAATGAGTGTGGCTATGTCCCAATAAAACTTGACTTAAAAACATAGGCAGTTGATCAAGTCATATCTCTACAACACAAAGCTTTTGCTAAAATACTAAGCTCCTCTTCCCAAAACATAGCTCATTGTGTACACACAGTCTTAGTTCCTTTCCCTCTCCTACCTAGGATTTCCTTCTAGGAAGGGGAAGAAGGAAAGAAATGTCCAGGGGAGAGTGCCATTCTGCCACCTAAGTTGTGACTAGAATGAATCTATCTCCAGTATTTCTTAAGTAAGCACCACTAATTTGGTGCTGCTCACAAAAGAACTCATTTTCATTTTCAAAGGGAAAAGTCAAAATAAATGTAAGTCCATTTAAACTGTGTTTGTCAAGCTGCATGTTTTTCATACATGGACCCAATCTGAAGCCTTGTTAGGCTAAGGCTCCTTTCTCCTGTCACTAAGGGGAAAGAGTCTGATAAATAGCTTTAATTTCCTTGCACCCTGAAGTCAGCCTCATAATGAAAGTACTGGAGTGGCATTCCAAATCTTCTGTATGCCGGGAAAGCAGTGACAGAATATCTTTATGAAGGAATCCAATAATGGCTGCATGAGCTTGGACACAGATATTTCAAGTCCATCCTGGAAAAATGAAGCTATCACCCTGTTACAGGAAAAGGACGGTCCTTCAATTAAGACCCAAGTAAATGCCTTTCTCTAAGACTCGTGTGAGCATCAGGATCACCTGCGGGCTTGTGAAAACAGACCTCTGGGCCCCACCCCAACACTTGCTGATCCAGTAGGTCTGGTGTGGTATCTGAGAATATGCCTTACTCACAAGTTCCCAGGTGATGCTGATGCTGCCGGTCTGGGGGCTGCATTCTCAGAACTACTGCTCTAGAATGTGAATAGTTCAAATAAAAGTATACACTATAATAAAATATAAAAGATTTTATACTGTTTATACATATTTCAACCTTTGTATGTTAAAGATGAAACGTAAACAAAAGAAAAACTTTACCTTAGAAGAGCTCAAGTTGTGCTATTAGTTGTCTCAGTTACTTACAATCTCCATGGAGGTATAAGTAATGGAACTATTCCCATTTTGTTGATAGAAAAGAACAAAGCTAAGGGTGAGCAGCCCAAAGCTATAACCTTTATATTTGTGTGCATTTTACAGTTTAAAAAGCAAATTGATATACATTTGATACTACTAAATCCGATACCATTTGATCTTTGCAACAACCCTTCAATGTAGACTAGAATGACATTTTTATGCCCACTTTTCAGATAGGAAAAGTAAGGCTCAGACAGGTTAATGACCAACCAACAGTCACACCACCACATCTAAATCCCCTTTCTTCCACTGAATTAGTCTACTTATGGTTAGTTAAGAATTTTCATCTTTGCTAGTAAAACCATTTCATAGATAAATGTCATGATTATCTTCCCTGTAGCTCTGAAAGATGTCAGACAAGAAGGGATAGATTTTTGACTTACAAGATAGAAAAACTGAAGCTTAGTCATCCTGGTAAACTGTCCTGGGAGAATCAGATTCACCCTGAACCCAGTGCTCACTACCATCTATCTCAGATGTGCCAAACTTGAGTGTGCCTCAGAATCAGCTGCAAGGCTTGTTAAAACAGATTCCTGCTCCCACACCCAGCGTTCCTGATTCAGTAGGTCTGGGATGGGGTCTGTAATTCTGCATTTTTAACTATGCCATTCATCTGGAAACACTCTTTGAGAACTATTGCTCTATCTTAAAAGACCTTCAAGGAGAAAATGACATAGAGATGCAACTGTTAAATGAGACACGCCATGTTACTTCATCTACTGCATTAGCTCTTTAAACTTCTAAATGGATCCAGATATACATTAACCATTTTTTTAAAGACTGTTTTCATAAAACAGGAACTTTTCCTGAAGATAAAACCAAGTTTCCTCTAAAGGAACTTAGTTTCTTTGAGATATTTAGAAGATCTCAGCCTGTGTGCCCACCATCATCCCAAATGGTTTTAACCATTAGAATGCCTTGAGCACATGCATGTGACAAGTTTGGCAGAACGGTTATTAAAGGGCAATCCCCAGAAGAGCAAGAACAATATCACCTGGGCTCTTATTAGAAATAAACCTACTTAATCAGAAACTGAGATGAAGGTCAGCAAAGTGTTGTTGAACAAGCTCTCCAGGTGATCCTGATGCACCCTTAAGTTTGAGAACCACTGATTCAGCACAATGACTGGCGCTTTATGTCTGCTGAAGTAAAAATCCCTTCTAATATCCCAGGTAGATGGTAAGCTCCAGAAAGGCAGAGGCCATGCCCATCCTGCTCACCATGGTATTTCCAACACATGATTTAAAGCAGACACTCAAAACTTCTTGCTGAATAAATGAGTACATAAATCTCTAAGAGATAAGAACTTTCAAACTGCCATATAATATCATATACAAATAATTTGCCAATCTTTTGGGAGAGTAGGACAGAGAGGGGGAAGCTGAGAAGAGAAAGGAGATACCAATTTCCTTTATAAGAGCCCAACCGATTTCCTCTTTTTCACATACTTTGAAATTATATCTCAGATGTAGTCATACCTTTGAAGAGCAAAAAGTGTCTTCATCATACTAAAACTTCCAGCTACATCCTGCAGACCCATTAAGTCCCATAATTCAGTCAAGATGACTCAGAATGTGACAGCACACACTGTTAGGCTGGGGCTTTCTCCAGGTACCCAGATTCGGCCCCAGACATCTTGCCTCTCTCTGCATATCTAATCATAGTGTCAGCATTAATGTTTGTGGAGCTGGGCAACCAAATGATTTGTGATAGGGAAACCCTATAGACTCATGTCAACCTTTGTGCCCCTTCTCCCAGGAAATACGAAAAGATCAAAAGATACTTTTTGACATGTTTTTCACTATACCCACCCTGTGGGGAGGGGGAATCTCTTTATAGAAAGAGGATGCTATTTATCTTAGCTGTCATGGGGCAGATGGAGGGTGGGTGGTGGGAGCCCTCAGCAGCAGGCAGCTGCCGAAAGATGTCATCTATATTTTTCCTTTCTTTTTTAGTTTTCTGAAGAGGGTAATGGCTTTATTACCAAAATACTGAATGAAGGCTATTATAAGGCTATAATAAGAATAAACTTATTGTTATATCTCAATGTGGCCTCTATGAAGACCATGTTCATTCATTACAAATTGGGAGTGGCAGTGCTTAGAATGATTGCAGTTATATTATATTGACACAGTAGCTATCAAAGAATTTACTTGCTGAAAAATGGCATTTGTGGGTGTGAAAAATTGCTCAAATTCACTTCTTAATAAAAACGTTAATAATAAAAACATTATTTTGGGGGAGCTCTGCCAAGATGGCTGAATAAAGGGGATGGCAGAAGATTTACCAAGCAAATGGAGGGCAAAAAAAAGCAGGGGTTGCAATCCTAGTCTATGATAAAATAGACTTTAAACCAACAAAGATCAAAAGAGACAAAGAAGGGCATTACAGAATGGTAAAAGGATCAATGCAGCAAGAAGAGCTGACGATCCTAAATACATATGCACCCAGTACAGGAGCACCCAGATACATAAGGCAAGTTCTCAACGACCTGCAAAGAGACTTAGACTCCCACACAATAATAGTGGGAGACTTCAACACTCCACTGTCAATATTAGATCAATAAGACAGAAAATTAACAAGAATATCCAGGACTTAAACTCAGATCTGGACCAAGAGGACCTAATAGACATCTACAGAACTCTCCACCCCAAATCCACAGAACATACATTCTTCTCAGCACCGCATTGCACCTACTCTAAAATTGACCACATAATTGGAAGTAAATCACTCCTTAGCAAATGCAAAAGAATAGACATCATTACAAACAGTCTCTCAGACCACGGGGCAATCAAATTAGAACTCAGAATTAAGAAACTAACTCAGAACCGCACAGCTTCATGGAAACTGAACAACTGGCTCCTGAATTTTTACTGGATAAACAAAGAAATGAAGGCAGAAATAAAGATGTTCTTTGAAACCAACAAGAACGAAGACACAACATACCAGAATCTCTGGGACACATTTAAAGCAATGTCTAGAGGGAAATTTATAGCAATAAATGCCCATGTAAGAAGCAAGGAAAGATCTAAAATTGACATCTGGTAGAATTCAGCTGTGAACCCATCTGGACCTTGACTTTTTTTGGTGGGTAGGCTATTAATTGCTGCCTCAACTTCAGCCCTTGTTATTGGTCTATTCAAGGTTTCAACTTCTTCCTGGTTTAGGCTTGGGTGGGTGCAAGTGTCCAGGAATTTATCCATTTCTTCCAGGTTTACTGGTTTATGTGCATAGAGTTGTTTGTAGTAGTCTCTGATTGTAGTTTGTATTTCTGTTGAGTCAGTGGTGATTTCCCCTTTATCGTTTTTTATTGCATCTATTAGATTCTTCTCCCTTTTCTTTTCTATTAATCTGGCTAGTGATCTATTTAGTAGATCTTTTCAAAAAACCAGCTCCTGGATTTATTGATTTTTTGAAGGATTGTTTGTGTCTCAATCTCCTTCAGTTCTGCTCTGATCTTAGGTATTTCTTGTCTTCTGCTAGGTTTTGAGGTTTTTTTTTTAATCTTGCTCCTCTAGGTCTTTCAATTTTGATGATAGAGTGTCACATTTTTATCTTTCCCGGCTTCTCATGTCGGCATTTATTGCTATAAATTTCCCTCTAGGCATTGCTTTAAATGTGTCCCAGAGATTCTGATACGTTGTGTCTTCATTCTCATTGGTTTCAAAGTACATCTTTATTTCTGCCTTCATTTCATTGTTTATCCAATTGACATTCAGGAGCCAGTTTTCAGTTTCCATGAAGTTGTCTAGTTCTGAGTTAGTTTCTTAATCCTGAGTTCTAATTTGTTTGCACTGTGGCCTGAGAGACTGTTATGATTTCCATTCTTTTGCATTTGCTGAGTACTGATTTACTTCCAATTATGTGGTCAATTGCAGAGTAGGTGCCATGCAGTGCTGAGAAGAATATATATTCTGGGGATCTGGGGTGGAAATTTCTGTAGATGTCTTTAGGTCTGCTTGGTTCAGATCTGAGTTCAAGTCCTGGATATCCCTGTTAATTTTCTGTCTCATTGATCTAATACTGACAGTGGAGTATTAGAGTCTCCCACTATTATTGTGTGGAAGTCTACATCACTGTGTAGGTCATTAAGAACTCGCTTTATGTACCTGGGTGTTCCTGTATTGGGTGTGTATATTTAGGATCGTTAGCTCTTCTTGATGCATTGATCCTTTTACCATTCTGTAATGCCCTTCTTTGTTTCTTTTTATCTTTGCTGGTTTAAAGTCCATTTTATCAGAGACTAGGATTGCAACTCCTGCTTTTTTTTGCTCTCCATTTGCTTAATAAATCTTCCCCATCCCTCTATTTTTAGCCTATGTGTTTACTTGCACACGAGATAGGTTTCCTGAATAAAGCACACTGATAGGTTTTGACTTTTTATCTAATTTGCCAGTCTGTGTCTTCTGATTGGGGCATTTAGTCCATTTACATTTAAGGTTAATACTGTTTTATGTGAATTTGATCCTGACATTTTGATGCTAACTGGATGTTTTGCCCATTAGTTGACACATCTTCATTGTGTTGATAGTCTTTACCATTTGGTACGTTTTTGGAGTGGCTGCTATTGGTTGTTCCTTTCTATGTTTAGTGCTTCTTTCAGGAGCTCTTGTAAGGCAGGCCTGGTGGTGAAGAAATCTCTCAGCAATTGCTTGTCCATAAAGGATTTTATTTTTCCTTCACGTATGAAGCTTAGTTTGGCTGGATATAAAATTCTAGGTTGAAAGTTCTTTTCTTTAAGGATGTTCAGTATTGGCCCCCACTCTCTTCTGGCTTGTATGGTTTCTGCTGAGAGATCTGCTGTGAGTCTGATGGGCTTCCCTTTGTGGGTAACTTGACCTTTCTCTCTGGCTGCCCTTAGCACTTTTTCCTTCATTTCAACCCTGGTCAATCTGACAATTATGTGCCTTGGGGTTGCTCTTCTTGAGGAATATCTTTGCAGTGTTCTCTGTATTTCCTGGACTTGAATATTGGCCTGCCTTGCTAGGCTGGGGAAGTTCTCCTGGATAATATCCTGAAGAGTGTTTTCCAGCTTGGATTCATTCTCCCTGTCACAATCAGGTACATTGATCAAATGCAGATTAGGTCTTTTCACATAATCCCATATTTCTTGGAGGCTTTGTTCATTTCTTTTCACTCCTTTTTCTCTATTCATGCCATCTCATTTTATTTCATTGAGTTGGTTTTCAATTCTGATATCCTTTCTTCTGCTTGGTTGATTCAGCTATTGAAGCTTGTGTATGCTTCGTGAAGTTCTCATGCTGTGTTTTTCAGATCCATCAAGTCATTTATATTCTTCTCTAAGTGTTTATTCTAGTTAGCAGCTCATCTAACCTTTTTTCTGGGTTCTTAGTTTCTTTGCATTGGGTTAGCACATGTTCTTTTAGCTCTGAGAAGTTTGTTATTACCCACCTTCTGAAGCCTGTTTCTGTCAATTCATCAGATTCATTCTCCATCCATCTTTGATCCCTAGCTGGTGAGGAGTTGTGATCCCTTGGAGGAGGAGAGGCATTCTGGTTTTTGGTGTTTTCATCCTTTTTGCACTGATTTCTAACCACTTTAGGGGCTTTATCTACCTGTGGTCTTTGTAGCTGGTAACTTTCTGATGGGGTGTCTGAGTAGATGTCCTGTTTGTTGGTGTTGAAGCTATTTCTTTCTTTTCCTTAGTTTTCCTTCTAACAGTCAGGCCCCTCTGCTGCAGGACTGCTGGAGGTCCACTCCAGTCCTCACTCACCTGGGGATCACCTATGGGGAATGCATAATGGCAAGGGTTGCCACTGGTTTCTTCCTCTGCTATCCTTGTCCCAGAAGGGTACCTGCCAGATGTCAGCTTGAGCTCTCCTTTATGAGGTGTCTCTTAGGGTATATATGGGTTGGGGAGTTGCTTGAGGAGACAGTCTGTACTTTTTAGGAGCTCAACTGCTGTGCTGGGAGCTCTGAGGTTCCATGCAGAGCTGCTGGGCAGGTACCTTTAAGCCTGCTGCAGCTGAACTCATAACCGCCTCTTTTCCTAGGTGCTCTGTCCTATGAAGGTTGGCTTTATTTATAAGTTCCTGTTGTGCTGCTGCATTTTTTCACAGATACCCTGCCCTGCATGAAGTAGTCTAGTCACAGTTTGCCAGCAGAGGTGTTGCTGGGCTGCTGCAGGCTCTGTCCATCTGCTGCGTGAACTGCCTCGGTAGTGGTTGTTGCCCTCCCCCACACTGAGCTGGACCATCCTGGGTCCAGCTGTGCTTGCTGTGAAGCTCTCAATCCAGAGCGTTTCAGATTGCTAGTTTTGTGGGGGTAGTACCCACCAAGTCAGATCGCCTGGTTCCCTGTCTCAGCCCCCGCCCTTTCAGTTGAATGGGCAGCTGTCTCCCAGGCGTTCCAGGCACCAGACGAAACGTCTGCCCAGTGAGTTTCTGTGCACTGACCTGGCACTGGCTGAAACCACCACGCTAAAAACTTGTGGTACTTTTTGGCCTGGGAATCTCCTGGTCTGTGGGCAGTGAAAACTTGTTTGGAAACACGGTGTTCACTCACCCTCTGCGCTGTTCTCGCTGGGAACTGCATTCCAGAGCTGTTCCTATTCAGCCATCTTCCCTATACAACGATCTTTCATGATCTGCACATGCACCCCAGAAGCTAAAGTACAACCAAAAAAATAAATTAAAAAAATCAGGATACCACAGATGCTGGAGCGGATGTGGAGAAATAGGAACACTTTTACACTGTTGGTGGGAGTGCAAATTAGTTCAACCATGTGGAAGACAGTGTGGTGGTTCTTCAAGGATCTAGAAATAGAAATTCCATTTGACCCAGCAATCCCATTACTGGGTATATATCCAAAGGATTATAAATTGTTACATTATAAAGACACATGCACATGTATGTTCATTGCAGCACTGTTTACAATAGTAAGGACTTGGAACCAACCCAAATGCCAATCAATGTCAGACTGGATAAAGAAAATGTGGCACACATACACCATGGAATACTATGCAGCCATTAAAAAAGGATG
Source organism: Callithrix jacchus (assembly GCF_049354715.1). Lineage (NCBI taxonomy): Eukaryota > Metazoa > Chordata > Mammalia > Primates > Cebidae > Callithrix > Callithrix jacchus. Next base: position 52,968,720 of record NC_133518.1, read on the forward strand.
AGTTCATGTCCTTTGAAGAAACATGGATGAAGCTGGAAACCATCATTCTCAGCAAACTGACACAAGAACAGAAAACCAAACATTGCATGTTCTAACTCATAAGTGGGTGTTGAACAATGAGAACACATGGAAACAGGGAAGGGAGCATCACACACTGGGATCTGTTGGGGGATAGGGAACTAGGGGAGGGATAGCAGGGGGTGAAGAGATTGGGGAGGGATAACATTAGGAGAAATACCTAATGTAGGTGATGGGGGGATGGAGGCAGCAAACCACCATGGCATGTGTATACCTATGTAACAATCCTGTAAGATCTGCATATATACCACAGAACTTAAAGTAAAATATATATATAATTTTCTCATATGTAGAAGAAACCTATGATTAACATGCTAAACATCCCCATAACCATGAGGGTTTTTTTTTTTTTTGCTCTTTTTTTTACCTTTTATATAAGGTAAAAGACAATACTTTGAGAAGACATACAGACAGGGTGTCGCACAAAGGTAAGACATTGTGCTGAGCTGCCTCAATTTCCCCCAGAAGCTCCATTTTATATAAGGTAAACACAATTGAGATGAAAAGACAAACAAACAAAGATTGAAGTTATATTAACTGGTGACATCTGCTGCTTCTTAGAAAAATTGTCTTCTATGGTTAAGTATTGATACAAAGTTGTGAGTAGGAGAACCAGCTGTAGGTTCAGATGGCTGTCAAATTCTGCCTCCGTTGCTTATTGGCTGTGTGACCTCAGGTAGGCTACTTTATTTCTCTGGGTCACATCATTCTCATTTGTAAGTGGGTATAGTGGCCACTATCAATGTCCCACCCAAATTCCTTTATCAGACACACTACAAAGTATAATTGGCACACACTTGTCTGCTAGCTGCTGTATGTGTTGGCTGCTGTATTAAATCAGCTAGAGCTGCCGTGAGACGGTATCACAGATTAGGTGATTTAAACAATAGAAATTTATTTCCCAGAGTTCTGGAGGCTGGTGATTAAGGGACCAGCAGGGCTGGATTCCTCTGAGGTCCTTCACCTGGCCTCTCTCCTGCTGCTTCTTCACAAGGCCGTCCTCTGTGCATGCATACCCCGGTGACCCTGTGTCCTAATCTCCTCTTCTTATGAGGACACGGGCAGATTAGAGCTCACCTTATCAGCCTCATTTTAATTTAGTCACCTCTTTAAAAATCATGCCTTCAAATACAGCCACATTCTGAAGTAGTGGGGGTTAGGGCTGCAGCATATGGATTTCAGGGGGTCTCAGCTGAGCCTGTAACTGTTGCTGACAGCATACAGATACTCTGTTCTCCACAGAATTGTTCTGGATCAAAGAAGCCCTCCTTACTGAAAAGATGATGCCACACCTCTGCCCTAGGGGCAGTCCTGGCCACTGACTGAGTGGCTTAAGGTACAACCTGAGGCTAGTCTCCAGCTGAGACCACAGCCTTGCTCAGCTCCTTCCATCCAGACACAGCCCCCAACCCCACACCAAACCCCATAGACACGCCCACACCCTTAGAACTCTTCAAAATAAGATCCACGCACCAGATACCCATCTCAGGCTGTGCTTCTAAGGAGCCCAACCAAAGACCTGGACATTACAATAAAAATATCTCGACTCATGGTTACAAAACAAAATAGAAAAGATAAGTGACACTATACAGTAAGATAAACATCCTTTAAAGGAAAATAGTTAGATTCCAGCAAATTCACATTCTCTTATAACTTTAATCCTCAGACCTTCAAGAAAACAATAGAGCCCACATCTATGGCACTGCTAAGGTGAGACCTTCGTCAGATATCAGTTGTATCTCAGATGACTAAATGTTTTTCTCTCTGGAGGTCTAGTCTCCTGGCCCTTTTCAAAGTCTTCTTCAAATGCCTCATCTTACATAATGTCCAGAACATGGTGGGTGCTCCATAAGAGGGCAGTTATCATTACTTAGCAGGAAGAAAGATTCGCTTCTATAATAGTTGTGAGAATTTTTTAATTAAGAAATGGTATCTAGAAAAACAGCTGACGAAAGTACAGGGAAAGAAAATGATCCCTTCTGCCAGCAACAAGATGGGGGCTTTGGTCTTGTTCCAGAAAGATGGAGAGAAAGAGAGGAGGAGGGGCAAGAGTGAGATGATGGCAGATCATGTGCTCTGCAAGACACCGAATTCACCCGATGCTTAGGATAGCCGTACCATGTAGGTTTGTGGGAGTACACTCTATGATGTTGGCTCAATGACAAAATTGCCTAAGGACACATTTCTTAGAACACATCCCTGTTTCTAAGTGATGTGTGACTGTACACATAAAGGGCCAACGGCAGAGCTAGAGAAAAACACTCCTGAGGTGGAGGTCACCTGTCCTTTAGGGCGATAGCTGAACTCTTCCAATGAGAATAAAACCACTCCTGAAACCCCAGCTTTCCGTTCTCCCAGGAGCTAATAAAGATACCCAGCCTCTCACTCCCCCGTGCCTTCCCCAGCACTATTGAAAAAAAATTCACTCTTTTGAAACTTTGCTGTTTGAGAAAAGGCATTTTGTCCATCTCAAAACTTCCATTCAACAAATATTGGATTTTATTTTTTCCCTTTCAATTGTTAAAAGCAATCTCTCTCCCGACTGTGAACCATGAAACAGCTTATCAGGGTTATGCAGTGGGTCATCAGATGACCCTCCAACACTGTTTTCACAGTGTCCTAGTTCCTGGTGGCAGCAGTTAGGATTGCTCACTGGAGCTCAGAAGTCATAGAGAGGGAAGGGCACACTCCAAGACCAGCAATTGTTCCTTTCCCTGGTGAGTCATCCCCTTTTATGATACCATGGGCCCCTGCTGGAGGTTCCAGAGAAGCTGTTACTCCACATGCCAAATGGCTGCTGCATCTCTATTTCATTACAAAGAGCTCCCTCTGCGCCCAAGGGAAGCAGCAGGAATTTTCAATCACCATAACATTTAGCGGGACTGGAGGCGTACAGCAGCATATTTGCTAAGAAATGTTTTGAACTAATGTTCAAGCCAGGGAAGAATATGGGCAGCCCCTAGTGAAATAAACACACTCATATTCTTAGGGAGAAATGAACGCTCCAGGATCTTTTAACACTCAGCTTCGCAATCATCTCCAGTCTTCCACTGGCACCCTGTCTTACACAGGCTGCTGCAAGCCTTGCCCAACGCACTGACCATGTGACTCCCCCTTTTGGTGATGCTGCCACTGCCAATAAAATTGAGCACAGAATCTTCAGTTTGGCAGGCAAGACCTTTTATCATTTGCAACGCACATTCCCAGATCTGCCTTTTCTTACCAATGCATAATGGTAGCTCTCATTTAAAGGTATGAACCAAAAGAGATTCTGATTGGGCGGTCCTGGTCTGGGTCTAGGAAGCTTTATTTTTTTGATGTTTTCCAGATAGTTCTCATATGTACCTTCAGAACCCTGGCTTTCACTCCCCGAACTCTGCATTCTTCCCTGAATTCACTCTTGCTTTCCTACTTCATCTCTTTAAAGTGCCACTTCTTTTAGAATTGACCTGTCTAACATGGTAGACACTAGCCACATATGGCTATTGGAATTAAAATTATTTAAATTAAATAAAATGACAAATTCAGTTGCATTAGCTACTTTTCAAAGACTCAATAGCCGCCTGTGATAAAATCGTAGACTATTTCCAACACTGCAGAAAACCCTACTGGACAGTACAGTTCTAAACTATCCTCTCTCTAAATAGGGGGCCATAGCCTCCGCTTTCAGTTTGGCCAGGTTTCTTTGAAGCTGTGGGGTGTGAGTCACTTTACCTCTCTGATCCTCAGCTCCTCTCCTGGCCAGTGCACCATCTACCATCACCAATCCCCACCTCTTTAAAGAGAAGGTGGAATCTCAGACCCTTGAAAGTGCTCCAGCTCCCACAATCGTGGATGTAGCAGGGGAGAGGTAGTGTCTCCATAGTACCCCAGCCCTTGGCCTCTTCATGTCATCGTGTGCCATCTCAAAGGACATGTCCGGTCAAACCTTCTCATCTGCAGGATACCCTTTTCTGCCTTCTTTTACACCTTATCTACATGTACATTTTGAATAAATGCCCAACCCCAGCCTTCACCCCAGAGAAAGGCTAGCTCATGGACCTCCAACATCCCCATGTAGACAGCATCTTTCACGGCACAGCAGGGATCAAGTCAACCTTGAGAATAATATCGCTAACCACAACTGGAACCGAACCTCAACTACAAACAATACGTTTCTATTCTTGGTAGGGGTGCACATCAGTTGCTTAGTTTACCATCTCTTCGATGCTTTCTTTTCTCACACAATAAGCTGTAAGTTAGTACTTTGACCTTTCCTAAAATAAACCTTCAAAACTAGGCTAAATTTAACTAACATTGATTAACTTAGCCTACGGCATCACATATGAGGTTGTGAAAAGGAATAATTTTCTTAGGCAAAATGCATATTCATGACCCTTCCTGGAGGGCTAAATTAAGCACAGTACAGTACAGTACAGTACCGTTTCTTATATATAGAACAGCAGGTTCTGCTGTGTCTAAGTGACATCTCTATATTTGACTGAGTGTACTAAAAGCTTTCTACTCCCTGCTACACACACACACACACACACACACACGTACATGACAGAAATAAGCTCCATGATCCTTTTGGAAATAGGTCTCCCTCAAGATCTAGAGTCTGCACTTTTATCCTGTATGTCAAGATGATTTTCCCTGAGGAAAAACTGTAGTACTTCTCTGAAACTTCTTTCCTGGTTTAGAGTAAAAGCCAAAACGACTGGGCAACGTTTGTCTTTTCTCCACCAGATTCAGAGAAATGAATTCAGGCCAGGAAATGCATTCTCTCGAGGAGAAATGTAGAAAGACTTCACAGAGACTCTAAACAATTTGCTGCAATAATGGGATATGCTATGTTTGGTGGCAGAAGACACCTTATTTTATGACTTTAGGCAACTGGTTTAAGCCCGAGGCCTTAGGTGTCTTATGTAAAGAATGGGATGGTGATAACTTACCAACCTTAAAACCAGAGCTTGAACTGAATGATTTCACATGACTTTTCTGCATTAATGGTTACAAATTTATGACAAGGAGTAATAAACTAGACCAATGTCTTCGTTTGGGCTTCTGTAATAGAACACCATAGATTAGGTGGCTTAAACAACAGAAATTTATTTCTCACAGTTTTGGAGGCTGGGAAGTCAGTCTAAGGTCAAGGTGCTGGCAGATTCGGTGTCTGGTGAGAGCTCCCTTCCTAGTTTGCAGACTGCTGTCCTCTGCTTGTATCCTCACGTGGTGGGGCACAGAAACATAGATACAGGAAGCCAGCTTTCTCATGTCTCTACTTACAAGGGAACTAATCCCATCCTGTGGGCTCTACCCTCATGATCAAATCACCTCCTAAAGGCCTCATCTCCAAATATCATCCCACTGGGGATTAGGGTCTCAATATTATGAATTTGGGGAGGACACAAACATGCACTGCATTACAATCAGTGTGCACATGAATCATCTGGGGAACTTGATGAAATCTGGGTTCAGATTGGCAGGACTGGCATAGGGCCTGGGATTTTACAATCCTGACAAGCTATTTGAGGTGACAGAGATGCTGCTGATCCATAAACCACACCTAGAGTAGCAAAAGAACAGACCACTGCTTTCTGCTCCTGGCTACCAAATATTTGTCAAAAAGTCAGATTCTAACTAAAACCACCACAGCTGAAGGATTTAAACTGCTACCATAGGTGGCCTCTCCCTCCTCTGCTTTTATTTTTTCTGGCTGTATTTTATCTTTAACAAAGTTTCTGTCAGGTACATTGGAATGCACTTAGCAACCTGTTTGATGGCAGAGAGAACATCTTGCAAGCCAAACGAAATTTCCTCTTCAGTAAAATCCTAACATCATAATTTCTCTTTCCACCTCTGGTCTCCTGGAAAACACTGGTCTCTCACTGGCAGCACCCTTCTGTTAACCGGCCATCTGGGGCCACTCAGGAAAACTGCTAGAAGATGCTTGCTGGCTAAGACATTCTTAGCTCACCAATGTGAAGAGGCAAACTTAATACAAGTTGGGATGTGTGTGTGTGTGTGTGTGTGTGTGCGCGCGCATGCACGCGCGCAGAGGATTGGGGAAATTGGTTCACATTCACACAATTATGGGGCTGGCAAGTCCAAAATCAGCAAGGTAGGCCATCAGGATAGAGAGATAGTCTGAATACTCAGAAAAGAGTTAATGTTGCAATCTTAAGTCCAAAGGAGGCCTGGAGGCAGAATTCCTTCTTCTTTGGGGAAGATCCGTCTTCTTAAGGCTTTCGACTGATTGGATGAGGCCCACTCATAGTATGAATAGTAATCTGCTTTACTCAAAGTCTACTGATGTAAATGTTTTAAAAATACCTTCACGGCAACATCTACACTGTGTTTGACCAAACTACCATGGCCTAGCCAAATAGACACATAGAATTAACTATCACAGCAACCAACAGGAGTATTCTTTTCCAACTTGAATTCTGACAGAAAATAAAGTTGCCGAAGAGAACTCAGATCTTCCGCAAAGGCTGCAAAAGTCCTAAACGGTGTAATCCCAGGCCTCTTCCAGTACTGAGGAACACCTTGCATTAAGATGTTGACTTTTTGGCAAGGGTGATCAACAGTCTCTTAAGAAACAGAAACCTGAAACTACTATCAGCATCTGCAGTCTATCTGGAAAAGCTCTTTGTCTCTAAGTATTCATGGTAAACTGTCTGGTACAGTTCTCCTCAGTCATTCTTAGAAAATCACTGTCATCTTCACTTTAGAGTTTTCAAACCTCTCTGGTGAGCCTGACTGTTTTGGTGAAGACGCTGATGCCCATCATGGACAGAACCAGGTAACCAGGCCACCTTTCAGAGTGATGCCTGTACAAGGCTTCTTTTGGTGGATGTGGGTGCTCCGCATTATACCATAACCATAGAGAAAGTGTCAGCACTAAAGGCTCAGAGATTAATTAAAATCATTTTCCTTACTGATACGCAGTGATTCAGATGGTGATCCTATAACACAGACGGCACACCAATAAAATCATCAATATTTTTTTAAAAAATTGTAAAGCCTGGGCCGGGCACGGTGGCTCAAGCCTGTAATCCCAGCACTTTGGGAGGCTGAGGTGGGTGAATCACAAGGTCAAGAGATCGAGACCATCCTGGTCAACATGGTGAAACCCCATCTCTACTAAAAATACAAAAAATTAGCTGGGCATGGTGGCATGTGCCTGTAATCCCGGCTACTCGGGAGACTGAGGCAGGAGAATTGCCTGAACCCAGGAGGCCAGGTTGCGGTGAGCCGAGATAGTGCCATTGCACTCCAGCCTGGGTAACAAGAGCGAAACTCTGTCTCAAAAAAAAAAAAAAAAAAAAATTGTAAAGCCTAATTCAGGGAAAACTGATAGGAAAACTCCATCAGATCTCCTACAATAAAGAGGAATTACTTCCAAAGTTTTGCAAAGCTAGGTGTCCTAGGTTGGATTCCTTAGGAAAAGACTCTTGAGATGAGAATATTTGTAAAGGTTATTTATCAGGAAGGCAGCATCAAGCAGAGGTCCACAAAGCAGAACTTTGGTTTAATCCCCCGGAGCTTTTAACAGGGGGATTTAGAGACAATTAACAGGGAGGCACTGGAGTGTTTATGCTCTTCCATACACTAGTCACTTTGAAAACTCTGCCTCCTAAGGACTGGGGGTGTGGGAAAGAGGTATATATTCCCAGGTCCTTCTGTCTCTCTTTAAGAATGGACAAAGCAAGCTCCGGTGCTTGAAAGTAGCCCCCACAGAAAGAGACAGAGCTGGGACACAAAGCACAAGGAAATGGTAAAGGGATCAAACAGAGCATGAACACATCACTGATAGCAACTGCTATCCTAGGGGAGACTTTTTTTTCCTGACACTTGATTCCCATTCTGCTTTCTCCAGTTCTACCTATTTGTGGTTCCTCTCAAAGGACATGCTCCTGCTGCATGCCTCCACTGAGAACGAGTAATGAAAGCCATGCTTCTCGATTCCAAAGTGCATTCCAACACTTGTTGGTTCTCAACTCTTTGAACCAACACTTTTACTTCTTATTTACCATTTACATTTCAATTTGATCTAGCCTTATTCATTTGTGACTTTGCTTTTACCAAGCCCACATTCCAAACCCAAGTGAATCTTTAGTTCCCTTTGCACAAAGCCCATCCAACTCCAGCATCTTGCTACACAGACTTTAGTTCCTTAAAGATGGTGAATCACACCTTCATCCCTACCCCCAGTCCACCTGGCCTCCTGATCTGGACTGGGCCTTTTATATGTCATCCTGAATTGCTCAGCCATGGTGTTTATTGAACTATAACTCATGTTTAGCTGATAACTTTCCCCAAAAATTAGCATCCTCAGTGGAGAAAATCTTGAAGTCAAAGGTTCAGTGCCCTCTCCCCATTAATATTCTGTTCCTGATTCCCTCAGAGCACTTCCCCAGTCCTCATGCTGCAAACAATGAAAAGCCTAGGGCATGCCTGCTGATTTGCATCAAATTATTTTCATAAACAGCAAAGCTAAGTCGCCCCACTAGAAAATTAATTTTGCCCTATTTAATAAGTAGGGAGAAATAGATGTGTTGTACATTTGCATTGTAACAGTACTTATTTAAAAAAAAAAACTCAAACCATTTTTCTTCTGCTCTTATACCAAGACAATAATCAACACAGAAGACATCTGTAACCAAATGTGTGGGTGTTTTTCCCACAAACAAGCAATTCGTTCTGCAGTGGACACCAGCTGGGTGTCACCTAATTCAATTCTGACCATCTATAATATCTATCTATAATATCTGACACTGGAGATGGTGTCAGATATCACAGGTTGAGAGCTCAGTCCCCAAAACTGCCTGCCCCTGTTCAAACACCAGTCACAAATCCAGGCCTTCTGATCAATTGGCTATAAATCAGGGTTCTCACAATCCCCTCCTTGAGTTTGATTAATTTGCAAGGGAGGCTCACAGAACTCAGAGAAATACTGATGTTTACTGGTTTACTATACAGGATAGGACATAGGATACAGATAAAGAAACTCATAGGGTAAGGTACAGAGGAAGTGGCATGGAGATTCCATGCCCTCCATAGGTGTGCCACCCTCCAGGACCCTCCATGTGTTCAGTCATCCAGAAGCTAGGCAAACTGTCCTTTTGGGTTTTCTGTAGACTTCATTGGATAGGCATGGTCGAAGCATGAACAACCACGTCATAATGTGATTGGACAAAAAGGGTATGATCGAAACCTAGCAAAGCCTGTTTGTTCAGATTCCTCTTAGACTCTCTATGCAGCATCCTTTCTCCAGGGTATGGAGCAGGACCCTCTCTAGAATGAAGGTTGGTAACTCACAGTAAGATTAGAGTTCTCCTGTGGGTGCGTACTGAAAGGAGGGCAGGAAAAGTTCAGAGAGAGAGATTCTGTTTACTGAAACAAGGGCTATGGAAGTTATGAGCCAGGAACCATGGGTGAAAACTGTATATATATATTATATATGTATATATATGTTATATATCTGTATATATATATTATATATATATTTATGTGTGTGTGTGTATCATAATATCACAGTTTTGAACATTTCTGTTTCAGCGAAGCTGAAGCCAAGTTTCAATAAAGGGAAGGAAAATGTTTAGCAAGCAATTTTACTTTCAAATTTACATTTCCAGTGCTGTTAGGGTATCTACCGATATGCTCAGAACACAAAGGCAATGGGGCTAAGGGTTAGCAAACTCTAGCCTGGAAGCCAAATCTGGGCTGCCTGCCTTTGTAAATGGTTTTTGTTTGGAACACAGCCATAGCCTATAATGTCTATGGCTGTCTTCTCTCTTTAACAACCCCAGAGTTCAGCAGCAGAGTTGAGTCGTTGTAACAGAGATAATATGTCACAAAGCCTAGAATATTTACTATCTATTGTTTAAGAAAGTTTTTAACCCTTTAATCTGCCAACAAATAACTACTGGTCACTCTCCATAAACAAACCATTAGGAGCAGCCTCTCCTTCAAATCTCTAGCTGCTTCCAATGTATCCATCCATAGTGATTTTGGAAATTCTACAAGTCTTTGCGGTCAGTGAAGCCTAGGATCCTCATCGTAAAGCAGAGGCCTGCTGAGAGAAAAATCTTACTGAGCTTATTCTGGATTCTAAGTGCCCAAGAAGGGAGAAATCATTTTTAGTATCTGATTTCAGCTTATCAAGTTAAGTCTTACTCAAACACTAAACCTCATAGACAAACCCCTCCTGCAGAGCCACGCAGGGACAGGAGACAAAATTCTATGTGAATCTGTGAGGTTCTTAAAGCCTGTACCCTCTGCTATCCATTAACTAAACAATCTCTACCCACTGGTTCAAGGAGACACAAGACAGTTTTGTTTTTGCTCAGAGCATCTGGTAGGGGGGAATAAAAGACTCATGAGACATTAAAACTCAAATGTGAATTGTATTTAAAATCTGAATTTATGTTCCTCATGTGTTGTAGGATTTAACGAGAAGTTTACATTAAATTGGTTTAGAGTAGTTAGTTATACAGGATGCCTGCCAGAAAGAAAAATAAATGACTGGAGGGACAGACATTCCTACAACCTGCTGCTTAGCATTTGCTCAGAGAGAAATCTCCACTCATGATAAACTCTCAACCTAAATTTACTTACACGCTCCGATGTTGCAGTGAACACATAACTTTGCAAACTTGGTAGAGGTATTTCTGGATGAAAAACTACTACAAGAAAACGCTGGGTAGAAGGAGAGGCACGTTTCTGTCAGAGAACACTTCCCCTAGATATGTACATAGTTTGCTTTCTCATTTTGTTTGTCTGTACTAAAATGATACCTCCTAAACAAGACTAGATAAGTGCAATATAATGAATAAATACAAAGCAAATATTTGCAAAACTACTATATAGGTCAAGAAATTTAAAATTAACCAGTGGTCCAGAAACACCACCCATATTCTGATATTCCATATCCCTTTCTAGTTGTAAGCCTGCTTTCGCCCTAGAAATAACCAATATTTTAACTTTTTTTTTTTTTTGAGACGGAGTTTCGCTCGTTACCCAGGCTGGAGTGCAATGGTGCGATCTCGGCTCACCACAACCTCCGCCTCCTGGGTTCAGGCAATTCTCCTGCCTCAGCCTCCCGAGTAGCTGGGATTACACGCGTGTGCCACCATGCCCAGCTAATTTTTTGTATTTTTAGTAGAGATGCGGTTTCACCTTGTTGACAAGGATGTTCTCAATCTCTTGACCTCGTGATCCACCCACCTCAGCCTCCCAAAGTACTGGGATTACAGGCTTGAGCCACCGTGCCCGGCCTATTTTAACTTTTATGGTAAGCATTTCCTTGCTTTTCTTTATGCTTTCCAACATATATATAATTCCTAAATGACATTGTCTGATTTATCTGGTTTAATGGTTATATAAAACAAATCATATCTTGGGGAATCTTTTGTATCTTGCTTCTTTTAGTTATGTCTACAAGATTTATCTAAATTGTCACAGAGAGCTCAAGTCCATTTACTTTTATTGCTGTAGAGCATCCCATTGTATGAATATACTGTAATTTATTTTTTATGCTATTAATAGGGATTTTCATTGTTGCTGGAAACTATTACCACATTCTTGTATACATCTCCTGGTGTACATGTTACCAAAACACCAGGGGTTGGATCTAGGTCCTGCTGCTTGCAGCACAGAAAGCCAATCACTGAGACAATGAGTACTGCCAAGGAAGAAGGCTTTAATCAGGTGCTGCAGCCAAAGAGATGGGGGCTCAGCCTCAACTCCATCTCCCTGACTCACTAAATCTAGGGGTTTATATAGCAGGGAAGAAATGTAACAATGTATAAGAAAATAAGAACTAGGGAGGGGCAAGGAGACATCTGGCCAGTTTTGGTTGTTTACTACTTTTTTTGAGAGACCTGATGGTCCTCTTCTGAGGAAGGCACTCAGATACAACAAATACAAGTTTCCAGCTTTAAGAGCAGAAGGGTCCATTTCTATGTCTATTCAAAATAACTGTCTATGGGACTGCTGGGTCACTTTCACACATATGCATATATGTTTCTAAGGAATGCACCCAGGAGTGAAATTGTTGAGTCACAGCGTGTGCAGCTTTATTAGATGATGCCAAGGGCTATTTTCCAAAGAAGAGGCACCAATTTATACTCCTGCCAGTAATGGAAGCAAAATTTGTCATTGTAGTTACACATCCTTAACAACACTTGGTATTATCAAACTTGTACATATTTGTCCTGAGTGGTATGTAGTTGTATCTCAATTTTCATTATCTTGGTTTACTCTATGAATTACAGGTTGAAAATTACTTTCCTTCAATACACAGAAGATGTCAATTACTTATGCTTTTCTTTATTGCAATTTAGGTTAGGAATTAGTTTCCTTGTCACTCATTTGAAAGTAATTCCTTGGCTTTTCTCTGGATTCTTTTAAAATTTCTACATTGGTTGTCTGACGTTTTAATATGATATATCAAGCTATAGATTTCTCTGTTTCGTTACTTAGTATTTGTTGGTCTCTTGAATCTGTTGAATGACATCCATCACCAATTCTGGAAAATTTTCCCTTGTTATTTCCTGAAACACTGTTTCTCTCTGGGACTCCAGTTAAGCGATATTTGATCTCACTGTGTTCCCCAAGTCTTTGCCTTTTCTTTTGTCATTCCCTGTTTGTCTCTCAATACTTTAACATATTCTCACCTTTCTTTCAGTTCATTAATTTCTGCTTTAGCTGCACATAAGCTTTATGAAAACGATTCTCATCTACGGAAATCTTGCTGGCATTACCCAGCCTACATTACCAGAATTAGAATGCCATTGTCTTTTGTAAGATATATTTTACTTCTATTTATAGTTTTTTATTCATTTTCTAACTTCTCCTCTAGAATGTTACATTCCAAGAGGTTAGGGACTTAAAAAAATAATCTTTTAAAAACTTGTTGAGTAAAAATATTCTTTCAAAAGTTATAAAATATTTCTTCAAGACTATTATGCATTTATACCAAAAATGTATAAAAATCCTGTTTTCTTCTATGCTTTTGTTAACATTGTATATTCTGTCTTGTAACTCTTTCCCATTTTACAAAACTGTGACATATTACAGTTTTATTTTTATTTATTTAATAAGGCTGAATCACTTTTTATTCTCCATTTGTGAGATTCTTCATGAAATTGGTAATTCCTTCACTCATTTTTCTGTTGGGTTTTCTTTTTTGTTGTTGATTTAAAGGGGTAGGTAGAATATATATTTTATGCATTAAAACCTGTACATAATGTAAGAATTGAAAATGTTTTCTTAATTTGTTATTTCTCAATTGCGTTTTAACTTTATTGTATCTTTTGCTATCTAGAAATTTTGCAGCCAGGCAGGGCAGCTCATGCCTGTAATCCCAGCACTTTGGGAGGCCAAGGCGGGAGGATCACAAGGTCAGGAGTTTGAGACCAGCCTGGCCAATATGGTGAAACCCTGTCTCTACTAAAAATACAAAAATTAGCTGGGTGTGGTGGTGGTCACCTGTCCCAACTTCTCAGGAGGCTGAGGCAGGAGAATTGCTTGAACCCAGGAGGCAGAGGTTGCAGTGAGCTGAGATTGCGCCACTGCACTCCAGCCTAGGAGACAGAGTGAAGACTCCTTCTCAAAAGAATAAAAAAGAAAAACAAATTTTTCATTTTTATATAGGCAATTCTGTAAGTCTTTATGACTTCTGGGTTCATTTCATAATTATGAAGAAATTCATTACTCCAAGAATGTGAAGTTATTCTTGGATATCTTCTTTTATTATTTGTTTCATGTCTTAAATATTTAAATTTTTAATTTACTGAGATTTATTTTTGTGTGTGGTATAGAGTAAGAATCTATTTTTTTCCCCAAACAGGCATTTTTCCAACACTACTTATTTAAATAAAACTTCTTTCTTCAATAAATAAAACAACGTATTTTTATATACTAAACTAATATTTAGGCAATTTTTTGGATTCTTTACTTTACTCCAGTTATCTGTTTATCATTGCATATGTCTAGAAAGTCTTAAGGGCAGCTAATAGGGTATTTGAAAAAAACATTTAAGACTTTTATATCACAGTAGAACCTAGCTATTTTACTAATAATCATTTTGCATATTCAATAATTATCATAAATAATAACTTACAAAGGACTTTCAATATATTATTACATATAATAGTCACAAACCCATATAAAATATATTTCTATTCATTCATTAAGCAAGTATTTACCAGATACAGTTTATAAATAACAAACTGTACTATTTAATGAGTATAAAAATTATCAAAGTTGACAGAGCTCTTACTCTGATGAAACTTACATACTAATAGAATGTATAAAAATGTCTTCAATTATGTATATATTCATAAATATGTATTCTTTATATATAAAATTTGTAGACATAATATGTAACACAACTGATAAAGGTACTATAAAGGAAAAGAACAAGGTTCCAGCATCAACTCATGGCACAAATCCAGGGACCACCTTCACATCATCTTTGGATGATGTTGTGCAGTACATAGCAGGCACAATTGTATGCAGTTGCCCTGCAGGTGCTAATATAAGATTAACACATGAGATCTAATTTATATCTGTGGGTCAGGGAAGAATTCTCTGCAAATAGGACCTTTAAACTGAGGCCTGAAGGACAGATGGGCATAAACTAGGTACATGGTGAGGTCATACGATGTAGCTCCCAAGACAGACTTCTCAAAGATGGGAAAGATGTGGGCACACCCAGAGAACCATATGGCTGGACTATCAGGAGTGGAGAGGCCCACCATTCTGGTTTTCAGTGCTGAAACTGAGCATGTCTCAGGCAAACTGGGATGGCTGGTCACCAGAAGTGGAGTGAGTTGGAGTGTAGCATGGGGTGAGGTTGTAGGTGGGGTGGAGAAGAGCAGGTAAGCAGGGGCCTTGTAGGCCACGTGAAAGTTTTTCTGTTGTGTATCCTATACACAAAAGAAAGCTAATAGAGGTTTTAAGCCAGCAATGGCAAACTCTGAATTACATTTTTAAAAGATCACTTTGGTAGGCATGTAGAGAATGAACTGGTTGGAGGCAAAAGACTAGCTGGAGGCAAATGCAGCACTTGAGATGAGGGCTCCTCAGAGTTGGGCAACCGGAGGTTCTTACTATGCTTATTACCATGAGCAGCTCAATAGAACCTCAGAATCCATATTATAGATGACAATGTTGAAACTGGGAAAGGTTCAGAACTTGTCTGACATCACACAGCCAATGTGGAAAGGCTAGATTCAACCTCAGGCCTTTTCACTCTGTATCCCTTGTTTTCTCACTATACCATGCAGATTTCTTGCTTTATATTTACTATATAAGAAAACAAACTTGAAAAGATGTGTTCAATTGCATGATTGGTAGGATGACAGTTTCTTACAAAAATAAAAAGGGAAAATATATTTTGCACTTAGTAAATATTGTGGTTTCTCCTAGTTAATCATTTGTTAAAACTCAATTTAAAACACAAAATTCACAGTTAAAATGTTGAGATAATTATTTAATTTAAAAATACAAATTTACAAAAACATATAAATATTGTGTGGCTTCACTTGAAAAATGAAAATGACTATTTTGAACAATGGGGAAGAGAAAAATTATCAGTGTTGAAGTAATAAAATATTATGCATTTCTGACTCTAAGTTCTTAATTTATAGGATCCTATTGAAAACCCCTAGAAAACTCTCTAGGCTGTAATAAATCTTGACAATGGAAGAGGTGCATATATATAGAAATATAAATTTGGGCCCGTCATGCTATTGCTGTGCATTCAACTAGAACTGCATTTATTCCAGCAGTACGTTAAGGGCCTTTGTCAAATGCATCTAATTTTTCATAAGCTATTGAACTAAAAATAACTATCTATCTTTCCAAGAGAAAATGAAACAAAAAAGGGAATACATTCATTTAAGAATATAACTTAGAAAATCGAAATAAAACTATATGTGTAATTTATCAATGCTGACACAGAGCAATCCATCTAAAGATACTCCCTGAAATCCATGCCACAGGGGCAGAACACATTTCACTGTCACCACACCTCCCAGTGTCTGAAAGTTTTATTTCCATGACGATAAACCTGAAAATCAACTTGCTGTAATGTGTTGATTGCATTTGCTGATAATACAGCTCTCCAAGGACTATTTTTTTTGAAAAGTTGACAAGTAACACAAAATTACTTATCAGGCAATTGCATCTAATTTGGGATTCTTCGGTGATGAAAAACTGCTGTGCCTAGTGAATGCTGGAGCCAGGCATTTGGGTGATTCATTTAGAAACTCTCAAACTCTCAGGAGAAATATTTAAGTAAATAACTGTATTCCACCACACAATTATCCCCATAGGAGGCCCCCCAACAATTTCAAGATCTTGCACCTACCTACTTAGCACATAAAATGGTATAAAAGTGCATAATCTCAGTAAGAATGCAGAATTTTATGATCGTTACAATAACACTGAAAACGTTAAGGCTGTTTATTAATGATTTCACACCCATGAAATTCAAATAAAGTAGGGCCTTTACCTTAGAGTACCCTATTTATGAAATGCATTCCTATTGCCTCATTATTCCTTTTCCAGTTTATTAAAAATTGTTTAATAGCGCAGTACAAATGGAGACATGTTTTCATGATATCCTGGAATATTTAATGCTAGCTCTTGCAGTATCATTTTATGCCTAGAAAAGAAGTTTTCAAAGCGCTGTCCAGGAACCCCTGAAAGTCCCTGAGATTCTTTCAGGAAGTCCGAACTCTAACAATACCAAAATGTTATTTGCCTTTTTCACTCTTGTCCTATCATTAGTAGACAGTCTTCCAGAGGCTATATGATGGCGTGGAATATCACAATAGACTAAATACAAAGCACATACGAGACTACAGCTACGTTTTCTTAGGCTAGTCATTAAAAAATGTAAAAATGTAAACTAACACCATTATTCTTAGTAAATTTATTTTGAAAAACACACAACTTTTATAAGTGCAATTTTATTAATATGTATAAATTTATTTGTTATTTTTAAGTGACTATTTTTAGATTCTCAGTTTTACTTTCTAATATAATATATATCTATAGATATAACCATGTAAACAAAAGCTCTTTGGTGTCTCGAGACCAAACTTTTTTAAAAATTAAAAAAAATTTTAAGCGTGTTAAGGTGTCCTGGTGCCAAAAAGTTTGAAAACTAACCTCGAATTAATTCAAACTTTAATGTGCCTACGACTCACTGAGACGTTGTTAAAAATGCATCTTCTGATCTAGGAAGTCTGAAGTGAAGTCCAAGGTTCTGCATTTCTAACAATTTCTCAGGATACTAGTGATGCTAATCCACAGGCCACACTTGGAGTAACAAAGAACTAGTTATTGGCTCTAAATTGCTGTGCTATGATACAGTCCTTTGTTGTGAGTACTTCCTCTGAGATTTTGAATCAATGCGTATTGCGAATATAATGGAAAATACATGTTTTTTACCATGATGCCTACTGGATGGAATTTTGAGCTGAGAGAGCAATGATTATAGGAATATGATGTACTGAGAGCAAAAAGTAAGAGGTGAGGCATCAAATGACATCATAGTGACAGCAAAGAATCATGGAGTTCCTAGAGACAGATAACAAGATGGCCTATGTAATTATAAAAAGTCAAGAAACAACAGATTCTAGCAAGGTTGTGGGGAAACAAGAATGCTTTTACACTGTTGGCAGGAGTATAAATTCATTTAACCATTGTGGAAGACAGTGTGGTGATTCCTGAAAGACCAAGAACTAGCAATACTATTTGACCCAGGAATTCCATTCCCGTGTATATACCCAAAAGAATAGAAATCATTCTGTTATAAAGAACATGCACACGTAAGTTCATTGCAGCAATATTCACAATAGCAAATAAATAGAATCAACCCAAATGCCCATCAACAATAGATTGGGTAAAGAAAATGTGATACATATACACCATGGAATACTATGCAGCCATAAAAAATGAGATCATGTCCTTTGCAGGGACATGCATAGAGCTGAAAGCCATTATCCTCAGCAAACTAACACAGAAACAGAAAACCAAACACCACATGTTCTCACTTATAAGTCAGAGCTGAACACATGACCACAGGGAGGGGAACGACACACACTGGGGCCTATTGGGGGCTGGAGGGAGGGACAGCATCAGGATAAAAGGCTAATGCATGTGGGGCCAAATACCTAGATGGTGGGTTGATAGGTGCAGCAAACCACCATGGCACATGTTTACCTATGGAACAAACCTGCACATTCTGCACACATATCCTGAAACTTTAAATTTTATTTTACTTCGTTTTATTTTATTTTTAAAAAGATGATAGCCTGTGAACATGTTAGCACAGTGAGGGCAATGACCCACTCTCCTCCAAAATGGCACAGAGCTAAAGGGGCCAAGGGAAACATTTTAAAATTTTTTCTAAAACCTGCTCTTTCTTAATTAGTAATTACCTTTCATCACTCTCAAGAATACCACTAAAATTTCTCATTTGGGATGCTATAAACACAAAAAGGTTGGTCCTGTTCAAAATGTATAATCTCACAAATAAAAGAAGGCTAAATATAAGGCTAGACACCATATGCTCATAAGCAACTGCTTATGCAAATTGTCAAATTATTATATCTTAAAATGGATTTGTGGGAGGTGGAGGGTGGAAGGGAAGAAGCAGGTTTTATGCTATTTGAAGCTAAGAAAACAGGTCATGTGGAATTAAGCTGGGAGAACGGTTGGGTTTGTTGATTTCTTCTAGAGTCAAAAGGGAAAATCAATCTGCGATATAAAAAAGGATAAAGTCGCTTTGATTTCTACAACCCAAAATGCCCAGGCACAAATGCATGCAAGGAAAGACTGCAGACATCTTAAACTCATCTACAAATATTTACTTTGCCAGCTAATCTTTAATAGTAAGAAGAACTCCCATTAATAATTTAAAGGAGCCTTGGCCAGAAAAAAAATATTAGACAAATGAAGGGGTTAGCAGGAAAGGATGATTAGGGTTAGCTATGAAGCTAGGTAGGTATGTTTACACTACACATTCATATAAATTTATCCCTACATGTGGATGCCAAGGCACGGACCAATGAGATGGGCTTGCAAGGAACCCATCCTGCAAGATCAGAGCTAAGTCTACCTGGTAAGCTGCAAATGCTGACAACGTCACATACTTCCCTGAAGATAGACGTGGAAAATGGACTGATAAAGGAGAGAGTAAGTCAAATTCATTATACTGCTCTCACTTATACACGTCACTATGAAACACAACAATCATGTTGGATCTTTTTAGAGGTTTCCTATTTTTTTTTTTTTGAGTTCTTTAGAAGCAAGAGAAAAGAAGTCAGTTGAAAATGTTGCCACTGATGAGTAAGAAAGATATTAGATTTTGCTGCCATAGTTACTTGCCAGAAAGTTCTTTTTTCTTTTTTTTCTGGAGATATGCTATTTCATTTCAAAAAATGAAACAGTTTGACAGGTGATTCTAGGGGCTCTCTGACAAAAATTAGTATCTGATACTGAGGTGGCCCTTAATGCCACAAAACAAAATTCAAATTTCCTTTATAAAAATCAAAGAATACTGATTTCAATGCCTATCATAAATTTCTAAGTTAAAGTCTAAACTAAATACCAAAGCAAGCTATTTCAATCATTTCAGCCAAAAAAAACCTAGCATATGAATGAAAAATGGTAGTTACTTGACTGGAAGCAGACATAATCCAATATAGCTGTATTAGTTTTCCGTGTCTGCTGTGACAAATTTTGTGATTTAACATAACACAAAGTTATCTTATAGTTCTATAGATCAGAAGCCTGACATGGATCTCACTGAGCTAACATATACTTGTTGGCAGGGTGCCTTCCTCTCTGGGAGATCCAGGGAGGAAGAATCCATTTCCTTCTCTTTTCCAGCTTCTAAATGTCACCTGCTTTCTTTGGCTCATTGTCCCCTTTCTCCATCTTCAAAGCTACCAATGTTGGGCCAATTCCTTGTCTCATTGCCATTCTCTCTGGTTCTCCCCCGTCTGCCTCCCTCTTTTACTTTTAAGAATCTTTGTAGCACTGAGCCCATTCAAATAGAATAATTTCCCTATCTGATTAGCAACCTTAGCTCCATCTATAACCTTAATTCATTCCCTTCTGTCATGTAACTTAGCACATTCACAGCCTTAGGACATCAGGATTTTAAGGACATCTCTGGAGCCCATTCTTCTTCCTACAATAATAGCTTTCTTTAGCTGGCAGGAATGAGGAGCTCGACTGACTGTAAATATCGCCCTTACAAATATAACCCTGTTCTGCAGCAGTTTTGGCAAGGCTTCATATGGCCCCCAATATAGACTTTTATATATTATGGACTGAATTAAGAGATTTAAGAACCAACTTAATAAATGCCTCACATATATTGAAAGTTTTGCTTTTTAGGTTTAATCGTGAAATTTAAAACTAAAAAGCATACATTGTTTCTGTCATTAGTTTTATTATTGAATATGAAGAAATAAGCTTATTTTATAATAGTTTATTTTGGTACAAGTCAAGGTATTCTTTTGTAAAAGAATAAAAGTATTAGTCTCTCTAACTGGAACATAAACTTCACATCACTCAATGATATCTTTGGATTTTGTTCATTACTCTAATTTCAGAGTCAGATAACTAAGATAGACTGCTCCAGAGATCAGCAGTGCTCTCCCGTATCTGATTCTCTCCTCCTTGGGCACAGGAAAGACTGTACTTCCCATGCCCTTGCTGGAAGGTTGGGCCACATGACTAGTTTTAGTAAACGAAATTGAGAGGAAGTAATTTCCAAGCTGAAGAACTGATGTGTGGGTGTATTACTTCCAATCTATTCTGCTGTTTGTGGGGACAATGCAAGCAACATGCTGAGATGGTGGCAGTACAAAATAGTAGCAGCCTTGGTCCTTAGTCATTGCACAGGGAATATCTGCCTGATAGATTCCTTCCCACCTTGGACTTTATAGGAATGAGCTATAAACCCCTTGTTACCTAGGTCAGTAGGTGTATTTGTTATAGCAGCAAGTCTAGCCTAGCCTGACCAATATAATTGAGAAACATCACATTGTACTTTACAGAATCAAAGACACTATCAATTTTGAAATTAATCGTTAGGAGATACATTACTAATAAAACTACTGTCCATGTAATTATGATATACGATTTATTTTAAGACGCATCTCAATTTCAGAGATGTTCAAATGTACAAAACTGTGTACTTTAGACTGGATGACATATGGTATACATCTAATTTTAAGGAAACCTAGAAAATTTTAAAACTTGCCTCATTTTTTAATAAGAATATTAAATTTGAATGTCAAACTATTAGGAATATATGTCAAACAGATACATTTCTATTTATGATACACTGTTGGTTTAGTAACACATTTAAACTTACGCTCTCATGTATATAAAATATTTAGAACTACTGATTTTTCCCCACTCTGAAATTTCATGAAATACAATTATTTTAACTCCTCACATGCATAAGTGTCCTTGTCATGACTATGAGTTGTGTAACTCCTTCCAGCTCATATGTTTCAGATAAAGCTCCCCTTGAAATCTGCATAGGAAACTGTCAGTACAAGTTTTACCTTTTTCTTAGCCCATCTGCGCTATTATAACAAAATATCAAGGACCGGGCAATTTATAAAGAACAGAAATTTATTTCTCACAGTTCTGGAGGCTGGGAAGTCCAAGATCAAGGCAAGAGCGACTTCAGTTTTGTGGTGAGGGCTGCTCTCTACTGCCAACATGGCGTATTATTGCTCCATCCTCTGGAGTGAAGGAACACTGTGTCCTCACATGATGGAAAGTGGAAGGACAAGAGTGATAAACTCACTCTATCAAGCCCTTTGATAAGGGGACTTAATCCCTTTCATAGGACGGAGTCCTCATGAGCTAACTGCCTTTTAATGATCCACCTCTTAATACTATCACACTGCCAACAACTGAATTTTTGAGAGCAGACATTCAAGTCATAACAATCTTAAAGTACAAGTACAGTCATGCACTGCATAATGACATATCAGTCAACAATGAACTACATATACAGTGGTGTTCCCATAAGATAATAATTAAGCTAAAAATTCCTAATACCTAGTGACATTGTAGCCATCATAACATCATAGAGCAACGCATTAGTCACATGTTCATAGTGATGCAGTATAAACACACCTACTGCACTGTCAGTCACATAAAAGTATAGTGAATACAAGTATGGACAATATTATCATAATAACTACGTTACTACTTTATATATTTACTATACTACACTATTATCATTATTTTAGAGTACACTTCTTCTACTTATTTAAAAAAATAGTTAACTGTAAAGCCTTCAGAAGGTATTCCAGAAGAAGACATTGTTATCATAGGAGGTAACAGCTCCCTGCACATTATGGCCCCTGGAGTCCTCCCAGTGGGATGAGATAATGGAAGTGAAAGTCAGAAGGCATAGGCTTAAATGTGTGTTTGTGACTTAGTTTTCAACAAAACTTCGAAACTTAAGAAAAAATTAATGTTAAAAATAGAAAATGCTCAATCTACCCATCTGACAAAGAGCTAATAACCAGAATCTACAAAGAACTAAAACAGATATGTAAGAAAAAAACAACCCCATTCAAAAGTGGGCAAAGGATATGAACAGACAATTTACAAAAGAAGACATACATGAGACCAACAAACATATGAAAAAATGCTTATCATCACTGGTCATTAGAGAAATGCAAATCAAAACCACATTGAGATACCATCTCATGCCAGTTAGAATGGCGATCATTAAAAAATCTGGAGACAACAGATGCTGGAGAGGATGTGGAGAAATAGGAACACTCTTACACAGTTGGTGGGAGTGTAACTTAGCTCCCACTGTGGAAGACAGTATGGCGATTTCTCAAGGATCTAGAAATAGAAATTCCATTTGCCCCAGCAATCCCATTACTGGGTATATACCCAAAGAACTATAAATCATTCTACTATAAAGACACATGCACATATATGTTCATTGCAGCCCTATGTACAATAGCAAAGACCTGGAACCAACCCAAATGCCCATCAATGATAGGTTGGACAAAGAAAATGTGGTACAAATACACCATGGAATACTATGCAGTCATAAAAAATGATGAGTTCATGTCCTTTGTAGGGACTTGGATGAATCTAGAAACCATCATTCTCAGCAAACTGACACAAGAACAGAAAATCAAACACCACATGTTCTCACTCATAGGTGGATATTGAACAATGAGAACATGTGGACTCAGGGAGAGGAGCATCACACACTGGGGGCAGTTGGGGTGGGTAGTGGAGAGACAGCGGTGGGAGGGATAATACGGGGAGAAATGCCAGATATAGTATGCACCTAAAGTTAAATAAATAAATTTTTCAAAAAAGAAAAAAAATAGAAAATGCTTATAGAATGTTATAAAAAAGGAAATATTCTTGTACAGCTGTACAATGTGTATTTTAAGCTCAGTGTTATTATAAAAGAACCAAAAATTTTTTAAAAATTAAATGTTATTAAGCAAAAACATTACAGTAAGCTAAGGTTAATTTATTATTGAAGAAAGAAAAATACTTTAAAAATAAAGTTAGTGTAGCATAAGTGTACAGTGCTTATATATAAAGTCTATAGCAGTGTACAGTAGTGAATGTCCTAGGCCTTCACATTCACTCACCACTCATCACTGACTCGCCCAGAGCAACTTCTAGTCCTGCGAGCTCCATTCATGGTAAGTGCCCTGTACAGGTTTACCATCTTTCATCTTTTATACTGTATTTTTTTGTATATTTTCTATGTTTAGATACACAAATACTTACCCCTGTGTTACAACTGCCTACAATATTCAGGACAGCAATGTGCTGTAGAGGTTTGCAATGTAGGAGCAACAGGCTATATCATAGAGCCTAGATGTGCATTAGGCTATATCATCCAGGTATGTGTAAGTACAATTCTCTGATGTTTGCTCAAGGATGAAATTGCCTAATGACACAATTTCTCAGAACATATTCCTGTCATTAAGAAGTACAGGACTGTATTCATTGGAGTGATATTTGAATAGGTTTTCTAATATAACTACTTACTATCCTTTTTAAAGTGCCTTTCACGACTTGTTAACAAAGACATCCCAGTTTTACAACTTAGGCTAGGGCAGGAGTCAGGTGCATAACCTCAGTACTGTAAGGCAGCATACGGTATGTTCTAAGAAAGGAGAAAAATGATCATGGAGATTAGTCAAGGAGTTCTGGTAGGAGACATCAAAACAGGTCAAATTAAGTAGGAGGTCTTTGAGCTGGGTCTTAAAAGACAGGTTAGATTCTAACAAGTAGGCAAGAGGTGATAAGCACCATCTAACCATTCTATGTCTGGCTTGGTAGTAATATCTCCTGTAACTGAGCTAAATACAGTAATAGACATGTATGTTACTATATGTTAGCATAACAAGCATGTTATATCTAATACATGGTATCTCACTTAATACAGTAAAATTTTCAGATTGGTATTACTAACTGCGTTTTATTGATTAAAAATTTTAAAATAATTTAAAAACTGCAAACCAGAGAAATTATCTTCCTCAAAATCACAATGCCATCACATGGGAAAGCCAGAACTCAAATGCGGTTCTGAATGATTCCCTCTCATATGGCAGCTTAGCTTTCTCTGGGCATCATAACAATGTCCTCCAAGTGGTAAGCACATAAGCCCTGAGCACGACTGTGAAACCTGCATGCATGGAAAATAAATTCATCAACTAAAGGAAAACCATACCATGGTATATGCAGAGCACTGTCTGAAACACACATTATATAAGATTTGACTCTATTTCATTTGTTTTTATTCAACCTTAAAGCTATGATTGATACTTATTTAATTTTCTGCTTAATTGATTTGTTTCATATCTAAGCCATGATGAGCCAAGCAAGGCCACACTACAGGATGCCCTCTGCCTTACCAGCATGATCTTTAATTTAATAACTACTATATGACTTATATTTAGCTAGGGGATGATCCATGGGATCACATATAACCTTCCCAGGTGATTAACTTATTTTGAAAGGTCCATGGATGCTGTTTTTCCCCCATGAATACCTGATGTTCTAAAACTGATTTTCCCCCTATTTGTATTATGCTTGCTTAGGATGCCACATCAAAGTGGCTTGTTGGGCTAGTGTTAGTCAGCATCTAGCTTAATATCTTTCAAATTGGATAGAATCTTTGAAATTTCAGTTAGAGACTTGTCATACAGAAGGAACACTCTAAATTATTAAGTATGCCTCAGGGTAAAGATCAGCACATCGTCATTCAATATTAGATTCATTCTAATTATCCTCTAAAACTCAGAAATTAGTGAGAACTTCAGGTGTCTTTATTCCTGAGCACAAGTATTAGAGTCAGGTGGAAACACTATTATGAAATGCAAATGTAGCTCAGTGGCATATGTGACAATTATGAAATAAAACCACCATCAATTTATGTTTATAAATCAAGTCTCAAAGACATTTAAAGCTCTGGAAAAGATGAAAGATCTGGGAATGTGGAAGTAACCCCTGGCATTTGTTTGGTCTGCTTTTCTGAGAGCTAAAGATCCAGGCAGCTCCACCAGCTTCTCCATCTTGGGCTGAGCTGTGGAGTGTGAGCTGTCACCTTTTGTTCTATTATGCTCCAGCTGCTTTAGTGGGCACTAGGTTCTTTTAGATCTGCTGGTAGGATCTCTGCTACTCAGATATGTGCCCCTCTCCGCAACTATAAAGACCGGAGAAAGGAGCTAAAAGATCCCTGTCTCTTATCTCCAAATAGCCAATTTTCTTCCTGAGAAAGGACCCCAAAGCTTTGTTAACATTCCTTGTGGAGGGCAATGCTGTTCAACTGATGTTAGAAGAAAATCTCAAACCCCATGATGACCTTCTGGATTAAGGAATTTGTGTCCGAGGTGATATCCAGACATCTTCCCAATTGCTCTGCGTTGCCACGACTTCACTCACATCTTTTTTGGCCATTCATTAGCTAACACATGGACAACTGAGCATTACATTGTTTCTTCTGAAATTTTTAACCATTTTTTAAATTTATTAATTTTATTTGGGTATAATTTATATACAGTAAAATGCACCAATTTAAAGTATAGAGTCCAGTGAGTTTTGACAAATATACACATCTGGGTAACCATCACCACAATCAAGAGAAAAAACTTACAAACTTTTCTGTCACAACAAAAGGTTTCCTTGTGCCCTTTGGGAGTCAATTACCATCACCACCACCCCCAGGCAACCACTGTCCTCATTGCTATTACTATAGATAAGTACTTCTGGTTCCGGAATGTCAAAAAAATGGGATCATTCAGTATGAACTCTGACATGAGGCTTCTTTCACTTCACATAATTTAAAAAATATTTATCTATATTGTTGTTTACATCGGTGTGTGTTCCTTTTCACTATCAAGTAGTATATATTTCATGGACAAACTACACATTTGCTTATCCATTCATCTGCTAATGGACACTTGACTTCTTATTTTTAGTACTAATGAATAAAACTATAGAAACATTTGTGTACAGGCCTTCTTGTAGACACATTTTTAGATACCTATTTAAAAGTAGAATTACTGAGTAGAGGTTTTCTTTCAGATAACTATCTAAAAGTGGAATTACTGAGTGGAGGTTTTCTTTTTTAAAATCAAAACGATAAATACATATGATGTTTAATTAACAAAGTTCAAATCACTTTATTTCCACTTGAACATTTAAAAAGAAGAAGTGATATTGTAAATCATAAAGCAGCCCAGAAATGCAAAGGGCATGTGGAGTTCCTACAGGCAAGCAAAGCATAAAACTACCTCAGATCTATCTCTGAGCACTGGGCTCAGTGCTTGCTTAAAGAGTGGCTGAACAGGAAGTGAAGAGGTGACAGCTGGTCAGGATGTGGGTAGGCAGCCAAGGCCTACTTCACTGCAGTCTCCACATCTGAATGGTGGGGTAAGGAGTCATGCTCCTGGTACACCCAGGCCCAAGAGTCTCAGGCAATTCCAGCTTTGCAAAAAACACTGCTCTGAAACTCAGCTGTGAGTTACTAAATAAAATAAAATAAGTACACATACACACAAAAGGTTAGAGTACAAAGAAGTTCCCGGCAAAATTTAATGTGCAAGAAAGCATCAGCATCACATATAAGGAGTTAAATAGGGATAATTTCTTTGACATTCCAGTGTACTTTCTCATTTGGTTATAATGGTTACCCATGACTTTCTCTAGATTAAATCAGCAGTAGTCAACTCATGCATAACAAATGTAAATAATAAGTCTTATCCTGTCTTTTTCTCTGCAACTAACTCCTCAGAACCCACAGGGAACTTTCCAATTCAACATCAAAGACTTATTAAACATTTGGTGTAGGAGCTTTGAAAGAATGACTGTAATTTTATTTTATATATACATGCTAGATAAAAAATAAACAAAAACTTCCTTTGGGTGCTGAAAGTTTGCAATCTAATCTTTAAAAGGCAAAAAGCATTGGGGAAAATAATCACTTCAGAGTCCATCAACAAATTAAGTCTCATGTTTCCAAATTTCACTTCATTAATCTCTGCGATCACTAATTACCTGGTAGTTGCCCACCATTCTAAAGCTTTGTCAAACCCAAAGGTTGCATTCTTTTTTCTTCTGTTTTTACTTTTAATTTAGTTTCCTTATAATACTATTTACAATAGCGAAGACACAGAATCAACACAATGCCTAACAAGGTTGTATTTTCACAGTTCTAAATTTATTTTTTGAACTTAATATTAAGAAAGAATAGCACTTAGAAAGTATGAATTTACAGATAGGAAAAATATAAGGGAAATGTTTAAAGTATTTTACAAGGCATCTGATTTATCTAAAACTTTTATGTATTTTTTTCTAATCTGATAGTTTATCATAGAGTCCTAAGTAGTGTTTACACTTACAACATGAACAAGGTGGTCAATGAAGTAGATTTGGCCATTTCCAGTTCAGCTGGTGAATCAACACACTGTCTACCATACTGAAACCTTCATGACAAAAGAAAATGAGAGGTAAGAAGGACATAGCTTGAGTTTCCCATAGTAGCCGTGGTCAAGACTAGCTAGGGAGTAATTTGGCCACCACAGTTCACAGAAATTAGCATAGAGACACACGACAAAGATTCTGCCTTTTGAAAGTCCACTTCCTGGCCAGGTACCACGGTAGCTCACGCTTGTAATCCCAGCACTTTGGGAGACTGCGGTGGGTGGATCACAAGGTCAGGCCTTCAAAACCAGCGTGGCCAACATAGTGAAACCACGTATCTACTAAAAATACAGAAAATTAGCTGGGCGTGGTGGTGGGGGCCTGTAATCCCAGCTACTCAGGAGGCTGAGGTAGGAGAATCACTTGAACCTAGGAGGCAGAGGTGGCGGTGAGTGGAGATCGTGCCACCGCACTCCAGCCCAGGAAACAGTGTGAGACTCCAACTTTAAAAATAAATAAATAAATAAATTCCAATTCCTTTGACGTGTTTTTCTGCTTCTTACAAGTCCATTGCTTCTACCCACCACCAATGAAAACACACACTTTGGGGGAAGTGGAAAGGGTGGTGTACTAGTTAGAAAGCAGGAACTCTGCAGTCCTTAAGCAAATCACTTAATTTCTTTGGCTTCTCATCTATGAAATGCAGTATTATTAAGTAATTTTCCTATTTGAAACCAGGAGGAAGCTCAGACTTTTTGTCCTAGACCACCCATTCAATATCCTGCCCTGGGGCTTCCTATGCATAAATAATGATGGCTCTGTCCTCCAGCAGAGCACAGCCACAGGTATGGGGAACTACATACTGCCTAACTTTCTCAGCTTTCTGTCACTGGAAAGGGGTCCAACCCTCAAGAGAGGGTTCTTGGACCTCGCGTGATAAATAATTTGGTCAAGTTCCTAGAGAAAAGTGAAAGCAAGTTTGTTAAGAAAGTAAAGAAACAAAAGAATGATACTCCATGGGCACAACAGTGGCAGGGGCTGCTGAATAGATGTTTCTTAATTATATGCTAAACAGCAGGTGGATTATTCATCGGTTTTTCAGGAAAGGGGTTGGAAACCCCTGGAAATAAGGATTCCTCCCACTTTTAGCATACTAATGCATTATAATATACATACAATGAGCAATGAGGATGATCAGAGGTCACTTTCATTGCCATCTAGGGTTTGGTGGGCTTTGGTTGGCTTCTTTACTACAACCTCTTCATCAGTAAGGTCTTTGTGACCTTTATCTTGTGCTGACCTCCTGTCTCATCCTGTGCCTAAGAATGCCTTAACCTCCTGGCAATGGAGTTGCTCTGGTTCTAACGTCTCTGACATTTCTATTCTTAGATATAGAAGTCCATGGGATATTTCTATACTTCCGAATTTCACTTTTGGAAACTAACAAATAAAATATTAAAGAAATACCATAAAAGGCCTAAGATAGAAATCCATCTGATGCACATACATGTTTGTCAAGGATGTCTGTTACAAGATGGCCTCCATAGCACCATTTTAACAGCTGGCTACTGCCAATCTAAAGAGCTTCAGGTGCCTGTCTCCAAACAGCTGAAAAAGGCAGCACAAGTTCTAACAGCTCTATCAAGAAGACTTCAAGTGAAAATCTGGGATGAGATGACAAGATAATCCAAGGTTCACTACCTTTATTCTCAATTTGAGAAGAGAGCTAAACTGCTGCGGATGCACTTGCAGACCTGCAACAACACAGAGTGCAACTGGCCAAGGATCCCAGCTGTTGTGCTCTGAAATCCACCTCTGCATTCTCTCAGAGGCTACGATGCTTCCCCAGGGGCTGTGTTAGATATAGTGAACTCCGAGTTTCTCTTCAAAGAATCAGTATGTCAGGATGTTCGGTTCTTTGTCCTCCATTTTAAAGTTTAATTTCCTTGTAGTTTCAGTTAACAACTTTTCCACCAGCCCTAAGTTTACATCTGTTGCCCTGGTCCCCTGCTCTATCCTGACTCATCCTAGTCACCTGCCCTGATCACCTGCCCCAGTTATCTGCTTTGACCTAGGTCACCCCTGGCTACCTGCTTTGACCTGTCCCATAACCATCCTTCCCACCAAACTACCTAACCCGCCACTCCAGCTCGTGCCCCTGCTCTCCTTAAAATAGCCAACTGGAATTAGACTAGACTGTATGCTCTAACCCTAGCCAGTAGGGGAACAACACAGCAGTTGGGGCTACCTCCATCAGGAATAAGAGCCCATTCCCCTCCCTTGTCCAGGTGTACACTTGCCATTGTTCTATCTGTGAGATGCACCCTTCTATAGAAGCAAATTGCCTTGCTGAGGAAATTTGTATTTGAGTGCTACTTCTTTTATGCACTGAAAACTTACATATAACAGCTACTACTGGAGCACAGTAGGAATACAAAGGCAGGCCTCTAGGATGGCTGACTTTGCTGGAGGACTTCCTGATGCCTTTGTTACCTCTGAATGCAGAGCAATCTAGTTCACTTCCACCAAATCTCTCTTTTTGCTTCGAATGAGACTTTAATCAGTGGTTTAACGGTTCCCCTGGTTTTTTTTTTCTAGCTCTACCCTATTTTCTTTTATGCAGGCATTTTTCTCTAAAAGCAAGCTTGCAATTTTAGTTCCATCTTGACATCTCCTTCTCAGAGGTCCAGACTGACATTCATTCATGTATTTGTCCACTCATTAATTCATTCAAGAAATATTTAATGAGTGCTTAGAATGCTCCTGGAACTTTGCTGTAGGCACTGGGGAGAATGGTGAACAAGACTGAGAAGGCACCTATATTGATAACCCTCTTCTGCTCAAAGTGTCATAACTTCTTCCCCTTCTTTAGCACTTACTGTATTCTGGGAACTGAACTAAGATCACTCCACATGCCACATCTCATTTGCTCTTCACAACAACCCTGAAAGAAGGCACTATTATCCTTGTTTCATAGATAAGAAAACTGAGACCTAGAGAGATTATGTTGTGAGGGGGCTTCTCTGACAGGGCCAATTTTTTTACTCTAAAACTTATGCATTTAACCATTAGGTTATGATGTACCTACTCCATTTGAATGTATCTGCTCCATTTGGAAAATCTTTTTCCAAGTGAAAAGAGAGGTTTGGTGGAAGTGTACTAGTTTGCTGTGCAGACTGACGTAGCAAAGGCATCAGGAAGTCCTCCAGCAAAGTCAGCCATCCTACAGGCGTGCCTTTGTATTCCTGCTCTGAGCGCTTTTATTTTCTGGTAATGACTGCACATGGCATAGCTGATTTCCCAAAGTCTCGCTTCATTTCTTCACTTAAATGTATGATGATTGGGAGAACCATTTACAGAACAGGGAAACACAGCATTCACAGTTTGTATGATTCCAAAGTTAGGTTAATGGCAACATTGTTTAACCCACCCAGAAGAGGTCCCTCACCGGGTGTGAGTTTCCAACTCATCCTCATGATTGCAAAGAAGATAGAAAGGACAGAAAAATCCTTGGCTTCTTTACTTTTCATCCTGGTCATTGCCCAGCTCTGGTAAACTGATAGCAGGGAGCTGCATACACACATCCAGAGCTTCTCTCAGAGGCCAGAGAGGCCCACTGCAAAGTCAGCCACAGCAACCGGTACAGCAGCTGTGAGCATCCTTCTGAAAACCAATGCAAACACATACCGTGATATCCGAGGTCAGATGTGGCATCTTCTACAATTGAGTCAAGTTTGCTGAGGTCCAGGGAAGGAGTAGGCTGAGACTCAGGCAGGTTCTCTAAAGTCGGTTCATCAGATTCCTTGTGGAAGGTAATTAACAATTCATGAAAAGTTGATAGAAGGAGACAGCACTACCACAAACGAAAGAAGTATTCTTATTTTGAAGACTACTTGGAAACAAGTCTACCTAATCCTCTAAATTAAACATTTTCAAACTTCAGTAGGTAACTTGGGGTAAGAGAAACAGCCCTGAATCAAGGAGACAGGTGACCTTGCACAAAGCATTTAACCTTCACGGGCTTCAGTTTCAGGATCATAACTAGGTAAGCCAAGTGGGATGCCCAAAGCACCGACTCAAGGCACTCACCCCATGGACAACTAGGGGGCCTCCTTCAATTTGGCACCTAGGGTATTCCACTCACCACACCCTACTCCAGCCCTGCTCAGTTTTGGCATCTCAAAATTAAAGGTGTTAGCTTGAATGACTTACAAGCCCCTCTCTAGCTTCAAAGCACTGCGAGTCTATGAACTCCAATTTCCTAAAAGAAAAAGATCTAAGAGACCACTTGATGAAAGAATACATGCTTCAAAAAAATTAAAGGTTTAGCCAAAATCAATAAATCACTTTGTCTTTTTCCCTTAGTTTTGTGTGTGTGTATGTGTGTGTGTATTTGTGTTTGAACCCGGAGTTGGTGCTGAGGTGATCTTTTCTGGATAAATGGTTTTCGTGGGAAACTACTGCAAAAGTGTCTTTTTAATAAAGGAAAATTTAAAAGAAACTTCAAACTAATCTTAATTGAATAAGTAAAATGAAGCCACGCCACACTGTGGTGCAGTATTTGTGAGAATATCATCATAAAGTATTTTTCAGAAGTCAGTTTTCTGTACTGTATAATTGTTTCAGGAGGTGAAATTGGTTCCAAATTTCAAAGGATCACTGAGAGCACACAGAGAACTTTATTAATAAAGAACAGAGAGTACATGAAATACGTTCTTTAAGTGTACTTCGGCAATTATTTGAAAATAGGTATGCATTTGGAATCTCAATTAACTTTGATTTGCTGAGGTTCTCTTTGAAGAGAAAGATAGAATTGTTACAACTGCTTCTCTTAGAAAGAGAAGGACATGGTCTGATCTTTGGTCCCTATTACCACTCCATGTATAGAGACCTGATCTACTATGCACTTTTCACAGGGACCTAACTTTAGCGCCAGCACAACTGTAGATGCTACAAGATCAAAGACAAACCCGGCCTGTCTTACGTATTATGATATCTGTTTTAAGCTGTCATTCTTTAGAGAAATGGTGCCTAACAGGATTCCACATTCGACGGTGCTTCAAGATTTCAAAGCCCAAATTCAGTCAAGCAGAAAATGCTTGCCAAAATAAAAGGCCATGTCAGCTAGGGTCTGAAAAACAAAGGAAGCTACTCTCCCACCTGCCTCAAATAATTTTTATACCATGTTTAAGAGGTGACATAGAGCCCACTCTCTCCCATAACTCTGCTTCTCTTCTGTAAGTGCTTTTGAAATATAAAGTAGCTTGCTCCGCCAGGCAAGAGAGAAAAAAGAAGGAATACAGAACAGAGCCGCAATGAGATTAGTAAGAAATAAACATGTATATGAGCAACGGGAAGGAAAACATTCAAAGATGGGAGCATTTTCCTCCTTCTCTTCTCCTTCTTTATCAAATTTTTCTTTAGCCTCGTGCATCTGATTAATCTAATTTCTTTCCTATATTTATTTCATCTTCTTCAGCTCAATGAAGCTTTTTCCTGCTATGTTTAAAACCTTTCAGGCTCCTCTGCAAAGTGTTCAGCTTCCCATTTTCTTTCTCCCTTGTTCTCTGGATATCATTTAACCTGACTCACGTTAGAGCTTGTGAGTATGATTAAACTTGCCTCTTCCCTGCCTTGCCACCTCTCTTCATCCTCCACCTGGGGTGAACAAGAAATCTTCCCTCAGATTGCTCCTCCTTTTCTACCATTCCTAGAAAATGTGTTTTTTCCTCAAGAGATTATGACAAGGTCTGTTCAGCGGTGGTTTTCCAAGTCTTCCTGCATCTGAAGGTGAAGTGCTGATTTCGGGAGGCCCGTTTTCTATTCATTATTAATCAGAGTGTACATAGGAGTCAGAACATCAGCACTGAAATTAGCAGAAGGCTTATAAGAAATGCAACATCTCAGGCTGCACCCTGGACTAATCAAATCGGAATCTGCATCTTAACAAGATTCATAGGTGATCCAGGTGCACTTCAAGTCTGAGAATACAATAAGCCATAAGAATTTGGAGGAGGGTCCATTGATTGTGGACCCAAGTGGGCTGAGAAGGTTTTCCTGAACACAGTTGAAAGAGGTGGGATGCTGACAATATG
Source organism: Callithrix jacchus (assembly GCF_049354715.1). NCBI lineage: Eukaryota > Metazoa > Chordata > Mammalia > Primates > Cebidae > Callithrix > Callithrix jacchus. The sequence goes on from NC_133518.1 coordinate 53,002,856, forward strand.
CTGATGTGACTGCACAAAAGAGGGCAGGATGCCTGGGGGTGCTGAGCCACCCAGGCTGTCGGCCCAAACCAGCTGGCAAGAGGACAGTGTAAAAGCAGAAGAGATTCAACAGCCATCTATCTGCCTGGAGCATTTCTGCCCCCATTAATATATAAATGTGGGAAACGTGCTTCTGGAAAGCTCAGGGCCAAAGACAGTGGTGGCACTAAAGCTCATCATGAAGCACAGTCTTTGGCCAGAACAGCATCGGCATCAGTCGCTTCTCCTCCTGCTCCCTTTGCTCCTTGCTGATGGAAAGGGGATGAAACTGGGAAGTCACTGAGAAAGTCATGAGTTGGGAATTCATAGGATCCTTGTGAAATCCTCTCTTCACTGAGTTGGGCCAAGATCAGAACTCTGTGTCTAGCTCCCATGTTCTGTGAAATAATATATGGAAAACAACATTTCTTGGGATTCTGTCTGCCATATGGTCTCAGGCTTATCCTCAGTTACTTCAGGACCTCAGAAGGACCTTGATTTATAAGAGGAAGGCAACACCTTATACAACATAGTAATAACACCAATAATAATACCATCCAATAAAAAAGAACACAAACAGGGTGATCTTGAAGGGTCAAAAAAGTTAAGTAAATTAGCAGACACTATTATTTAAGCTCATACTTGAAACTAAATTTCTTTTTTGCCATATAGTAGCCTCAAGAATGAAGTCATTTAGATTTCATAAAACAAAATAATACCATGCCTCTACTTCTCAATTTTAAATCTTAGGGGGAAAATCCCTTAGAATCAGGGATCCCTGAGCATTCTAGAAAAATACGTCCTCATTTCTATAGCTGAATAAGTAAGTAGATTACACATTAACAAACTCAGAATCCTTATAATTTTGTCAGCCTCCTTGTCAGGATCTGTGGGAATGTGCAGTTCTCAGCACTGTGGGGGACCAAAGCCGACTGAACCAGAGAAAAAGACGCATCTTCATGGGCTATCATTTGCAGGGCCTAGAAGTAGGTGGGAAGCTGAAGACAGGCACCCAGTTTTCAGAGGGGGCTTGAGTACTTCCACAGTGGTTGCCACAAGACCTTTCTCCAACTAGGGATCCAGCCCTACTGTTGACCCCATGGCCCTTTAGCCAGTAAGTCCTTCACTCACCAAGTTCCCTGAGCAGGAAAGAAACCATTTCCCAAGTCTCTGGAGCCTGCGACAGATCCCACAGAGAGGCTTCACTTAAATGGGATGGCAGATGGGTGGGAAAAGGGAGATGGAATTGGGTACTTATCATCAGCATCCCACTTTGTCTGCTAACTGGTCCATCAAACAGAGGAAAATTCCTGAGGTCAGAGGAAACTAGGCCTCTTATTGCTCCCAACTTGGGATTTTTAGAACTCCAAAGCACCCAGAACCCCCAAATAATTGAGAAAGATGCATCACTGGCAGCTCTCCCCCTTAAAGTGGGGCCCTGTCTGGCTGAGGGTGAGCTCTCCTGCATGCCCCAGGGTTTGGAGCCCTCTGATAACCAAGCTACAAAAGAATTAGCATTACTGGGGCTTGGGGGATTGTCCCACAGCCTCGGGGGATTGCCAATTCCTGATAAAGAAGAGAATCTCTCACATACAGGGATCTCCAATTAATAACCAGAATTGAGACAGTAGAGGTTCTCCACAAAAATGACTACATCCCAAGTTGCTTGTACCTGAAGAGTCATGGTGTTGGTATTGATGTCTATTGCCCAAATTTGACGCTGTAAAGACCACCTGATTAATCAGAGCCTACCCATGGCCTGTGGAGATACTGCCAACCATCAAAGAAAATGGTGTTTGCTGTTTACAGATTTGGAATGCCGAGGACATGAATTTGGGATCATTTCACATGAATCTACAACTATATTCATTATCAACATCTACGGCAGTTAAAGTTTGAATGAAGTTATTACCATGATGTACAACGAAATGGGTAGGAGACAAAATATAAAGAAGAAGAAAACAAGACAAAGAGAATAATGTACTAAAGAGGCAAAGCAACAATAGCATGGGTGGAATTAAAACTTAGATACACACACATTTGTTCTGTCAGTTAATCATTTTAACCCATCGATTATGCATTTAGTGCCAGTTCAGTTGTCTTATACAGAGTAGGCACTTGATTTTTATTAAATGGATCAATTGATCCACCTCTGGCTACAGCCGCTTTGAATCGTTGTCACCAACTCTTGACCTATATTCTAGAATCCTTCCTGGAATTGGGCACAGTTAATTGGGCCGCTGTTCTTATTTTCTCCATTGTCCCTTTTCCTACCCAATCATCGCCATGAATCTGAAGCAAGAAAACTTTTAATGTAAAATTTAAAGTAAGAGGGTACTTACACGGAGCACATCAACACTCAGCTGCTGAAAGTTCCGAGATCTCAATTCTTGCATTCGTTTGTTGTTTTCTTCATATTTTTCTTCCACAATCTTTCTGTAAATTTAAAGTGAATGTAGAAAAATAACTGAATTGCTAAAGCCATATCTATATTATACAGATGAGTGTGATCCTCATTTCAACAGGCAGACTGGGGGATTGGAAAACCAGGCCATCAGGTCTCTCCCTCATCAAGGTAAATGCAGTGAAGCACCCAGCTGATTCTCTTTAAAGCACACAGTATGCTTTGGCTCCTTATTCCCCCTTACAAATCCCAAAATGCAACGGCAGGAGAAAACAGTGCTCATCTCTGTGCGTTCTCCAAGTGCGATGACAGGACTGTGTGTTCCCAGTGCTCAGCATGTGCCTAACACACATTAATGACACAAAAATTGCTTTCAGGATGAACAAACCCATAAAAAGTAAAAACAGAGCTACATATAAAAGAATTTGTGAGGAAATATATGGGAGTCACTGTGCAGGGGAATTTTTCTAGACACATTTGCTTTGTTTTCTCTATTACAGGAGAGTTGAGTTTAAGAGACTTGCTACTAAACTGGAAGAAAGATTTGACTTCTTATGATCAACTTGTGGGCTAATTTATACTCAGGCTTTTCAAAAAGTCACTGAACACCCTTCTAGTCAAACTCTCTTATCTCTAAAATGAGTACGTTATAATTCTTCTGACCATAGAGTCATTTTCTAGCTAAAACACATGATCCCCCTTGATTCTAGAATCAACAATTAGAAACAATTCCAATACAATCTATTCACCAAATCAAGGCCCAACTTTATTTAAAACCATTACCTTCAAACAAAAAACTATTAGTATGTCATAGGAAAGGCATGTGACTTATTTGAATATAAAACTTTTAATCTAAATGATATTTTGTAATCTGCACATAAATTATTAAACTTGTCTTTTTAATCTGTTCTTATCAGAAATTTAATTTTCCTTTTACCCTCAGTCAGTGACACAAATCATGTTATCTTGGAAATATCACTACTTCTAAGGTATTAGAAACAGATTTGGGGCAGGGAGCTGATGCAATGGCTCAAGCAATTTATGTGAACATATTTTCCCAGTAAAACCCACACTCAACATCATAGTGGTTTGCAGAAGCCAACTTGTATTGGCTCCCAAGAGCAGATTGTGTACATACCTTCCCAACTGAACACTAAATGATATCATATTGGTAGCTTGATATTGGCCATGGTGGAAGTATTTATATCACAGAAAACAAACAAATTAGCAGCCTCCTTCAGACCCAGAGCTGGTTGTTAAACGGACAGTACACTGCCCACAAAGTACTTTCACAGAAATCTTTTTCTACCCAATTATTAAAGAAAGCACATGTTAAGGGAAAATAGACTCATAGATTCATACGTGGCTTATCATGATATTCATTCTAAGTACAAAGACACCTCTAAATCATTTTTCAGATAAATTAACAAGGTAACAAAATGAATAGATTTGTTTTCAGGTTTTTTCTGTCTCTCTAGTTCTTGACTTGGGGCTCCTAAACTGCCAAAACATTGGCAGAGGAAGAAAAAAGAAGAAAAATTAGGAAGTCTGATAACATATCAACATATAAATCAGTCTTTCAGAAATTGAGGGTCTAGGGCTCTTTGAAATTCTATTTTGATACATGTATTTTTTCAGCTTTATTAAAATTTAATTGGCAAAACCATTTAGATTTATGTGTACAATGTGATGTTTTCATACATGTATACATTGTGGGATGATTAAATCAAGCTCTACTCTGTTAGCAATTTTCAAAAATACAAAACATGATTATTAATTACAGTCACCATGCTGTACATTAGATCTCCAGAACTTATTTCTCCTGTCTGACTGAAACTTTGTACCCTTTGACCAATATTTCCCCATTCATGGCCCCTTGTCCCTGGTAACCACCATTCTACTCTCTTCTTTTGTGAATTCAACTTTTTAAGATTCCATATGTAAGTGATATCATGCAGTATATGTCTTTCTATGCCTGGCTTATGTCTCTTAACATAATGTCCTCCAGGTTCAGCCATGTTGTTGCAAATGACAGGATTCCCTTCTTTTTAAGGCTAAATAGTACTCCGTTGCGTGTATTTATACCACGTTTTATTTATCCCCCTATCTGTTGATAGATATGTAGGTTGATTCCATGTCTCGGCTACTGTGAATAATTCTACAATGAACACTGGAGTGTAAGTATCTGTTCAACATACTGACTTCATTTTCTTTGGATATAAATCCAGTATAGGATTGCTGGATCCTATGGTAGTTCTAGTTTTAATTTTTAGAGGAATCATCATGCTATTTTTCCATAATGGCTATACTGATTTACATTCTTACCACTCCTGTACAAGGTTCCCTTTTCTGTACATCCTGGCAAACACTTGAAATTTCACTTTTTCATGTAAATACTCTAATTACTAGTGATATTTCCCACCAGCAGCACTGCCCTGAGCATAGACTTTTCTAAATGCTCCACTTAACAGAAAAGAGCTCTGTTTCCAGTCTACTTTTTCCAAAAGCTAACAATTTACTGCCAACAAAGTCTCCTTCCTATAAATAAGTGAGGTCTCCTGACAGAAGGTACACAGCAAGAACCCAGGGAACCCGGGTAAAACAGTGATGCCTCCTTTTCATCCTCCTGCTGGGGTATGTACAGAGGCTGTCAATAACAATGAAGTTTCATTTGGAAACTGACTCTATTTTCATCATTAATAACCTCCCAAATAGTTCATCTTTCCCTTCACACAAGACTGAAAGCCTGATATTAATAGCACCTGACATTCAATCTGTGACTCGATATTCATCTTGGAGTGAATGAACAAATGAATAAACACATAAATACATAATCGTATGCATTGTTTTCTTGTTTTGGTTTTTGCTTTTCTTTGTAAATTCCCTGAGAGCCCTGAGAAGTAGTCCAGGGTGTGAGTGCCTAAAGGAAAGGCGCTTACTTCAGCTTCCTGGCTTCCTCATCAGCCACCTGGAGCTTCCTCAGCCGCATCCTTTCTCTTGGTGTCATTTTCTGTACTTCTGACAGCGCCCTCAGAGTCTGCAGGTGGATCCTTTTTTGCCTATAAATAACAAAGATTCCCCTTATACAACCCATTCCAAATATGTTCAGAGAAATCAAACAAATATTTTATAAAAGTATCACTACATTACTGAGAGCAAAAGCATCTTGAGACAGGCCAGGCAAAAACTAATAAGCTTTGGGTACGTAATGAGCCAACCAGGACTATAGTTAATAAGCAGAATTTTTCAAATTGGATTTTTGTTTAAAAGCAAATTATACACTTTCCAAATTCCTGCTCATTTCATTGCCAATGACTAGTTTTCATAATGTAAAACAGATTAGCATCTTGGCCATTACAGAGTAAATAGAATGGCACAGTAATTCCACCATGTGGATAAAACTCACATGTACCATAGTGTACATGTACCACATTTTCTTCATCTAGTCTACCACTGATGGGCATTTAGGTTGATGATATGTCTTTCTTATTGTGCACAATGCTGCAATGAACATAGGCATAGATGCGTCTTTATGACAGAATGATTTATACACCTTTAGGTATATATCTAGTAATGGGATTGTTGGGTCAAATGATATTTGTTTCTAGGTCTTTTTTTTTTTTTTTTTTTTTTGAGACGGAGTTTCGCTCGTTACCCAGGCTAGAGTGCAATGGCGTGATCTCGGCTCACCGCAACCTCCGCCTCCTGGGTTCAGGCAATTCTCCTGCCTCAGCCTCCTGAGTAGCTGGGATTACAGGCACGCACCACCATGCCCAGCTAAGGTTTTGTATTTTTAGTAGAGACGGGGTTTCACCATGTTGACCAGAATTGTCTCGGTCTCTTGATCTCATGATCCACCTCCTCGGCCTCCCAAAGTGCTGGGATTACAGGCTTGAGCCACCGAGCCCGGCCTTGTTTCTAGGTCTTTAAGGAATTGCCACACTGTTTTCCATAATGCTTGAACTAATTTATACTATTTATACTACCAACAATGGTGTATGAATGTTGCTTTTCCTCTGCAATCTCACCAGCATCTATTTTTTTACTTTTTTTTTTTTTTTTTTTTTTTTTCGAGACAGAGTCTCAGGCTTTCACCAGGATGGAGTGCAATGGTGTGATCTCAGCTCACTGCAACCTCCACCTCCTGGCTTCAAGTGATTCTCCTGCCTCAGCCTCCTGGGTGGCTGGGACTACAGGTGCGTGCCACCACACCCTGCTAATTTTTGTATTTTTAGTAGAGATGGGGTTTCACCATGTTGGCCAGGATAGTCTTGATCTCTTGACCTCATGATCTACCATTCTGATAGGTGTGAAGGTTTCTGAAAACTTGCCCTGTGAATCTGGGTGTTCCTGTATTGATTGGGTGCGTGCATATTTAGGATAGTTAGATCTTCTTGTTAAATTGAACCCTTTATCATTATGTAATGCCTTTCTTTATATTTTTTTATTATTATTGGTATAAAGTCTGTTTGGTCTGAAATTAGAATAGCAACCTCTGCTTTTTCCTATTTTCCATTTGCTTGGTAGATTTTTTTTCATCCCTTTACTTTGAGCCTTTGCATGTCCTTGCATGTGAGATGGGTCTCTTAAAGACAGCATACAGTTGGGCCTTGCTTCTTTATCCAAATTGACACTGTGCCTTTTAATTGTGGCATTTGGTCTGTTTACATTCAAGGTTAGTATTGATATGTATGGATTTAATCCTGTCATCATTTTGCAGACTTGTTTGTATGGTTGTTCTTTTCTTTCCATATTTAGTGCTTCCTTCAGGAAGACTTATAAGGCAGGTCTGGTGGTAACAAATTCCCTCAGTATTTGCTTGTCTGAAAAGGATCTTATTTCTCCTTCACTTACAAAGCTTAGTTTGGCCAGATATGAAATTCTTGGTTGGAATTTCTTTTCTTTAAGAATACTGAATACTGGCCCCCAGTCTCTTCTGGATTTCAGCTGAGAGATCCACTGTTAGTTTGATCGGCTTCCCTTTGTATGTGACCCAACCTTTCTCTCCAGCTGCCTTTAACATTTTTTCTTTGATTTCGACCTAGGAAAACCTGATGCTTATGTGTCCCGGGGATGATCTTGTGAAGTATCTTACTGAGGTTCTCTGCATTTTCTGATTTGAGTGTTGGCCTCTTTAGCTAGGTTGGGGAAGTTCTCATGGATGATATTTCTGTGTTTCTATGTAACATATTTCTATGTTTTTCAAGTTGTTTCCACTTTCCATACCTCTTTCAGGGACCTGATTTATCTCTTTATATAATCCCATATTTCTCACAGCTTTTGTTCATTTATTTTTCTCTATTCTTCCTGTATAATTTCAGAAAATTCTTCTTCAAGCTCTGAGATTCTTTCCTCAGCTAGGTTCATTCTGATACTAATGCTTGAGGTTGCATTTTTTCTTAATTTTGAGATGGAGTCTCACTCCATCATCCTGGCTGGAGTACAATGGCACTATCTCAGCTCACTGCAACCGCCACCTCCCAGGTTCAAGTGATTCCCCTGTCTCAGCCTCCCTGGTAACTGGGATTCCAGGCACATATCACTACACCTGGCTAAGTTTTGTATTTTTAGTAGAGATGGGTTTTCACCATGTTGGTCAGGCTGGTCTTAAAGTCCTGACCTCAAATGATCCACCCACCTCAGCCTCCCAAAGTGCTGGGATTACAATGAGCCACCTTGTCTGGCCTGAAATTCTTGTAGTGTGTTTTTTAGCTCAACCAGGTCAGTTACATTCTTTTCTATACTGGCTATTTTGTCTGTCAGCTCCTATATCATTTTATTATGTTTCTTAGCTTCCTTGGATTGTGTTTCAATGTGCTCCTGCATCTCAATGATCTTCATTCCTATTAATATTCAGAATTCGATATCTGTCATTTCAGTCTTCTCAGTCAGGTTCTGTACCCTTGCTAGAGAGGTACTGTGGTCATTTGGAGGAAAGAAGGCAGTCTGGCTTTTTGAGTTCTCAAAGTTCTTGCATTGGTTCTTTCTCATCTTTGTGGGCGGAAGTTCCTTCAATCTTTGAAGTTGCTATCCTTCGGATTTTCTTTAATTTTATTCTATTTGATAACTTTGAGGGTTTGATTGTGGTATAAGGTGGATTCAGTAGACTGGCTTTGCTTCTGGAAAATTTTAGGCAGCCAGCACTCAGATCCCAACTGCTGGACTGTGCTCTAACTCTGGGGGAACTTGTAATGGGTCCCAGCTTTGCTCTCTGGCTCCTCCTCAAGGTTGTCAACTAATTGCACTGGGTTGGAGGTAGGGGGGAATGTGCTCCTGGACAGCTGGTCACTACACTCTGTTGGGTGATGCCAGCCAAAGCATTTTGTAGGATGGTAGCAGCAGGATCCATCTTTGTTTGCACATGCCAGCAGCAGCAGCGGCAGTGGCAGTGGCAGTGGCAGTGTGGAAGGGTGCACATTTGTCAGCTGTAGATGGGTGATAGCAGGTGTCATGGTGCCTGTCTCCCTGTGGGCATTCACAGCAGCAGCAGAGGCAGAATGGCTCAGGGAGTTGGGGCCCTCCACTGGCAACTGTGCATGTGGTCCTGCTGGTGGCGCTGTTAACACAGGGGTTCAGTGCTGGTGGGCATAGGTCTGTGTGCAACCTCTGTGCATGGTGACACAGGTAGGGGTGGCTGCTCAGGTCCACTGTTCTCTGTATCTAGTTTCACTCCAACAGCAGTGTGGATGCAGGGGCAGGACACTGGCAGGGCCAGGGCTGTCCATTTCTGTGCCCACCAAGGCTCCCACTGCAATGGTGGTATGGGAGGGGAGATAAGGAGGGATACACTCCTACAAGCAGCAGTAGCAGGGCAGTGTGCATACATATGCATGCTGGCAGGGCAGGAAAGTCAAAATCTGCCCATGTATGTATACGCCAGAAAAGCAACATGGGGAGGTGGGTGGCTCTGGGCCTGGGGAAGCTGCAGCTAAAGGAGAAAGCAGGCCTCCCCACTGGATCTCTCCTCCAGCCAGACGTGATTCATCAGCAGTACAGGAGCTATGATGTAGAACCCCAGGACACCCGCAGCCGCACTGCAAGCAGGCGTGGCCAGGCTGGGCCTCAGGAGAGGCCAGAAGATTCAGGGAAGCTCAAGTCAGACCAGTGCCCTCTGATGGACAAGACTGCCCTGCAGAGTTCAGGTCTGACAGCTCCCCTGGGTCTAAAGTCTCTCATGGCAGCAGGTCAAGCCTAGGGGGATGGTATACCTGGGCGTGCTCTGCTGCAGACACTCTCATGCCAAACCCTCTGGGCTCCACATTGGCTGGCATGGTGCCCCTACCACTTCTCTAAGTAGTTCTCCCTACCAACTCAAGTGTCCCTGGTGGTCAAGGGGTGTCTCCTCCAGCTGGGATTTCAGAGCTTAATACAGTAGGTATTTTTGTTGCAGCATGGTGCAGTAGTTAATTGCACAGATTAATAACACCCTCTAGGTTCAAATCCTAGATCCCAAGAATACACAAGCTTTTTCCCACCTCCCAGCCTGTAATGGACAATGTCTACACCCCCCCAGGGTCAGCACAAGGTTTAGGCGAGTGAAATACCTCAGGTGCAAAATCTAAGGGGGCACTGAAAAATTCAGTAACCAAGATAATTTTCATGAGCATTATTTTTAAAAATCAAAATTAATGTCAAAAAGCTATAAAGAATACAATAACAAAACTTTAAAGACAGGATCCAACCCTGAACTTACATAATTCTACCTCACTTGCCTCACCCTGCTGGATCCTGTCTTTAAACTTTGAATATTTTATTACCAGGGATTTTAAGCATTAATTTGGAGTTTTAAAATACTGCATTAAAATTTGAGCTTGATTACAAGTGTCTGGTGTCCCCTTGAAATTTTGCCACAGGGTCAGGTGCCTCACTTGTCTCATCCTGGTCCTAGCAGATCCCTGTGAACACCTTTTGACTACAGCCTCACAGCCTCTTCAGTGTTTTTGATTCCAACAACCAGTACATAAACCTCTTTCAATGTATGATTAATGTAAGCATGTTTCTTTAACTGAGAGGCTAAATAATAACATTAGCTAACATTTTAGCAGGTAATGACCCCATACTTACAAGCACTTTACATGAATTAACTTATTTAAACACAGAGCAATTCTATGAAGTAGATACATTTTTTTTATAGTCATGGAGAGGTTAAGAAACTTGTCCAAAGTAATGCAGAGTATTTCCTGGGAGCTAGAATTTGAATTGAAAGAGTGTTATTAATCTGTGCAATTAACCACTACACCATCCTGCAGCAAAAATATCTACTATATTAAGCCTGGAAAGGAAGACATAGTCAATAAAATTTAGCTTGGGAGGGGGGCAAGATGGCCGACTAGAGGCAGCCAGGTGGACAGGGATGATGGGCGCACTCCTAAAGCTCTTCAGAGGGAAGGCACATTGAAAGAACTCCAAGCACATTCTCAATGGCATTTGCTTCTCTTCCTGACTTGGTTAGGGCCCAATACTATAGAACACCTCTTGCACTCAACTCTTTCCTTGACAAACACAATGAGAAAATTGCAATGACCTCTGGGAACAGTTCTAATACCTCTCTAATATCAGCCAGACAACAGACTCCAGAGGACATGCAATTTTCAGGAATATACATCTCTTATTTTGTCTGACCAGTGGATCTCCTTGAAACATAGTCAGAGATCTCGAAAATAGCAGTGACTATCTGAAATCAATATTTCATAATGTAAAATACCCTACATACAACTGGATTCTAGAATGCCGTTAATTGTAAACAGTGTCAGTTTCATAACTGCAGTACAAAATGATAGCTCAAGCTAGTCCAGTGTTTTTTAAATATCTACTACTCTCACATCTCTAGTTAATAAAATTGGAAATTTCAACCTTTGTTGAAATAGCAGATAATAAATGAAACAAACAAGGTTATTAGGAACATGCCTAAACATTGACCCCATGTGGTATGTAGTGGATCTTAACTGGAAGTCATGCAAATTTCCTCAGTTTGAAAGTGAAGATGGGAAGCAAACATGGTGGAGCTGAGAAGCATTGGACTGGGTGTTGGAGGAATATATTTGTGCTAGGTCAGCCTACTGAAGCCTTCTGTTTTCACCCCCCTGTACTGCACACCTGTTGTACGCCACAGTTGTACAAGACTAAGAGTATGCAAAAACCCAAAATATAAGAACCTAGTACTCTGGGTTTTTGCAAGTTATAGAACAAAAGTTCTGAATGAGGTAGGAGAGAGAAGTGAGATTAGAAAGTAGTTATAGTTCTTTGGGAAATACATTGTTTAGTTCTTTTGTGAGGGAATGTATCTTTCAAGAAAGTGAATTTCGGCTTATTTTCAATTGTCCCTGGACTCCACAATGTTCTCTTTTCAGTAGACACTCTGCCAGTTCACATTAAACAAACAACATGTGAAAGCCATTTATGGTTATTATAGAAGGATCATTAGCATAAGTGTTACTAAATATTTGAGATATTAACGTCTCTATATCCTTGCAAGGCAACTGCAGGGCTACCCTGCAGATCTGTAAGCTCTGCAGTAGTTTAAACTTTTATGATTTCAATTTGCTACCACCTGGGGTAAAGGGCTTTGGAACAACAAGTTCCTGAAGCTCCTTAATTTCTTGGCAAGACTTAAGTGAATTCTAGGATGCTCCATGCAGTCAGTTTAGCGCTAATAGATTTTTAAAGACAAATGCATTTAACATTTACATTCGATGGGCTTTTTAAAAACAAAGCAATTACTTACATGGCATTAATTATATGAGCAGTCTCCTTCTGACAATCCAAATTCTTGTCCTCCAGAGTCATTTCTGAATATCTACACATTAGGTGCTGAAAAAAAAGATCAACAACCCTCACATACCTTAAAGGCTCCTCTTTAGGGATGAAAGGGAATAAATTGCCAAGTATCTTTTCAGATTCGGGGTAATTTTGACCATGGCAGGAAGCCTGAGAACAAAGCATGCTATTTTTCCCTGGGTTACAAATACTGCATGGTAGCTTTTTCCAAGAAGATCCTGCAGGGCCAGGATCCTGCCCGTCTCTCCAGCTTCATGAACTGCTTGTTCACTCCCTTTTGCCAGTCACGGGCAGGCCTACCTTCAGCTACAGGGAAACACAAGCTTTTTCCAACCTCCCAGCCTGAGGAGGGCAGTGTCTACACTCCCAGGGCCAGTGCAAGGTTTAGGCCAGTAAAATATCTCAGGTGCAAAATCTAAGAGGGCACTAAAAAACTCAGTAACCAAGATAAACAATTTTAGTAAACATTATTTTTAAAAATCAAAATTATTGGCTGGGCGCGGTGGCTGACGCCTGTAATCCCAGTACTTTGGGAGGCCGAGGCGGGTGGATCACGAGGTCAAGAGATCGACCATCGTGGTCAACATGGTGAAACCCCATCTCTACTAAAAATACAAAAAATTAGCTGGGCATGGTGGCGCGTGCCTGTAATCCCAGCTACTCAGAAGGCTGAGGTGGGAGAATTGCCTGAGCCCAGGAGATGGAGGTTGCGGTGAGCTGAGATCCTATTGCACTCCAGCCTGGGTAACAAGAGTGAAACTCTGCCTCAATTAAAAAAAAAAAATCAAAATTACTGTCAAGAAGAATAAAGATTATAATAGCAAAACTTTAAAGACAGGATCCAACCCTAAACTTACACAATTCCACCACACTCACCTCACCCTAATCCTGGCCCTGCTGGATCTTGTCTTTAAACTTTTAATATTTTGTTACCAGGGGTTTTAAGCGTTAATTTGGATTTTTAAAATATTGCATTAAGTATTACTTATCAGCCAGGCACAGTAGCTCATGCCTGTAATCCAAGCACTCTGGGAGGCTGAGGCAGGTGGATCACCTGAGACCAGGAGTTCGAGATCAGCCTGACCAACATGGAGAAACCCCGTCTTTACTAAAAATACAAAATTAGCCAGGCATGATGCTGCATGCCTGTAATCCCAACTACTCGGGAAGCTAAGGCAGGAGAATCACTTGATCCCGGGAGGTAGAGGTTGTGGAGAGCCGAGATCGCACCATTGCACTCCAGGCTGGGCAACAAGAGTGAAGAAACTCCATCTCCAAAAAAAAAAAAAAAAAAAAAAAAAAAATATATATATATATATATATATATATATATATATATATATATATACTTATCTTGATTATGACTTTTTAGTGTCCCCTTAAATTTTGCCCCAGAGTCACGGGCCTCACTTGCCTCAGCCTGGTCCCAGCAGATCCCTGTGAATACCTTTTGATCTTTTTTTGGAATGCTCACAGCCTCTTCATCATGTTTTTGATCCCCACAACCAGAATATGAGGCAATTTTATAGAGGACGCCTGCAGGCTCTACTGGCGCCCACTTTGCCTGCACATAAGGAGAACTGCAAGTACCAGGAAACTTCATCCGCCTCCCTCTCCTGTCCTGCCTTCCCCATGACCTCATGGGCTTCCCTGAGCGCGTATGCTTGCATAAGAACCCTCCCATCTGTATCTGTCTCCAAGGCACAACATAATCAGGACCTTTGTGCCAGCTATTCCCTGTGATTCGAACACTGTTTCTGAGACTCTTAACATGGCTGATTGCTTCCCTTTGGCTCGCTGGTAAAGAAATGTCACCTACTCCTTTGACCACCAAAGCCCTTCCTTTCTCCCTGTTTTTACAGTATCCTGTTTTGTTCAAAAGGACAGGAAACGTATCTGTTCCTTTCATTTGGGCATTCCCTGGTGTCAGCGCAGTGCCCAGCAGTTTACTAATAAGTACACATCATTTATCACCTGTGCTTCCTTTGGATTTGGAACATGTCCCACTGAGGAAAAGCTATGCACAGTGTTTAAGGAGAATGACCATTTTGTGGTCCCTTTTTTTTTTTTTTTGAGACGGCGTTTCGTTCTTGTTACCCAGGCTGGAGTGCAATGGCGCAATCTCGGCTCACTCCGCCTCCTGGGTTCAGGCAATTCTCCTGCCTCAGCCTCCCAAGTAGCTGGCACTACAGGCACGCGCCACCATGCCCAGCTAATTTTTTGTATTTTTAGTAGAGACAAAGTTTCACCATGTTGCTTGACCCTCGTGACAGGCGTGAGCCACAGCACCCAGCATTTGTGGTTCCTCTTAAAGGTACGTATAAAATTAGAGGAAACTTGCCTCAGGGATTTGTATTGTAAAACCCTGAGAAGTTAAAAACAAAAAACAAAATAACAAAAGCCCTCTAAACAGGGTACCATTTGCTGCTTTCTTAATACCCGAGCCCTCTATATCAAATTTCCTAATTTAAAAGAAAACAAAATAAACTTAGCTAATCATTAAAAAGTATTATAGAGATATATAATAAAGGATTGGAATTATAAATGCTCAATGATAATCCTAGATTTTAGTATTCTCTGTTAGTATAGTCTCGTCTTTGCAGGGATATAGTTACAAAGAGTTCAGGTAAGATCTGTCAACAGAGCTCCTAAGGGTGGATATTGAGTTTTGGCAGAAAATCAGAGCCCTAATTTCTCATTTTCAGTGGTACTGGGGAATGGAAGTTCACACACACCTTGTTTTGCAGAGAGATTGTGCTGACTACTATTTTTCTCAGCTTCTTTTTAATCTTTTTCCTCCCTTCTGGTTGATTCTTACTACATCTTATCCCCAGTGCACATCTTCAAGTCATGGAATGTGTATATAAATGTTAATACCTGTTTTGCGAATCCCTTTCATTTTAAATACCTGTAGCTGCTCATCAATGTAAGGGATTTTTAAAATTTCGATAGCAGATGGTCTTAATGAAGGATTCTTGTTGAACATGCTGCAATGTTTAAAAAGAAAATTAGTTTTAAAATGAACTAAAATATAATGACAATTTTAAATTATTTCTGTGACAACATATTTATTTCTATACCTTTCCATGATGGCATTTAGTTCTTTTGGATATCTCTCAGGGAGAGAAGGTGTGTCACCTTCAACGATTTTTAAAACAATGGATAAGAAATTGGAGCCAGCAAATGCATGATTCATGCAGCACATCTCATATAAAATGCATGCCAGTGACCTGAAGACAAAGTCAAAGAATTTAAATAAAGAACATATATCCTGTTTTAAATGTTTTCATCATACAAAACCGCAGATGTGTTGGGGTACTCGCTGTGAGGCACAAACATACAATCAGTAATTGACTTAAAAACTGCAGTTTCAAATTTTTTTTCCATTTAAATGTTTATCAAAAACACCAAAAAAGTGAAAGAATAAAGCACAAAAGTAAGTCTGAATGACAGCTTTTTTATCAAAGAATAAACAGACCAAGAGTTAATATGCTTGCACATAGTAAGGATTGTATGTATTTGATCAATATAAGGATTTTTAAATTAGCCTCTAATAAATAAAATGCAGCGAAATATTATCTTCCTAAGGCACTTTGATGATTTTGTATATGCAAAATATAATTTTAATAGCCTAACCTTCCCTCTAATGTGTATCCAAGCATTTTGAAAAGGAAATTGGCATTATTTATTATTCTCTGAATATAATCCATTTGCAAGTGGAGTGGAAGAGCAGCTACTTGAAGCTCACATTAAAATGTATAATTCTCCCATGGTGAGTATGAAACAGAATATTAGAATTCCAGATAAGTCCAACACTGATTTGGATTAACCATGCAAATCAATAACCTCTAAACCAGCAGGAAAATATTTTAAATAACTCTACATCATAAAAAAACTGAAAGGGAAATTCCTGTCTGAACTTAGTATTAAGAAATAATGGCACTTCTCCTGAATAATGAATTATTTTTATCTTATGAACATCATGAATTATGTAACTGTCCAGGTTTTTCTTTTCATGTTAGTCACTTGAAAGATGAGAAATAAACTCATGACTGACCTTGTGTAAGTTATCTTTTATGTAACTTTTAACAATGTCCTTAATATAACAAAGAATAGACATAAATAAATACATTAATAATATCATTGAACTATTTTGTGGGTGCTCATGAAAATCTGCATTTGTAAGAGACTTCTGGATATATACACTGAGAATATTTCTCTTTCAGTAAATAATAACACTAAAAATTGCTAGCTGAGCATATCGGTACTTTATGTTTTACAAAGCACTTACAATATCTCAACAGTCCCCTCATACTTCCCAGTGAAACAGAGCCCATGTAATATTTTTCCCACTTTATAGATTAAAAATTGGCTCAGAAAAGTTAAATGATTTCACCAAGTTCACACAGGTAGTAAATGGTAGAAATGACTTTTGAATTAAGGCATTTACCTTTCCAAATTCTAGACTATTTCCATTTAAAAATGCCAGGAAGGAGGAGGAGATGTTAGAAGAAAGTTCATGAAATCAACTAGAATACCAATATCAATGTAAATATTAAAAATAATGAAAATTATTTGAAAATCCAAGACTATTAAATATCATCTGGTTAGATTTCTATACCCAGAAAAAAAATCCCTTCAAATTAAGATGAAATAAAGATGTTTTTAAGCCAAGCAAAAACAGAGAATTCATTATCATCAGGAAAGCATTTCTTAAATCCTAGACATAGATCTTCCTAACAGAAGAAAAATGATCTCAGACAAAAACTAGGAGTACAAAAAGAAATAAAGAGCACCAAAAAAGTAATTTTGTGAATATGCATAAATAAATATTAACTCTACAAAATAAAATTAACAATATCTGTGGTGTTTAAAAATTATGTGGAATAAAAATTCATGACAAAAATAAGGCAAATGACAGAAGAGGGAAAAAACTCCAATTAAAAACTAAATTATCAGACTAGAAAAAAATGCGTATTCTGCTCACAAAACAACTTTAAATATAGGAACACAGCAAGGTTGATAGAAAAACCACACAAACCCAAAACGGCAAGAAACACGACTAAGATGGTGGATCAATAAAGCAATCAAACCACCAGGAACATAAAACAATTCTAAATCTGTATACACCCAACTGTGTGTGTGTGTGTGTGTGTGTGTGTGTGTGAAGCAAGAACTGACAGAATTAAAAAATCAATACGGATAGAAAAAATCTACATGACAAAATTGACATAATTGACAAGTTGATGTAAATGCAACCAACAATAACAGAATTCAATTTTTTTTCAAGGGCACATGGAACATTTACCAAAACTGACAATACACAGGACCATAAAGCAAGCCTCAACAGATTTTAAGGAATGAAATCTTCAAAGCCTAATCACAGTAAATTTACACTGGACATGAATAACAGAATGATAGAGAAAAAGAGAAAATTCTAAAACTATGGAATTTCCAACTGCTTGAAAGCTAAGAAATCCACACCTAAATAATCCTTAAGTCAAACAAAAAATTAGAAAACATTTTTAATGGAATGCTAGTAAAGATACATAATATCAATACATTGAATGTGGTTAAGGCACTTATAGTAAAATTTAAAGTAGTGAATGTATATATTAGTAAAGAAAAACCGCTTAAAATTTATCATATAAGTCAATTTGAGAAGCTTAAAAAAAAAAAAACCAGCAAATCACACCAAAGAAAATTTAGGAAAATAAATTTTAAAAGAGAAGAAATTAATGCAATAGAAATAAACAATAAAAACAAAATCAGTGAAGACTAATAAATTTAATAGAGCTCTAGCAAGGCTGATAAAGAAAATAAGAAAAAAAAACAGATTAATAATAACACAAATAGAAAAAGGTACCACACTGTAGACTCCACAGATATTAGAAAGTATTAAGATGACATTATAAACATGTTTTTTCCAGTAACATTGACAAAATGTATAGTCAACAGTCCTTTAAAAATACAACTTACTGACACAAGAAGAAAAAGATAATCTAAATAGTTTTTAATCTATTAAACAGAAATAATTTCTTATTTAAGATAATAAAACTCAAAGCAGAATTACCATTTGACCCAGCAATTCTATTACTTGGTGTATACTCAAAGAAATATAAATCATTCTACCATAAAGATACATGCATGTGTATGTTCACTGCAGCACTATTCACAATAGCAAAGACATGGAATCAACCTCAATGCCCATCAATGGCAGACTGGATAAAGAAAATCTGGGACACATAAACTATGGAATATTATGCAGCCATAAAAAAGAATGAGATCATGTCCTTTGCAGCAACATGGATCAACATGGAGGCAAACTAACACAAGAACAGAAAATCAAATACCACATTTTCTCACTTATAAGTGGAAGCTAAACATTGACCACACGTGAACGCAAAGCAGGGAACAAGAAACACTGGGGGCCTACTTGAGGGTAGAAGGAGAGGAGGAGGTTGAGGAACTCAAAAATAAAAATAAGGCAGTTGCTGTAACAAACTATAAACAAATAAATAAAGGTTTAAACACAAAAAATACAGTTAACAATAATTTATTATATATTTCAAAACAGAAGATTTGGAATGTTCCCAATATAAGGAAATGATAAATGTTTGAGGCAATAAGTATCTCAATAACCCAGATTTTTGATCGTTATAGATCGTAAGTTTGTATCAAAATATCACGTGCCCCATAAACATATACAACTATGATGTATGTATAATAATTTTTAAAATGAAAAAAACCTATATATTATGTACTATGCTTAACACCTGGGTAATGACATAATCTGTACAGCAAGCCCCTGTGACACGTTACATATGTATATGTAACAAACCTGCACATGGACCCTTGAACCTAAAATAAAAGTTAAAAATAATAATTGAGATAGATAACAGAAGGATCCCCTTCCCCCATACCTCCAAAGTAAAAATTATAAAGTAATCCTTATAAGGACAGGAGTTATATTTTTGTTTGCTTTGTTTTTGCCTAGCAATGTATTTTCAGCACACCAACAGAGCATTATGCTTACCGGTGAAATATGGAAAGTGTATGATTTTCTTCTGAGATTAGGAAGAAAATAAGAATGTCTACCACCATCACTTCTATTCAACATTGTAATGGGGTCCTGCCTAAAGCAATAACGCCAAAAAAAAGTAAAATTTTTAAAAAAATTTATGAAGATTAGTAAGACATGAGATTGTCATTAATCATGTCAACATGATTATATACATAAAAAATTCCAAAGACTTGACAAACTGTTAGGATAAACGAGGGAGCTATGCAAGACTCCTGAATGTTAAACACTTCATTTCTATCAACTTGCACAAAAACACACTTAAAGTGGCCCATGAAATACCAACCAAAATTCTAGCAGACTTTTTGGCAGGAACTGACAAACAGATTTTAAATTTATATGGAAATACAAAGGTTCACAAATAGCCATGGCAATTAAACAAGAACAAATTTGGAAGTTTTGCCTGACCAAATATCAAGATTTATTATAAAGTTATATCACTTATATTATAAAGTTATATCAGCTATGAGAGTGTGGTATTGGCAAAGAAGAAAAATACACATCAACAAAACAAAATACAGGGCCAAAAAACAGATTCACCCATATTCAATCACTTGATTAATGCAAAAATAAACTGCACTGCAAGGTACAGAAAATATAGCTTTTTCAACAAATTATGCAGGGTAAATTGAATATTCATACAGAAAAAAATGTACTTGGATTCCTGTCTCAGATCATACACACACAAATCAATTATAGATAGATATTACTGTGAAATAATCAAATTGAGTAGGCTTTTCAAAGAAAACAGAAGATAGAATACATTGAGTAGGCTTTTAAAAGAAAACAGCTGGGCGTGGTGGCGCATGCATATAATCTTAGCACTTTGGGAGGCCAAGGCAGGCAGATCACGTAAGGTCAGGAGTTCAAGACCAGCCTGGCCAACATGACAAAACCCCGTCTCTACTAAAAATACAAGTATTAGCCAGGTGTGGTGGCAGGCACCTGTAATCCCAGCTACTTGGGAGGCTGAGGCAGGAGAATTGCTTGAACCTGAGAGGCAGAGGTTGTACTGAGCCAAGATTGTGCCACTGCACTCCAGCCTGGGGGACAGAACAAGACTCTGTCTCAAAAAATAAAAAGGGAAGAAAACAGGAGAATATTTTATGATTTGGGAGTAGGCAAAGATTTCTTAAGACACAAAAGGCACTAACAATAAAGTTATGAACTTATAAAATAAACTTCATTAAAATTACAAACTTCTATTCATAAAAAGACGCCATTAGGAGAGTGAAAAGGAAGACACATAGTATAGGAATATATTTGCAATTCAAATATTCACCAAAGACTGGTAACCTAAATATGAATAAATTTAATTAAAACTTCTATCAATCAATAAGAAAAATGAGAGAATCCAATAGAAAAATGCACAAAAGACTTGGACACTAAATGGCCAAAAGTTATGAGAAGATGCTCAACATTTTTAGTCATCAGAAAAGTGCAAATTAAAACCATTGTGTGCCACTACATACTACACATTCATCAGAATGGCTAAAAAGAAAAAGACAATACCAAGTCAGTACTTGCTATACTATGAAAAAAAATTTTCCTTAGGAAAACAAGAGGGGCTATATATTATATATATTATATTATAAAATCATCAAGTTGAACCAAACACTTTTACTTATAATGTGTTCAATAAAAAGCTGAACTTTAACTGCTTTAACAAAACAAAACAAAGTATTTATGTTATGAACTGCCACACTATACTTAGTTATTTCCCCATAGAAGAATCTATAATTCAAACTTCAAGAATTTTCTTCTTATACTTACAGAATAGTAGAGTTACAAGAGACTATAAAGATATGCTCGCTTCAAACTCTGGTTTTATCAGTGAGAAAAACAAAGCTCAGAGAAAGGAAGTAATTTGCCCAGAAAGTACCATGACCGATCAGCTCATGTTGGTACTGGTATTAGTTCTCATCCAATACTTTTTAAAGTTCCTCTTTAAAAAAGTTGCATTGACCACATTCTATTATATAACCTGACGCATGCTTAATAATCTGAAAACTGAAAAAAAGAAATCAAATTTGCAAGTCCAGGTGACAGAAGGCTAGCAATCACTCAGCACCTACACACTCTCTTCTGATGATTTACGCTCGCCCCACATAGGCTCAGGATCTCCTTAAGGACTAGATTAGAAGCAGAGCAAGCTAGACAACCTCTCCTGGCCTGGGCATATCTGAAGGGGTGTATGGGAGCAAAAGCACCTGATCCAGAACATTTTGAACTGTCTTAGAAGCAGCTCTTAGATTTTCTCCACCAATAATACAAGTGGTAACAACAATAATGATGATAATAATTAAAATGATAGCTGGAATGTTAATAGTGTTTATTATGAGCCAAGCCCTCTTATATTTTCCTATTTGAACTCATTGACTTATCCTCACAACAATCCTAATGAGGTAGGAGCTATTATTATCATTTCCATTTTTCAGATGAGAAAACCATAAGACTAGATAAATTGTTCAAGGTTCCATATTGAGTAGGTCATAAAGCTAGGATTGTAGCCCAGGCTATCCAGCTCTAGAGACACAGACTATGTTATCCCGCCTCTGGATCTTACACCAATCAGAGCATTTTGGATCACAAAGGGCTCTCTTGAGTTGGAAATCACAGCTAGCCATGATAGAGCCTTTTAGGCAGAGGCTGATTCCCCAAGGTAATTTCAGGATCTATATAGAACCATAATTCACTTTCAAAATCGCTGGGGCTTTAGACAACAAGCTATGCAGAGCGTCACACCATGGCAAATATTGGGCACACAAACAATGAGACCTTCTGTGGGAAAAGGAAGGCAGACAAGTTTGGCTTTTACCTTTTCATTGCTTGGAAAAAAGGGCTTAGTGCTCTATTAACAGTGAATTAATCACCAAGTCTGGTTTGATGGAGATGTAACTCCACATGAGACACATTTGATGAATTTATTAAGGTTATAAAAAGATACGGTAGGCCAGGCACAGTGCCTCACACCTGTAATCCCAGTGCTTTGGGAGGCTGTGGTGGGACAATGATTTGAGGCCAGGAGTTTAAGACCAAACTGGGTAACATAGCAAGACCCAGTCCCTACAAAAAATAAAAATATATTAGCTGGGCATGGTAGTCCACACCTGTAGTCCTAGATACTCCAGAGGCTGGGGTGGGAGGATCACTTGAACTCAGGAGTTTGAGATTACAGTGAGCTATGATTGTGAGGGAATGTGTTCTCTTTCCAGGGTCCACAAGGGGCATAATTTTAAGGGCAAGAATGCCCCAGTGCCATGCGCCCCTCCCATCTCGCTCCATTGGGGAGATTTAATCGTTTATATTTAAATTTCAAGGGCTTAGGGAAGAAACTAAGAGTCAATCACCCCAGCAGAAGTTCTAAGGAACTCCTTTCATTGGCCAGAGGAACTTGGGGAGGTGCGAATTTCTCCCAGGACCACCCATGCCGGATTTCCAGCTCTCTGGAATCCCCTCCCACATAGTGGGAGCTGTCTTTCCCTTCCTGTATTTCCCTTCTGGGGTCCCCTTTCACCCAGTGTGAAAGCTGTCTTTCCTCTCCTGGATTCCATCTTTCTGGATTCTCTCACTCAGTGTGAGGGGAGTTTTCCTTCTCTGGTTTTCTCCCTCTGGGAACGCTTCTCACTAGGTGTGAGAGCAGCTTTTCTCTCTCTCATTCAGTGTGAGAGCTAGCTGTTTCTCTCTCTCCTTCTCCTTTTTCTCTCTCTACCTACATAAATCACTGTTCGGCAATGCTCTTGGGTGTGGTATCCGTGGTCTCCTCTCTCATTCTTGAGAGCATGGTAGACCAAGAACCTGGAGAAACGTCTTCTCAGGGAAGCTCTGGGCTGCCCTGAACCCCAACAATTGCACCACTGCACTCTGGCCTAGGCAACAGAGTGAGACCATCTCTAAAAATAAAAAAAGATACGCAATTATCTGGCTAAAAAAACTATGGAACAATTAGATCTATAGGCTAACTCAGTAATCAATTAATTCTGATATAGGACTACAGTACCCTCTGTTTTGGAAATCCTCTCAGCTACACTGTAGCATGCAGTGCAATTATCCGTTTTACTTTGATGGCTAATATTGGCTTGCACTCTAGCACACAGAGAAGACTTCGTTTATCAGCCAGTAACTTGTATAAACGGACCTGCTATGGTGGTTCCAGTGCACCTACCTGAAATGGTACCCCAGTAACTGAAACTTGAAAACTCTGATTAGAGAAACTACCCTGACACTCAAAGGTAAAAGATTTTGGTTACCTACCATATGTATTTTTATTCTGGTGACAATATCTCTATGTACTTGTTTTTTTTTTTTTTCTAGTTTCCAACCAGACACTTCTATATAGGAATCATCTCAAACTCTTCACTTCCATCCTTTAAAAATAATTTTCTCTTATCTGACTCCCAGGTCTTAAATCCGCTGATACAAAAGCAGGTTGGGGGTGGGGAAGAGCTGAAGTCACAAGTGAGACGTGTATTTTACTTGGAAGTCTATAATTTGCATTCCTTTCTTTTTCCAAAACACAGACAACTGTGAAGAGGAAGGAAATAAATCCCTGAGTGGGTGAATCCAGGCAATGAAAAAGAAGGCTGGGATCAGGGGTCTGTGAAGCAAATTACCCCTGAACTCTATAAACTTGCCATCTGCCCAAGTGGAACAACCTGGCCAGAACTACTGAGAGAATTTCTGAAACACAGGTTGATTGATTATAAATCACAAATGTAACTCAGACTTACACAGGTTGATTGATTATAAATCACAAATGTAACTCAGACTTTCTTGTCTTAAGATATCTAAATTTACCCTTCAGTATCTGCCAGACTCTGCAAACAGAGGCCTGCCCCAGAGCAATGCATGACTCTGGTTGGTTAGGAAGTTTTGTTGATCTTCTAGATAATGTTTTTATTTGATGTAATTGGGGAGCATCCTTATATATTTATCTAGAAAAGAGTAATCAGTTCAATCTATGGAAAGAGTAATAGAAATGTAATACAGGAGAAGTGGGTTCTGCTTCACTGTGTATCACCCTAAATGAAAGTCTTTACTTAGGTAGAATTATTAACACAAATTCAGTCTAAATACAATGAAATGAAAATAAATATAATGAAAAATATTTGGACTGCTTGAACTAATAATACTTAAGAAAGGATATCACATAGTAATTGTTTATGAAGGACCTACTATATCTCAGAACCTCTATCAGTGTTTCCCAAACTTCAACATACATGCAAATCACTTAGGGTTTTTGTTAAAACGCGGATTCTGAGCATTTGGGGGGAAATAGTAGATACATTGGAAGCATAGTTTTTGGAACTTTCTTAAAGTCACATACAAAAAAACAGAGCAGCTAGAGGACAAAACTCAAACCCCACAGATAATATTTATTGTAATAATAAAGTCAGGTGGTAAGGTGTCCCCTTGAACCTCACAGTGCAAGTGAAGGAAGACAAACCACATAGCTGGTACAAATCCATGACTGGCACAGTATCAGCATCTGTGTGAGAAGAAGCAGAGGGAAGCAAGGGAGTGACTGAGGGACATGAGAACAGAAGAACCTCCAATGGTCCACAGTGGGCCAATCTAATGATAGCAGTTAAACCCAGCAGGGGTTCTGCCCAATCCAAAAGCAGGGTAAATGCAAGAATCCCCAAGATAAGGCCTAAAGCAGCTGGAGTGACACAGTTTAGGGCTGTCCAAAATAATTTATTAAACTCATGGAAATGTTCTTATTTCTGCAAATAATAATCATCAGCCACATTTGGCTTCTGAGCACTGAAAATGTGGCTAGTGTGACTGAGAAGCTGAATTTTTAAAAGAATATTTAAAAAGAAAACTGAACTCATTTCTTTTATCATATCTTTCTAATATACTGTCATATTTTAGGGAAGACAGCCCATAAAACTAAAGAAAAAACAAGGTTTGGGTGAATTTTCTCCTGTTGATACCCCATTACTTTCCTCCACAACTGAATTTTACAATGTTTCAGTGACATTTATCAAATGTCTCTCCTCTGTAGTAGTTCCACATCCTCCATATCATAAGAATGTGGCTAATGGAGGAAAAAGATCAAAACAAGTGAGAGAAGAGGACAAGGACAGGGTGACAGAAGAGAAAAACTGGCTAAAAGTGAAAGCTTCTTTGCATCTTTAGCTATTCTTGAGGTCACAGTTAGAGATTCCAAGCAAACCATACAGCTTGGGAAAGGATGTGGACCATGTTTGGACTTGGGTTGGCAATAGAAACAATGATCAAAGCACCCTTACATTCCCAACTGTTTTCACTCAGCCACTCCATTAAGACCCAATATGGCAACAGCCAGCATTGCTCATGGGGCATAAACTGCTTCTTACTTTGAATGGCTGGGTTCCAATGGCTTTCATCATTTTATATCATCTCCAGAGGCTCTTTTATGATGGACAGAACATTAAAAGTAGTAGAATGTGACAGGTTAATAGAAGACCTACCTATCTCCCTCCTTTAGTCTCCACCAACCTTCCCCCTCCTGTTAGTTTTCTATGGCCCAGCTGGCAACAAAATAAGACAAACTCCCCTGGTAGATTGATTGCTCTTTGCAAATATTTTTTCCCTTCCCCCATGGGGGGAATTGGCACAGGACATGCTCCAGCCAGTGGAATATGGGTAGATATGAAGTATGTCATAACTAACTGAGTGGAGGATCTAAAGGCAGACACATGCTCTTTCTCTCTGTATTGTCCATGTTAGCTCAGAGCATAGTCTGTGTCCTGGAACTGGGAAAATCCTGATCAGACCAGGACTGCAACTTGGAGCAGAAACTCAGTTAATCTGCAGTCCTCATGTAATGTGAGGAATAAATATGTGAAGTAAGTGAGATTTTTTCGAGTTCTTTGTTACTGCAGCAAAGCTGACTAATAATACATCATTCTCCAGCTTACCAGCCTTTAGCAGTTTCTCATACTCCAAAAGATAGAGGGCAAGTTTCTTATCCTAATTCACATGGATCATTCACCATCTGACCCCTGCCTACCTCTTCAGTCAATCTACTAACATTCCCCTCCTTGCCACACAATACTTTGTCCTACAGCTAATCAGAAGACCCTGAGCTTTCTCATGCTTCCATGTCTTTTCATACCATTTCTCAGAGTCTTTCAAGAGTCAGAGGAAGTCCATGTCATTTGTAACTATTTTTAAGTTCCCAGCATATTTTGAAATAAACACCATAATAAAAGTCGCAAAATTTGTGATATATCTGAAATTTTGGCATTAAATAAATCAATACCTTTAACATATATCACCTCATTTGGAGATAACTTTAAACACATACGTTTGAGGCCCTTTGTGAGTGAGAAGGCCCTGGCCAAATGGTTCTTCCGGCCAGCTGCTTTCTTTCCCTACACAGTTCCCTCCCTCCTATGCCAGTGAGCACCCCTCACTTTTGGTTGTTGACACTGGGTCTTTTTACCTGAAATACACTTGCCAAACTCTTCTCCATCTTTCCCCATCCGGAGCAGGAATCATGCACTCTTTAAGACTGTAGCTGATGCTCTCTACCCTCGTCCCCAGCTGTCAATCATTCCTTTATACATCAGAATGTGTATTGCACCGTAACAGTATAGAGCAATTTGTCTATATGTTTATCTTTCCCTTGAGGACAGAAACCTTCATGTCTTCATGTCTCTTCCTCTCTGCAAATACCACCCTAGGGGCTAGAAGGAGTAAGTCTAAAGGTATGAGATATTCTGGTACACTGGCTTTCTGAGGTCGGAGGAGAAGCCCTAATTTACAAATTTCCATGGTATAAATACCATGTTGTTTTCAACGTGACGTCAGTCAACACTGACTTGTGAAGAAATGCGGATAACTGGGTTTTATGAGCTGGTATGAGCTCCAGCACACCACTGAATCACGGGAGTGATAGATAAGGCTGGAGTCAGATGGTCCAGTGCTGGGGCTGATGTTGAGGTGGGTGTTGGGGGAAAGCAGGTAAAGTCAAGAGGAGTGAAAGAAGAGCTCTGAGGCACATGGAAAAGTTGCTGGTCTGGAAGTTCTCAGCTGTGGTCCAGGTTCTTGGGTTTTACCCATCAAACAGACCAGCAAGTAGAGTGCCAGATTGCTTTCCTGGCACAAGCCACTTCTCTTAAGCAATTTATTGAGCCTTTGGACATGAAGAAAATGAACACTGCCAGCTTGTCATATGGAGGCCTAGATTAGAAGCTACTTCTCAACTCCTGCTTGCTGCCCTCCTGGTAAGCCCTGCTCCAGTCACCACTGCTGCATAAAAAAACACTGCAAACCTAAGTGCCTTAGAGCAATAATAGTCAGTCATTTTTATCACAAATCTTTTTGGTCAGATATTGACAGGGAAGCCTTGAATATGCTCCACATAGCACCTGCTAGTGATGCTCAACTGAGGCTTAAGGATCCACTTCCAAGATGGCTCACATACATGACTGGCCAGTTGGTGCTTGCTGTCAGCTGGAAGCTCAGTGGGACTAACGACCGAAGGCCTTGGTTCCTCTCAATGTGGCCCTCTCCACGTTGGCCTCTCAGTGTATCACTCAGGCTTCCTCACAATAGGGTAGTTGGGTTCCAAGAGCAAAAATCTCAAGAGAACCAAGCAAAAGCTATGTTGCATTTATTACCTAGATAATAGTCACATAGCATCAATTTTGCCATAATCACAGGCTTACGCAAATTAAAGATGAGGGAGCAGAGGCCCCATCTCTCAATAAGAGTGTGTCAACATCACATTATAAGGAGAACATGTGAGAAGTGGTATGTTATAATGGCCATTTCTGGAAAATACAATCTGTCACATGCCCCTATGGATCATGGGACATTTTATCTTATGCTTCCACCCAAAGAGTTTCTTTGCTCAGAAAACCAGGCCCTGCCCAGGCTCTCAGGGCCACACTCTTTCCTCACCTGAGATGCCCCTTGCTACAAAGTGCCCAATCCTGGAATCTGAAAGATTCAATCACAATACGACTTCCTATAGAAAGTATAGTCTCAACTAGGGATTCTAAGACTTAAATTTAAAAAGCAACTTACACAATGAAGTGTGGTGATGAGATTTAATACTTGCCAAATAAATTTGCATGTTTGAAATAAGAACTTGTTAACAGAAGTAAATTTTTCTTTAGTAAGAGGAATGAAAGAAAATTCTGAGCTAACCCTCCCTCTCCAACTCTCCCACGGGATTAACAAAACAACATCGTTTATCAAAGTGGGGGAAAGGAAAAAATCTCATTCCAACAGTAAAGCTTTGGGGAGAACATTTCTGGGACAGCAGAGGGTAGAGCTCAGCAAATCTGCTCCCCAGAAAAACAACCATAACTGGTCAAAATTACTTTTTAAAAAATTACAATTATTTAAAGAATCTGAAAATCATCTAAGAGCGTACAGCAAATGAGGACACATTTATTTGGGCGAATCTGCTAATCACGATAAAAACAAAAGTCTTTGGCGCTAGAGCCATGACCCGCTATTTTTCTCCCCTCCCCTGAGTATGATAGAAGCTTCAGTATGAGCAGGTGTGACCAGGACAACTAGGCTCCCTGTCCCGCCAGCTCCTAGGCATGGGCTAGGATATCTTTCCAGGAGGAACAAGCTTCCAGCATTTATTATTTCCATGAAAATGAGAGGCTAAATATCAGGGGAATGCAGCCAAGATATTGAGGGCTTCCTTCCTCTACCCAGTCCCTACTCATAGGATGGAGGTTATTCCAGGAACAGCAGGCAGAGACTCCTGGGACTCCGATCACCTTCACCCCAGCTCACATATAAGGTGAAATCAAGACCAGAGACCCGTGCCCTTCCCAGTGCCTGCTCATAAGGAGGAATGTCTCTGAGAAAACTGAAGATGATATCAAATACAGGCTATCAGTAGAAAAATTACATTAACAAATGGGATGAAAAGTACAATAACAGAAATGAAAAATTTATTAGGGGGATGAACAATATATTTGAATTGGCAGAAAAAAAGAATACATCAACTTGAAGAGAGATGGATAGTGATTATGCAATCTGAAGAACAGAGAAAAATGAGTAAAGAAAAATAGTGTTTCAGGGAAATGTGAGACACCATTAAGCACAATATACAGATAAAGCCTCCTATCCAGGAGAGGAGAAAATGAAAGAAAAAAATTCAAAAAAATAATGACTGAAAACCCTCCAAATTTTATGAAATGTATTCAGTTACACATCCAAGAATATCAACTAACTCCAAGTCATATAAATGCAAATTCACAACCAGATACTTCATAGTTAAAACATGCAAAGACAGAGAAAATATTCAAAGAAAGCAGTAAGACCTTGGCTGAATAAATAGTGTCCAAGTGCAGAATACTTGCCAACATTTACATGGTATATTGATGTGGAGCAATGTTCCATTTTGTAGGTGAAAAAAGCAGGTAATATAAAATTGTATATGGTTTTTTGTAATAACAAATGGACTTAGGTATGTAAAGCATTTAGCACATTAGCTGTCGATTAATCACAAAGTGAGCACTCCAAAGACGGGAGCTATTTCTGGCTTAGTTGCTGCTAGTATGTTTATTTTCATCACTATCAACTTTTTAAAATCTTTTTAACTTTTGTGGGTACACAGTATATATATTATATGTATGAGTTATATAAGATATTTTGATACAGGCATGCAAAGCATAATAATCACCTCAGGGTAAACTGGGTATCCATCCCCTCAAGCATTTATCCTTTGTGTTACAAACAATCCAATTACATTCTTTTAGTTATTTTAAAATGTACAATCAAATTATTATTTACTATAGTCACCATGTTGTGTTAGCAAATACTAGGTCTTATTCATTCTTTCTAATTATTTTTTTGTACCCATAACCATTCCAATGTCCCTCTCCCCAAACTCTGCTACCATTCCCAGCCTCTGGTAACCACACTTTTACTGTCTATCTCTATTAGATCAATTGTTTTAATTTTTAGCTCCTGCAAATAAGTGAGACCATATAGTTTCTCTTTCTGTACCTGGTTCATTTCATTTAACACAATGCCCATCAATTCCATCCATGTTTCTGCAAATGATAGAATCTCATTTTTTATGACTGAATACTACTCCATTGTGTATATGTACCACATTTTCTTTATCTATTCATCTGATAATGGGCACTTAGGTTACTTCCAAATTCTGGCTATTGAGAAGAATGCTGCAATAAACATGGGACTGCAGATATCTCTCTGATATACTGATTTCCTTTCTTTTGGGTATATACCTAGTAGTGGGTTTGCTGGATTGTATGGCAGCTATATTTGTAGTTTTTTTTGAGAAACCTCCAACCTGTTCTCCATAGTGGTTGTAAAAATTTACATTCTCACCAACAGTATATGAGGGTTAACTTTTCTCACATCCTTGCCAGAATTTGTTATTGCAGTCTTTTGCATAAAAGATATTTTAACTGTGATGAGAAAATATTGCAGTTTTGATTTGCATTTCTCTGATGATCAATAATGTTGAGCACCTTTTCATATATCTGCTTCCCATTCATTTGTCTTCTTTTGAGAAATGTCTATCCAGATCTTTTGCCCATTTTTTAATCCAATTATTAGATGTTTTCCCCATAGAGTTGTTTGAGCTCCTGATATAGTCTAGTTATTAATCTGTTGTCAGATGGGTAGTCTGAAAATACTTTCTTCCATTCTGTGATTGTCTCTTCAATGTCTTGTTTCCTTTGCTGTGCAGAACATTTTTCACTTGATCTAACTCCATTTGTCTATTTTTGCTTTGGTTACCTGTGCTTTGGGGGTACCATTCAGGAAACCTTTGCCGATCCCAATGTCCTAGAAAGTTTCCCCAATGGTTTCTTATAGTACTTGGATTTAAGTCTTTAATGCACTTTGATTTGACTTTTGTATACAACAAAAGATAGGGGTCTAGTTTCATTCTTCTATATATAGATATCCACTTTTCCTGACACCACTTATTGAAGAGATTGTCCTTTACCCAGTATGTTCTTGGCACCTTTGTGAAAAATGAGTTCATTGTCGATAGATGATTTCTGGGTTCTCTATTCTGTTCCACTGATCTATAAATCTGTTTTTATGCCAGTACCACCCCGTTTTGGTTACTATAGCTTTGCAGTATAATGTGAAGTCAGATAATTTAATTCCTCCAGTTTTGTGCTTTTTGCATCCCATAGCTTTGGCTATTCTGGGTCCTTTGTGGTTCCATATATATTTTAGGATTTTTTTTCTATTTTTGTGAAGAATGTCATTGGCATTTTGATAGGAATTGCATTGAATCCATAAATTGCCTTGAGTGATATGGATATTTTGACAATATCAATTATTTCAATCCATGAACATGGAATATCTTTCCACTTTTTGTATGTTCTCTTCCATTTCTTAAATCAATGTTTTGTAGTTTCCATTGTACAGATATTTCACTTCTTCAGTTAATTCCTAGGTGTTTTATTTTATTTATAGCTTTGTAAATGAGATTACTTTCTTGATTTCTTTTTCAGATTGTTTACTGTTAGCATACAGAAATGCTACTAATTTTTGTATGCTGATTTTGTATCGTGCAACTTTACTGAATTTATCAGTTCAAGTAGTTTCTCAGTGGAGTCTTTAGGTTTTTCCAAACATCAGATCATATCATCTGCAAACAAGGATAATTTAACTTCCTTTCCCATTTGGATACCCTTTCTTTATTTTTTCTGATTGCTCTAGCTAGAAATTCCAATCCCATGTTGAATAACAGTAGTAAAAGTGGGCATCCTTGTCATGTTCCAGATGTTAGAGGAAAGGCTTTCAATCTTACCTTATTCGGTATGATACTAGCTATGGTTTTTATTATGTTGAGATCTGTTCCTTTTATACCAGATTTTTAGGGTTTTTGTCATGAAGGAATGTTAAAGGTTATCAAATGATTTTCAACATCAAGTGAAATGATCATATGGTTTTTGTCCATCATTCTATTATGATGTATCACATTGATTTGCATATGCTGAACCACCCTTGCATCTCTAGAATAAACCCCACTTGGTCATGATGAATGTGTTTTAAATGTGTTGTTGAATTCCGTTTGCGGCACTTTGTAAACGTTTGCATTCAAATTCATCTGAGATATTGGCCTATAGTTTTCTCATTTTTATGTATCTTTGTGTAGTTTTGGTATCAGAGTAATACTGGCCTTATAGAATGAGTTTTGAAGTATTCCCTTCTCCTCTTGAGTAAAATTGGTATTAGTTCTTAAAATGTTTGGTAGCATTCAGCAGTAAAACCATTGGGTCCTGGGCTTTTCTTTGCTCAGAGACTCTTTATTACAGCTTCAATCTCATTACTTGTTATTGATCTGTTCAGGTTTTAGATTTCTTCATGGTTCATTATTGGTAGTTTGTATGTGTCTAGCAATTTATCCATTTCCTTTAGATTTTTCAATTTATTGCTATATAAATACTCATTGTAGCCACTAATGTCCTTTGAATTTCTGTGGTATCAGTTGTAATATCTCCTTTTTTTATATGATTTTATTTATTTGGGTCTTCTCTAATTTTTTTCTTCATTAATCTGGGTAAGGTTTGTTAATTTTACTTTTTTTCTAAAAACCGATTTTTTGTTTTGTTGATCCTCTGTATTATTTTCTTCCTTTCAACTTCATTTATCTCTGCTGTTATCTTTATTATTTTTCTTCTACCAAATTTGGGTTTCCTTTGTTCTTGCTGTTCTAGTTCTTTAAGATGCATCATTAGGTTATTTAACTGAAGCTTTTCTCCCATTTTAATGTAGGTGCTTCTTGCTATAAACTTCCTTTTTGGTGTTGCTTTTGTTATATTCCACAGGTTTTGATATGTTGTGCTTCCATTACCATTCATTTCAAAAATTTGCAATTTCCTTCTTTATCTCTTCATTTACTAACTGATTATCTAGGAGCAAATTGTTTAATTTCCATGTGTTTGTATACTTTCCAAAATTTCTCATTATTGATTTCTAGTTTTATTCCATTGTGATCAGAGAAGATGCTTGATATTATTTAAATTTTTTAAATATTTTAAGACTTGTTTTATGACCTAACAATCACAAAATAATCTATGTGCTGAGGAAAAGAATGTGTATTCTGCAGCCACTGGATGAAATGTTCTGTAAATATCTATTAGGTCTATTTGTTGCATAGTGCAGAGTAAGTTTGATATTTATTTTCTGTCTAGAAGATCACTTCAGTACTAAAAGTAGAGAACTAATATCTCTTGATATTATTGTATTGGTGTCTATATCTCTAATAACATTTGCCTTATATATCTGGATACTCTAGTGTTTGGTGCATATATATTTAAAATTGTTAGAGCGTCTTGCTGAATTAGTCCTGTATCATTATATAAGAACCTTCCTTGTCTCTTATAGTTTTTGTCTTGAAATCTTATAGTTTTTGTCTTGCAATCTTTGTCTAATATAAGTATAGCTACTCCTGATCTTTTTTTGGTTTCTATTTGCATTAAATAGCTTTTTCCATCACTTTGTTTTTAATCTATGTATGTCTTTATAGGTGAAGTGTGTTTCTTATAGGCAAGAGATCACTGAGCTTTGTTTTTTCAATCCATTCACCACTCTATGTCTTTTGATTGGAGAGTTTAGTCCATTTACATTTAATGTTATAAGGAAGAACTTATTCCTGTCATTTTCTATTTGTTTTCTGGTTGTTTTGTGATATTTTCTTCTTTTTTTCCTTCCTTCCTGTCTTTCGTTTAGTGAAGGTGATTTTTTTTTTCCTCTGGTGGTATGATTTAATTTCTTGCTTTCTATTTTTTGTGTATCCATTGTATGTTTTTTAATTTGAAGTTCCCATGAGGTTTGCAAATACTATTTTTTACCTCATTATTTTAAGCCAATAACTTAGCACTGCTTGCATAAACAAACAGAAAAAGACAACTAACATAAACTCTACACTGTGTCCCCCTGGATTTTAACTTTCTCTTGTTTCTATTTATATCTTACTGTATTGTGTCTTAAAAATTTGTTGTGATTATTTTTATTTGGTTCCTCTTTTAGTTTTCTACTTAAGATAAAAGTAGACTACACACTATAGTTACAGTGCTATAATATTCTTTGTTTTTCTGTGTACTTATTATTACCAGTTAGTTGTGTATCTTCAGATGATTTCTTATTGGTCATTAACATCTTTTTCTTTCTTACTGAAGTATTTAATCAGTAGTCAAGTGTTAAACGCCTTTAGCATTTATTGTCTAGCATTGCTGAAATCCCTCAGGTTTTATTTGTCTGGGGCAGTCTTTACTGATCCTTCATACTTGAAGGATATTTTTACCAGATATACTATTCTAGGATAAAACTTTTTTCCTTTGATACTTTACATATGTCATTCCACTCTCTCCTGGGCTATAAGGTTTCCAATAAGAAGTCTACTGCTATATGTATTAGAGCTCCATTGCATGCTATTTGTTTCTTTTCTCTTACTGCTTTTAGGGTCTTTTCTTTATCCTTGAAAGTGATTATTTAATGCCTTGAGGTAGTCTTCTCTGAGTTAAATCTGCTTGGTCTTCTATAAACTTCCTATATTATATATTGGTATCTTTTTCTAGATTCAGGAAGTCCTCTGTTGTTATTCCTTATAATAAACTTCTTACTCCTATTTCTTTCTCCACTTCCTCTTTAAGGCCAGTAATTCTTAGACTTGCCTTTTGAGGCTATTTTTCAGATCTTGTAGGTGTGCTTCATTCTTTTTTTTTTTTTTTTTTTTTTGAGACGGAGTTTCGCTCTTGTTACCCAGGCCGGAGTGCAATGGCGCGATCTCGGCTCACCGCAACCTCCGCCTCCCAGGGTTCAGGCAATTCTCCTGCCTCAGCCTCCCAAGTAGCTGGGATTACAGGCACGCGCCACCATGCCCAGCTAATTTTTGTATTTCTGGTAGAGACGGGGTTTCACCATGTTGACCAGGATGGTCTCGATCTCTTGACCTCGTGATCCACCCACCTCGGTCTCCCAAAGTGCTGGGATTACAGGCTTGAGCCACTGTGCCCGGCCCGCTTCATTCTTTTTTATTCTTTTTTCTCTTATATCCTGACTGAGTATTTTCCAATATCCTGTCTTCAAGCTTACTAATTCTTTCTTCTATTTGATCAGTTCTGCTAGACTCTGATGCATTCTCCAGTACCTCAGTTGGATTTCTCAAGTCCAAAACATCTGCTTGATTCTTTTTAATAATTTCACTCTCCTATTAAATTTATCTGAGAGAATTCTGAATTCCTTCTCTGTGTTATCTTGAATTTTATTGAATTTCCTCCAAACAGTTATTTTGAATTATCTGTCTGAAAGGTTGCTTATCTATTTCTCCAGGATTGGTCTATAGTGCCTTATTTAATTTGTTAGGTAAAGTCATGTTTTTCTGGTTGGTCTTGATACTTGTGAATGTTCATCAAGAGTTAAGTATTTATTGTAGTATTTCACAATCTGGGCTTGTTTGTGCCCATCCTCCTTGGAAAGGCTTTCCAGGTATTTAAAAATACTTGGGTGTTATGATCTAAGCTACATCTGCATTGGAGCCACCCCAAGCCCTGTAACACTGTAGTTCTTACAGACTTGTAGATGTAACTCCTTGGTGGTCATAGATAAGATGCAGAATAATTCTTTGGATTATCAGGCAAAGACTCTTGTTCTCCTCCCTTACTTTCTCCCAAACAAATGGAGTCTCTCTGTACTGAGTTGCCTGGAACTGGGGATGGGGTGACATAAGCACTCCTTTGGTCACCACTACTGGGACTGCACTGGTTCAGACCGGAAGCCAGCACAGCACCAGGTCTCACCCAAGGCCCATGTAACCACTTCCTCTTACCTACATCTGCTCAAGGCCCTGGAGCTCTACAATCAGCAGATGACAAAGCCAGCCAGGTTTGTGTCCTTTCCTTGAGTGGTATGAGTTTCCTAGGTCCCAGGCGGATCCAGAGATGCTCTCCCAGAGCCAGGGACAGGAGTTAGAAACCTTAGAAATCTGCATGGTGTTCTATTCTACTGTGGCTGTGCTGGCACTCAAACCACATGGCACAGTCCTTCTCACTCTTCGCTTCCCCTTTCTATGTGCAGAGGAGCTTCACCCCATGGCCACCACGACGACAGGGAATACTCTCAGGCTACCACTGATGCTAATTAAGGCCCACGACTCCTCCTTCGGCTTGTGGTGAATATGGCCAGGCCTGGAACTCACTTCTCAGGGCAGTGGGCTCCCCTCTGGACCACGGAAGGTCCAGAAATGCTATCCAAGAGCTAAGGCACAGAATCAGGGACCCCAGATCTCACTTGGTCCTCTACACCACTGTGGCTAAGCTGGTACCTGATTTTTGGTTCCTATGAAGGTGATCCCTTTGTGTAGATAGTTGTAAAACGTGGTCTTCCTCAAAGGATAAATGCGTGAGGGGAAGGATACCACATTTTCCATGATGTGGTTATTATGAATTGCATACCTATATCAAAACATTTCATGTACCCCATAAATATATATACCTACTGTATACCCACAAAAATTAAAAATATAAATTTTTTTTAACCTGGTGTTCCTAGGGAGGGGCATGATCAATGGGGTCCTTATTCACCCATCTTTCACTGCCCTCCTCCATCAATAGCAATTTAATAAGCATTTATTAGCTTTGTTATGAGCCCTTTTAAAATTCATCAGGCCAAATTAGCACTATATACAGAGTTTGTATCAATCATTTCATGCTGGTCATTGAAAAAATATATATAAATGCTCAAATATATTCACCTGACTGAAATGGTTTCTCACCTAAGCTTCTATTGGATGATAATAATGACACCAGTGCTTATTCCCTAGGAAACTCCCAGGTCAACAGTTTGCTTTGAACCATACAAGAACTTCCTAGGTCAGAGGCAAGTGAAAAAAAAAAAAAAGAATTCTTTTCCTCCAGAGTTTTCTTTACCAAGAGGCAGCCAATGAAGCTGTTGGCTGCCAGCTACTAGACAGCCCCATTTAATTTCAGGAAATGCTGCCAAGTTTTACTGTATTTCTCCAAAAAATAGGCTGTTGTCCCCACCCCTTCCCTGTCCACCCTGCAGAGGTTCTGTGAGGATACGTTCTTGGTCCTGGCAGGTCAGGCAGGTGCTGGTTCTCCTGTTTCTTTCTACCCATAGCTAATCCTGGTCTGACACTTCTGCCCCAAGATCACTAAAGCCTAAGTCCAATGTTGGGCATGAACTAGACTCCTTCTCTGTCCCCCACCCAACCTACCTCTGCCCCACATCAGAAAAACCCTGAGAGCATCGCAGAACACTCTGATAATGCCAATATTCCTACCACTGTTACCTTTACTTAAATCGCCCAAAAAATATGGGACTACAAGATGAAAGAACCATCTCGTTGGCTTCTCATAACAAAATAAATAAGGCCAACAGTGAAATTTTGTTTTCTTTCTGTTTAATTGTAGCACCATTATTCAAATAATATTGTCCTTTATTTGTTTCTCCTACCAAAATAATATACTCTAACTATTCACAGTTTAAATCAATTTAATGAGCTGGCCTAGGAACCCAACTCATATTTGTATTCCTCCTGTGAGAATAAAAATATTCAACAATTGCTTATACAATCTGCGATCAAAGCATTGTCCTCAGTAAACCTAATTATCCTAACTTCGCAAATAACTTTATAAACACTTTCAAGAGAAGGACTTTCTGTACTGAATGCTATAAATAAATGAAGCCAGAAAAGTTTAACAGACTGTAGAATGAAGACAATGTTATATATGGGCAAACATTAACAGATGAAAACATAATCAGTATTAGGCCAGTTCTCTTTTAAGCATTATAAATATATATACAGCTAGTAGTGCTAAAACAAAGCACCTGTCAATTATTCACAAGTGTTTCCAATCCTAAAAAAAAAAAATTCCACAATAAACAGATGCTACACACTAAGATTCAGAGACAGGTTCTCAACCTCATTCAATCTAATTTTTCTAAGAGTGTCTTCAAAAAATTACTCCTCACACGTATGTATCTGCCACTATAATTAATAGTTCTCTCTTATTCTTTCGATTTTAAGTTTGGCAATAGAACTTTCATCACCAGATTAGCCCATTTTGATTCTGATACAACCAGGGTAATTACTACATCCATGATAAGGTGGTTATTAGGGGTCAGGATGATGATGAATCCTAAGCTTGTACTTGCTGAAAAGTTTATTTCTGCAAGGAGAGCTAACCTAATGCTCAGAGAAACACATTAAACTCCTGCATGGGCATATTTTGGAGGTTTTGGCTGTTTTTCTTTTCTTGAGTCAGACATTTTTGTAATCCTAAAATACAGCAATACTGTCTGATATCCCATAATTGTATATGTAATAGTAGGAGCAATTTTTTAAAAAGAAATAACACTGACATAACAGAGACGAACACTCTATGCTTTCCTCTCCTCTATGCTTTCTGCTGCCTCCATTTCCCAGGAGATAGATATCTGATCTGGCAGGCAGATATAGATGCCTGTCAAAGGAGCCAAGTTTGTTACATATAATTCCCAAAACGTAAATGATAGGCTTTGTAAATTAACTTACTCTTAATTCAAATGACATAACATATTCCTGAGATACCATATAACCTTGAATTATAAAGAAATATATTTGAATCTATTTTTAAACATCTATAATATTAATTTTAAAAATTTAATGTGAAGAGATATATAGGTACATAACTGAAATTCAATATACAGCAAAGCCCAAAATTGATTTCTCAAAATAGAGAAAGGGATTCCAAAAGAAGCAAGATTTCTCCTGCCAGGTAGGAATCCTATCACTTTTGCTTTATACCCTAAGGGATATTACAGTCTTGGGCAAATAGCAGATGCTCAATAAAGCAAAATTGAAAGGAACTCATTAGTGATTCCTCTAAACATACCTTTGTGATGTTTGGTTTGGTTTGGTTTGTCTTTTTCTTTTGGATGTGGTGGTTAAGGGGGTTAGGAGGAAAGAAAAGGGAAGATGATAGGTAAATTGGAAAAGACCTCAGGGCAGAAGTAAGCCAATGATGAAAAACCCAGTGAATAATTTAGAAATGAACGATTCTAAGACTGAATTGAAAGGACAAGATTCATGGGGAATTGCCATAGCCAGACCTAATCTTGACAATGTTCTCTCCCATTTGGTAGGCATGAGAACAAAGAACAGATAATGACCCTTGTGAAAATCCTAAGCCATACCCCCTGTTGTGGTTCACTTTTCCCTAACCAGAGAAAATGTAATTTTCTACTTTGTCTTCTTTAGAAGAATGAAGTGAACACATCTTTCACACTGCTTGTCTTCGTTTGTTTGTTTTTTGAGACAGAGTTTCATTCTTGTTGCCCAGGCTAGAGTGCAATGACGCAATCTTGGCTCACTGCAACTCTGCCTCCTGGGTTCAAGCGATTCTCCTGCCACGGCCTCCCGAGTAGCTGGGACTACAGGTGTGTGCCACCACGCCCAGCTAATTTTTGTAATTTTTTAAGTAGAGATGGGGTTTCACCATGTTGACCAGTGTGGTCTCCATCTCTTGACCTCATGGTCCAGCCACCTCAGCCTCCCAAAGTGTTGGGATTACAGGCATGAGCCACAGTGTCCAGCCTACACTGCTTGTCTT
Source organism: Callithrix jacchus (assembly GCF_049354715.1). Classification (NCBI taxonomy): domain Eukaryota; kingdom Metazoa; phylum Chordata; class Mammalia; order Primates; family Cebidae; genus Callithrix; species Callithrix jacchus. Next base: position 53,042,709 of record NC_133518.1, read on the forward strand.
TGAAAGCTCAGAACTATTTATGTCGATTTGCATATAATAATTATTTACTTACTTAACAAGCCCTCAGCTAGATTGTTCTTTCAACACTTAACAAGCAGAAAATTATGTAATAAGATTCCTCTTCAAAGGAAAAGAAATACATTCTATCGCTTACATTAGGACACACTGAGTGCAATTTTCCACATGGCTTCTGCAGTGAGATTTCACCTGGTTCCATAACAAGCAAGGAGAAATTCCTCTGATATAAGGGCTCAGAGAAACTGAGACATCTCAGATCATTTATCACTGAAAATCTAGAAATTTTAAAAGTTTACCTTAAAGCCAATATCTCTAGTAAAATTCTTAAAAGTAACAAAAAAAGAAAAAAAACAGAAACGCTGTACATTCTCCACAGAGATGGAAGTTAACCTTAAAATAAAATAAGCACAGTATTTAGGGTTACAAATACTTTAATAAGTTAACAGAAATATATTAAAATTTAATGCTTATGGCACCCTAAGAACTTTCCCTTGTGATTCAAGAACCAAAAATCCAAAACCAATTAATCAATGAATAAAGAGAATTTTTGAAACTAGTTTAGTGAAATATATCAAGTTCTAAATGCAAAAGACCTTCTTTTACTCTGGTCACAGAATGATTCATGTCAAAGGGATAAAGGAAATGTATGGAGTAAGTAAATGAGCTGAAAGACAAAATGTACCATTCTTTCAGGGCAGCAGATGAAGAATCTAGCCCACAGCCCACTCACCAGATGTCCGACTTTGTGTCACAGCCTTGGTGTTTTAGAGCCTCAGGACTCATATAATGGGGAGTTCCAGTTAAAGTTGTGGCCAGATCACAGGATCCCATTAGGAGTCGAGAAACTCCAAAATCTCCTTGAAATAATAATTAATTCTTATGAATACTTTAAACCAACAAAAAAATTAGCCCTGGAAATTAACAACTGAATGAGTGCCTAATGTGACCATTTTATTATGCAATGGTTTATACCATTTTAACAGGAAAGAAAAGTAATCTATCTTAAATTATACAATGCTGGTAAATAGCTTTAAAACATAAGTTTTATAGGAGAAGGAAGACTTGAGCCAGAAAAGTGAATTATGTAAGCTAAAATTCTTTATTTCTGGAACTATAGGAAACTAGATAACTTGATATAAAAAGCTGTTTCAAGTCTGAATAATGGCAAACAGAAGGATTCTGGAAAAACTGAATAAGATGATATATAGTTTCACCTGAGGGGAGAAGAATTTGTTCTTAAATTTACAATAAAGGAGAGTTTAAAAGAAAAGATCTGAGACTATTCAAGAACACGACTATAAAAATCTGAATCTATCAGCTTCTTTATGCCTGCCTAACTAGTTGCATATGCTTTTATTCCTTCCTTCGTTCCTTCCTTCCTTCCCCAAGAACACCCTACATGATGATTAGATGATCTAGTAGCTGTTATAAGGAGAGGTACAGTTCTGAAGAACTAAAGGTTAATAAAGCCATTATATGAACATTTTAATTATCTATGATAACTGCTTATTGCTTGTGATGAAATAATATAAATAAGAAACCTGTAGTAATTAATCAAACCAATAAATGATTCTAAAAACTTGTAAAGTACCTGGCATGAAGCAGGGAACTCAAAGTATATTTGAAAAGCTATCAAATATGTAGTAAATTTGTATATTTCAATTTATATCAGATACTGAGAAACAAAATAATTAGGTTGTGTTGGGCCCATTAGGTAAGAAACCTGAGAATTTAGTGTTTGTTTCAGCAGCATGCATACTTAAAATATTGAGGAATTTAAATAAACCAATGATTACTCTAACACTTCCGTGTACCATTTACTTCAATTTGAGATGACAAATCTAAAATATACACATTTTTAAAAATCTTACCAATTTTAAGTAGATTATTTTTCAGAAATACATTCTTTGATTTTAAGTCTCGATGAAGTATCCTCCTACAAAAGGGAAAAAAGATAGACAACTTTATGCAGAATTTAACATTTTTAAATCCGCATATAAATAACATTGTTGCATGTAATTTACACATAAATATATACACCCATAGATATATCTTTCAATGTTTAACAGCTACAAAGTCACAACACTTTCCAGTTTCCCTGAGGAAACAGAAGTTTTAAAATAAAGATTTTAAAGGGCAGGGAACATGTAGTTAGAAGAAGGGTGATATGCTTTCAGTTATTTCAATAGGCCATATTTTGTTATGTTTTTGTAAGATAATCTACACAGTATTATATCCAGTAACCATTTCCTCAATTGATAGACCAGTTTGTAATCTATTATACCCAAATGTTAAAGTTTTGTATACTTGTGAAAATAATAATGTTGTTGATAATATTTAAGAATAGGTAACATTGGCTGGGCACGCTGGTTCATGCCTGTAATCCCAGCATTTTGGGAGGCCAAGGGGGGTGGATCAAGAGGTCAAGAGCTCAAGACCATCCTGGCCAAGATGATGAAACCCCATCTCGACTAAAAATAAATAAATTAGCTGGACATGTTGGTGGGTGCCTGTAATCCCTGCTACTCAGGAGGCTGAGGCAGGAGAATAGCTTTAACCTGGAAGCAGATGTTGCAGTGAGCCAAGATCATGCCACTGCACTCCAGCCTGGGGACAGAGTGAGACTCAGCTCAAAAAACTAAAAAAGTAACGCTTATTAAATTTTACTATCAGCCAGTAATATAAATTATATCAGTTAAGACCTTTATTTTATGGAATTATGAAGAACCAGAAAACTTGAAAATCTTTACCAAAAAAACTAAGATGCTGAATAAAGTATACAAATAATCTTCACATATGCACAGTTGACCTCACATAAAAATGAGAAAAATTCCCTGGGAATTATTCAAAAAAAAACTGAAAATAATTCTAGGCCACAAAATACACCTCAGTGATTTTGAAAGAAGAGAAATCTTCTGCTCTTGTATCAAAATGGAATCAAATTAGAAATTAATAACAGAAAGACAACTGGAAAATCCCATAATATGTGAATATAAAGCCATATACTTCTCAATAATGAAATCAAGAAAAATTTTATAATATTTTGAACTGAATGAAAATGAAAACACTTTAACAAAATTTGTACCATATAGCGAAAGCAGTGCTTACAGGGAAATTTATAGCACTCAATGTATATATTAGAAAAAAAGAAAGAACTAAAATCAGTTATCTAAGCTTCCATCATAGAAAACTAGAAAAGAAAAACAAATCCAAAGTAAGGAGAAATAGTACAGTAGAAATAATAACATTGAAAACAAGAAACCAATTGAGAATATAAATAAAAACAAAATACGGATATTTGAAAAGATCAATAAAATCAACAAGTCTCTAGCCAGGCTAAAATGAAAAGATAGAAGAAATACTATTAACGTCAAAAATGAAAGAAAGGGCATCACTACAGATTCTGTGGACATTGAACGAATAAAAAAGCAACACTATGAACAATCTATAATAACAAATTTGATAACCTAGATTAAAAGAACCAATTCCTTCAAAGACACAAGCTGCCAAAAACCACATAATAGGCAATCAGAATAGGCCCATCTTCATTAAGTAAATTGAATCAATAATTAACACACTTCCAAATAAAAAAACACCAGGCCCAGACGGGTTCACTGGTGAATTCTGCCAAATGTACTGAAGGAAGAAATTACACCAAATATCTATAATCTATTTCAAAAAATAGAAGCAGAGGAAATACTTTCTCACTCACTTTAAGATTTCAGCATCCTCCTATTGTTAAAAACCAAACAAAAACATTAGATGCAAAAATCCTCAATAAAATATTAGCAAATCAAATCCAACATCGTAGGCCAGGCACAGTGGCTCATTCCTGTGGTCTAAGCATTTTGGGAGGCTGAGGTGGGTGAATTACCTGATGTCAGGAGTTCGAGACCAGCCTGGAGAACATGGCAAAACCCTGTCTCTACTAAAAATACAAAAATTAGCTGGGCATGGGGCACATGCCTATAATCCCAGCTACTAGGGAGGCTGAGGCAGGGGGACTGCTTGAATCCGGGAGACAGAGGTAGCAGTGAGCCAAGATCACCCCACTGCATTCCAGCCTGGGTGACAGAGTGAGATGTGGTCTCAAAAAAAAAAAAAAATCCAACACTGTGTCAAGAGAATTATACACCACAACCAAGTGGGATTTACACTAGGTATGCAAGGCTGGTTCAACATCTGAAAGTCAGATGATGTAATCCATCATATCAACAGACCAAAGAAGAAAAATCACATGAAAATAACAATAGATGCAGAAAAAGCAATTGACAAAATCCAATACCCATTCATGATAATAACTCTGACAAACTAGAAATGGAGAGTATTTACCACAAACCTACAGTTAACATCACACTTTACAGTGAGAACTCAAGCTTTTCTGCTGAGATCAGAAACAAGGCAAAAATATCCCCTCTAATCATTTCTTTTCAACATTATACTGAAAATTCTAGCCAATTAATTAAAACTAGAAAAAAGTGTAAAAGGTATAGAGAAATGCAAATCAAAACCACTTTGAGATACTATCTCACGTCAGTTAGAATGGCGATCATTAAAAAATCTGGAGACAATAGATGCTGGAGAGGATGGAGAGAAATAGGAACACTTTTACACTGTTGGTGGGAGTGCAAATTAGTTCAACCATTGTGGAAGACAGTGTGGTGATTCCTCAAGGACCTAGAAATAGAAACCCATTTGACCCAGCAATCCCATTACTAGGTATATATCCAAAGGACTATAAATCATTCTATTATAAAGACACATGCACGTGTATGTTCACTATGGCACTGTTTACAACAGCAAAGACCTGGAACCAACCCAAATGCCCATCAATGATAGACTGGACAAGGAAAATATACCCCATGGAATACTATGCAGCCATAAAAAATGATGAATTCATGTGCTTTGTAGGGACATGGATGAATATGGAAACCATCATTCTCAGCAAACTGACACAAGAACAGAAAATCAAACACCACATGTTCTCACTCATAGGTGGATGTTGAACAATGAGAACACATGGACACAGGGAGGGGAGCATCACACACTGGGGTCTGCTGTAGAGGAAGAGGGGAGGGACAGCGGGTGGTAGGAAGGTTGGGGAGGGATAACAGGGAGAGAAATGCCAGATATAGGTGACAGAGGGATGGAGGCAGCAAACCACATTGCCATGTATGTACCTATGCAGCAGTCCTGCATGTCCCAGAACCTAACGTGCAATAAAATATAAGAAAAAAAAAGAACAACAAAAAATAGTATAGAGATGGGAAAAGAAAAAACAAACTCTCCGTGTTCACAGATGACATTATCACCTAAGTAGAAAATCCAAAAGACTCAATTAAGAAAACCTCCTAGAACAAGCAATTATAGCAATATTGCAGAACACAAGGTTGATATACAAAAATCAATTGCTTTCCTATATACCAGCAACTAACAAGTAGAATTCGAAATTTAAAACAAAATATACTTGCATTAGTACTCCAAAAATGAAACACTTAGGTATAAATCTAACAAAATATGTACAAGATCTATATGAGGAAAACTACACAACTCTGATGAAAAAAAATCAAAAAACTAAATAAATGGAAAAATAATCCATGTTCATGGACAGATAGACTCAATATTGTCAAGACACGGATTCTTTCCAAATTCATCAATAGATACAATGCAACCTCAATCAAAATCCCAGGAAGTTATTTTGTGGACATTGATAAACAGATTCTAAAATTTGTATGGAAAGGCAAAAGATCCATAATAGTAACACGATGTTGGAAAAGAACAACGATTTTGGAGGACTGATACTATCTGATGTGAAGACTTTCTATAAAGTACAATAATTAAGACAGTATGGTATTAGGGAGGAAAAAAAGACAGATCAATAAAACAGAATAGAGAGCCCAGAAACAAAACTGCAGAAATACAGTCAACTGATCTTTGACAAAGAAGCAAAGGCCATGCAATGGAACAAAAAGAGTCTTTTCAACAAATGGTGCTGGAGCAACTGGGCATTCACATACAATGGATGACTCTAGACACAGACCCTACATCCTTTGCAAAAATGAATCACAGGCCTAAAAAATGTAAAATGTAAAACTATAAAACTGCTATAAAAGGATATGTAAGAAAGTCTAAATGATTTTGAGTTTGGTGATTTTTTAAAATATAACACCAAAGGCACAAACCATGAAAGAACTGATGAGCTAGACTTCATTAAAATGAAACATTTCTACTCTGCAAGAAAACACTGTCAAAGGAGTTAACTGTGTCCACACAAAAACCTGTGCAATGATGCTTATAGCAGCTTTATTCATAATCGCCAAAACTTGAAAGCAACAAAAATGTCCTTCAGTAGATAAATGATTAAATAAACTGCTTGAGCCACATTTCTATTAATATCATCTCTTCCTCCTCACAATTTTTTACTCACAGTAGATGCTCAATAAATGCATGTTGGTTTTTAAAACATTATCCTTGGTACAAAGATGAATACTATCTAGTGGGACTCATTCATTAATCTTAAAGGAAATTACTGAGTGCCAACTAGATTTTACGTGCTACATAATGTGAGAGATATAAAGATTCATGAGACCAGGGTTATGTATCTCATAATGCTTACACTCAAGCTAGAGAGATATTTTTTAAGTACATAAGCAACTGTAAGAGATGGCAGAAGGGAAACCTAACCATTGTCAACTTACTAAGAAATTATTTATAATCGTAAACAATTACCAATAAAGACATTCACCTGGTCTTAAGGAAACATCTCTCTCAGTAAATGATCACTCAGGTATATACCCACCCAATTAAAAATACTATCATTGGCCGGGTGCGGTGGCTCACGCCTGTAATCCCAGCACTTTGGGAGGCCAAGGCGGGTGGATCACGAGGTCAAAAGACCGAGACCATCTGGTCAACATGGTGAAACCCATCTCTACTAAAAATACAAAAAATTAGCTGGGCACGGTGGTGTGTGCCTGTAATCCCAGCTACCCAGGAGGCTGAGGCAGGAGAATTGCCTGAACCCAGGAGGCGGAGGTTGCGGTGAGCCGAGATCACGCCATTGCCCTCCAGCCTGGGTAACAAGAGCGAAACTCCATCTCAATAAAAAAATAATAATAATAATACTATTATTAATTAAAATCAGAAATATCAATTATAAAGTAATTTTGCCACTAGAATTAATAATACAAGTGTAATAATGTTACCTTTGTAAAGTGTTCAGATCTCAGCCATCCAGCTTAACTATTCAACTATTGAATAAAGCTCCAAATTCTAAGACATATTTTAAAGAAAAGTCACTCATAAAGTTCATATCATTTACTTTGTAGGACACAAATGGGCACAAACTCAACTGGGCCTATAAAATCAACATATAAAGTGAAGAACTGGATAAGATAGTGGGAATTTCTTCTAATTCAGATAATCTTTAGCCTCTGTGTTTCTAGGAGTAGAGAGAAAAGGGAAGAACGAAACTAGACAATGCAACACTAGGCCACTTCATCTTGAGGTCAATAACCCCAGAAAATATAATCCAAGCACTATATTACTATTTTTTAACTATTATGCCCAATCTGGAGATGAGAAAATCAAGGCCTGGAAAGGCCAAATAACTTGCCCAATATTGTATAGCCTATTAGTACAAACTTAGATCTGTTTGACTCTATAAATCACTATTCTATAAAAACTTTGCTATTTAATTAGTATTTTCTACTGCCTTCTTACATTCCCACAATACCTGGACTCCTGCTGTACCTGAGTATGTTGCTGACTTCTGATTTAAAAAGAGAACAACAGTATTTACTAAGAGTGTTAAATGAAATCTGGCTTTCTCTACGCCCACTCTTGGGGACCTCTTGGTATGGCAGGAACTGTTAAATGCCTACTCCTCCTCTTCTCCCTTGACATCAGAACCCCATGAGCCTCTGTTAGGTTAAAGAAGCGGGGGGAATAGGGAGTGAATGTGGCAGGCGAATATGATTGCTAAGTTAGATACAAAACTGGCTAATGCCTAACAAAGCCATAAACCATAATCACCAGGGATATAGCCCTGGTGATCACAGTAGAAATTATTTGCATCACTACTGGACAAAAATATTCAAGTGTGCTTCTGCCTCCACAGAGTTATAAAGTAGCCCAGATAATAGAAACTTAAGTTCCAGCACTGCAATGAAAAAATATCCAGTAATATGTTTTGTCTCTTCCATGTTTCTTGAAATTTTTCTAACACCAATGAGATATAAGAGAAGTCTGCTGGAATCTTGCAGGAAATATTTCCCTATTCATGTAAAAGACAAAAAAAGGGAGGCGTGACATGCCATATGTCCCTTTTACCTTTCCTGGAGTTTGGTTACTGTTGTATGAATGCGGGTCATGTGGTCGTGTTACAGCCATCCTGGCAACCACAGAGGACAAGCCTGACTATGAAAGCCAACCACACTGAGAATGGTGGAATAAAGAGAAAGAACTAGAACCCCAGAGAATACTGATAAGCCACCCAAGTTAACCAACCCTAGAACAACTCACTTTGGAGACTTCTGGTTAGGCAAGGTAATAACTTTTCTGTACTGTTTAAGCTGCTTCTGTTATTTGCAATTAAGAGCATCTATAGTTGATCACTTGGTTTCTAAAGCTATTGATCCTAGGACGTCAAAGAGAACAAGGGTTTAGGATTTGGAATACTGAGCTAGGGAGCCTACCAGAAACTTGGTGCTGTAATCTTAGAATAAGGAAAACATTCCAAAGAACCTCACCTGATGACTCCTGGACTAGAGAAACAGAAGATGAATTACAAATAATGATACATTGATTGCCTTCTATAAATATATAAACTAGTAAATCATCAGAAGATACTTTAAGAATAAGGCATACAATATGTTAGAAAGCAGTTATGAGAAGTAATTAGCTGGCACTGTGGTAATGGAACAATAAATTCTATGCAACAAACCAGGTATCAAGCTATTTGCTAAATATCTATTGAAAAATCATAATTGGCTGGGCACGGTGGCTCATGCCTGTAATCCCAGCACTTCGGGAGGCCAAGGTGGGCAGATCACAAGGTCAGGAGTTCGAAACAAGCCTGGCCAGCATGGTAAAACCCCATCTCTACTAAAAATACAAAAATTAGCTGGGCATGGTGGCATACGCCTATAATCCCAGCGACTTGGGAGGCTGAGGCAGGAGAATCGCTTGAACCTGGGAAGCAGAAGTTGCAGTGAGCCAAGATGGCACCACTGCACTCCAGCCTGAGTGACAGATCAAGACTCCAACTCAGAAAAAACAAACTCATAATTTACTGGCTTTGTGGTTACAGTAAGTCAATATGGGCCAGCATAATTTTGTCCTGCTTGGCTAATATCCATTCCTTTGAGGTATATGAAAATGAAATCCAAGAAATGATAAGGTAACAGGCAATACAGACAGTTTACATAAAATTGTTCTTCTAAAAAGCTCAACACAGTTCTCCATCTATTATTTCATGTGCACCATACCATATATGTTCGTGTGGTATGTCCCTCTCATTTCTATGTTTCATGATACCCAAGTGATCTGGTTAAGATTTGCTGACAGTTTGTGGTTCAAATTCATGCTAAAAATCCCATCTCCATCTCCCCATCAGTTCATTCTTCCCCAGCCTCCAGAGCCAATGCTAGGTAAAGAACAGTCTGTGGAGGTCTCCAGCCCAAGGTAGAACTGTGGAGAAGGTATGGACAGTTCCCTTCACCTTCCCGTAAGCCCTTATATCAGGGTGGATCACAAACTCTTCTTGCCAAAGGTGCTGGCAAAGCCAATGGCTCTTTTGTGACACACAACCTAGGCAACTCCTGTTACTGGTCTCTGTCATGTGGCCCCTGTCCCAAGCACTAAGGCACCTGCCTTTCTTCATCTGTCTCATGTCCCCTCACTAACAAAATGAGTCCTCTATTGTAAGTCAGAAGCAGGGTCAGGTCTTCCTCAAACTACGGGCCACTGCCAGTACATCAGCACTGTGCCTACACCTGGTTCAGGGGTGAGGTTGCCTTGAAAAAGTGACTGCAGGATATCCTCAAGAAGTGAGGACCAGGAGAAAGCAGGAGTCTCCAGTAACACTAGACACAACTTCTCTCTGCTTTTCCATCTTCAAATCTGGGGTAGGACACCTCCTTCCACAGTCATATTTACTGACTTCGATTTTCAAGTCTGTCTCTTCCCTGGAAGCTTCACTACATTAAAAATGAGTTCTTAACACGACCTTTCAGGGAACATTTTAGCCACTCTACCACAATAGCCCACCGAGCTGGCTGGGAAATGAGGTGATGAGGAAACCATCTTGGAGTAAATGCCCGAGCCCTGTTCTCCCCTCCACTGGGAAAGCACCAAAATCAACAAGGCCTTGAGACCACCAGCAGGTGGGCCTTCTGCAGAGAGGCTGCTCTGTCCTTTTCCTTAAGAAATTGACGTTAACTGATCTCCCTGCTCAGAACAGAAATGGGTTTCAGTGCCACATTCTCAAGATAGCTTTTAGTGAATCGTGAATATTCTCAACTTTTAATATCATTATTTATGTGTTTAGGCCATATGTTATACATTTAGAGTAACATATAAATAAACCAAATTAAAATAAGTACAGGAAAGCTCCAAAGGAGTGAACAGATTCTTCATTTTTCTGTAACTTCATTCTTCCTAGTGGTTCCAGAGTCTTCATTATCTCCTCTGCAGCTACACTGTATTAGTCTGGGTTCTCCGGAGAAACTAATGACAAACGATTTATCATGAAGAATTGGCTCACGAATTAGGGAGGCTGAGAAGCCTCACAATCTGCTGTCTACAAGCTGGAGACCCAGGAAAGCCAGTGGCGTAATTCAGTCCCAAAGGACTGAGAACCAGGGGAGCTTGTGGTGTAAATCCCAGTCCCAGGGTAGGAGAAGATGAGATGTCTAGCTCAAGTAATAAGGCAGGAACACAGGGGCAAATTCCTCCTTTCTCAGTCTTTTGTTCCATTAAAGCCATCAAGGGATTGGATGATGCCTGCCCACACTGGGGAGTGCAATCTACTTTACTGAGTCCACAGATTCAAATGCTAACCTCATTCAGAATCATCTCCAAAGACACATCTAGGAACAATGTTTAATTCTGGGCACCTACTTCCTAGTCAATTCAACACATAAAATCAACCATCATATATATAAACTAAAATGTTTGCAATGATTTTCCAACAAACCTAATCTCTTCACATGTATTGTTTTCAGGGTAATCTTCTTAACTCATGTGTAAGCCAATTTATGTCATTTTCAAAATATATTTTAATATATACTGTAGATCATACATGGAGAAAACTAGAATAATGCTTTGTAGACAAGCCTATATATATCATCTGTAATTGGAAAGATTTCATTTTAAAGCTGGGCGCGGTGGCTCACGCCTGTAATTCCAGCACTTTGGGAGGCCGAGGCAGATGGATCACGAGGTCAAGAGATTGAGACCATCCTGGTCAACGTGGTGAAACCCCGTCTCTACTAAAAATACAAAAAAATAGCTGGGCATGGTGGCATGTGCCTGTAATCCCAGCTACTCGGGAGGCTGAGGCAGGAGAATTGCCTGAACCCAGGAGGCGGAGGTTACGGTGAGCCAAGATCGCGCCATTGCACTCCAGCCTGGGTGACAAGAGCGAAACTCCACCTCAAAAAAAAAAAAAAAAAAATAAGCTGAGTGAAACACTGTAGTAGACTTATTCTTGTTCCCAAGTATTCACACTTATTACTCCTTGCAGTGAGGGCTCCCTTTGGGAGGAAGAGGCATCCCCACCCCTCTGACATTAGGAGTGGCCATGTGACTTCTCTGGTCAATGACACGTGAGCAGACTGGATGATTGTCTTGTCTGAGCAAAAGCTTTAAGAGCCCTTAAGGGTTTCCACTCTCTCGCTTTTCCCTCCAGCAGGAGTAAAGTCCGTCCCAGATAAGGGCTGCTCCTTCAGTTTGGGTACTGGAATGAAGACATGTAGAGCAGTCTCGCAGATGACCCATATCTGTCAATATGCAACATGAGCAAGAAATGATTGCTGATGTAAGCCGCTGACATTGGAGTTTTGTTAATGCAGCATGACTCCCTTCAGCAAAACCATGTTTTAGTGCTACATTCTCAAAGTACCTTTCAGTGAACTGTGAACAGCCTTGGCTTTTTAACGTCATTATTTATAAATGTTTATGCCATAGGCTAAAAAATCACTCTTTTGGATTCAAAATTTTTTTTAATCAGATAATTAAGATAAATGAGTTTATTTTCTGAAGGAAACATGTTTCATACTAAATTAAATATTGAAAACCAACAAACATATGAAAAAATGCTCATCATCACTGGTCATTAGAGAAATGCAAATCAAAACTACATTGAGATACCATCTCACGCCAGTTAGAATGGCAATCATTAAAATATCTGGAGACAACAGATGCTGGAGAGGATGTGGAGAAATAGGAATACTTTTACACTGCTGGTGGGAGTGTAAATTAGTTCAACCATTGTGGAAGACAATATGGCGATTCCTCAAGGACCTAGAAATAGAAATTCCATTTGACCCAGCAATCCCATTACTGGGTATATAGCCAAAGGATTATAAATCGTTCTACTATAAGGACATATGCACACGAATGTTCATTGCAGCACTGTTTACAATAGCAACCCAAATGCCCATCGATGATAGACTGCACTGGGAAAATGTGGCACATATACACCATGGAATATTATGCAGCCATCAAAAACGATGAGTTCGTGTCCTTTGTAGGGTCATGGATGAAACTGGAGACCATCATTCTCAGCAAACTGACACAAGAACAGAAAATGAAATACCACATGTTCTCACTCATAGATGGGTGTTGAACAATGAGAACACATGGACACAGGGAGGGGAGCACTACACACTGGGGTCTGTTGAGGGGAATAGGGGAGAGACAGCAGGGGGTGGGGAGTTGGGGAGAGATAGCATGGGGAGAAATGCCAGATATAGGTGAAGGGGAGGAAGGCAGCAAATCACACTGCCACGTATGTACCTACGCAACTATCTTGCCTGTTCCTCACATGTACCCCAAAACCTAAAATGCAATTAAAAAAAAAAAGAAAAAGAAAACCAACAGAAGTGAAACACAGATCATACATTTACAATCAGGAATAATATAACTGCTCTGTTTAAAAACCACTCTAAAATTAGATCAAGATTAAGACACCTTCCTCCCTCTTCTCACTCCAAATTCCTAGAAATGCAAGAAATTTTTCAAGAGGAAATTTGCAATAGTGCTAGAAAACAATAGTTATATTTAAGCAAGTTTGCTTTTTTTCTTTTTCCAAAAAGTCAGGAAGGATGCAGGAAGAGAAACCCAAAGCCTACAACACTATTAGAAGAGTCTGCCTCTGTATCCCTCTACCGACAGCAGCCACTCGTTCAATAATACATTCTGCACAGCTTTTCTGGCTTCTCCTTCTCACTCTTCCCACTCACTGGCTTCTGCTTTCTAAGATTAATTCCTAAAACATCTATTTGTACCCTAGTCTTTGTTTCAGGGGTCTGATATTGTAGGAACCCAAAGTCAAGCCATGAAGTTTCCCCAAGATCCGGGGTCTCACTTCTGACTTCCTTCTCTCATTCTCCTTCTCTCTCTCTCTCTCCTCTCCTTCTCCTTCTCTCTGCATATTCTTACTCAGCATATTCACAATTAAACTCATCACTATTGTTTCAAACCTGTCTTTCTAACTTCTCATTCATCCAAAAACAAAACCTCAGGTTCATCTTTGACCTTCTATCACATCTGACAGATCCACTTAATTTCAGTCATTTCAACTTACTGAGTTCATTCTCATCCTCCCTCATTCTACCTACTTCTGCCAGCTTGGTTTAGGTCTCACAGTCTCATGCATGGATATGATGAAAGGTTACTGACTGATAACCCAAGTTACCTTCTCTCCTTGGGATAATTTGTCCTCTAACCTTCCTGCAGCAAACTCTGGCAATATTATATAACTCCACTCAAAAAGCTCTTGTGGAATTCAATGTCTATGCTCCAAAATAAAGCCCTCTTGGCCTCAGCCTATCTTTGCCAACAACTTTATTCATTACTTCAAGAGCCTTCCCAATAGAGCCACTCACCATTCTCTCTACAAGTTTCATGTTTTCCCACCTCTGCCTGGGCTCTGTTCCCTATACCTGGAAAGCTCTGACCCATTTTTTATCATAATCAAAACCTACCTTGTGTCAAATGCTACTTCTTCCAAGAAGAAGTCTTCAATGATTCCCCAAATAAAAACACTATCTCTCTTCTGATCTCCTATAACACTTAAATTGTATTTTTGTTGGCACTTTTATCACTTGTTTTAAACTAGAGTATAACTTACATTTAAATGTAAAAATCTTAGATTTGATGATGTTTTACATATATATCAACATATATTCCATTCTTGTAATCCTCCATCCAGATTAAGATATAAAACACTTCTAGCATCCAGAAGGTTTCTTTGTGCCCCTTCCAGTCAAAACCCCTTTCCAAGAGTAATCTCTATTCTGACTCACCTTAAGATTAGTTTTGCCTGTTTTTGAACTTCACATAAATGCAGTCATGTAGTATATACTCTTTTGCATCGGCTTCTTTCATCCTACCTATGACCTCTGAGATTCACCCAAGTCAAGCTGATTATTAATTGTCTGTTGTTTTTAAATTATAGAATAGTAATTTTAAAAGTCCATTATAGGGTCATACCACACTCATGTAACCATTCCACTGTAGATGAATATTTTTGAGTGTTTTCACTATTACAAATAAGGCTTCTATGGACATTTCTGTATACCCTTTGTTGGACATCAACACTCATTTCTACCCTTAAGAATAGAATTATTGGGTCATAGGTATTTTTATGTTTGGCTTAGAAAGTACTGCCAAACATTTCTCAAAAGTGTTTGTATTCAATGTATACCCTACTAACAACATAAAAGAATTCCAGGTGCTCCATATGCTTACCAACACTTGTTATTGTCATTGTTTTTAAAACCCCTTTTGATGTCTGTGCTCTCACTTCTATATTAAATTATAACCATAAACAACAAAATCACATAGAGGTTAACATTTTGCAAACTTTTAAACTGTACCGTATCTCATGCATATTTTCTACCCTATAATGTAAGCAAGGAGAGTCCCATTATAATCCTTATTTCATATTAGGTAGGTGCAAAAATAATTGTGGCTTTTGTCATTAAAAATAACAGCAAAAACCACAATGATTTTTGCACCAACCTAGTAGGTGAGAAAACAGGTTCAGAGAGGAGAGCTTGCTCTCATGACCAGCTTGCTCACAGTCATGAATCTAGTGAGTGGTGGAGACACTGAATCATGTACATCTACCATGGCACATGGCTTATAGCTATAAGGGTACATATTTTATGTCTGCTAGCTTACTAATAGCTCTTTGAAGTTGAGACTTATGTTTAATTTATTACTAACAAAGGAATGAATAAACAGATATAAAACCATAATTTCTTTATACATAAAAACTTTACAATAATTGGTTATAGTAACACTAAGAAGCACCATCACTTGTTACCTGAATCACAAAGGATTGTATTTCAGTTTCACAGATTCACAAATATCCAAATATTTAGTCTCAATTAATGACTTTCTTTTAATATTAAAGGATCAATAACTTATAAGCCTCTGTTCAAAGGGTTATTTTAAACTCACTTATTTTTACTATTACTAAGCAGTCTTAAAGGTTATGGAAAATATTTGGGTTCTTAAATCAACCAGATTTCATTTTGTGCATATGACACCATAGTTAGCATCTTAATATGCGTTATTTTTTTAGTTGTTTTTCTTGTGTATAACCTAACAATATGCCAAGAAGTAGTAAGGAAAATAAAAGAAATACTAATATAAATGGATGTACTGGAAGTTTTATAGTCAGCAACTTTGGGTAGCTTATTAAAAGATTATTTGATTCTTTTAAGTCAAATAATCTTATAATAAAAAGATTTCTTAAGATAGTCTGACATCATCCAACAGATTGTTTATGAGGTGTCAGTCAATAAATCAGGAGCTATCTGTATCAACAAGCAAGTGTTTTAGAAGCTATAAGGCAAATTACAGAATGATCCGATTACATTTTATGCTTTCGGAAAGTACAGATGACACATTTAAGCAATTTGACATCAATGGATGGCTAGACCTTGGTGTGCCTTAAAAATCACCCCTTTCGGCCGGGTGCAGTGGCTCATGCCTATAATCCCAGCACTCTGGGAGGCCAAGGTGGGTGGATCACAAGGTCAAGAGATCGAGACCATCCTGGTCAACAAGGTGAAATCCCGTCTCTACTAAAAATACAAAAATTAGCTGGGCATGGTGGTGTGCGCCTGTAGTCCCAGCTACTCAGGAGGCTGAGGCAGGAGAATTGCTTGAACCCTGAAGGCGCAGGTTGCGGTGAGCCGAGATCGTGCCATTGCACTCCAGTTTGGGTAACAACAGCAAAACTCTGTCTCAAAAAAAAAAAAAAAATCACCCCTTTCATTCAAGAAGAATGGTACCATGTTTTACACCCGCTCCCAAGGTGAAAGCTACCATAGACACCCTCCAAGTATCCATTCTTTTTTGTCTATGCATGTCCATCTTTTCAAACGTATTATCATATTATGCATCTCTAAAACATTTAACTCCTAAAACTTCTTACTTTTGACCTATAAAAAATCATCAAGAGTTTTAAAATACATTTTTTGAGTCAGAGATTGTAAATGTAAATCATAGATAATCAAAATAATTGACCTTCATCACCAGATACTTCACATCAAAACTGACTTTCTATCTGAATACTTCTCTCTCTGAGGCTAAATAACCTAGCTAAGTGTGCACTGACACATTCCAAGGTGACCACATGATTCATTTGTGGCATGCCAAGATATTTACAACTCAAACCTGCTGTAAGATACAATAAATTCATAGCATGCCACAGGTATCTGAGAACTTCCTGTAATTCATAGGAGATGATCAGATATAATGAAATGTGTTTAATACAAATTTCTGTTTTGTATTCAAGGTCTACTTGATTTTCAGAACAGCAACAAAAAGCTACACAAGTAAATCCTCTAGATATAATCAGTCAACCGTTTTCTTAAACATATTAGAGATGTTTAATTACAGCCATATACCTTTGAACTTGTTTCAATTATAGAAAAAAATCTCACTTTTCAAGTTCAAACATGACTGTTAAAAATAGATCCTGTTCCCAGTAGCAAATAAACATACCTCTCATGCATGTAGTCAACTCCCAGCAGCAGCTGGATAAACCATTCTATTATTTGATTTTCTGGAAACAGTTTTCCAGCTTCTTTATATTCCTGAATTTTATAGTCCAGATCTCGGCCCTAAAATGAAGAGCATAATATTTCATAGTTTTTCAGCTAATATTTAAAAATCAAGCTCACTTGACAACAGTTAATACATAGCAGTCACTGTTTATAATAAGAAAGTGCCACTCACTCTGTAATTATCACTACAAAGATTCTCTCTCTCTTTTTTTTTTTTTTTTTTTTTTTTTTGAGACAGAGTTTCGCTCTTATTACCCAGGCTGGAGTGCAATGGCGCGATCTCAGCTCACTGCAACCTCCGCCTCCTGGGTTCAGGCAATTCTCCTGCCTCAGCCTCCTGAGTAGCTGGGATTACAAGCACCCGCCACCATGCCAAGCTAATTTTTTTGTATTTTTAGTAGAGACGGGGTTTAATCATGTTGACCAGAATGGTCTCGATCTCTTGGCCTCGTGATCCACCCGCCTTGGCCTCCCAAAGTGCTGGGATTACAGGCGTCAGCCACCACGCCCGGCCAAAGATTCTCTCTTTAACCAAAGTCTATTCAGGTTCATCTACGCACTCTTCTCAACCTTGACTTATAAAGACTTGAAAAAACATGAATGTATTAACAGTTTCTAAAAGCCCAAGGCCACATCCCTAGAATGGTTCTACCCTCCCACCCCTTAAAGTTCCTGCCTGAGAAAACTCAAAGTAGACAAAAGAATTGACTGTTTGTTCCAGTCAACACCTGAAGATAAGGTTCTTGTCTCCCAATTTCTAAGGAAGGTTAGGAATCTAACTTTGATGAGCAACAGTTAACAAACCCACATGATTTTAAGGCACCAGCTTCCACTTTCTGATTTTTGCAATTTTTCACTTCCTTGACTTTGCTCAGGCCCCTGCTGTTCCTCTTCCCTACTCCCTTATTCTCCCTGAATACCCAGTCACCCTGCACAAATCAGAATGGAGATTAGCTCTTTCCCCTAGTGTTAGTAATTATTCCATAAAATCTGTTTTAAAGGCTTTAACTAATGATATCACTCAAGGAAAAAACCCTAAATTATTTTTTATATTACCTAAATATGCACACACATAAAACTAGCAATAACTTCTCTTACACTCAGAGTTGTATATAATTATAGAATCTTAACATACAGGAACTTAAAAAGTCTGCCCAATAAAATTCAAATGAGTGACATTAATTTAATATAAAGTGATGATTTTTTGGTGGAACTAAATTGGTACTTACATTGTGCATACAGCTGCTGTAGTATAGATTCTTTCGAGTTTGGTATGCCCAGGGAACCATGTGCATTGGGATGACTGAATTCTCCTTTCCTCTATAAAACTATAGCAAAACCCTAAGGAATACACTAACTGTGAATCTACATGGGAACCCAAGCACATCATTCAAGCATTTAGTCAATTTCTATCCTATCACTCACTGGCAATAGGTAAAATAGTAAAATACCTATTATAAAATCCAAAAACTATGATAAAAAAAATGACAAACATCTAAAATAGCCTGGCCATGTCTGATACAATGCCCTTTCTGAATATGCTTGTATTGATGTATTTCAATTATTGTAAAAATAAAAATGTTAAATGCTAAATTCTCTTAGAGAAACCTTGGACCTGATCCCTTTTACTATAAAACACTGAAAAATTAGAGATAATTTGAGAAGTGTTCCTCGAAAGAAAAGGACGGATTAAATGTAACTGTGTTTGGACATATTTGCAGGATCCAAAGCACAGGCCCCATAAAGAGTGGGAGAGGTACTTACCATGCTCATGGGGAGCTTAAGTGGAAAAAATGAAACTAGTCACAGACCGCTCATGACAGAGTCATTGTTAAGATGCAAAGGAAGAACATTTATAGGCAACGAGACAATCCAAAGAAAATTACTTCTAATGAAACAACATGAGGTCAACTGATTCACTTCTAATCAATTTTTTATTTCCTTACAGTACAATGTGCAAATATTTGCTTAGCATTTTCTCTCCTACACAGAGCCATAACAAATCAAAAGTATAGCAAACATTCACTTGCAGTCTAGCTCAAGCACGGCTTTCTGATAGACTTTCTGGGCCAAGAAGACTGTTCTAAAGCTTGCTGGAATTCAAAAATATGGCGAATTGAATATTTGACTCCTTGTCTAAAACAATACCATTTCTTCCTCATTCTCCAAACCTGCCTTCATTTCTCCTCTTTTTAATCCTAGTGTTTATCAGATTCTGTTAAGCCACATAAGCTGTACTCTCATGTTTCTGTAAGTTACAAAGAACATTTTTGACAATAGATCATTATAACATCCTGTGTAGTAGAGACGAAAGTCCTTCAGATGAAAGGTGACCTGTAAATATACAGTTGACCCTTGAATAACACAGGTTTGAACTGCATAGCTCTGCTTCAAATATCAGTTCACAAGCTTATAGTATCAGCTTATAAGCTGATATTTTTCGACCAAACACATATTGAAAATATAGTATTTGTAGGAATGGAAATCTGCATAGATGAAGGGCTTCCGTATATATAAAGGTTCTGGTATATCTCATTTAGTTTCTCTGAATACAATAAAACATCTCCAGTGGCAGAAACACTGTTGCCTACATGTTGCCATCTTCCTGAATAGCTTCAGAGGAGGAGTGAAAGGAGAGCAAAGAAGACAAAGACAATGATAAAGAAAAAGGAAAAGAAAAACTTGCCTTAAGTCAAGCTGCCTGCTAGCGTTTTTTTTTTTGTTTTTTTTTTTTTTTTTGAGATGGAGTTTTGCCCTTGTTACCCAGGCAGGAGTGCAATGGCGCAATCTCGGCTTACCGCAACCTCCGCCTCCTGGGTTCAAGCAATTCTCCTGCCTCAGCCTCCCAAGTAGCTGAGACTACAGGCACGCGCCACCATGCCCAGCTAATTTTTGTAATTTTAGTAGAGACGGGGTTTCACCATGTTGACCAGGATGGTCTCGATTTCTTGACCTCATGATCCACTCGCCTCGGCCTCCCAAAGTGCTAGGATTATAGGCGTGGGCCACCGCGCCCGGCCACCTGCTAGCTTCTTATATCAACCCAATGTTTATCACTTTAAAAACACCATACATAAGCACAATTGTCTCTATGTACAGAAATTATGGTCCCAGAACGTGTGCATTTTTTTAAATGTGTTAACCTTACTAAGGACAACCTAGAATTATACTGGCCACAGTGAAGTTTAACCCAGATAAAACTGGTCACTTGTGAGGCACATTAGAAAAGAAAAGATCTGGCCAGGCACAATGGCTCATGCCTCTACTCCCAGCACTTTGGAAGGCCAAGGAGGGCGGATCACAAGGTTGAGATTGAGACCATCCTAGCCAACAGGGTGAAACCCCGTCTTTACTAAAAATTCAAAAATTATCTGGTCCTGCACAGGGTGGTGCATGCCTGTAGTCCCAGCTATTCAAGAGGCTAAAGTAAGAGATTTGCTTGAACCTGGGAAGTGGAGGTTGCAGTGAGCTGAAATTGCACCACTGCACTCCAGCCTGGTGACAGAACAAAACTACAAAAAAAAAGAAAAAGAAAAAGAAAGAAAGGATCCAACATACCACAAAAGCAATGGGACACATTCTTTAATTGATACACAGAAGTATTAAATATCTAAGCTATTAAATAAATCAAAGACTTCCTCTTTAAAAGATTCTTTAGAGGAGGCAAATTTAAAAAACTAAAGTCTTTTCTACAAATATCAGTCAAAAACTTTAACCATCTAGGTGGGTAATCTTGTTCCACGGGCCAGATAAAGTTCAGTTCCAGATATCCTTTAATATATTAGTAAGTTTTGTGCTATCGTACTTGGCACCTGGCTAAAATTTTTAAATGAAAACTATAAGATCTGTTTTATGTGTATATTTATATGTGTCAGTATGTATGTTATGAATGTGTAAGATATTTCTTTTTCCTTACGGTATTGCCAAAATTAAATCGTAAAAGAGAATTATGTAATTGGCTTAAAGAAAAATAAGTGCTTATACAAAATAGGTATTCCTTAAACCCTTAGAAACAAACCTAAAATATTTTTCAAGTTTACATAATCTTGGATAACCTTTGGTAAATAAAAGCATGTTGGCTTGATTAATGCAGGCATATCTTCAGAGTTGTCAGCATTTAATATAATACAGATGCACAACTCTTCTTCCCTAGGTTTAGTGAAATAAATTCATGTTATCTCTATGTGACATAACTTGTCAGCAAGAAAAATAACTTAAGGTGATGCCTAGGTATTTAATGTCTCATCTTTATGAGCATTTCAAGCAGAATTGTTGAAAACAAGATTTAAATAGAGGTAAGATAAAATACCCATGTGAAGCATGTCCTTTCTATACCGGAAACTTTTAACATTCTTATGAAGGATGGGGGGGAAAAGAGCTCTAAAAGGATAGAGGTTTAAATTTGCTTCCTCTACCATTCCTAAATACAGAGAAGCTAAGGACAGCTGGGACTGTTAATACTTCTGTGCCACATTGAAAAAAAATGTGTTATAAAAAACTACACACCCATAGAATTGTAATTCACAGATTTTCCAATCTATAGACTGCTAGTATGATATTCGCAATTGCTTGCCTCCTAGTGTTCACTAGAAATTAAGGTCATAAAAGGCTAAGAATACTAATTAAAATATGTAACTAAAATTACTAGAAATACTAAGGAAAACAACTTTATATGCAAGTATACAAGGTAGGTCAGATGTGCTTTTGGTAAGGAAGAGCATAAGTTATGAGGATGTGTATTGTTTTGTTAAAACAAGAAGAGAAAAATTTTTGTTCTAAAGTAGAATGATTAATTGCTCCAAAATGAGAAAGAAGTATCGGGGGGCAAAAACCTGTCTGGATATTAGAAAGCGATAGGGTTTGGCTGTGTCCCCACCCAAAATCTCATCTTGAATTGTAATCCTTAAAATCCCCTTGTGTCCTCTTCTTCTCTCCCCTTCACCCACATTTGGCATTGAGCAAAACACGCTTCCATGTGTGTACCTATGCAACTGTCTTGCATGTTCTGCACATGTACCCCAAACCTAAAATGCAATAAAAAAAAATTTTTTTAAATCCCCTTGTGTCAAGGGTGGAGATAATCAAACCACAGCTGTAGTTTCCCACATGCTGTTCTCACAACAGTGAGTCTGACGAGATCTGATGGTTTTATAAGCATTGGCGTTTCCCCTGCTTGCACTAACTCCATCCTGCTGCCTTGTGAAGAAGGTAACTGTTTCTCCTTTGCCTTCCAACATGATTGTAAGTTTCCTGAGGCCTCCCCGGCCATGAAGAACTGTGAGTCAATTAAACCCCTTTCCTTTATAAATTACCCAGGCTTGGCTATTTCTTCATAGCAGTGTGAGAATGGACTGATACAGAAAGTCTGTAGAAGAGGAATCTTGGGAAACAAATTTTGTATGTGATTAAGCTAGCTAAGATGAGATGTGAATTTTTTCTAAAAACTAGGCATTAATATCAAAACACAATGAAGAGAAATTAGAATTTCATCCTCTATGCTAAAACAACTTTTCCTTGCAACACTGGTCTTCTTTTAATAGGACATTGTGAAAAGGTTTTCTGTTTATTTTGTTTTTACCTTTTAAGTAATTGGCCAAGGAAATATTCTATGTTTTGCCAAGATAATTAAGAAAGTCAGTAAGAGAAGTGCCATGATGGCTGACTTGCCAAGATGGTTGACTAGAAGCAGCTAGTGCACACTGTTCTTATGGAGAAGAGGTAGAGTGGCAAGTAAACACTAGTTCTTCAAGTGGATTATACAGGAGGCCATGTTTTGATTCATCTAGAAAGCAACCGTGACCCACAGAAAGCAAAGAATAGCAAGGCAAGACAACTGCCCACTGAAGATTGGTGCAGAGACAGAGGAGGCTCCCAGCCATGAGGAAAGGTTGAGTGAGAGTCCCTAGGGACCATAGTTCTGCATGGGCTTTGCAATCCTGGGCACAGGAGAGGCCCCCTGACTCCCCTGTGCTTCCAGATCAACACAGAGCACTTCATGGAGTCTGTGCAGAGCTACCGCTCAAGCCCACACTAAGCTCCATGAGCCCTGGATCCCTGAGCACACTGGTGCCAGCTGCCATAGCCCTACCAACAAAGGAGCTCAGGCTCTCTTGTGCATCTCTAAGATAGGGACCACATACACCGTGCCGAGGAGAGGATGAACTGCAGGCCTCACCTCCACTGTACCTTATCAGGCAAGGTCCAATGGCCTGGGTCCCCAACACAGCCACCCAACCCCAACCTGAACATTCCAGCTGGCTGTGGCTCTTCTTACTTCTGGGACGGAGCTCCCAGAGGCAACCAACAAAGCTGCTGCAATTGCCACTGCTGCAATCCCTGCTCCTGCTGTCCTCAGGTTGGGGAAAGTAAAGAATCTAAGAACTGTGATGGGGCTCCAGCATGCCACAGTTGTCATACAGAAAGGCAGCCAGACTGTTTTCCATGCAGATCCCTGAACTTGCTGCTCCTCATTGGGCAGGGCCTCCCAGCTCAGGCCCTCAGAGCAGCTGCCCCACTCCCACCTGATCAGTTAGTGGTGGTTTTGTACTTCTCTGGGGTGGAGCTTCCAGAGACAACTGACAGGCCCTCTGTCATTGCCACCACCACAGTACCTACCCATCCCACCCACCACCCTGGCTAGAAAGGGAACAAGCAGCCTGATTATTGTTGCAGGCCTACAGCACACACAGTCATCCTATGGAGAAGAGGCCAAACTGTCTTATTTGGTCTTCCCCAGGGAGAGCCCCCAACACTTGGACCCACAGCACAGCTGCCCCATCCTTGGCTGATCACTCTAATCAGCCGTGGCTATGCATTTCTTTGGGGTGGCACCCCCTGAAGTAACTGGCAGGCTGTATGCCATTGCTGCCACTGCTGCTGCCCCCAAGCTGGAGAAGGAACAAGAAGCCTGATCTCTCCCCAGAGCTGCAGTGAATTGGGAGTACTAAGGTACTTGAATGGGAATGGAGCCCCCACTCTTACAGCACTGAGAGGGGTGAGTCACATGGGTTCCTGGGCTACCGCAGGAGTAAACATGCCTCCCTCCACAGAGGGAGACTGAAAAGGTGTGGTCTATCTCCCTGCTGCAGCCCCTGACTGAGGGAACCTTGCAGCCAAACACCTAACAAAAGAAATATAGGCACAGTCCCAGTGATTGGAGGGAGTTCCCACAAGGCCCAGGAGTAAACTTGGTGAAGCCATCACCTCTCTTGCCACTGCACCACACAGCATGCTTGCAAGTGGCAGGAAACACAAAGGAGGCATGCAGCTGAGTAAGAGCCTCTACCAGCAAATACTCTTAAGCATCATCTACTGGATTGTAACCCAAACTACAACAACAAAAATATTTTGCTAATAAAACCCCCTGTAAGACTAAGAGTAAGAATTCAGTCACAAATAAAGAACCTGCATAGAGCCTTGGTCCTCTGAGAACATCCAAAATGAAGCCAACTAACTATACTCAACTTACACGGCAATTAAAAGAATGCCAAGCTTCTCAAATGAGAAAGAACCAACACAAGAGCTCTGGCAATGCCCAGAGCCAGAGTGTATCCTTACCTCCAAACAAGTCCACTAGCTCCCCAGCAATGGTTCTTAACCAGTCAGAAATGACTGAAATAACAGACATAGAATATGGAATCTGAATGACAAAGAATCTCATGGACATTCAGGAGAGAGTTGAAACCCAACCCAAGGATTCCAAGGAATCTAGTAAAATGATCTAAGAACTGAAAGATGAAATAGCCATTTTAAGAAAGAAACGAATTGAGCTTCCAGAGCTGAAAAATTTACTACAAGAATTTCATAATATAATCACAAGTATTAACAGAAGAATAGAAGCTAGGGAAAGAATCTCAGAGCTCAAAGACCCGGTTCTTCAAATCAACTCAGTTGGACAAAAATAAAGAAAAATAATTTTTAAAAATGAGTAAAACTTCTGAGACATATGAGGTTATATAAAGAGATCAGATCTATGACTCAGTGGTATTCCTGAGAGAGACAGAGAATAAACAACTCAGAAAATATATTTGAGGATATAGTCCATGAAAATTTCCCTAATCTTGCTAGAGAGGATGACATACAAAACCAATAAATATAGAGAATCTTGGCTAGACACCATATAAGTCAACCATCCCCAAGGCACATAGTCATTAGCTTCACCAAGGTCAAGGTAAAAGAAAAAATCTTAAAGGCAGAGAGAAAAGTCAAGTCCTGTACAAAGGGAAGCCCATCAGGCTAGCAGCAAACCTCTCAGCAGAAATTTTACAAGCCAGAAGAGATTGGTGTATGATTTTCAACATTCTTAAATAACAGAAATTTCAACCAAAAATTTTATATCCCATCAAACCAAGCTTCATAAGTGAAGGAGAAATAAAACCCTTCTCAGACAAGCAAATGCTGAGGGAATTCATTTTAACTAGACCAGCCTCACAAAAGGTCCTTAAGGGAGTGCTAAGTTAAACAAGGAATTGAAAGAATGACACTTGCTACCACAAAACCACACTTAGGCATATAGCCCACAGGCATTATAAAGCAATCTCAGCTCTAACAACCGGCTAACATGATGACAGGATCAATATCTCACATATTAATAATAACCCTGAATGTAAATCGGCTAACCTTCCCACATATAAGTGAGAGAGTGGCAAGCTAGATGAAAATACAAGACTGAACCATTTTCTGCCTTCAGGACACCCATCTAACATGTAATGATACACATAGGCTCAAAGTAAAGGGATGGAGAAAGATTCACTATGCAAACAAAAAGCAAAAAAGAGCAGACATCACTATTCCTATATAAAATAAACCAGATATTAAACCATCAAAAATTAAGGAGAACAAAGGATATTACATAATGATAAAGGGTATAATTGAACAAGAAGGCTTAACTATACCAAATATATATGCACCCAATACAATAGTACCCAGATTCATAAAACAAGTTCTTCTTGGCCTATTAAAAGACTTAAACAACCACATAATAATACTGGGAGGCTTTAACACCCCACTGACAGCATTAGACAGACCATCAAGGCAGAAAACTAACAAACTATGGACTTAACACTTCACAAACTGGACATAATGAACATTTACAGAACACTCCAACCACCACAGAATATATATGCTTCTCTTCTCCACATGGAACATGTTCTAAGATTGAACACATGCTCAGTCATAAAGCAGTCTCAACAAATTCAAAAACTTGAAATCATACCCAGCATACTCTCAGACCACAGTGCAATCAAAATAGAAATCAGTATCAAGAAGATCTCTGAAAACTACACAGTTACATGGAAATTAAACAACTTACTCCTGAATAAGTTCTGGGTTAACAACAAAATTAAGGCAGAAATCAAACAATTCTTTGAAATTAATGAAAACAGAGTCACAACATACCAAAATCTCCAGGGTGTAGCTGAACATGTTAAGAGGGAAGTTTATAGTACTAAATGCCTTTATCATGAAGTTAGAAAGATCTCAAATTAACTATTTAACTTTGCACCTAAAGGAACTAAGAAAAAAGAACAAACCAACCCTAAAGCTAGCAAAAGAAAAAAAAAAACTAAAATTAGAGAAGAACTGAATGAAACTCAAATGCAAAAATCCGTACGAAAGGCCAATGACATCAAGAGTTGGTTCTTCTTAAAAAAAAAAAAAAACAAGATTCACAAACCTTTAGCTAGATTAACAACAAAAAAGAGATCCAAATAAGCACAATCAGAAATGACAAAGATGAAATTACAACCAATCCCATAGAAATACAAAAGATCCTCAGAGAATACTATGACCAACTTTACACATACAAATTGGACAATCTAGAGGAAATGAATATATTCCTGGAAACACACAATCTCCCAAGATTGAATCAGGAAGAGACTGCAACTCTGAATAGACCAATATTGAGCTCTGAAATAATAATAATAAAGCCTACCAACCAAATAAAGTCCTGCACCAGATGGATTCACAGCTGAACTCTACCAATTGTACAAAAAGAACTAGTATCAATCCCACTAAAACTATTCCAAAAAACTGAGAAGAAGGGGCTTCTCTCTACTTCACTCTACGAAGCCAGCATCTGCCTAATGCCAAAATCTGGCAGAGACAATAAAAAAGGAGAACTTCAGGCCAATGTCCATGATGAACATAGATGCAAAAATCCTCAATAAAACATAGCAAACTGAATTCAGCAGTATAGCACAAAGCTTTATTTATTTATTTATTTATTTATGAGAGAGAGTCTCACACTGTTGTCCAGGCTGGTGTGCAATGGCACAATCTCTGCTCACTGCAACCTTTGCTTCCCAGGTTCACACGATTCTTCTGCCTCAGCCTCCTGAGTGGCTGGGATTACAGGTGCGCACCACTACACCCAACTAATTTTTTGTACTCCTGACCTTGTGATCCACATGCCTCAGCCTCCCAAAGTGCTGGGATTACAGGTGTGAGCCACCACACTCTGCCCAAGTAGGCTTTAGTTTTGGGATGCAAGGTTGGCTAAATATATGCCTATCAATATGATTCACTTACCACATAAACAAAATTAAAAGCAAAACCCATATGATCATCTCAATAAATGCAGAAAATGGTTTTAAGAAAATCCAACATCCTTGATAGAAACCATCAAAAGACTAGGCATTAAAGGAATATACCTCAAAATCCTAAGAGCCATCTATGAAGAACCCTCAGCCAACATCATACTGAGTGACAAAAATCAGAACCATTCCCCTTGAGAACTGGAACAAGATGAGGGTGCCCACTCTCACCACTCCTATTCAGCATAGTACTAGCCAAGCAATTGGGCAACAGAAAGAAATAAAAGGCATCCAAAAAGAAGTCAACTATCTCTCTTTGCTGACAATATGATTCTATACCTAAAACACCCTAAAGACTCCACCAAAAGACTATTAGAAATGATCAACAACTTTAGTTGTTTCAGGATACAAAATCAATGTACAAAAATCAGCAGCATTTCTATACACCTATAATGTCCAGGTTGACAGTCAAATCAAGAGCACAATCCCATTTAAAATAGCCACAAAGAAAACAAAATGCCCAGGAATAGAGCTAACCATAGAGGTTAAAGATCTCTACAACAAGACATATAAAACGCTGCTGAAAGAAATCAGTGATGACACTAATACATGGAAAAACATTTCATGCATATGGATTAGAAGAATCAATATTGTTAAAATAGCCATACTGCCCTAAGCAATCTACAGATTCAACACTATTCCTATCAAACTACCAACATCATTCTTCGCAGAATTTTAAAAAACTACTCTAAAATTCACATGGAACCAAAAAAGAGCCTGAATAGCCAAAGGCAATCCCAAGAAAAAGAACAAAGCTGGAGGCATCATACTACCTGACTTCAAACTGTATTATAAAGCTATAGTAACCAAAAAGCATGATACTGGTACAAAAACAGACACACAAACCAATAGAACAGAACAGAGAACTCAGAAATAAAGCCACGGTCAATAAACGGTCGTGGGATAAATGGCTGGCCATATGCAGAAGACTGAAACTGGACCCTTACTTTTCACCACATACAAAAATTAACTCAAGACTGATCAAAGATTTAAATGTAAATCATCAAGCTCTAAAAATTCTAGAAGAAAACCTAAGAAATGCCCTTCTTGACATTGGTCTTAGCAAAGAATTTTTGGCTTAGTTCCCAAAAGCAGTTGCAACTAAAACAAAATTAACAAGTGGGACCTAATTAAACTAAAGAGCATCTGCACAGCCAAAGGAACTATCAACAGAGTAAACAAATGACCTACAGAATGGGATAAAATATTCACTAAGTATGCAACCAACAAAGGTTTAATGTCCAGAATCTATAAAGAAGTTAAACAAATCAACAAGAAAGGAAAAAAAAATTAAAAAGTGGGCAAAGGACATGAACAGGCACACCTCAAAAGAAGTTATACAAGTGGCCAAAAAACCTATGAAAAAATGTTCATTATCACTAATCATCGGAGAAATGCAAATCAAAACCACAATGAGTTACCATCTCCTACCAGTCAGAATTACCATTTTTAAAAAGTCAAAAAACAACACATAATGGCAAGGCTGTGGAGAAAAGGAAATGTTTGTCTAGTGTTGATGAGAATGTAAATTAGTTTAGCCACTGTGGAAAGCAGTTTGGAGGTTCCTCAAAGAGCTCAAAACAGCTATCATTCAACCCAGAAATCTCACTGCTGTGAATATTCCCAAAGGAAAATAGATCATTCCACCAAAAAGACATATGCATGCATAATGTTCATCCCCACACTATTCACAACAACAAAGACATGGGGTCAATTTAGGTGCCCACCAATCACTGACTGGATAAAGCAAATATGATATATACACCATGGAATACTCCACACCCATAAAAACGGAATGGAATTATGTCCTCTGCAGCAACATGGATGAAGCTGGAGGTCATAATCCTAAGCAAACCCATACAGGAACAGAAAACCAAGTATCACATGTTATTACTGGGAGCTAAACACTGAGCACACAGACATGAACATAGGAGCAATAGATGCTGCCGAATACTAGACAGAGGAGGGAAGAAGGGGGATGTGAGTTGAAAAACTACCTATTGGGTACTATGTTCGCTACATGGGTGCAATATACCTCCAATATACCTATTGGGTACTATGTTTGCTACCTGGGTAACAAACCCCCACATGTACCCTCTGTAACAAAAATAAAAGTCAATTTTTTTAAAAAAGACAATTTCCTGTGTTTCATGTCGTCTTAGTTTTAGATCACTCAAGAAAACAGTTCTCTTTATTTAAAAAGCTAAGTTTTTTCTATAATTATGTAACTTTCTTTGAAGTATTTTAATTATCACGCTGCTTAAATGACTATTGTTCCCAGTGACCTATGATCCTATGTTAATTATTTTAAACCTTTTGACACTTTTTAACAACTTCTCAGAATCAAACACTAAATTAAGGCCTTTCGACCTCAAACCAACTTTGGAAGTTTCCAAACTGACCTCTGGAATTTCTCAAAGAAATTTTTCCCTCTCTTCCCATAAAAAAAAGAGGTGTTAAACTAGCCTTATTTGATGTGTTAAATTGCATGGGAAGCATTGTCAAATAATAAGTGTTGCTAAAGTATCTTTAAGTTACACTGCATGGGTACATTACTAATATGCTTTCCAGAAATTATATGAAATTCCCAGAAACTTGGTAGTCTTGATAGAACACTATCACTCATAATTTTAATTATTTTAAAATACTGTACTTACAGAAAAGGAAACAAAATGTTCTTGTTAATTGCATTATAATTAATTTTCATCAGACATTTAACCATTATCATTTAAAGTCTTGTCATCCAAAGACAGCTAATCATTTTACTTTGGTACTTTCCTGAAAGCTATTGAAAACAACTACAAACCTCAATTTTTCAGCTTTGAGGGGATTCATGGAAAGAACTCTGACAAAATAGGTTTCTGATAACCTTAAGATCATACAATTGGATTAGATAAGAATTTCCAGAACTCTAATAAATTGATTAGTTCATAAAAACCACTAACCCCACATAAAGCAGAACATAAATTAATTGGTTGCCAAGGAAATGCTTTGGCAGGTTTTCATACTAAGTCAGCCAGAACTGAAATTGTTAAAATATAAAATTTGAATGAACTCCATAAGATTGATCCAAGTCAAATTACCTATGATGATTTATTTCATAAACAGTGCTATGTGCCTAAATTTGAGAAACCAACTGGTATTTAAAAGGATGTAAATTCAGCATTAAGTGTGGGCTAATGGACACAGTTGGTTGGTCCTTCCTGAGTTCTTAAAGCTTTAATTGTTAAAAGCTCTGTACTCCTTAACTCATAATAGGAGAGATGAAATAATCCAAATTATTTTTTAAAATATTGGCAGGCTCTCTGTGCTAAAATTGCTAGAATGGTTTATAACCAATGACTGATTTGTCAAACCTATAATTTTGACAAGACAATAAAATACTCAGATGGTACATTTCCAGCACCTGCTGGATCATTTGAATACTCACAGATGGATATCACTCAATTCCTACCCTCAATGAATATTTTCCAGATGTTTCCCATCATGCAGGAAGGCTGCTGATAAAACAGTAGCTAAAAGTTTCTCATGAAATGTGTTTGCTTTATGGAATATTCCTGGAGAAATCTCCAGTGGTAGAAGTGCTCATTTCACTAGACAAGTTATAAAGCAGTTAAATAAGGCATTACGAGCATAATAGCATTAGGCAATGCTAACTGAATGGACTGAAATACCTTGTTCAAAGGTATTACTGATTGATGGCAGTCAGATCCACTCCCCTTGGAAAACACAGAGTCACCCCTTATAAAATAGTTACTGGCGGGTATATGGCCCTAATAAGAGAACCTCACAAATTACACACTTTTGTAACTTCTGACATGACTCAATATTGCAAGATTTTAATGCATTATGCTAAAGAAGGTAAAAGAAACCCTTTGTGACCCACCAGCTGGTGACAACTAGATCTTTCATGATCTAGAATCCACTGCATGGGTCCTTTGGAAGCAACACCAGAGAAAGACTACCCTTGAGCCCCACTGAAAGGGACCATGCCAAGTTCTTCCCACAACCCACACTATAGAAAAATTTCAGGGCCTCAAGCCTTGGATCCCTATATCTCAACTCAAGAGAGCCCTTCCAGACTCTTGGGACTGTAAATCCACTGGAGATCTCAAGGTAAAGTTGACCAGGGAAATTTTTCTCTAGAAGCAAATGGCATCCAAGATGTGGACAGCTTTCCCAAGATCACAGGTCAAGACTGTTCTCCTCTGTCACTATGGACTCTTTGTTCCCTTTCCTCTTCTCTTTATGTTTCTTTTTGGTTTATAAATGGCAAGATAATGTGATAATTAAGATTTCATAATTGGCAGCTTTTGTAGGGAGCTCAACCGAATGTTGACTATGTCATGTTAAACCTAAATCCCTGTATGGTCTTAGAGATATTCTAGTTCACCATGTAACAAATTTCACTAATATCCCAAGTGTGACTATTTGTTCAAATTGCACATCTGGTCCTTTCCATAGGATTAGGTTTTTAGATTCATATATTCAGACTCTTGTTTAAATCTAACAATAGGAAAAACCTATATTAAGGGTTTTGCAGTTAAATTATGCCAGAAACTAAGAAAACCAAAAAAAGATAATTTGACAGTTTGTAGACAACTTTGTAACCCTAATCCCTTAATTTTCAGAAGTTATCTAACATACAGTGATTCAATAATGGACCCTTGGATAAATATTACCAGTGCTTCTCAACTGGTAATTTGTAACACACAAGGTATCACACAAGAAACTCTGTGCCCCTCCAGGATATATTTTTATCTATGGAGAATTTAATGATCAACCATCTGTGTGAACAACTCCTTGTCTCAAGTGGAAAATAAGGGGCCAATGTGGATCAGAGATTCTAAAAGTACCACTGTCGCTTCATAAGCAACTGGAAACTGAACACTGATCTATTTCTCTTAATTTGTGCCATGGACTGAGAAATTGTGCTTGCTTTGGCAGCACATATACTAAAATTGGAACAATACAGAGGAGGCTAGAATGGCCTCTGTGCAAAACTGACCATGCAAATTCATGAAGTGTTCCACATTTAAAAATAAAAATAATAGGCTTGGCGCGGTGGCTCACACCTGTAATCCCAGCAATTTGGGAGGCTAAGGCGGGTGAATCACGAGGTCAGGAGTTCAAGACCAGACTGGCCAACATGGTGAAACCCCGTCTCTACTAAAAAGTACAAAAATTAGCTTAGCATGGAGGCTTGTGCCTGTAATCCCAGCTACTTGAGAGGCTGAGGTAGGAGAATTGCTTAAACTGGGACCCAGGAGGTGGAGGTTGCGGTGAGCCAGGATCATGCCACTGCATTCCAGCCTGGCCTACAGAGCAAGACTCCAACTCCAAAAAAATAAATAAATAAATAAAGACGAATTTTCTGGCAGGCTTAAATCACTCTAAATGGTTATCTTTTGTTGAATGTTTCTTCCTTGGCTTGGCATAAATGTATATAGAGCTATAATTAGAAATTTATCTCAGATATTAGCTACCACAGCGAACTCTACTGCAAAGGCTATCATTGCTCGGAAGCCTTCATAAATTCTCTTGCTAACATTGTTTTAGACTGCTTTGGATTACCTGTTGGCTGAACAGGGGAATGTGTATGCTAATACCTCATGATGCACTTTGATAAACATGTCTGATACAGTAGACACTTAGTTTTAAAAAATCAACAAACAAGCTACTTGGTTAAAACAAGCAGATTCTTCTTCTGGCTCATTTTTTGATAGATTTTATTCCAACTGTTTTGGTTCATAGTGGCCTCTGTTAGAGGAATACACTTCCTATCTTAGTATTATCCTCCTGATAACCATCAGAATAGTCTCCCTGGTGTGCTATATTTTCTCAAGGGTCTTAAATGCTCATATGCAGCCATCTGTTGTACATCAAGTGGTCTCACTACTGTAACAAACACACAAAGAGAACATAAGGAATCATTCAACTAGCCTGATGCTGTGAATTATGTATTTCACACCAAGACCAAACAAGTCCATGATGATGGTGACAGAGAGTGGTGGCATCAATGCCCAATTCTGAGAGACTGACTAAAAGGGGGACATCATTAAATTAACTTAAATTTGGCCTGAACATATGAAAAAATGCTCATCATCACTGGTCATTAGAGAAATGCAAATCAAAACCACATTGAGAGACCATTTCACGCCAGTTAGAATGGTGATCATCAAAAAAGCTAGAGACAACAGATGCTGGAGAGGATGTGGAGGAATAAGAACACTTTTACACAGTTGGTGGGAGTGTAAATTAGTTCAACCATTGTGGAAGAAAGACAGTGTGGCGATTCCTCAAGGACCTTGAAATAGAAATTCCATTTGACCCAGCAATCCCATTACTGAGTATATACCCAAAGGATTATAAATCATTCTATTATAAGGACGCATGCACATGTATGTTCATTGCAGCACTGTTTACAATAGCAAAGAGCTGGAACCAACCCAAATGCCCATCGATGATAGACTGGACAAGGAAAATGTGGCACATATACCCTATGGAATACTATGCAGCCATAAAGAAGATGAGTTTGTGTCCTTTGTAGGGACATGGATGAATCTGGAAACCATCATTCTCAGCAAACTGACACAAGAACAGAAAATCAAACACTGCATGTTCTTACTCATAGGTGGGTGTTGAACAATGAGAACATGTGGACACAGGGAGGGGAGCATCACACACTGGGGTCTGTTGTGGGGGGTAGGGGAGGGACAGCAGGAGATGGGGAGGATGGGGAAGGATAACATGGGGAGAAATGCCACATATAGGTGAGGGGGGGATGGAGGCAGCAAACCACCTTGCCAGGCAACAATCCTGCATGATCTGCACATGTACCCCAGAACCTAAAGTACAATAAAAATATATATATTATTTTGTAAAAACAAAAATTTGGCCTGAAGCTGCCTCCATACCTTGCATTCCTGTGCAGCAAACCTCAACCTAATGTAGTATTTAAACAAATGGGAACATTTAACAAACAGCTAAGTTTCAGCCAATCACAGACAGGCAAATCATTACACCATGCCCAAATAAGGCAAATGCCTAGCTGTAGCTAATAGAATGATTTCTCTACTTTGCTTTTGTGTCCATCCTATAAAAGCTCATTGCTCAGGTTGCTGGGCAGGAAGAGCTCTGTGAACTTGTAGTTCCGAGGTTTGTCCAATTCAAGTAATGTTTGTGTGTATGTACTCAAACTTTGGTAAATTTAATTTATCTAAATATTTCTTTTAACAGTTATAATACTAAAATTTAGAGACATTTGTGCATTAACATAGCATTCCTTACAGAAATTTATCCCAAACTGCAACGCTGCTTTTCATATCCTATTGTAATTTTTAAACTGTGTTAAAGAAATATTAAATTCTATACATTTTGCATCAACTTCTTTTTTTGTGAATGGGCATATATTATGTTACCTGTGTTATGCTGCCATATGGAAGCACACTCTCTGAGTGACATTTATTGTTGGTCCAACAATCACCTTCTCACACTCTTTCAAGTGGAAAGAGAGACACAGAACAACAGAGGTGGGTAAAGTTGTGTGCCTGTTTCCTGCATTGATATTACCTGCCTGATCTCCTGTAATTACATAAATATATATTTAGATTATTGAAGGAAAAACCAGAATAGGGCCTTCAATAGCAGGCCTCAGGTGAAATGTCCAAAGGAAATAGCCAAACTCCCCTTTGCCTTCTGGGTAGAACTTTAAAAAGAAGAAAGATATCTGTTGTTAGCATTAAGCAAGGGCTATCTGAAATCAACAAGAGGAAACACTGAAAGATTAAATAATCCAAGATCTGAGTCTTGTATTCCTCAAGTTATTCTTCCTATTTCCATTTTATATGTTTATCCTCAAGAAAAACTACTTGTTTTGCATTTACTGTGTTCTTTAATAAACACAGCCAGATGCAGTCACTCACACATGTAACCCCAGTAACTCAGGTGGCTGTGTAGGATAATTGCTTAAGGCCAGGAGCCTGAAGCCAGCCTGGGCAACATAGCAAGATCCCATCTCTAAAAAAATTTTTTTTAATTAGCCCAGCCTGGTGTCATGCCTGCATTCTGAGCTGCTTGGGAGGCTGGGATGGGAAGAGCACTGGAGTGCAGGAGATTGAGGCTGCAGTGAATTATGGCTGTACCACTGTACTCTAGCCTGGTGACAGAATGAAATCCTAATATCTAAACACACACACACACACACACAATCCTCTGATTTTTCTAAGAATTATGATAGACAAAGTCACTCAAAGATTTGGACACAACAAATTATGATTTAATACAACAAAGAAATAAATACAGCTTTTTGTAGTCTGATTATAACTGAGAAATACAAAAAGCATTACTTTCATTCTCTAAACTGTCTTTCAAGTAAAAAGCAAATGTTTCTGATGAAATATAAGGCCTTGGTCTAAGAAATTCTTATAATATCTGTAAGTATATTCTGTTTTCTTAACTTGAGAAATATTTAATAGTGACTTTTATTGCTAGAATAACTTTCATGAAAAATGTATTGACTTTAACTGACCCAAAATTATTATTGCCCTAAGTCTATACAGCTATCAAAAAATGTTTTCCTTTACTAAGATCATCCCTTGAAGGTTGCAATGAAAGACTTCATGTTAATTTCTAAGGTTTTGAAAATCAGTAACCCAAACGGTAACATTTGATGGATTAATAGTATCTTCTCCTTTCTGCATCCCCTTAGCCAACAACAGATGGACTTTGAAATGCCAAGATCTTAAAGAAATAAAGAACAACCTAAATGCAGTGTCCTCGACCCCACCTTTGATTGCTATTATAAAATTTTAAATCCTAAAAAGATTTGATTTAAAAAATTAATACTTGTATTAAGATTGGCAATAAAAGTACTTATAACCTTAAAAGACCAAAGAAGAGCATTCTCAGAAGCCTGAATTTAAAACAAAAACAAATCCCTGCAATATTTAAGGCTAGAAGGAGCTTCAAAAATTATTCTGTCCTGCTTCTTATTTCAAAATGAAAAGGCTTCCCTTATTAATTCACTGGATTGATGACTTAAAATGCTATTCCCTCATAGCCTACTGTATCTCCTTTAAAAAAGCATTCTTCCCGTGGACCTCAAATTTTATGCATCAGGATTTTCCAAGCTGCTTGTTTAAAATGCATATCCCTAGACATTATCATCAATAACTCCAACTCAATAAATGCAGGTTGGGCGCAGTGGCTCACAGCTCTAATCCCAGCACTTTAGGAGGCTAAGGCGGGCAGATCACTTGAGGTCTGGGTTCGAGTCCAGTCTGGCCAACATGGTGAAACCCCATCTCTACTAAAAATACAAAAATTCGCTGGGCGTGGTGGCACACTCCTGTAATCTCAGCTACTCGGGAGGCTGAAGAGGGAGGATAGCTTGAACCTAAGAGGTGGAGATTACAGAGGGCCAAGATCCCACCACTGCCCTCAAACCTGGGCAACAGGAAAAGACTCCATTGCAAAAATAAATAAATAAAATAATAAAATGAAAAGGCTTCCCTTATTAACTGGATTGGCATATTAAAACGCTGTTCTTCATACCTTACCCTATCTCCATTAAATAAGCATCCTTCCAATGGACCTCAAATTTTATGCATCAGAATCTTCTAAGTTGTTTGTTTAAAATGCATATCCCTAGACATTATCAACAATAACTCTGACTCAGTAAAGCCAGATAGGCCCAATGAATCTGAACCTGTCTTTTTAACAAGCATTCTTTGTGACTCTAGGATGGGTGGTCCATGGACCAATCTTTGAGGCATGATGCTCGGCAATAATATAAACAGGCCATGTACTTAATATTTAGCCTGCCAGTGGAAACATTTTGTCTAATAGTTTCAACAACTCCAAAGGCAAAAGATGTACTTGGGAAAGGCAGGGTTGAGTAAGAATCATTTTACAGTAACATGTTTTTGAACGCCTTTTTCATTACATAGAAGAATACCAATAAATGGAGGTGAAGGCAGTGGGGGAGAAGATCCTTTGTCATTATATTGTACAACCTGAGGACATTTTCTTTGGAAGAGCACTTTAATAGACTGCATAAAAAGTGGGGGAAATGTCAAGCCACATTATGCTCTTAAAAGCAAAACAAGAAAAAAAGGGCTTCTAAATAGGTACTGAAGAATGCCATACCATATTATGATGTTCATTTCTAATAATATAAATGAACATCTTGAGTTTAGCATTTTTTTTCAAATTCTTTTAGAGTTAGTGTTCTTTTTGATGAGGTAAATGTAGATTGATAAGAATAAAATGGCAGAACTTATTCTTAAGTGATGTGGAATAGGATTTTATTACAAAGCATGTTTTTTAAAAAATTAACTCTTTGAAATAAATTAGTGTGATTTTATTTTTAAACATTTATATTTGTATAAATTCATATGACAACCAAAGCCTTACCCCGAATGTCATAAATTCTCCTGAGTTTGCAGATTGCTTTCTCTTAGTGCAATAGTGTATTTCTTCTAATCAAAACTAGTTTTGCTTTTCAATTGTTACCTTTAACAATTTTAGGTAAAAATCAGTGCACTTATTTTGTATTGTTCTTTGTTAAAAGGTCAAAATATTTCATAGTTTACAAAAGAAAGTAAATGAAACAAACTAAATGACTTGAATTTTGATACTTATAAAAATCACAAGTGGATCAGTTTCGGTATATAAAAACATTAGACACTCATATTATTTACAGCCTTCCCCAGCAGAACAAAATCTAGACTCACAGAATTGACACAGGATAAATTCAGGGAGGCCTACCTACTCCTGGATGGAGCTGCCCAGGAAAACCAGAGGGCCCTGATGGGACTCACCACTCTGAAAACAATACTGAGTTCCTTCAATCAGCAGCAATCCCAGCAACGCAAACCACTAAAGACGGTCCTGATGTGTGGACAGCCCCAATGTGTGGATGCCTGATTTGAGCTCACATTAGAAAGGATGGTCACCAATCAGTGCCACAATGGTGAATATTCCAGGGCTGTCCCTCATCTATAAATAAGCAATACTGGTTGGTGGTGGTCCCAAACAGGCTTCAGGACTATGAGCAGTGGCTTTGAAGGACAGAAAGGGGTTGTCTCTAATACTAGACACAACGTACCCAATATGAAGTTCTCCAAGGACCTGTTGAGAACTAGAAAGCCTGGTAGCTGCATGTCATTGCCAAATTCGCTTGTAATAGTCTACTGACACCCATTAGAGATTCAAAATTGCAAAACTCAATCAGTTTACTTGGTTTGTTTAAATACTCTTGCATAAACAAGAAATATATAAAGAAATTTCAAATGTTTTTTTATAGTACAATCAGATTGGAAAGTACGTGCCTTAAAGTTACTACCAGGCCTATTAGTGTTTAAGATTTTGTATATTTCCTCCTTTTGGCATGAATCTTCACACTAAAAGGCTGCACACCAAACACTCAGAGGTAGAAACTAGCCTGCCTTCTATAAAACAGCTGGAGGGAGGAAAAGAAGGTGAGTAACAATGAAATCATGAACAATTAAAATAATAACTTTCATTGAGACTCTACTAAGGGAAAAGCTCTGATAGTCACTTTTTCAACATTCATTATTTCAAGTCCCTATAAAAACCTAACAAAATAGATGTTGTTATACTCTCTTAAAAAAAAGGATCAGAGAAATGAAATAAGTTGCTGAAGAAAATGGACAAAGGTTTGAACAGAAGATGCCAAAGACTATACACTTTCCATTATTTCAAACCCTATCTAGTCTTCTATTGAGAGAAAATAAAACTGTCATATCATTACATTAAAATTTCTATTTGTATACAAATAACTTCTGTGAATATATATATGTATTATAGAAATAGAGATGGATAAAGACACAGAAAATAATTGAGAATAAGCCAAGAAAAGGAGCAGATACCCCTAATACCCCTGGTCCTAGTTCTGCCCTGGATATAACAGTCGGAAAAACCACTCCACTCTCTGGGGTCCTGTTTCTTCATCTGTAAAATGGAATTAATATGCAAGAATTTACTTCTCCTCAAAAAAGGATAGGGGTATGTTAAAAAGACACAGGAGCCAACATGAAGGAGCCCCATTAGCCAGGTTGGAACAATTTGAGCAACAAAATAAACAGAGATGGTACTGGGTGGTAACCCATATAATATTTTTAAATCTGTGAGTTCATATTAATATAAATAAATCATTGGAAAAATACATGAATGGAGGAGAAGCAGCAGCTCCTCCTTACAGGAGAATCCCAATTAGTAAATATAGAAAGAATAAGAGAAATATATAATCACAATTAGGAAGATTATAGAGTAAGATTTGCTGCAGGCACCTTCCACTGAAAGAGACTAAAATCAGTAAGTGAAGGTTTGAAAATAAACAGGCTATTAGTACTAGCAAACTCTCAAACTGTCTTACCCAGGATATTTATCAATTTCAAAGGGAAAAGTAATAACTTCATATTGAAAAACCCCACAACACAGAACCTTAACCAAGTGATCAAAGTCAACATCATCATATAAGATATACCAACATCCTGTACCCCTTAATATGAGGTACTGAGAAGGATACAATATCACAGCTGTAGTAGTTCTCATCAGGAGGAAACAGTAGACAAACCCAAACCGAGAGACAGTCTACAAAATAACTTACCAGCACCCATCAAAACTGTCAAGGTCATAAAAAGCAAGGCAGGAAAGGGAAATTGTCACAGATGAGAGGAGACTAAGGAAACACAACTAAATGCAATGTAGAATCCTGTACTGGATCTTAGTATAGACCGAAAGCATTAAAGGGAAAACTAGTAAAATATTAATTTTCTGGTTTTGATAATTATACTATGATTATATAAGATGTTAACATTAGGGAAGGTATTTAATTGCAAACATATTACAATGAAAGGTGAAGTATTTGGTTCCTAAATCACATCCCCTGCTTTTCTATCTCTGAGCCTTTTATCACATCGTTCCCTTTAGCTGAAATGTTCTTCTCGATTCTTCTCGGCCACATCTTTCCTGTACTACAAATTCAAATGGAATGCCAGCCCCTCCATGCTTCTCCTGGTTGGAGCTCATTTCTCTCTCCTATTACCCCCAGAGCACTTTAACCACACCCTTCCCATAACATGTACCACATTCCCCCTTGTATTTTAGCAACTGATATAAATGACTCATTAATCCTACCTGACAAGTTCATTAAATATTATCATAGTATCTCTATTAAGCCACACAATGACTATATTTGTATCTGACACGGATCTGGGGCTCAGTAATGGCTTTTGGAAAGACCCTTGAGTACAATCGCCTTTGTGAACTTCAAGCTCATAGGCATCAATAAATAATCCAGATTGCCAACGTATTCATATGCAATGGGAGCTAGAACTGCCAAGGCATTAGGAAGTTCATCTCAGATTGGCCAGTATAGTCTATCCTATTACAGGAGGCATATGTGGAAAGCTAAATTAGGATCGGCAGACTGCTTGGTGAGCAAGGAGAACAAGTGGGGCCATTTTCATGAATAAGAGGAACAGACTAAACGGCTTGATCATAAAACTACACCCACTACAGGGCCAGACTTTCCTGTTCTCAGGTCTGGGCCTCATCATTGCTCAGTGCTCCATCAATATTGACACATTTTTCCCATATGATTGTCTATTTCCACACTAACTATTCTCTCCATTTTAAACTTTTTAAATTATTTATTTCGCCATTCTCAGCCCTGGCTGCATTTTAGAATCACCTGGAAATCTCTCAAAAACCCTGATGCGAAAATGGCATTTCCAGGAAGATGGTGGCACACAAGTCAGATTTGGCACATGTTTTCCTGGAGAGGACCCCACAATGATGATGACATCACCTCTTCTTTTCTGGTGAGAATCTGAGGATAGAGACTTTTTTCTCACCATGAATGTCACCCCAGAGGTCAAGAGTCGTGGGATGAAGTTTGCCAAGGAGCAGCTGCTAAAGCATGGATGGAATCAAGGCAAAGGCCTCAGCCAGAAGGAGAATGGTGTCACCCAGGCTCTCAGGGTGACACTAAAGCAAGACACTCATGGGGTTGGACATGACCCTGCCAAGGAGTCCATAAACCACTGGTGGAATGAGCTCTTCAACAAGACTGTGGCCAATTTGGTAGCAGAAACTGGGCAGGATGGAGTACAGGTAAGGAGCCGTTCTGAGGAGACCACCCATTATAATCATCCCAAGCCCAACTTGCTGTATCAGAAGTTTGTGAAGACAGCCATGTTGACTTCAGGTGGAGAGAAGACACAAAGAATTGGAGAGCTGCAGTGATGACGACAGCCAGGGCCCCAAGTCCCCAAAGATTCTGAATGAAGCTGCTCCAAGCCTGTGAGGGGTAAACAGCACACAAGGCTGACCATCTTGGGATCACAATGAAGGCCAAGCTTGCTCACCTAGAAGCCCAGGAGCAGGCCTTCCTGGTTCCCCAGGACCCTGGGGCCCCTTGACCACAGTCAGAGAGCAAGCCTCCTCATAAAAGGAAAAAGAAAAGGAAGCAGAAAAGGAGGAAGAAACAACAGCATCTGAAAGGAATGATGCAGGTGAGAAGCACCCAGAACACACTGACCAGAGCATCAAAAAAGCAAGAAGAAGAAAAGGTGACAGCAAGAAGTAAAGGTCTCAGAGGAAGGAGAGGGTACAACTGAAGGTAATGAGGAGGAGGAGGAGACAGGAACAAATGGGCTTGGGGAACTGAATAGCAGAGAGAAAACCAATCAGTCCCTCAGGAAAAGGAAGAAAAAGAAGAGGTGGCACCATGAAGAGGAGAAGATGAGGCCAGGCGCAGTGGCTCACGCCTGTAATCCCAGCACTTTGGGAGGCCAAGGCGGGTGGATCACGAGGTCAAAAGATCAAGACCTTCCTGGTCAACATGGTGAAACCCCATCTGTACTAAAAATACAAAAAATTAGCTGGGCACAGTGGCACGTGCCTGTAATCCCAGCTACTCAGGAGGCTGAGGCAGGAGAATTGCCTGAACCCAGGAGGCAGAGGTTGCAGTGAGCCGAGATAGAGCCATTGCACTCCAGCCTGGGTAACAAGAGCGAAACTCCATCTCAAAAAAAAAAAAAGAAGAGGATAAGATGGGGGTCTTGGAGGAAAGAGGAAAAAGCAAGGAGGACGCATGCAGTGTCAGGACAAAGAAGGTAAAGAGCAGCGCGTACACTCACCCATGCAGCCAAAGAAAGAAGAGGCAGCAACAGGAGGAGGAGGAGGAGGACTTGAACCTAGAGGATGGAGGTGAGGAAACTGTTTTAGGTGGTGGGACCAGGGAAGCAGAAAGCAGAGCATGCAGTGATGGAAGAAGCAGGAGAGGCAAGAAGAAAAGACAGCAGCATCAAGAGGGGAGGATATCTTGGATGTAAGGGATGAGGAGGATGGCGGGGCTAGGAAAGCAGAGAGCAGAACACGCACTGGCTCAAGCA
Source organism: Callithrix jacchus (assembly GCF_049354715.1). Lineage (NCBI taxonomy): Eukaryota > Metazoa > Chordata > Mammalia > Primates > Cebidae > Callithrix > Callithrix jacchus. Next base: position 53,086,053 of record NC_133518.1, read on the forward strand.
GCATAGGTAAGAGGAAGAGGCAGCAGCATCCCAAGGAGGAAAGAACTGGAGTCAGCACCGGCCAAAGAGCCAAAAAGAAGAAAACGAAGAAGAGAGAGGTCTGGTCATGGTGGGGCTCGATTAATTTTCAGGAGCTGAAATGCCTCAAAGACCAGTGTCAATGAATGTCTGCAGGTCTTCTGCACCCCCCTAAATGAGGAGTCCCTCCCGAAAAGGAAACTGATCTCCGGGACGTCAGCTGCTGAGAGGAGAGAGCAGGAGTCCCATACCTTAGTTGAGGGAACCAGTATAGTCCCCTTTGTAGCTTCTAACCCAGGATCATGAACTCAGGTGCCTAGAGAAGCCAGGCAGCTGAGTGACAAGGAATGCTGGGGGCAGTGGAAACAGGGATGCACATACCCTTTGAAGGAGCATTCCTGCTAAAAGAAGCTGGAAATGTAGACTTACGTGAAGGGCTCTGATTTTTAAATATTGTGAAGGTTAAGGAAAACATAGATTTAGGTCTATGGGCTAGATTTAGCCCAGAGTTGCCAGCTTCTAGCACTACCAAATGAATGAATAAACATCAGCTTGGGCTCCTAGCCATCAGATTAAACAAACAAACAAAAAACCTTATGCCTGAGCCATTCCCGAGGATCAACTAAATCAGACTTTCTAGAGGTGGGCCTCAGGCCTCAGGATTTCTGATGGCTCTCCAGGTGATTCTAAGATGCAGCCAATGTTAAGAACTAGCACCATATTGATAAAATCGTTGTTTGCCTATATTAATATTACCAAGCAGAAAAAAGGCAAGTCCAACATTTTCTGCCTTTTTCCCTGATCTCATCTGTTCTCTGTACCACCACCACTACCGCCACCCTCTCCTGAAAATACGTGATCTCACCTATTCTCCAGTATGTCTACTCATTTAATGCCTTGGTTTCTGGAGATGCCTTGTCTTTACCCAGATGGAAGGTTTTCTGGCAGGATCTCACAGGTCTCCAGTACATAACATTGTTAGGTATATCAGCCAGTAAGGTAGGACAAAATACAGGTGGAAGGATCCAATATTTTATCATTACCATCAGTGTCTGACAGATATGAGGTGGGAGGCAGCTGGAAGCAGAAGGTAAAGAATTCATTTAAAAAAATGTCTTGAGTGCTAACGTCTTTGTGGTTCACTATGTGGGTCCATGATGTGATAGAAAAAGGAATCAAAAAAAAAGATCAATCCCACACACTGAGAGTCTGACATGGTTCATAGAATGTAAACTGGTTTATACCATGAGAGATAAAGATGCTATGAGAGTTGGGGGATTGCAATTAGGATGGGGAGTGATTTCTAGCCAGGAGATTATGAAAGGCTTTGTTGATGGGAAAGGAACCTTGTTTATTGGAATCTTTGATTATGGGAGACGAGGTGGCAGTAAATATGACTGTGGAAGGAGGTGTCCTACCCCATATTTGAAGGTGGAAAAGCAGAGAGAAGTTGTGTTTGGTGTTACAGGAGATTCCTGCTTTCTCCTGGTCCTCACAGCTTGAGGGTATCCTGCAGTCACTTTTTCAGGATATGTATTACATCACCCCTGAGCCAGGTGTAGGCACACTCCTGATGTTCTGGCAGTGGGCAATAATTTGAGGAGTCACGGTAAGATCTGAAGATGTGGGAGTAGGAAGAAGGGCATTCTCAGAGGATATGCCCTAAGTAGAGATGAAAAGGCATGAAACTGTGGAGGATGGGCAGGAGTTCCATTTCCTTCCTATGTGAAGGAGAAGAGGAGACATCAATATTTGAAATATTCTGCCATTCTGGTAGTTTTGGAACTATTCCCATCAAAGATTTGGTTAAATCTTGACCAGAAATTGTGAGAGTTCAGTTGTCTGCTGTTTTACACTTATAATCTAATATATGTTTCCAAAGGGTTGGGTAGTAGATGCAGAGGACTCACTAATGCATTTACGTATTTGGGTCTTGAAAGGCCCCGAATTAAATCATAGAAGGGGGAACTTGGAGATAAAGAGATCAGCCATTTCCATGGTGGTGACAGCATTTTTCCATGAGGTGCAATTTTGGTCACCTGCCATTTCCTATACTATTATTTTACTTTAATAAAAAGAAGATAACATCAGCCCTGTGCAAGTTAAGAGTAAATTTGAGTCTGAAGATGAGAAATATCTCTGTTAACAAGAACGGAGCAATCTGTGCAAATCATTCCTCAGGAGTCAGGGAAATGGCAACCTGCCAGCTCAGAGGCACACAGAGCCCAGGCGGCCCCACAGCTGTCTCTCAGCACTGCCAGCCATCACCATGGCAACGGCCCCTCCCGGGAGAACAGCTCAGCTCACTGAAACTGCCCATCATTTTAAAATTAACAGAGATGATTCCGGATGAGATTGTGTGCAACAACAACAAAAATCTTATAGAACTGCCCTTTCTAAGGACATAATTCACACAATATAGACTGTGAATTAGAAGAGTGATTCTCAAAATTCAGCATGCTTCAAGCTCATTTGGCAGGCTTATCAAAACACAGATTGTCAGAACCCCACCCCCAGAACTTCTGATTCAGGGTGGCTGGGGTAGAGGCAAAGAATTCGTATTTCTAGCAAGTTCCCTAGAGATGCTGATGATACTGCTCTGGGGTCGCATTTTGAGAACCACTGGGTTACATACGAGGATCGTGTCAGTGTTGATTTCCTGATCTGGATTACTGTCCTATGCTTATGTAAAAGAATGTCCTTGGTCTTAGAAAATACTCACAGCTGTATTACACTTAGGACATAAAGCCATCATGTCTGAAACTTACTCTCAAATGATCACTAAAAAATGTAGATAGATAAAGCAAAGGTGGAAAAATAACAATTGGGGAATCTGGATAAAGGGCATATGGAAGTTCACTGTGTTATTTTTGTAACATTTCTGGTAGTTTAAAACTACATTAAAATTATAAATATTTTTCAATTAATACAGGGAAAGAAAGTTATAGCAATACATGCCATGTATGTCTAATATGGTAGCAAGAAGCCACATATGGTTAAATTTAAACTAATTAAATTTAAACAAAAATTTAACATCCAGATCCTCAATTGCACTATCTGCATTTCAAGTGCTAAAGAGCCATGTATATGACTAGTGGCTGCTATATTAGACAGCACAACTATAGCCCATTGCCATCAGCACGGAAAGTCCTATGGAATAGTGCTGACTGCAGTTCAAAATGTTCTAAGATTTGGAAAGAGTCTTTGGAAAAGTCCATGTCCTAAAAGCAGCAGTAGAGGTAGCAGTAATAGTTCTAAGCAGTAGGAGTCATTTGTTTCTAAAACAATACAGTTGATTAACTAGAGGAGGCTGAAGAAGAAATATGATCAAACGATAGCAGGTGGATCATAGTATCCAAAATACGCATATGCAAGTATCTGTAGTTTTGCGTGAATTGGTGACATATTTGCCAGAGTAACTATTCAATATCACTAATCGCACCTGTCATCATCTTACTGATTTTCTCAGCAATCCATTGGATGAAGGACAGGCAGATACCCAAACTAACCAGTTTTTCTCCACTCACCCTCTGCCCTGTCCACTTTCCTGCAAGCAGAGCAGGGTCAAGACACAGATGGGGAAATACCCAGCAAGGTTGAAGCTGATCTGCAGGGAAATGGCCAAGACATGAAATCTTTCAAACTTGTTCAGATATTTTTACTTGGCTATTAGTTTCATTTGGGGTAATACGTCAGCTAATGTGCAGAGCAGGCAAGGTTGTTTTTGCTGCTATTCCTTTTCCTTCTGAACTTCTTTTCTTTCTCCTGTCTCTTCTTTTCTCTCTCTCAAACAAATGGCACATTCAAAGTTTCTGACCCAAACAGGACTGCCTTCTACTCTAAAGAGCATCTTTTTTCCTCCCGAGCATCATGTCTTTTGGGCTCCAGCAATATCCAAGAGATGAGCTGACTAAATTCATCCTAAAGGATGAACAGTACCAAATTCTCCCAAGGTGCATTTGGCTAACCCTAGCTTCCACAATATTCTGGGAGATACTTTTGGAGCATAGTCATCTTTGGTTATTCTCTACCTGACCCAACCTCTGTCAATCCCCTCTCTATAACCTCTCAGGAGTAAACAAACAGATCAACACTGCAGCCACATATTGTCCATTTTTCCCTCTCTTACCTTTCCAAGCAGTTTCACACTCTCTTGGGGCTCAGTAAAATACATAGCTATCACTTGGATATAACACAGAGTTGTTAAAAAAAAATGTAAAACCTGAAGCTGTAAACCACAAATTGATAAATATGAGGAATACTTGTGGGGAAAAAAAGCCCTATTTCCATTTCTAAACTTCCACTGAAGAAATTAAACCATACAGCTAGAATCCAAAACTCAGGACATACACCTCTACTCTAACCAAGCATCCGTTAGAGCATTTAAATGTCCATCTAAGCATCAGACCAATCTAGGTTTGCCCCTCCCCCTATCAAAAAAGTGTTGAAGAATTCTTCTGCAGCAATTTCTCCTTTTTAGTTTTTTTTTAGAGATAGGGTCTTACTCACTGCCCAGGCTGGAGCACGATGACATAATCACAGTTCACTGAAGGCTTGAACTGCTAGGCTCAAGCAATCCTCTTGCCTCAGTCTCTCGGCTAGCTGGGACTACAGACTCATGGAACCACGCCCTGCTATTTTTTTAATTTAATGTTTTTGTAGAGACAGGGGTCTCACTATGTTTCCCAGGCCTGGACTATGAGTTCTCTCACTTTGACCTCCCAAAGTGCTGGGATTACAAGTATGAGCCACCGCTCCTGGCCTCCTCCTAAAATAGATTCGTTTTTACTTAGTTTGCCAGCAGAAGGAAAACCCTTCCTTAGAAACAACTTTTGTCAGTTATCTAGAGAGAATCATTCCTAGCTGCAAGACGTGGGATCCCAGGTCTTTATAGTTCAATTTATGGTTTGATACTTGCACTTTTAAGATCTCCTTACAGAAGGCTTTTTACCATGCAACATATTTTTATAAAGACTTCCAAGAGAAAAGGAGAGTCTCACCTCACAGTACTCCGTGATAATGCAGAAATTATCTTGCTCCACAAAACTTGCATGGAACTTGACAATGGCTGGGTGGTCCAGCTTGGAGAGGAGCTGAGCTTCCAAATTGGCCTGAACAGTTTCATTTGGATTTAGTTCTCCAACAGAGATTTCCTTCAGTACCTTTCTGCAGGCAAAAAAAAAAAAAAATTAAAACCATTTAGAGCTGAAAAACACAATTAACAAATATCAGCAAGTGGTGCAGAGCCACCTGATTAATGCCTAGGTTGTGACCTACTCTACATATCTGATATTGCCTATTATGAAACTGTGTCTCCTGGTGGGACCTGAACCTGTTTTTCTGTCCTGTTTCCCCAAGGCTTCTGACCTCCACATCTGTGTACCCTACTGTTCTGTTAAGGGCAGACTTGGAACTAATCTTGAGCAACATTGCTGTGGTGGCCCTTCCTCCACCTCTCTGGATGTTTCAGTCTCTCTTGGTTTCTCTTATAGTTATCTGTGTCTGTCTGTCTCTTTCTGTGTGTGTTCATACAGACACACATACACACACACACATATACACACTGACACATAATCCATAACTCTGTCTCCCTGTATCTTACTCTTTCTTTGCCTATCTTTCCTTCTGCCTCTGCCTCTTTCTGTGTCTCTTTGCCTCTGTGTGTATTTACATGTATTTACACACTTTCACAGGCATGCTTCTCTCTCTCAGCTGTAAAATTTTCCAACTATATCGACAATACCAATAAGAGCAATATCTATTTATGTTCTTTTTAAAACTATTCTTGGCATATCATACTTTATTACGAGTATTCAAAACAAAAAACTAACTAAAAACATTAACAGAGATATTTAGTATTTCTAACACGTACAGATGAAAGAAGAGCTCATTAAATTCCCAAGTCATTAATTTAAAAATTGTGATAACTCTATGAGTAGATCAAAACATTATCTCTTCCCATCTAAGAAAAAAAGAGTCTGATGAACAAATCCATTATAGTACCAAAGTGTAAACTAGACTGTTGGAAAAAATGCATTAGAATACCAATTATGTTTGCAGACAGAGTCTGCTGATTATAAGTAAACACTGGCAGTTCATTAAGGCAAGTTCTGCAGGACCTGTACTAGAAAACATTTTACAAAAATCTTCTTTAGGAGTTGCTACTATGCACACCAATAGAAATGTATTAGAGTAGAAAATCTCTTTAGGCCCTTTAACCAACACATAGATTAACCATCATTCTCCAGTCCTTTGCAAATGCTGACAGATGCCCTTGCCACAGGGAATGCCTCCAACTGGTAAGCGCTCCTTGGCATGCCCATGAACTTCTGCCCTCCCAGTTGAGATGTGTACTTACTCAAGTCGTTGTGTTTATTCCCAAGCCTGTTAATGCCCGTTGTGCTCATCATTGTAAATTTATGACTTCAATATAACATAAATGGATGAAGAATGAGCATTAAGAGTTATCTTTGCTAGGAAAACTAAGTCAAATGATTACCAAAAAAAAAAAAAAAAAAAGCCATCAAGTAACCTACAAGACAGTTCTAAAAAAGGTTAAAAATGTGAAAATCCAGTATTCTGAATTCCGATTGTTACAGAAGATAAACCTGGAAAACTAGGTCCGAAAAATAATATATATCTTATGGGTGTAGTTTATGCAAAAAAGATGGAGTCTCTAACCAGAGGACATTAGATGTTGGCTACACAGCCAAACTGGAAAAAATACACAATGATATATCTTAAGCTGATGTAAATGTTTTAATTAACATTTTATTTTAACATTGTTTCCTTTTTTTAAGCCAAGTACCAGCTCCAATCACATTGATGAGAAGAGCTTCTACCATTTTTTAAACTGTGATTATACTATTAACTTTTCACTAATTCACACCAGCCTCTCCCTCTGTTTTATGATGGAAGAATCGTAATTTCCTCAGGCATCACCATAGGTAGCACTTCCTTCGTGTTTCATATTCAGGGTTAGAAGTTTTGATACTCCAGTCAGCATATCCCAGTTTTCAGTGAAAGAATACAATTAAAAGAAAACTCATTACAATTCTGAGTTAGGAAATCTGTCCTAGAAGCTGAGAGCTTAAGCAGGAAAACATAGAAAGTACCCTTAGCCTACTCCGGGGTTGGGGAACATTTGACGTTTCTCCCCAGAGCAATAAAAGCTGGGTTAAGCGTCCATTCTCCAAAAATCTCATGAGGAAAACCTTCTAATGCAAGATGACCATTACTGGGAGGTCACTTACCCTAAAACTTGAGTCTTTTAATATTGTCTTCACTTTAAATGTCCTCCTTGGTCTTCCCATTGTGAACTCATCCCATCCCCAAAAGAAAACCAACAGCAGGCACTGGCCGCTTCCACAAAGAGCAGCCCAATTTGCATGATGAGAAAGAGCAGCTGTGCATCAGAAGCCTCACAAGCAAGGACTCCACCATACCATTCACAGGTGTCTTTAAATCTGACTGCAATAAAGAAAGCCGGAACACTTGGCGCCCTTCCCCGAACAGGTGTTTTCACATTGGTTTTAAAGACCCTATTAGGATCCTACTTAATAAGTAGATTCTAGAAAAATGCTTGCTTGGTAACCTTCTGTAGAAAGACTGCTCTATCAAGAATTTGGTTTAAAATGACCTAATGTTATTAGGAGTGGCATTTCAGACTGCTAGTACGCCCAAAGAAGCCTGAAATGACAAACAAAACTATGTTTTTTTGTAACTGCTGAAGATTACAAAGCAGCAGGCAAAGCACAATGACATCCTCGTAGAGCTTGTTCAGTAACTTACTGTACCCCAGCTAGCATGCAGTTATAAAAGTCACAGTGGTTAAGCATGACAATATAAAGGCTTACAAACTCGCAATATTCACTTGTGGTGAAGGAACAAATGCTATAAAAAGCTTCAAGATGCTTATTTTTCCTTGCAAACACCAACGATTGTGCAGCAGAGCATGAGATTTTACATATAAAATGTAGCTACCTGAGCCCCGACTGGCACCCTGACGATAAAGCATACAATCTTATTTGCCCACAGTGTAGCAGATGAAGGTAGGGCTATTAAGACAGGTGGTATCTGTTATAGTCATCTCTAGCTGACGCGGAGACATTCACCTTCCTTGCCTGAAATCATGCCACTGAGCTGACAGAGGAAACTCTCCTTGCATATCACTTAATATGAGATCCGTATCAGCCTAGGACAGCATGGAAACTTACCAAGTCAAGGACAGCTTGTCACTTGCTCAGTGATTCTCAGCCTGTCACCCCTCCTAAATAACATGACATATTTATTTTATCAGAGCCTCAACTGTTCGGGAGAAACTTCATGACAGTAGTAAGACAAGGCATTCCCTGGAGACGTACTCATTTTGCAAACTTCCCAAGTTACATGCTTTCTTTCTTTCTAGAATCAGTGAACTGACAAACTTCAGAGAATGACTTTGGAAATCTGGAAAAGCTATGGTTCATTTCATTCCCTTGAAAAAGGTCCACGTTTTGTAGAAATGGGGAAGATCATACTTTTGAGCTATTAATTAAGGATTATTTTTCTCCAAATTTTCACATTTTCCCCATTCAACCAGCAGCATACACTGCTTCAGGAAAAAGAGGACTAAAGAGAATATGAGTCAAACACCTGCCTTTTGACTTTTTAAAGGCAGGACCAAGGCTAAAGAGAAAGGATCTGGAGGAACATATGAATGAGGAGTGGGTGAGCATTCTTCCTGCTGCCTGCCAGGTGAGAAAGAGATCTTTCTTTAGACCAGCGGAAGGGGAGAGGGTCAGAAGGCAGGTAAAACAATTAGAAACTGCTGAGCCCTTGAAAATAGTTGTTGTGCTATAGGTCAGGTCCAGAAAGGCAGCTAAAAAGAGAACTTCAAGATGGGTACGAAGGCCTGAGAGCAAGAGACCTGTGCTCTTCCTCCAAAGTATGGCTTAGAGGATTCTAAGAACCCCCAAATTTTCTTGTGTCCCGCAAGGGTAAGGAGCTGCAAAAGGGTCTCTAAGGGACATGTAAACAGATGAGCTTAAGAGAGCTCCAGAATTTCTGATATCCCAGTAAGGCATGGGGAGCGGCAGAATGACATAACATGCAGTCAACAGCTATCTCAGTGAGGGCCAGTCAGCTGGTAGAACTGGAGGACTTTGCAGTTAGAGACAGTGGTCCCTTCCTTTGTGATTTCACCATTAACATCCATTACAGGTAACTAGTAAATACCTACCACATGACTACAGTGTGGTGGGCACTGAGGAGTCATAGCCCTGCTTTTGCGTCTACTAGGAAAGATAGATAACAGGTAAATGTGGATGAATATGTGTATATATCATGTATGGTTGTGTTTTTTGAAACTCAAATTGAGATGAATGCTATAAGGTTGAGGTAAGGATATCTGAGGCCTTTCTGATTTCAAAACTGTGACCCTGATGTGATCAGCAGCTACTGTACACACCTAGCCTAAGCCACAGGAAATTTTAACTTCAATTTAAAGAGTAACTTTTTGGCTTTGGATTTTGCTTTTTTTTTTTTTTTAATCATTTGCCTGTTTTACAAAGACAGATTATCAAATATAATCAGGAGTTTTAAGATTTTTTCATCCATGTAATTATTTTTATCTACCATTCTTAAATGGAAAGGTCTCTTTTTTCTAATTTATAAGGAAATAGTTTCATTATGGAAAAATTTGAAAACACAACATAAGGAAAATATTACCCATAATCCAACATAAAGACAGTCCAAATTAACGTTTCTGTGTATTTCCTTAAAATCTTTTTGCTGCATGTATTTCTTAATAGTAGAGGCCAAACAGCTTACACAATTTGCTTACTGCTGTTTTCATGAAACGTTATTGTAGCAGACACTTGTCATTTGTGGCTGCCCACTTTAGACAGCTTCCTTACATGGTAGCAGATCCCTGGGCTGTGAATCTCGCCTCCCCTGGAGAGAGAAAAACAGATAAACCAACCCTATGACTCCCAGCCTCCCTTGAGCTCCCTGGTGCTAAAGTGTGACCTAGGTTCTGTCAGTCAGCTGCATCCACCCAACACTTTGATGTGGGTGTGAGCTGCATAGAAAAGCAAGGTGCCACGGGGTTCTCCATTTTGCAGATATGTATGTCATCAGAAACAGCATGGCCGTGGCTCAAGGGCAGCAAGTCACTTCACTGGTGATGTTCTGCCTTCTCGCCTGCTGCTCTAGCCCTCTACTACTGCTGTAAACTATCTGTGTTCTGGAACAAATCCTTTTCTGCTTAAACTGGCAGAGAGGGGCTGCTCTTATCTGCACCTGGGAGTCCTGACCAATGCAATTAGGCATCACAGAAGTACTTCCAGGTGTTATCACAAATCACTGTCAACACTTTGGGGCAATGAAAACCAAGCCTCCAAAGGTCTGGCTCATTTGGGTTCATTTTTATTTCTACCTTAGACTCTTCTAATGAATGTAAGTCTGCAATAATGCTTTCTCCATTTACAGGTACGTAAAATTGAGGGTGGAAAACATCCTGTTTTAAAGTTATTTCATCTCTTTTAATATGGCATATAAATTTCCAAATTAAAGGGGCATGAAAAAGATACATAATGACAGAGAGTAATATTTATTCAAAAACTTGGCACATTGATAAAAATAATGGAAAAGCCAGGAACTAAAGGTACCTAAAGGGGTAGCTGGTGGGGGCAAAAAAAGAGTAGAGGTTGGAGCAGGTATACTACAGATGGAGTTTATTTTATTTCTGTTGTTTTTCCTTCCCTTGGTAAAACAAAAACATTTTTATGTCTGTGTCACATTAAAGGACAAAATTATTTTATGGGTTATCACCATATGCCATAATATGCACTGCTTTTTGCTTTTTAACAATTAAACCCATGGACCTAGCTCATTCAGGTGTTAGAACTCTTTAATTCATCTGTCCATTGTACAGACCCGATCACAAACATACAGCAGAGTCTTTGGACAGAGCAGGGGTTCACAGGGCATTCATGGTGCAGTTCCAGGGAAGGCAAACTGTAGGTGCCCATGGCAGACATCAGCAACTGAGGAACAAACTCTGCCAAAGGCTTTGAGATAGGAAATCTCACCCTTCTGTTATTTTACCGTCTATTAACTTTCTTCTGTGTGCCAAATACCATGCCATGTGCTGGAGATACAAGACAACAAAGACGAAACTCCTGCCCTCCAAGAGAGCTCAGCCCCATGGGGAGGCCAACAACTATATAAATACTTGAACAACTTCATAACAAATGCTAAAATAGAGCTGGGGGTGGGCGGTGGAGATTCCTAACCTTTCTTTGAGGATGGAAGAAAAGGCAAAATCTATGGACTAGAGCTTCAGGATGTTCTCTTTTGCAAATGCAAACTGCTTTATACTTACTGCGTTGCCTTTTCCCTGGGTGGCTCTCAAGAAGCAAAATAAATGAATTTATCATTCTTTAATATTTGCCTGTACAAATCAATATCCAGTAGAAGACTGTCTATATTTACATTACTTGAATAGGCTATGAAAGCTAATCAGCATATGACTCTTAAAAAAAACTATATAATACATTATATTATATATTATAATATTTTATATGTGGTATATATTTCCTTAGAGTAAACACATACACACACATACATGAAATCACACTATACATTTTGGAATGTGGAATGAAAATGTTATAGGGAGGAGGAGTATTTTTTAAGAGATACGTAAATCTGCCAGGTTCATAAACCTCTCCTTCCTTCCTTGTTTTCTTTCTTCCTTCCTCTCCATCCACTTATCTAGTCCCCATTTTTTCCAAAAAAAAAATTTAAGCTTTACATAGCAAGATCTTTAAAATGAGGATGAAGAACCCTCCCATTAAGCCATGCTTTGCTCTAGAGGACTCTCTTCGTTTGGGTCTCCTAGAAGGCAAACCCTGAGACAAGGATTTGAATGCAAGTAGTAATTTGGGAAGTGTTAGGAAAGTGGGGAAGTGAGACAGGAAGGGAAGGAAGCCATGCAAGGGTAGATTATCATGACATTACCACCAAGGGCAACTGGAGCTTAATTCTGTCCAACTCTGGGAGCCAGTGTAAAACATTAACCTTAGAGTTCTCTGGCCCAAAGCGGGGGAGTGATGGCACTGGGATATTAATCCACCGATTCCCATTATTCACTGGCTAAAATTGCTGCCTGGGAGTATTAATTCCTCCACTCTTCTGCCTTGCCAGAGCGCAGGAAATCCTAATGGCTAGAAAGAGCCCTCAGGCAGAATTGCATGTGCTGGCAGTTGGAGGCTGAGTCCATGCATAAGAAAATGTTGAGTGCCCCAATACTGTCTTCCACAGGATAAAAACAAAGAAAATTCCTTCCATTTTAAATTCTGGCCTGGTTTCTCTATACTCCTGAAGATGGCTAGTATACAAAGATTCCTAGACAAAGTAAAATAAAGTGCCTTGAATATTGAATAATGAAACTGAAAAGCAATTACAACTATAGATAAATTCTATTTCCCATGCTTTTCAGGACTGATTTTGTTTACAAACATTGTAGCAGCATGTAAGAGTATTACATACAGATAATAAGCAAATAATAATATAGCTAATAAAGGACAAAAACAAGAGTAAAATTATTTCAGATATTTTTGTTTGGCAAACATGCTATTTCTAGCTCCTGTCTAGATTATATTTCTGTTTGTGGTGACAACTTTCATGCAGTGTTTCAGTGCTGGTTCTAAAACAAATCATTGCAAGTTGCCTTTTAGTTTTAAGGAGCAGAAGAGGATAAACAAAAATTTTAGGAGTAGGAGGTTTGAAGACAAATATTGCATGAATAGAAAATATCTAATAACCATTATGTAAATTTATGGCTTTTCCCATTTGTGTAAATAAGAATAGAAATGACTTGAGCACATGTCTCAAGGCTGGAAATAGTGCTGATGCTCCCTGGAGTCCTCTGCACAGAATCTCTTGTGTCAATGCAAGAATAGAGCTGTCATCAAAATGGACAACGTCCAGCATTTCCCTAGAAGTCTTCTTGGAAGTGACACTGAGAAAAAGTAAAAAGTCTGACCGCTCTGTTATGGAAAGCCCTTCCCCCAGCACGTGACCAAAGAGCTGACAGTCAAGCCAAAAACATGCATGAGTGCATGTGAATTAACTGGGGAGCAACAAAAGTCAGCATTTGTTCAGGCCGTGATGGAAAAGCTTGTGCATTTTTGCACTCATAACACAATAGCCATCTCCCCCCCCCATTTTTAAATCACAGCCTCCATAAAAGCTGCTGGGGCTGTTTCATAAAAAAGTAGAGAAAAAATTGCCCTTCCCTGTTCTTTTACCTACAGCATGAGTGGATTCCCTTCAAGGAGACAGCTTTTTGGAACTTCTTTTTATTTACTTCTCTAAGTTTTCTTTACAACCAAGGATGCCTTGGGTCAATTCTAACTTCCACTTAAAATCAAATATAGCTCCCTCGTCCCTATCTTTCTCCCCCACACCCTGAGACAAATGGTCAAGCAATTCTGTTTTTCTTATTTATACAGATGGGCAAAGTCATTGAATATTGTGACTTCATTATTTTAAGAAACACTGATGACCGCCTGACCTGCAGTCAACATCGATACCATCATATGCTCTGGAAGGAGGATCCTCTCCCCAGTTCCTGGAGTGAATCATAATCGATCTGGAAAAGATGTTTCTCACTGATAAATACAGAAGCATGAGAGGAAACTCTTCTTTAATCTGGCTTTGCATGTGATCATCTGCATGTGACTCAGTGAACAGTGGCAGCCAGCTGGAGCCATGAAGTAAGCCACCCGGAGCCATGAAGTAAGCCACCCTAACCTGATAGGCAGAAACACGGAGAGGTAAGAGAGAGGCACCAAGCTCCTTCATAGCATTGCTGAGCTGCTGAATTAGCCAACCCTGGAACTGTTTGTTCTCTCCAGAATTCTCCTTAGGGAAATAAGAGTTTCTTATTGTTTAAGCCATTTTGATAGCATCAGCCATTTCCTGATACTAACACTTTGCTACAAGAAGGAAGAAGAGATATTTAAAGAAGACATTGGAAACAGAGGTAGAGAATGTAGTACAGTAAATATTCCACTCGTTTGTAAATGCTTAAGGTTATAAAATCCCAATCAATAAAGTTACTTGGGTTTAGTTATGCTGTATAAAAAGAATAGAAGGAAGGTAACCCCTTTGAGAACAGAGCTATGTCTTATTTACTTAGAAAGCAGTTAATGAGTCTCCCACGTGAAACAAAAAAGTTTAACTTGGCTCTTTTCTATTTGAGCATTGACATAAATCTGGATTGGAAAAATGTGGCACATATGCACCATGGAATACTATGCAGCAATCAGAAATGATGAGTTTGTGTCGTTTGTAGGGACATGGATGAATCTGGAGAACGTCATCCTCAGCAAACTGACACAAGAACAGAAAATGAAACACCGCATATTCTCACTCATAGGTGGGTGATGAAAAATGAGAACACATGGACACAGAAAGGGGAGTACTAAACACTGGGGTCTATGGGGGGGAAAAGGGGAGGGCCAGTGGGAGGGGGAGGTGGGGAGGGATAGCCTGGGGACAAATGCCAAATGTGGGTGAAGGGGAGAAGCAAAGCAAAGCACACTGCCATGTGTGTTCCTACGCAACTGTCTTGCATGCTCTGCTCATGTACCCCAAAACCTAAAATCCAATAAAAAATTAAAAATAATAATAATAATAATCATGACAGAAATGAACCTACAGTGAGAATAAAACTGAGGGATAAATGACTAAAAACTCTTTGTTATCAGTACATTTCAAAACTAAAACAATGTCATATTTGTTTAATTTGAAAACACAATTTAAAATTATTATATGTAAACATTTTTAAGTTATTTAAAAACATCAGGATTTAAAATGATTAAAATTCCACCAGTGTTATCCTTCTTCCCTTAGGTGATGATATGGAAGTAATAATAGCAAACAGAAGATAATCTAAAATGAGGGGCAAGAAAGAAAAGAGTAAAGCAAGGGGGATGGATCATTCGCCAATCAAAAAAATACAAAGATTTTTAAATGAATACTGAGTTGAACTTAGCTGGGCATGGTGGCACGTGCCTGTAATCACAGCTCCTCAGGAGGCTGAGGCAGGAGAATTGCCTGAACCCAGGAGGTGGAGGTTGCGGTGAGCCGAGATCGCGCCATTGCACTCCAGCCTGGGTAACAAGAGCGAAACTCCATCTCATAAATAAATAAATACTGAGTTGAAAAAGACCAAGAAATATTTGGTTTTCACTCTCTCCTGCCAAAAAAGAAAACAAAATATACTTTATAAACAGTAATAAATATAAGTATATTTTTCTCTATAGTTCTTTAGTGATTGGAGAGAAAAAAAGTACTAAAAATGCAAGTTTATAAAAATTTGCTTCCTAACATACTTGTCGGTACAGTTCTGATCTAGAAGCTGAATTACCCACGGAAACTGATAATAACATTAGCGTAGACCAAAACAAAGGCAGATATTCCAACCTGAAAAAAAAGATTTTGCTCTGATGTTTCACAAATCTCGGAGAAATGGTAACACCCATTGTAATGGCCTGGCCCAAGAGAAGCACAAAGCTACCCAATGTTCTTAATGTTTTCCCCATATTCAGCTTCTATTCCAGTTTTGAAATGGATTTTATGTATTTGTAGAATTTTAAAGCTGGACAAGACCCTCAGAAAGAAGATAATCAAAGCACCTCAACCAAGTGAAGTCCTGGAACATTAAGAGATTTATCGAAGGCAAAAAGCAAGTTACAGTGGCGCCACCATTTACCTTTTGGAGGAAGCAGACCGTCAATTCTGCAGACTAGACTTTTGTCTCCAGATTTAACAGTTTTCCCTTTCTGCCGTTAGTGTAGAGATCTTCAGTGTCTAATGAGTAAGACAGTCTGAAATTTTTCATTTTTCAAAGAACAAATACTCCTGACACCTGCTTTCTTTCCTTCCTTACCATTAAAGATAAAAGAAAAAACAAAAACAAAAGACTTGTTGTTGTGATTGGAATAATGGTTTTGCTTTCAACGAGGTACTAATGACCCTATGTCTGTTCTTCATTGTCATTTGAGAGTTGCAGAAATCTCATGGAAGCCAGGAATATTGCCAATTATAGAGCCACAGATTTGGAGGTTTGGGAAAAGACATCATACAGAAGAGGGAGACAGTGTTTCTCACGACTTACTCTCCTAACAAAGTGGTGAAGTCTACATTTTGAGGTTGTTCTAAGTACCACAACCCTTCAGGTATAATTTTGTGTGTTTGCAGGCCAGTCTTTTTAAAAGTTCAACTGAGCAAAATTCATTTGATTTGAAATTGTTAAACAATGGAAAATCAGTAATAAGTAATATGCCTTAAAAACAAAAATAAATATTGATAACATTATACTCTAGGCAACAAATCACTCAGTCCCTCCATTACGCTTTGAAAAGTTCCGAGATTAGAGCAAAGATCCTACTTATGCAGGCAAGGAAATTAAGGAGTGAAACAGTGTTAACAAGAATATAAAAAATAATTTACCACAGATAATCCAGTTAGCTTCTGTTACAAGTATTATATGCTCTAAATTTGAAATTAATATTAGGTTAATATTCAAAATGCAATATTCTAATGAATAATTCATTCCAGGTTTATATTTTGAACATTACGGAAAAATACAAGAGTTGCTGATTTCAATGAGATAATCAGATGACCATAAAATCAAGATGCAGTAACAAATTGAGTTTTAAGAAGCAACATAGCTTAGAGGGTTTAAGCAACTGATTCTGGGTCTTATATTTTTGCTGAGTTGTGCTTATACCAAAATAAAAGTCTATTTTTGTGTATCTAAAAAGTCAGGACTTAACCTACCAAGACAGCTCAAAGTAGAATCTACTATTAGGAAGAATCTAGTTTCCCTGAATGACAGCTTATGGATTTAGTTATTGATTTGTAACACACACAAAGTCACCATGGACTGTGTAAGAGGAGGGGGAGACAGGGAGAGAGACATGGCTTACCTGTCTTTGATTACACAGGCTTCCTTTTTCAGAGACAGGAGGGCATAGGGGAGCCTGGCTAAATCAAGTGCCTTGGACACTTAGCACTTGCTAGTCACAGAGATGCTGTGTGGTTTGTCCTGCCTGCCCAAGTTGTCTATAGGAGCCCCACAGGGGAGACTTCCTCCTCAGGTCATAAGTAAGGGACACTGAAAAAAGAGGCTTCGGTGTGGTTTTTCAAGAGTTTTGTTCCTGGAGATTCTGGAATTTGAGGATAAATAAAAATGTTTTCATGTTAATATGATGGAAGGAAAACATTTGAATCCAAAAGTGTGATACTTGAATAAGTCTCAAAAATGGGGCGCAGGGCCTTAGAGCTGTGCTTCTTGAATTTTACTGTGCATACAAATCACCACAGGATCTAGTCAAATGCTGCTTCTGGTTGAGCAGCTCTATCCTGGGGCCTGAGAGCCTACATTTCTCAGGTCCCAGGTGATGGCTGCAGCTGCTTGTCCAGGGATCATACTTTGAGTAGCAAGGTTTAGAGCAGGTAGGGGTCCAGAAGACTGCCAGGGCTAAAAGTGTTGAAGAGCCCCAGAGTTCTCTAGTGGCTTGGGGCAGAGGGTGGATTTGAAGAGCAGGCCAAGAGACAGGGCATGTGTCCCCCTCTGCCCCCTAATCTACTCATCCCTCCTTCCCAGCAACCTTGAAATCTCATTTGAAAACGAAGAACTGGGAACAGCTGCTAGTCCAGCTCAGTCATCGTACGGATGAGGACACTGGAATCAGAGAGGCTGCAAGAGTAGACTACATGCCCTCCTGAGGATATTCTACGGCCAACACTGATACGACCCAAAAAACCATCAGTTTTAAAATACTATGAAGACTGGGAGGCCAAGGCGGGTGGACCACAAGGTCAAGAGATCGAGACCATCCTGGTCAACATGGTGAAACCCCGTCTCTACTAAAAATACAAAAAATTAGCTGGGCACGGTGGCGTGTGCCTGTAATCCCAGCTACTCAGGAGGCTGAGGCAGGAGAATTGCCTGAACCCAGGAGGCGGAGGTTGCAGTGAGGCGAGATCGCACCATTGCACTCCAGCCTGGGTAACAAGAGCAAAACTCCGCCTCAAAAAAAAAAAATACTATGAAGAAAAGCTTCCTTACATTTTAACCCAATTTTTTAAACTAGAGTTTGCAGTGGCTTCCTCTTGTTCTGTTCCCAGTAATGATAAAGTACAGCTGCCCAATGACCCTTTGAACATTTCTTATTACATAATTTATTACCTTAATGTATTTATACTCAGCCTCATTTCACAGACAATTTGATGTAGCTTCTATGATACAGCAAAAATTTAAGACCAGCAAGAATAGAACACAAATGGGGAAAAGAAGAATACAAATATGCTAACTAGAAATTATTGCTAGGGTTGAGCTTCAAATTTAATTCCAAGCTTCTCGAAAGGCATTTTTATTATTACTATTAATACTATTGCTGTCATTGGTGGTAATGTAATAAATACAATTCTTGCCTTTTACGAGGGGTATGCCAATCTTTGGATCCTGAGTACCATAAGCCAGTTTTAATTTTGGTCACATTAACAGTGAAGATGTTTCCCAAGGAGGACATCAGTGGTCAGTTAAAGAGAATTCATTCAGAAGCAGAATTCCAACTTACATATGAAATAATGCACTTCGATGTCTAACTTAAGAAAAGCTTCTCAACTATGACCTTAATTCCAGTTTCTAAAATCAGTGTGTGTGTTGGGGGAATCTGCTCTGTGGAGGAGACTTTACTTGTCACAGGCACAGCCTCTGCCTTCTGAGAGTGCAATCCACTGGGAGAGCACAGACAAATAATTAAAAGCTATAAGAAACTGTCATGCGCCTTAAAAGGATGAAATCAATATCCTAAAGAAGTAATCAGAGACCAAGATATGAGATAATCATCAGAAAACCTCTACCCACTAAAATAGTGATAATAGTGATGATTATGGCAATAGTAAGGGCCATATATGAGACCGTTATTTGGCACTGTACTAGGAAACTATTAAAATCCTCTTGAAACAAAGAAGACACAGAGAGTTTAAAATACAGCATCTGTTAAGTGACAAACCACACCCAATAATAATGAAACTGAGATCTTGGCTCACTGCAACCTCTGCCTTCTGGGTTCAAGCAAATCTTGTGCCTCAGCCTCCCAAATAGCTGAGATTACAAGCATGTGCCACCATGCCTGGCTAATTTTTTTGCTTTGTTTTGTTTTTTTTAGTAGACATGGGGTTTCACCATGTTGGCCAGGCTGGTCTTGAACTTCTAACCTCAAGTGATGCGCCTGCCTCAGCCTCCCAAAGTTCTGGGATTACAGGCATGAGCTACTGTGCCTGGCCTCCACTTCCAACTCCTGGGCACCTCACCAGTACGGGATGCTGCCTCCTGAGTTTATGAAGTCAAAGTCCAGTGAGCTTCATACCAAAAACACCATTCAAAAATACATCTGCACAAGGTTGATAGTCTGAATAATCTGGAAAAAAGGCATTTCCAGAGAGGCGCCCTTCTGCCCTCCTCATCCCCAAGGCACATGTTCCAATTTTTATGAAAAGTATTTTTCAAAAATTATACAGCAATAATCCTGACACAAATCTCTGGCAAAATTAAAGAACTGATGATTAAACCGTTGGCTTGTGAGTGTTTAAAATATAAAGCAGTGGCCAGCAGGAGCTCACATGGGCTTAGAAAGAGAATATGCCAAATTAACCTTATTTCTTTCTCTGAAGGGTTATTTGATTGGTAGATCATAGAGAAGCAATTAGTTGTGGTATATCATGATTTCAGCTCATCTGATAAAACCATGTTAACAGATGTCAAAGAGAAGAGTCTTGTGATATCCTTTTCATATGGGAGAAGTGCAGTCTTCATGTGGATTCATGGCTGGTTGAACAAGCAGACCAAATATGCTGTTGTCTTGAGTCTCAGGCCATTTTTCAGGTGGTATCTCCTGTAATACCATTGATGTCCCTAACAATATCTTCACCCATATTTTATTAATGACTTGGATGAAGATCTAAAAAAACAAAACGCATTTACCAAGTTTGTAGAAAACACAAAGCCAGATAGCATAATCAATAGACATAAGGGAAAGTCAACTTTTCAAAATGACTGAAGAAGCTGAAATGTGAGCCGGAAATCACCAAGACTAAATTTTGCAAACTAAAACCTGAAGTTTATAGTTAGGGTCAGGAAAATCAAATCCTCAAGTCTAAGATGAGTGATACCTGGCTTTAGAACAGAACAGCTCATCTATGAAAACTCTGGAAAGTGTGTGGGAAGGGGAATGCCTCCTCCCCCATCACCCCAGTTTAATATGAAACAGTATGTGACTGCTAAAAGAGCTGAGATTCCAAGCTGATTTTGAAATGTATAAAAGATTTTAGTATCATTACACTTGGTTCCATCATTCCCTTATGTTCAGGCCTAATTTCAAGGGAAATATTGTCATCAAAGTTAGTTCAAGGAATGATTACGATGTTGAGGGGCCTTAAATCAAGTTATCCATGGAATAGTCCGAGAAACGAGATGAACAAAGTTAATGTATTTCAAAAAGTACGTTGTGAAAATGTGCTAGGAATGTTTTCCTTGTCATTCACTTAAGACAACCATATAGAGTTGTCCTTATTTTCCCATTTTACAGATAAGAAAACTGAGACTGGTAGTTAGGTAATTGTCCAAATTAAGTGGAAAGATTGAGATATAAATGCAGGAGGTCTGACTTCAAGACCAAAGCTCTCTCCATTCATTATTAATCTTTATCCAGCATTTAAATTTCAGTAGCAACAAGAGAAATCAGACTAGCAAGGGGCATGATAACTATGTTGTAAAGTTCCTTCCTTGTAAATGTCAGGGTTTTCATGCCTTTGTGCCTTCACTTACACTATTTCTGCTGTCTGGGACACTTTGTCTCTACCCTTTCTCTGCCAGATTTATATTCATTCTGTAATTTTGGCTCCAACATTCGCTGTGTAAAAATGGAATAAGTACATCTCGATATAGCACGCCCTGCCAGGGGCTGACAACTCCAACTTATATTCTTGTTTGCCTGACTGGTCTATAAGCTCTTTGAAGGCAAGAGCTATGTCCAATTTAGTTTCTGGTTTTTGTTCCTAACAGTTTTATTGAAATATAATTCATGTACCATGAAATTCACTCTTTTCAAGTGTACAATTCAGCATTTTTTAGTATACCCCTAGAGGTTTGCAACCATCACCACTGTCTAATTTTAGAACATTTTTATTATCCTTATTATGGGTTGAATGGTGTTCCCCTAAAACTCATATGCTGAAGTCTCAATCCCCAGTGAGATTCTGAGGCCAGAACATAACTGTATTTGGAGATAAGATCTTTAAAGAGTTGATTAAGTTAAAAGCAGGCCACCAGAGTGGGCCCTAATCCTGTGTGACTGTTGTCCTTATAAGGAGAGAGAGAGAGCAGGGGCACACTTGCACAAACACAAAAAGGCCAGGGGCACACTTGCACAAACACAGAAAACAGAGTGAGAGGTAGCCATCTACAAGCCAAGGAGAGCAGCCTCAGGAAAAAAACAACCCTGCTGGCACCTTAGTTTTGGACTTTCAGCCTCCAGAACTGTGAGAAAATAAATTTTTGTTGCTCAAACCACCTAGTCTGTGGCATTTCATTATGGCAGCCCTGGAAAACTAGCAGAGTCCCCAAAGAAATCCCTTATCCATGAGCAGTCACTCCCATCCCCACTCTCATAGCCCCAGGCAACCACTTTCTGTGGGTTTGCCTGCTTGATATTTCATATGAATTGAATCATAGAATATGTAGTCTCTTGTAACTGTCTTCTTTCACTTAGCATATTGTTTTCAAGGTTTATCCATATTGTAGCATGTATCAGTATTTCATGGCTTCTCATGGCTAAATAACATTCTATTGTAGGATATATCACATTTTGTTTATCCGTGTATCAGCTGATGGACATTTGGGTTGTTTCCACCTTTTGGTTATTATAATGCTGCTGTAAGCATTTGTGCACAAGGTTTTGTGTGGATATATTTTTATGTCTTTTGGGTATGTACCTAGGAGTGGAATTGCTAGGTCATATGGGTAATTTTACATCTGTAGTGAAATTTTTGGTTAGGGAGTTACTCTATGATTTCCTCAAGCTCAAGGATAATCATTTGTTCAAATACTACTTTTATGACATCACTCTCTGGCTAAAGATCTTACAGCTCTTGAATTCCCCACCAGACAAACCTTATTAAGTCTCAAGTTCAAGATGTTCTATCAATTGGACCCTATCTATCTGGACTGTATTCATCATTCTTCCCAGACCTGATCCATCCACCTCCTCTATTCATGATCCTACCTCTGTATCCTTTTTCTTGCTTCTGTTCCCCACTCTATCCCCATCCTTTCTATCACATTCAGAAAAAAGGATAGATGCCCTCCAAGAGTTGTCTTGTATTCAAGACTCAGAATTCAGGGCATAGAGAAGATGGTCCTGGAATGAACAATCTGCTGAAATATATTAATTAACCACAGAGTAAGGGGCTTGGGTTAGATGACATAAAAGCTCCATTCAGGCTAGTGCAGTGGCTCATGACTGAAATCCCAGCACTTTGCAAGGCCGAGGCAGAAGAACTGCTTGAGACAGGAGCTCGAGACCAGCCTGGGCAACATAACAAAACCCCTACTCTATAAAAAATTCTAAAAAATTAGCTGGGCATGGTCGCATATGGCTGTAGCTCCAGCTGAGGCAGGAGGACTGCTTGACCCTAGGAGTTGAGTCTGCAGGGAGCAGTGACTGTGCCACTGCACTTTAGCCCGAGCATCAGAGCAAGACCCTGTCTCTTAAAAAAACAACAATAATTTTTTAAAACTGAATTCATACCTAAGATTCTCTGACTCTGTTGAGAGATTATCTTCATCAGTTAGGCCCACCGTGCCCTGAGATTCCTTTGCTTCCATTTCTCGTCTGCCTTTATATAGTTGGTTACAGTGAATGCCTGAGTCTCCTACTACAGCATTAGTGGGGATAGGTTGAAGCCTGGAACTGGCCGGAATAGAGATGATGTGGTGGTTCCTTTCCTCCTTGACAGTCAGAGCTGTGGAGTCACATCTCTACTAGCACCACAACTTGTTTAATCAGGCTGTGGTGCTAAATCTCTAAAACATGATGCTGAGTGAAAGAAGCCAGGCAAAAACAGTGCATACCATATGGTTCTATTTATTTAAAATGCTAGGAAAGACTTATCTATAGTGACAGAAGCATATCATTATTTGCCTGGGTCTGGGGTGGAGGAGGATTAGAAGGACCACAAGGGAACTTTTTGAGGATGTAGAAATGTTCTATATTTTATTTCTGGTGGTGGTTACCACAGTGTGTAAATTTGTCTAAACTAATGGGTATCTTTTATTGTCTATAAATTATTCTTCAAGAAAGTGGGTTTCTTAAAATGGCAGGCTATGGTAATGAGAAGGCAGCAGAGGAGAGAAAGGCTGCAAAGGCATTTTAGCCTTTAACTTGGAGGATTCTCTGGTTCAGATTACAAGGTTGAATACCCTTCTTGGTGATCAGAGTTCCAGGGATAATAGGAGCTGCCAAGTACATCTCTTCCCAAGTTACACTGCAATACGAAAATCATTCCACAACACTGTGGTTCACTGCCACAGGGGTTCAGTCACCCTAAATCATGTTCCTTGGTATGGGGACATTGTTGCCTAACAATTTCTGTGTTCCTCAGCTCTTCCCCTAAAATGTAAGCTCCTAGAAGAAGGTTTTGGGGTTTTTATTGCCATTTTCTGTTTTTGTTTATTTACTTTTTTACTTGCTCTTTTGTACCTAGTGTTACTAGTGCCCATTGAATTCATTCGTTATCAACTCAGTTATCTTTTGATTGAACATTATGTACTCTACAGTCTGATGCCCTGGACTTGAAATCGGCCACTGATGACATCAAGAATCAGGGGCCTCAAGAAGGCCACTGTGGTGGTAGCAGAGGCAGCAAGATGAAGTTTCCGGGCAGCAGTGCCATGGGGCCCAGCGCCAGTGATGGCAGGGAGATTGTCTTCAGTCTGGACCTCCAGAAATCCCTGGTGAATCTGTGACCTACCCAATAAATTTGTAATAAATTCTTTTTGGGCTGCAGTCAATATGTTGTCTTATTTTGTTGCTTAGAACCCAGAGACCTCATAGATAACAGAGAGGAGAGTATGTATGTATTAGCAGTCTTGAAAGTAAGTTAGTTTGTTGTAGAACTGGTGAAATCTTGTTTTTCCCTTTCTCAGAGAAAAGCAAGAGTAGAGAAAACAAACAGAGATAGGAAAAGCATACACATTGTCCTTCAGAAGAGCCTTGGTCATTTTAGATATAGCCAACAACAAGAAACATTATTTGATCATAAGGCAGAATAAAAATCAGATGGGGTCTCCCAGGTATAGATACAGCATAACACCCCAAGGACCACATCCTGCCCTACCTGCCCTACATCTACCCAGTGTAAGACTGCCTTCTGTGGCAGATGGGCCAGCCAAACTCAACTTGATACCACTTAATGAGGCAATGTCCTCCTGCCTGTGATTCTTGTCCGCTAGTCCCACTTCCGCAGTCTAGAACAGCACAGATCATGTTTACCTCTGTATACACTGCAGCTCTTGAGATGTTTAAAAACTCTTAAGTTAAGGCAATGGTACTCAAACTTCAGAGTGAAATAGGATCCCCCTGGGTCTTGTTTAAATGTAGATCCCTAGGCCTAAGCATGGAAAGTTTGATCTAGTAGGTTTTAGCTGGGTTCTAGCAGCTGTAGGTGATTCTGCTAC
The DNA here is from genome assembly GCF_049354715.1 of Callithrix jacchus. Taxonomy (NCBI): domain Eukaryota; kingdom Metazoa; phylum Chordata; class Mammalia; order Primates; family Cebidae; genus Callithrix; species Callithrix jacchus. The sequence goes on from NC_133518.1 coordinate 53,110,870, forward strand.
AAGTGACTTATGACTTTCATTTTTGAGCCCCTAGAGTATGCCTTGTTCTGGATGGGGGCCTGGGGATATAAAAACAAACAGAGGGCCGGGCGCGGTGGCTCAAGCCTGTAATCCCAGCACTTTGGGAGGCCAAGGCTGGTGGATCATGAGGTCAAGAGATTGAGACCATCCTGGTCAACATGGTGAAACCCCATCTCTACTAAAAATACAAAAAATTAGCTAGGCTTGGTGGCGTGTGCCTGTAATCCCAGCTACTCAGGAGGCTGAGGCAGGAGAATTGCCTGAACCCAGGAGGCAGAGGTTGCAGTGAGCTGAGATCGTGCCATTGCACTCCAGCCTGGGTAACAAGAGCGAAACTCCGTCTCAAAAAAAAAAAAAAAATAGACAGTTCTCCAAGGAAGATATACACATGGCCAATAAGCACATTAAAAAATATTCAACATCTTTAGCTATCAGGGATATGCAAAACAAAATCACAGTAAGACTACTTAACACATACTATATACTAGGAAAGCTAGAATCAAAAAGACAAATGATGAGGGTCAGTGAGGGTGACAGAAATTAAAACCCTCATACACTGCTGGTGGAGTGCAAAATGGTGCAGCCACTTTGGAAAACAATCTTGGTAAAGAGAAGACAGTCGCATGTGACACTTTTTACCAGTCTTCAGAATTAGGAGTGATATCTACCCAAGAAAAGGATACTTTCCATTTGATTTGTTAAATTTTGGACACTGTCTAGATATTCAAGTGGAAATTCCTTTTAGATCTCTGAAAATATGAGACTAAAAACATGGGTGAAAGATCAAAGCTACAGATACAAGTTTAGGATCACCTGCTCTCAGGTAACAGGAAAACGGGAAAGTCAGTAGAGCAAACATGAAACACCTATACTTAATCCATCACCCTTTACCCCAGAGAATGTTTTGCCAGATAAACTTAGATTGAATTATCAGAAGGCTAGATAAAAAAAGCAACCAGAGCCAGTTAACAATGGCAAGACCAAGCATATGTTCTCTCACTAAAAATGGCCTCCAATACCTTTATGTTTAAAACTCCATGTGAGGTTATACAGATCTGCTCAAATGAGATAATTTCACCTTTGCTAATTACTTTTAGATCCTTAGAGTCAAAATAGTTCAATCATTCTGATTGCTACTGAACTATGCCATAGATCTGTCATTTAACACGGTAGACTTTGCCCTCCCTCCCCATGACTATATCCATAGTATTCTGTGTTCAAGGCCACAAAATTGGCATGGTACCTGTGCAGTCACGTGGGGCCCAGTGCTTAAAATAGAGTCACACACTTGGCTTAATGCTCTGCTATCACTAGCTTAAAATTCTTAATAATTTTTTAACAAGGGACTATGCATTTTTTACTTCGTACTGGGCCCCTCAGAATTACACAGCTGGTCCTGTCTGTGTTAGTCAAGCATAAAACCTATTTATAATTGAGTCTTGCTAAACTAACCAACCTCATTCTTTATCACTGGATCAACTTTGCTTTTACATATTCCATTAAGTGGGGCAGGGCTCAGATTATATGTCTGTCAATACAATAAGTGCTCTGAAAGGGATGCAAGATGGTGGTTACAGATGAGAAAGTCAAGGAGGCTACAGAAACATTTAAAAGAACTAAAACATCATCTGTCAATGCAAATGGGAGTCAATTGTGTGCACACTTTGGTATGAGTACTATCAAATGCATATATTCACAGCATGTGGATGAATCTTAATTTGGCTTCTTGAAAGGGCTATATGGAATAATTAAATGCACATATCTGCACATTGAAAGGGCATCAATGAATGGTATGCCTCTGATGGGATTTTTATTACATGTTCAAAATCAGGTTTTATTTGTTATGAGTTACATTTCTAAAGTACAGGAAAATATGAATATTGTCATAATAGTTTTACAGTAATATCAAAAGTGTGTAAAACACAAAAATGAATGTATTTCTCTTTATAACAATTTTATTGAGATATAATTTATATACCAAAAAACTCACACACTTAATGTATACAATTTGATGGGTTTGGGCATATGCATACACTCATGCTACTATTACCATATATAATTTATTTCTGTATTTGAATCTCTAGCTCCAGATAAAAGTATCTCAAAATAAAATTCATAGTAGTTTTAATGAGTTAAATCATATTTTCAGGGGAACCAAGAAGACTAATACTTCTCCATAACATAATTTCAAATGCATTTTCATTTTTCATTAAGGGTTCTCCTGAACCAGAGATCAGTCATACCTTGTATGAAAATTTTTTTACTGTTTCTTTTGAGGTTTCCTCATAGAACTACTATAAAACCAAATGAAAAGATACTTTTGAAGTACCTTGTTTTTTCAAAATAAAAAGTTACATGATTGTTAATATAAGAAAAGGAAATTCTGAAATAGAAGTATTATTAGTTTTATGAAATTTTACTTCCATCTGGGCCAGTCGCCTCTCCTGTTACCTCAGTTGTAACCAGGGATAATACCTGTTACCCAGACAGACTTGTTTATGAGGATCAGAGAGCTAATAGGTATAACTATCTTAGCAGCTCAGATTAGGACTGATTTCCCTCTCCTGTCTATATTGCAATATGAATCTCTTAAGCGAACTGTGATGTCTCGTGGCATAAAGAGGTGAAGGTAAGTCAATGGGCTGTATTTATATAAGATACATGATATTCAATATCTAGATATTACACCCAGAGCTTTCTTTTAGTCCTCAGCCTAAAGGATGACTCCTCAATGTCCAAGAAGCTCTGATCTGGGGCTGGTATTGCTCTCTCTAAAACTGGGAGCCCAGGACAGGAGGGCTTGTCCCTGTCGCTGCAACCCTGTAGACATAGAGGGCATCCACTTTGACCCCCCTTGTTATCTTCTCTCAAGGCAGAAGTGACAGCCCCTTGATGATACAACTGTATATCAGGATGCACAGAGCAAGTTTCCTTCTGCTCTCCACTAGAACCATAGATAACAAGCTGGCAATGATTACAGGGCTATGACTCACAGGAAGTTTCAAACATTGTGTGTTCCTCTCACTATAACATCCAGCCTATCTTCTGCAAGAGGGCACTCAGATCTTGGGGTAACACACTTAAGAAGAAACAGTAGTCACTGACCATCAGAACCATCAGCTCCCCAGGAGAAACCATTAATGAGGGTGTCTGGATGCTTTTAGGCCCCAAGTGGATGACTTCCCTAAGGACTTTCATACCTAACCATGATAAGGGGAAAGCACATTGAGTGTGCTGGCCCCTGCTAGAGGAACAAAGTCTCTTCAGGCACTGTACAAAGCTGGAATCTAGAAAACACAGTCTCTCTGAAGACACCTAACTCCTAACATAGGCAAGAAAACCATGTATGTCTGCAAGGGGAGGGAAGGGGGCAACCATCTAGCTCTCTCTATTCCAATCCCATAGCACCCATTCATCCCAGTGTGAAATCTCTTCAGCAGAGCAGAAACATACAATGAGGCAGAGACAGACAGAACCAGCTCAGAGATCTAAAAGTAAAAGTCTTCACTGATCTCAAAGCGGTAAAATGAAGCCCTTCAGATGAAAACCCAAGTGCCATTTCTACCCAGCCACCCCCATTTATGCCTTACTCCCCTGTAAAATGGCTGCAACTCTCCAGAAAAAGGGAACTGATTAACACACAGTATACTCAGTCTCTTTGCACTATTGCCCAAACACAAAAACATAAACATATGGAAAAATATTGTATCCTTCTGCTACTGGAAAAACAAGAGCTTGAGTGGTAAATTTTGCTCCAAAATCCCTTCCAATGATCTTTCATTTTGGGTTTTTCTGTCAGACTAAATATTTACTGCTGTTTAATACCAAACGTAGTATGAATGACCAAGTAGCATTTACCAGATACACACTCAGCACTCCTTATACTTTTTCCTTGTTTTATATTTATTTCATGATTATTATTATTTTTAAAGACAGGATCTTACTCTGTTGCTCAGGCTGGAGTGCAGTGGTACAATCATAGTTCACTGTAACCTCAAACTTCTGGGCTCAAGTGATCCTTTCACCTCAGCCTCCCCAATAGCTAGGACTACAGGCATATGCCACCACATCCTGAATTTTTTTTTTTTTTGGTAGAGATGGGGTTCTGCTATGTTGCCCAGGCTGGTCTAAAACTCCTGGCCTCAAGCAATCCTCCTACATTAGCCTCCCAAAGTGCTAAGAATACAAGAGTGAGCCACCATGCCTGGCTCCTGATTTATTTTTATCTATAGCCATTAATCACATTTTAGTATATTACATACTTACATTTATTGTCTACGTCCCTCCAAAGCCTCACTAGGCTCTCTCCTCCCTGAGAACAGAGACTGCTGTGTTCGCTGCCCGAAGCAGTGCCTGACGTTGTCAGCAGTCTACCCATTGACCAAAGACTGAATGAAGACATTCATGTTGTTGATTACTTACAGTAAACAGTACTTCCTAATTTTTACAGACTAAATGATTCTATTGCATTAATCACTTGGCTGATATAAACTGCATCTCTATTTTTTACTGCAGGACCTAAAGAGATGGGTTTTCAAATCAAAGTGACCCCCTTCCTGCCTAAGGAACACAGCAAGATATCAAGGCTCTCCTGCCCCAGCAGTGCCATGGTCTAGACAGTTATAGAGACATCAGCTTTGCTTGCCTGAGGCTAGTCCTTCTGCTACATCTGGACAGAAAGGTGAAGCAAGCTTGCCATTGGATCAGAAAAAAGGAAGAAGTAGGGTGAAAAAAACTACCCAACTGTACCTTTGAAGGGTAATTTCAAACCTTAGCTTCACACACTAATCACCCATCAACCTAAATGATAAAACCCCTCTCTGGGCCATCTTCAGCAATTCCACATCTATCAGGTGCATTTATTTACTTATTTAGAGACAAGCTGTCACCTAGGCTGGAGTGCAACGGCAAAATCTAGGCTTACTGCAACCTCTGCATCCCAGGCTCATACATTCCTCCCACCTCAGCCTTCCAAGTAGCTGGGACTACAGGCATGCGCCACCATGCATGACTGATTTTTATATTTTTTGTAGAGACAGGGTTTCAACATAATGGCCAGGCTGGTCTCAAACTCCTGGGCTCAAGTGATCCACCCACCCTTCCAAAGTGCTGGGATTACAGGCATGCAGGCATGAGCCATAGTTCCCCGCCATTATCGGGCAAGTTGAGAAATCCTTCCTTCCACTGGAAGAACCTCCACTTCCTGCAGTTCCTGTAGATTTATCATCTGCATCAGGACTTACCTCTCTTTTTCTTGGGTCTGCAGATTCATGAAGGTCTTCGAATGTTGACTTTTTTCTTTTGAGACAAGATCTGTCTGTGTCACCCAGGCAAGACTGGCATGATCTCAGCTCACTGCAACCTCTGTCTCCCAACTTAATCCTCCCACTTCAGCCCCCAGAGTAGCTGGGACTACAGGCCTGTGCCGCCACACCCAGCTAATTTTTTGTATATTTTATAGAGATGGGTTTTGCCATGTTGCCCAGGCTGGTCTTAAACCCCTGGAGTCAAATGATCCACCAGCCTTGGACCCTCAAAGTGCTATGATTATAGGCATGAGCCACCCTGCCCAGCCAAATGTTGATTCTTTTTTTTTTTTTTTTTTTTTTGAGATGGAGTTTCGCTCTTGTTGCCCAGGCTGGAGTGCAATGGCACCATCTCAGGTCACCGCAACTTCCGCCTCCTGGGTTCAGGCAATTCTCCTGCCTCAGCCTCCTGAGTAGCTGAGATTACAGGCATGTGCCACCATGCCCAGCTAATTTTTTGTATTTTTAGTAGAGACGGGGTTTCACCATGTTGACCAGGATGGTCTCGATCTCTTGACCTCGTGATCCACCTGCCTTGGCCTCCCAAAGTGCTGGGATTACAGGCTTAATAAGAGCTCTAGACATAGTTATGCCCTCTATCCCTAAGACACACTGACAGCTTAGAAAGATGTTCACCACAACTTTAAATGTCTGTCCCATTTCTGGGCCACCCCAAGTCTAATACACTAGGAATTAAAATTTACAATAATCTTGTCAGTTGTATAATCACATTGTATCGCATTTGGGTATGTTAATTTTTTGTCAAATATAAACATTTAAAGCATATCCCATTTTTGTTGTCCTGTGTTACCACAGTCTTATAATTTAACAGACCTCAAAAGAATGAAAGTGGCTCACATCCCTCTCAACTTCTAAGAAACACTGATCTCTCTCATCCCATTGGCCCTTCTAATAGAGGTACTGGGATTCACATCCTGTTTTTAGCCCAAATGTCAGTTCCTGGTGTACAAAGGCTGTGACTGCTTCAGATGCTTGATGAATGACTGAAACTGCTCTTTGCCATTCTCATGGACACTGGAGAGTTAAGTCTGGTTAAACCAATGGATTTTCTTTAAAAAAAAAAGAGAAAGAATACACATATATCTTTGTGTACACATAAGCTAGGAAACATCAATCTAACACATGGATGGCAAGAAAAACCAGTTCTAGCTCATATCAGTTACAACGGTCTGTGAAGATATAAAGATTTCTCCAAATTTATTGCTCAGCCAACTTGTGCTTTTCCTAGGGAGAAATTAAAAGAATGTTAAACCACCTATGTTTAGCCTTTTATTAATTTAGCGAGTGAAATTAAAATATTGGTAGACCAAAATTAAATGAAGACATTTTGGACTGTGAATTAATGCTGCCATTGGAAATATTGACGTCTTAAATGTTGGTCTGCATGTTACATTACCACCATCTACTGTTCATAATGGTCAGTTTTAAAACAGTGACATTTATTCTTATTTCCCTTAGTAAATCTTCTGTAAGTTTAAATATCACATATGCTTGTGACCACTAATTTCGGTAAGGGGCCCATGGTATCCAACATGGATAGTATTTCCCAATTTGGGCTCCTTAGTATACTAATGCTGATAAGAGTGGCCCAGGGCTGGGGGCTGGGGGGGAAAAGTAGTTCAGTAGTCGACCATGTTTGGGAAATGCTGCTTGCTACATCCAGGCTTAAAAAGTCACAATTTACCCCAGTAAATTTAAGGACCTGAAGAGTTCTTCGGTGAAGAAACTGGTTCAATGTTGCGGAACTGTGTTTCCTAAACTTATATAATCATGGAATTCTCTTTTAGGTAAACCACCCATTAACGTTTTTCAAGATATCAGAGTTTGTTGCTGTAGGGCTTAAGGTCAGAGGGTACTGAGCTTATTCCAAAAACTCTTAGGTCCACGTGTTTCATTCTATCAAATGCCAACAAGAAAACTAGACAATTTTACAACGTAATTTCTACTCATAAATAATTTGCCACCAGATTTACATTTTTCTTATACTACCTTCAGGAAACACAGAATGGCAAAGTAACATTGTCATCATCACTTCCCAGCAGTTATTTCTGAGAGTGAAAAACTATCCCACCACTAGGCCTTAATAGCAAGTTTACAGCAGTACTTCTCAAATGTTGCCAGTAAAACACCCCTGATACTAAAGAAGGATAAATTCAAACCCCTGGAATGAGACTGCCAAAACCAGCACATTTCTGAAATCTTGTTTTATCTTAAAAATTCATGCAACAACTAATGGCATGTTTGTGAAATGACAAATGTTCAGGGTTATCCACTGCAGTGGTGTTTTTAACAAGGAAACATTTAATATAACCCAAATGCACATAAACAGGAAACGGTTAAATAAATTATGCTACAGCTATACCACGGAACATACTATTGAGCTGTTTCAAAAAAAGAATAGGGAACTTTTCTGCTCACTAACATGGAGATATCGCCAATATAGTGTGGCATATGAAAAAAACGCAAAAACCAGAAAGTATACTAGCTTTCATCAGAAAGGGGAAAGACAAGAAACTATATTCCTAAGTTGCTAATGTGTACATAAAGCAATTCTGAAAGGATCCAGGAGAAACTCTTAACAGTGGTTGCCTTTTGGGGAAGGGGATGAGAACTCAGGAAAAGGGATATAAGGATGAGAAGAAAATCGAAACTGTATCTTTGTATGTTTTTTGAGCTATGTGAATGTGTAACCTATTAAAAATTATATGACATATTCAAATTTGTCTTAAGAGTTTAAGAAGCAGGGCATAGCTACTCTGGAGACTGAAGAGGGAGGATCACTTGAGACCAGGAGCTTGAGACCAGACTGGACAACATAATGAGACCTTGTCTCAAAAAAATATATTTTTTAAAGGTTCTAAAAATTACCCATATATTTTCACAATAGTGCAGCTAAATCCATATTTAAAGTCTGGTAAGTTATCTGAGATGTATAGGGTCTTGTGTGAAAGGTATGGATTTAGGCCATTTAAAACCTGCTTAAACATTTAGCCTTCATTCCATTTGGTAAACCTACATCAATACAAAAAAAATCTGTATTCTCTACTAAAAAACACTTATTTGACAGTTTGGGATTTTTATCTACAGGATGGGGTATTGTAGACCTAGCAATACTGGCCCCAGCGTCCCAGGACTCATGCTTAAAATTAGTACTAACTTATTTTGGAAGTAACTACAGAGAAAATGCCACAACACTGAAATGACAACCCAAAATGTGGAGTGTCACAGAGTTATGTCAACTCCTCGGTGCCAGAGTGTCCAGTGGAAAGCCAGCCAGTTGGAAGGCAAGAAACCTCAAAGCCAAACCTTGTGCTTTATAATCCAACATAACTGAAACTAAAACTCTCCAACTACTTTCAAAATACTTTTTAAAGCTTGGTGATTATTTTTAAAATTAAGCAGTCTGGCTTAAGCCAAACAATCGTCTACTACATTTCCCAAACTTTAAAGAAGTAGGCTTCTTTTGGTTATACTATTTTGTTTTGGAGACAGGGTCTCACTCTGTCGCCTAGGCTGGGATGCAGTGGCGCAATCCTAGTTCACTGCAGCTTTGACTACCTCAGGCTAAGGCAGTTCTCCCACCTCAGCCTCCCAAATAGCTGGGACCACAGACTACAGGCATGTACCACCATGCCCGCTATTTTTAAAAATTATTCATAAAGACAGAGTCTCCCTATGTTGTCTGGTCTAGTCTGGAATTCCTGGGTTCAAGCAATCCTCCTGCCTCAGCCTCCCAAAGTGTTGGGATTACAGGCATGAGCCACTGTGCCTGGTCTTATACTTTCATAGCCCTTGTACTAAAATGCTTTATATATATGTGGAAAATATATGGCTTTTTTTTTTTTTTTTTTTTTTGAGACGGAGTTTCGCTCTTGTTACCCAGGCTTGAGTGCAATGGCGCCATCTCGGGTCACCGCAACCTCCGCCTCCTGGGTTCAGGCAATTCTCCTGCCTCAGCCTCCCAAGTAGCTGGGATTACAGGCACACGCCACCATGCCCAGCTAATTTTTTGCATTTTTAGTAGAGACGGGGTTTCACCATGTTGACCAGGATGGTCTCTATCTCTCGACCTCGTGATCCCCCCGTCTCAGCCTCCCAAAGTGCTGGGATTACAGGCTTGAGCCACCGCGCCCAGCCGTATATGGCATTTTTATATGGTCTAATAAATAAATAAAATATAACTCAGATATAACTCTGAGGAAACAAGCAAATGAGATATGATTAGTGTCAATAAAGTGTACTAAAGTTTCCTGCATTTCATTCCAGAAAAGATATTCTAAGTGTAAGTTTTATGTCCCTGTCTACCTCCTCAGAATGATATAATAAACCAACAGTATCATAAATGTCGCCTACATTCTCTCAAACTGAAATTTTATTTCTAGGTGTAAATGAGGCCAGAATTAAAAAGACAAACAGCGTGAATAGATGAACCGTGCAGCACAACCAGCAGGGAGTCATTTGTTACGGCTGTCTTTGATTCCGATTCCGCCTCAGAAGGCTGTTCTCTGTGGAATCCCTTCAGAGAAACAAACAGGCAGTGGGGACCGCAAGCACTCAAAACTCTACTGCAAGCGCCTGATGATCTGTTGGATATTCATAAGTGGCAAAATGATTCCACCTTCAGGTTTTCAGTTGTAATAAAGAATTATGAATAATTGATTGCTGGGTAATAAATTATTCAGTTAGGCACACAGTTTCCAAGGAATCCTGGAGTGAGTCTGGTTAATGGCAAAGCAGGAGCCTGAGGCAGCTGCTGAGGGCACGCCCCCACATTAACCTCACGCTGCAGAGGCATGGGTAGTTAGTGCCTCTCAGTGTGGGCTTTTCAACAGGGGCCATATTAATGCCTTTTGAATTACTTTTTAGGACTGAAACACCTGTTTTATTTCCTCAATCTAAAAATTTCCTTGATGTTAGTGTTGTCACAAGCAACAATTCTTTTTTAAATTGCTTTTGTTATTTATGACATGTAGTTAAAAATATTCATAGATATATGGTTTAAAAAAAAGGCCAGGCACCGTGGCTCACGCCTGTAATCCCAGCACTTTGGGAGGCTGAGGCGGGTGGATCACGAGGTCAACAGATCGAGACCATCCTGGTCAACAAGGTGAAACCCCATCTCTATTAAAAATACAAAAATTAGCTGGGCATGGTGGTGTGCGCCTGTAGTCCCAGCTACTCGGGAGGTTGAGGCAGGAGAATTGCTTGAACCCAGGAAGCGGAGGTTGCAGTGAGCCGAGATCGTGCCATTGCATTCCAGCCTGGGTAACAACACCGAAACTCCGTCTCAAAAAAAAAATCCTCAGAAGATCTTTACTTTTAGAAAATGCAGCTTGAACAATGTCTGGCAAATTTGTAGTATCGTGTATTATTGTTATAAAAGAGGCGATATAGAAAATAAAAACACAAAAGTGACATCTTGGTTCTGCATCAGTTTCTCTAACAAACTCTCAAAGTAAGCACTGTTTAGTAGAAAACACGTTTTACAACATTGAGTAACATGTGGGCTAAAGTGGGCTTAACATGCCACCAATGGACACACAAATTAAGCCCTTTGTGTGACACAGTACAAATGCCATTAAAGAAATGACGAATAATTTTTTAAGTTGTCATCTAAAAGGAAGAAGAGTCCCAAAATAAATGATGTATATAGTGACAATACAAGTGGACTAAGTCTCAGGATAAAATTTTCTTTCTTTCTTTCTTTCTTTTTTTGAGACGGAGTTTCGCTCTTGTTACCCAGGCTGGAGTGCAATGGTGCGATCTCGGCTCACCACAACCTCCACCTCCTGGGTTCAGGCAATTCTCCTGCCTCAGCCTCCTGAATAGCTGGGATTACAGGCAGGCACCATCATGCCCAGCTAATTTTTTGTATTTTTAGTAGAGACGGGGTTTCACCACGTTGACCAGGATGGTCTCGATCTCTTGACCTCGTGATCCACCCGCCTCGGCCTCCCAAAGTGCTGGGATTACAGGCTTGAGCCACCACGCCCGGCAAAATTTTCATTCTTAAACTACATACCACTAACTACTGCTGTTTCACAGGACCAGCAACAATCAATCATCTTCTAGCTAACTGGTATAAAAACTGCACAGAAATTATGTATCTGAAACTGGGTCTCTAAATTCATCTCTAGATTCTATATAGAACATAGTCATGGCTGGCTCCACATCATGAGGTTCATTTGGTATTTTACATGGATTTTTACCCTTAATCTACATGGAATGTATACCCAGAGAAGATTTAAAATGTGTTTTAGAACCACAGTACTCAACTAATGAAACTTTAGCTAACTACAGCCAAAAAGCCATCGTTGTTATTGTATGTACTATTAATTAGAAAAGGCTATGCTAGTTCAAGTCTTAGGTTCAAGAAGTCAAAATGGACACCAACTCCTCTGCAGGCTGAGCAAGTCAGCAGGCAGCTATCCTCCTTACAGTGCTTCAGTACACAGGTGCCACCATCTCAATGCAAGAGCTCAGAAAAGAAGCTCTAAGGTCAGGGGCGCTCTACTCCTCAGGCTGAAGTCACATGTAAATGATGCATCGTTCCACTCAGAAGTTACTAGCCAGTTCACTAGAAAAAGAAATGGCGGATAGGAGGCAGGACTAACTTGCAGCTTCCACTGAGACAGAGCAGCGTGTGGAGACTCCCATAGTGAACTTTTGCTCTGAGAACTAGCACAGGAACATACCAGGAAAGCCCAGAGGATCCACAGATCCTTTGAAGGAAACGGATTGCCGCCGCATGCACCTGGAGACAGCCAAAAAACTGAGTGCCCAAAGGGTGAAAGAGGGATCGTCTGCCCCCCAAACACACACCGGCACTGAGGAACCTGAAGGTCCAGATCACAGAAGGATCTGACCTTACCTGGGGCTGAGACAAATTTAGAGTCAAATGAAATACAGGTGTAGAAGCAGCAGCAGGAAGAGCCCTGTGAGCTCTCGGTCCCCAGGGAAGCCGTTTCTGTCTTGGTCTCATAGCAGTCCTTGGGGAGGGCTGCCAGAGGAACCGGGGAAGGACCACACGGAGAAGGACACTTCCCGCTGAACTTTGTAACCATTTTGACCAAACGCAAAGACAGAACCTGGGGGAGGGGGCGAATAGGGAGTGCAGACACAGCGCAGAAGCTGCGGCAGGCAGGGAAGCACAAAACCTGAAAGCCCTGCTTGCTTTCTCGCTGGGAAGCTGGTATCCTGGGGAAAGTTCCCAGCCCTGTTCATCTGCTGCCTGGAAATAAACTCAGTGCTCTGAGGGCAAGGTAGGAGTGAGAATGGGCTTTTGGGCTACGTAGGAGCTGGATGAGGCCTGTAACTGCTGGTTTTCTCCCACTTCCCCGGTGACCTGCATGATGCAGCAAAGGCAGCCATAATACCCCTGGAAACATAACTCCATTGGCCTGAGAACCACACCCACATACTCCACAGCAGCCACAGCAAGCCCCACCCAAGGAGAGTCAGCTCAGACACACTTAACCTTGCCCTGACCTGATAGTCTTTCTCTACCTGCCCTGGTAGCTGAAGACAAAGGGCATAATCTCTTGGGAGCTCTGTGGCCCCACCTATGGCCCGATCCTCCATATACTACCGCAGCTGATGCTCTCTTGAAAGCGCCATCTCCTGGCTGGAGGCCAACCAACACAAAACTAGCTCAATAAAACTGCAACCAAGGACTCTCACAGAGTCCACTTCCCTCCCCTGCCACCTCCACTGGAGCAGAAGCTGGTATCCACGGCTGAAAGACCTGAAGATGGTTGACATCACAGGACGCTGTGCAGACACTCTCTACTAGCAGCCCAGAGCCCAATAGGTCTGCTGGGTGGTTAGATCCAGAAGAGAAATAACAACCACTGCAGGTCAGTTCTCAGGAAACCAAATCCCTAGGGGAAAGGGAAGAGCACCACATCAAGGGAGCTCTTGCCTTGAGAGCATGAGGGAACCCCAGATCTTCCCTCTGACATAGTCTACTCAAAGGAGAAGGAATCAGATAAAACAATCCTGGTAATATGAAAAAAGAAGGTTAACACCCCCAAAAGATCACACTAACTCACCAGCAATGGATCCAAACCAAGAAGAAATCTCTGAAGTGACAGAAAAAGAATTCAGAAGGTCAATTATTAAGCTAATCAAGGAAGCACCAGAGAAAGGTGAAGTCCAACTTAATGAAATCAAAAAATGATATAAGATATAAAAAGAGAAAACTTCAGTGAAATAGAATAAATAAAAAACAATAACAATTTCAGGAATGAAGGATACACTTAAAGAAATGCAAAATGCACTGAAAAGTCTCAGCAATAGAATGGACAAGTAGAAGAAAAACCTTCAGACCTTGAAAACAAGACTTTCAAATCAATCCAATATGAAAAAGACAAGGAAAAAAGATTTATTTTAAAAAAGCCTCCAAGAAGTCTGAGATTATGCTAAACTATCAAACTTGAGAATAATTGGTATTTTCAAGAAAGAAGAGAAATCTAGAAGTTTGGAAAACACACTTGAGAGAATAATCAAGGAGAACTTCCCTGGCCTTGCTAAAGATCTAGACATCCAAACACAAGAAGCTCAAAGAACACCTGGGAAATTGATTGCAGAAAGATCATCACCTAGGCACGTACTAATCAGGTTATCTCAAGACAAAGGAAACTATCTTAAGAGCTGTGAGGCAAAACCATCAAGGAACATATAAAGGAAAACCTATCATACCAGCAGCAGATTTCTCAGCAGACATCCTACAAGCTAGAAGAGACTGGGGCCCTATCTTTGGCCTCCTAAAACAAAATAATTATCAGCCAGGAATTTCAGCAAAATTAAGCTTCATAAGTGAAAAAAAGATAGTCTTTTTCAGACAAACAAATACTGAGAGAATATATCACTACCAAGCCAGCACTATAAGAACTGCTAAAAGGAGTTCTATAGCTTGAAAACACATCTTCAAAATACACCAAAGTAGAACTTCCTTAAAGCATAAATCTCATAGGACCTATAAAACAAAAACACAGTGAAAAAATAAAAAGGTATTCAGGCAACAAATAGCATGATGAATAGAATAGTATGTATCTCAATAGTCATTCTGAATGTAAATAACATAAATGCTCCCCTTACAAGACACAGAATGGCAGAATGAAAGAGAATTCATTTGCTGTTCTCAAGAGACTCACGTAACACATAAAAACTCATGTAAACTTAAGGTAAAGGGGTGGAAAAAGATATTCCATGCAAATGGACACCAAAGGCAAGGAGGAGTAACTATTCTTATATCAGACAAAACAAACTTTAAAACAACAGCAGTTAAAAAAGACAAAGAGGGATGTTGTACAATGATTTTAAAAAGCTTGCCCAAAAGGAAAATATCACAATCCTAAATATATATGCGCCCAGTACTGGAGGCTCTAAATTTACAAAACGATTACTACTAGACCTAAGAAATGAGATAGATGCAACACAATAATAGTGGGGGACTTCAACACTCCACTGACACCAATAGACAGGTCAGCAAGATAAAAGTTAGTAAAGCCACAGGACACACTGCCCAGCAACTGTAGAATATACATTCTATGCATCAGTGCGTGTAACATTCATTCTTCAAGACAGACCATATGATAAGCCGTAAAACAAGTCTCAATAAATTTAAGAAAATTGAAATTATATTAAGTACTCTCTCAGATCACAGTGGAATAAAATTGAAAATCCACTCCAAAAGGAACTCTCAAAATCATGGAAATACATTGACATTAAATAACCTGCTCCTGAATGATGTTGGATCAACAATAAAATCAGGATGGAAATTTAAAAATTATTTGAATTGAACTAAAATAGTGACAAAACCTATAGAAACCTCTGGGATACAGAAAGGGTGGGTAAGAGGAAAACTGATAGACTTAAATGCCCACATCAAAAAAGTCTGTAAGGGCACAAATAGAAAATCGTTGATTTTAGATCGATTCTACTTTCTCCGGTGGGCATTAAGAACTATAAATTTCCCTCTAAACATTGACCTAGCTGTGTCCCAGAGATTCTGGTACGCTGTGTCTTTGTTCCCACTGATTTCAAAAAACGTGTTTATTTCTGCCATAATTTCATTGTTTACCCAGTAGTCATTCAGGAGCAGGTTGTTAAGTTTCCATGTAGTTGTGTGGTTTTGAGTGAGTTTCTTAATCCTGAGTTCTAATTTCATTGCACTGCGGTCTGAGAGACTGTTAGGATTTCCCTTCTTTTGCATTTGCTGAGGAGTGTTTTACTTCCAATCATGTGGTTGATTTTAGAATAAGTGCTATGTGGTGCTGAGAGGAATATATATTTTGTTGATTTGGAGTGGAGAGTTCTATAAATGTCTATTAGGTCTGCTTGGTCCAGAGCTGAGTTCAAGTCCTGAATATCCTTGTTAATTTTCTGTTTCATTGATCTAATATTGACAGTGGGGCGTCAAAGTCTCCTACTATTACTATATGGGAGTCTTAAGTCCCTTTGTAGGTCTCTTGATAACTTGCTTTATGAATCTGGGTGCTCCTTTATTGGGTGCATATATACCTAGGTCAGTTAGCTCTTCTTGTTGTATTGATCCCTTTACCATCATGTAGTGCCCCTCTTTGTCTTTTCTGATCTTTGTTGGTTTAAAGTCTGTTTTATCAGAGACTAGGATTGCAACCCCTGCTTTTTTGTTGTTGTTTTCACTTTCCATTTGCTTAGTAAATCTTTCTCCATCCCTTTATTTTGAGCCTTTGTGTGTCTTTGCACATGAGATAGGGCTCCTGAATACAGCACACCTATGGGTCCTGACTCTTTATCCAATTTGCCAGTCTGTGCCTTTTAATTGGGGCATTTAGCCCATTTACATTTGAGGTTAATATTGTTATATGTGAATTTGATCCTGTCATTATGATGCTAGCTGGTAATTTTCCCCATTAGTTGATGTAGTTTCTTCATATTGTCTTGGTCTTTACATTTTGGTTTGTTTTTGCAGTGACTGGTACTGGTTTCTCCTTTTCATATTTGGTGCTTCCTTCAGGAGCTCTTATAAGTCAGGCCTGGTGGTGACAAAATCCCTCAGTATTTGTTTGTCTGTAAAGGATTTTATTTCTCCTTCACTTATGAAGTTTAGTTTGGCTGGATATGAAATTCTGGGTTGAAAATTATTTTCTTTAAGAATGTTGAATATTGGCCCCCACTCTCTTCCGGCTTGTAGAGTTTCTGCAGAAAGATCCAGCTTCCCTTTGTGGGTAAACAGACCTTTCTCTCTGGCTGTCCTTCACAGTTTTTCCTTCATTTCAAACTCGCTGAATCTGACAATACGTGTCTTGGGGTAGCTCTTCTCAAGGAGTATCTTTGTGATGTTCTCTGTGTTTTCTGAATTTGAATGTTGGCCTATCTTGCTAGGTTGAGGACGTTCTCCTGGATAATGTCCTGAAGTGTGTTTTGCATCTTGGCTCCATTCTCCCCATCACTTTCAGGTACACCAGTCAAATGTAGGTTTGTTTTTTTCACATAGTCCCATATTTCTTGGAGGCTTTGTTCATTCCTTTTCATTCTTTTTTCTCTAATCTTGTCTTCACACTTTATTTCATTAGGTTGATCTTCAATTGCTAACATCCTTTCTTCCACATGATCAATTCAGCTCTTGATACTTGTTTATGCCTCACGAAGTTCTCCTGGTGGGTTTTTCAGCTCCATCAGGTCATTTATGTTCTTCTCTAAACTGCTTATTCTAGTTAGCTATTCCTGTAACCTTTTATCAAGGTTCTTAGCTTCCTTGCATTGGGTTAGAACATGCTCCTTTAGCTTAGAGGAGTTTGTTATTACCCACCTTCTGAAGCCTACTTCTGTCAATTTGTCAAACTCATTGTCTGTCCAGTTTTGTTCCCTTGCTGGTGAGATGTTGTAATCCTTTGGAGAAAAAGCATTCTGGTCTTTGGCATTTTGAGCCTTTTTGCACTGGTTTTTCCTCATCTTTGTGGATTTTTCTATCTTTGGTCTTTGCTGCTGGTGACCTTTGGATGAAGTTTTTGCATGATCATCCTTTTTGTTGATGTTGATCCTATTTCTTTATATTTGTTAGTTTTCCTTCTAATAATCAGGCCCCTTTGCTGCAGGTCTGCTGGAGTTTGCTGGTGGTCCACTCCAAACGCTGTTTGCCTGGGTATCACCAGTGGAGGGTACAGAACAGCAAAGATTGCTACTGGCTCCTTCCTCTGGAAACCTCGTCCCAGAGGGGCACCCTGATGCTAGCCAGAGCTCTGCTATACGAAGTGTCTATCAACCCCTGCTGGGAGATGTGTCCTAGTCAGGAGGCATGTGGGGTCAGGGACCCACTTGAGGAGACACTCTGTCCCTTAGCAGAGTTCAAGCACTGTGCTGGGAGATCTGATGCTCTCTTCAGAGCTGCAGGCAGGAACATTTAAGTCTGCTGAAGCTGTGCCCACAGTCACCCCTTCTCTTGGGTGGTCTGTCCCAAGGAGATGGGAGTTTGATCTATAAGGCCCTGACTGGGGCTGCTGCCTTTCTTTCAGAGATGCCCTGCCCAGAGAGGAGGAATCTAGAGAGGCAGTCTGGCTACAGTGGTTTTGACAAGCTGCAGTGGGTGCCACCCAGTTTGAACTTCCTGGCAGCTTTGTTTACACTGTGAGGGAAAAACTGCCCACTCAAGCCTCAGTAATGGCAGACACCCATCCCCCCCATCAAGCTCAAAGTCCCAGGTTGACTTTAGACAGCTGTTAACGGGAGTTAAAATTTCAAGCCGGTGGATCTTAGCTTGCTAGGCTCCATGGGGGTGGGATCTCCTGAGCAAGACCACTTGGCTCCCTGGCTTCACCTCCCTGTACAGGGGCGTGAAGAGTTCTGTCTCACTGGTGTTCAAGGCACCACTAAGTTACCACAAACAAAACCCTGCAGCTAGCTTGGTGTCTGCCTAAATGGCCACCCAATTTTGTGCATGAAACCCAGGGCTCTTGTGGTGTAGGGACCCAAGGGAATCTCCTGGTCAGTGGGTTGTGAAGACTGTGGGAAAATTGTAGTATCTGGGCTGGAATGCACCATTCCTCACAGCTCATGGCTTCCCTTGGCTAGGGAAGGGAGTTCCCTGACCCCTTGCACTCCCTGGGTAAGACAATGCCCCACCCTGCTTCTGCTCATCCTCAGTGGGCTGCATCTACTGTCTAACCTGTCCCAATGAGATGAATTGGGTACCTAAGTTGGAATGCAGAAATTATTCGCCTTCTGTGTTGGTCTCACTGGGAGCTGCAGACTAGAGCTGTTCTTATTTGGCCATCTTGCTCAGGAATCCACCTTTTGAGTTTTTATAAAGTAGAAGTTCCCATCGAGTACTTCCAGGTACTCAATACTGAGCTCCTGTCCAAGTATAGTTATGAAACACTGATCCCTGGCCTCTTCATCCATCAGTAGAGGATATTTGTTACCAGCTGAGCACAACTTTTGCTGCTGAAACTAGTGGTGAACTAAAAAAACTGTCAAATTTAAAACTGTATAGACAGATACACACCTTAAACACACACAAAAGTACACACACACACACACAGAGTTTTTATAGTTACGTGAGCTAGCAAATAATGCTAAAATAAGCTTTATCTGGGGGAAATGATCTACTGTTGTCAGTTTTCTTTGAATACGTATTCACTCACTGTTCAGTAGTCAACTGCTTTAAAGATAATAAAGCTAACTTAAAATTCAAAATTAGATATGTGTCAGGTCCAATTCATATGGAATTCTCAAATGTTTCATTTCTTAAGTAATGTTAGACTGCCTTGCAACTCATGTCTGTCATTAATCCTTCTTGTAATTAGGATTACTAAAACCATTCTAAAAATAATAGAATCTACTCATTAGAGCTCAATAATCTTTGCACTGAAATGTCTTTGAAATAGCAATATAAATTAAAAGCAGCTGATCACCAAATCGCAAATCCAATACTGTAAAAAGTGGATTGGGTGATATTATCCCAAAATACATAGCGAATGCATTTGTATGAGGCTTACAAGATGAAATACATAAGAAGAGAAGGAAGAGAGGAAATGAAGGGCTGTTGAGGGACAAATCTTCCTTGAATCTCCCCTGAAGGAAAGCAGCCATAGCTAAGTGATTAGGTTTTAAGGGTTTTCTTAAAATTCAAACTAATAGAGAAGTGGAAACATCAACCAAACTTTAATTAAAATGCTAAGTGGCTGCTGCATGTGGGAGAGAGTGAGAAAATTGACACCCAAACACATTCTAATCAGAAATTCAATATTCCAAATTTTTCACTCTTAGAAAGCTGGAGACCTAGTATGTAGGACAATATTATCTACTACTTTTTGACCTTCCATCTTCACCTGCCCAACAAAGGTCACAAAAAACAAAGCCTATAATTTGTCTTTGAACTAAAAACAATAAAACTGCCTGGTCTAAATCCAAGATTAAAAAGCAACACTCAGCTGAAACTATCAAGTTTCATAATAATTGTCATTAGTAACTGCAAATTCAGCCAGTTTAACAATCTTAAAGGTGTTCATATATCAATGGTACAGGGTTTTTGCTTTTTCTAAACACAATTATTAAGGTATAATTGACATACAACATACTGCACATATTTTAAGTGTATAATTTGCCAAATTTTGACATATGTCTATACCCATGAGACATAACACCATCTCCACAATCATGATAATGAGAATATCCATCACCCCCACATTTCATAACATTCAGGGTTTGCTTTTTTAATAACTAAAACTTTGGGGTTTTTTTTAATATAACTACCCAAATAAATACAGCACTACTGTCCTAATAAGTCTGTTCTATAGAATGTCAAAGGCTCATAATTATTCATTCATGAGTAGCAGGTACTAGGGCCTTTGAGAGGATCTGAGAAATAAAAAGTGAGTGTGTTCTTCTTAAACTATGGAATGGACATTTAATTTCACAGTATCTTAAAGCAATGAAGTCCACACAATATTAACTGCTTACTTTTCATACTACATAATCTGAGTTATTATTTATACAACGTACAATTAATGGAGTACACTACATTTAGAATTCTGGTATAACAATGTTTATTTTTCACAAGATGTACAAATTACCCTTTCCAAAAACCAAACTTAGGAATAACTAACTGACCAAGAAACTATTAGTAAAATGAGGGTTGTTTTTCTCTCATGCTGACTTGTAAGTCAAGCACATCACTCAAAGTGCACTATTTGGACATAGATGTCATGGCAGCTAAACTTTTTCCCAGGAAAATCAGTTGAAGAGTCATAAATTTAATCCAGAAACTGATTTTAACTTGAGAATTTTCCACATTCTCATTTCTTTTACATTTAAGTCATAGATGTATCTCATTTTAAGTTATTCAAAGGTGGGTGATATCACAACTAAAATTTTCAATTCAAAATAGGTATAAATTTGGGTGCTGGCAAAAATCGCCCCTATCTACTCCTGAGAGACATTCATGTGTCAAAAAGGAACCAGAATAGTTTAGAAGGAAAGGACTAAGTAAAAAGGACACCTCCCTCAACTGATCCAGTTAGAGTCAGCGATGGTAAATAACGGCCTGCTGTTTGCCAGGAAGAGAGCTGGGCTGCTGGATGCCCCAAAAGTGGTTGAAAAATTAAGTCTCCCAAAAAAGTTGCTTGTGTAGAAACAACAGCAAGAAGGGCTAGTTACAGATTACACTTGAGGGTGCCATGCTTGTTTTGGGGTCAGGAAATTAAAGTTAGCTGACTGAATATTCTAATATTCATCAACCATTAAAAACTCTAGATTTGGTTATTGAGGTTCCTCTGGACTCTATTAAAAATAAGCTCAGTTTTTATTATAATACATCTCGGTGACAAAAAGCCCTTTTTAGGTGAAGGGGAAAAAAACCCTCAAGGTAGACTACACCCATAAAGTTTTGCTCTTGCATTTTTGCACTCATCCTAAAACATTTTATTTATTGAATAAATGAGATACAGTAACACTTAATAGGCTTAACACACAAATCTTGCACTTAAAAAATAGGTAGTCAACAATGACAATGCAAAGGGACCCACATATCCAATGACATTTGTTATTATTATTTACTAGAATAGCTTAGATATTCCATCTCATATATGCAAATAAAAAATGCTATTCCATATTTCACAGGATATTACCCGGTGTTAGCCAGACCTTTAGCTTCCCTATTCACGAATCTACCAGAACAACGCATTGTAAGACAGAGCGGAATGATAAATTTAAACAAGTCTGAAAATCTAACAAGTATACTATTGTAATTTGAATATACTCTTTTACTGATCAAACTAATATACCTGTAGTATTTTAAATAAATCACTTTTGTTTTCTTTCAAACAGTAGTAATGTAAGAGAAAAGAATTCCTTTTAAGAAGAATTTTTGAGTATTGTCGTCTTCTTCCTAAATGTTTCTTGGCAATTCAGTCTTAAAAGAAGGCTTTTTTGGCCCCCTGCCCAAAACAAAATGAAATAGAGGGTTTCCCTGCAGCCTATTCATCCTAAAATATTTTATTAGTCATCCCTGATCTGTAAATATTAAAAGCCAGATAAAAAGCCCATGGATTCTTTTATGCTAACACATGCAGCAAAGCAGCCTCAGGAAAATCATTTACCTCAGAATGTTGCCTTCATTCCCATGATGAAACTAATCAAAGTAACCGTGCCCTTGCATTGTCTTCTCTCCTCACCCCTTCCATCTCCCTTTAAATGTAAGATGGCCAGAAGCTCAGAGGCTTGACCTTATTGTGTGCAGAAAACTGGCAAAGCCCAAAGTGAAGTCCAAGTTCAAATGTACTCTGTGTTTACCTAGAGGAACTGAAGCACAGGATTCCTAGAATCTGAACTGTTTTAAAAGAAATTTTAATATGATTTCATGTTATACTTTCTCTTAAAAGATAAGCAGGAAGTTTTTTTAAAACTGTGAGAAACCGAAAGAAACTGTGTTTTGAGGTCTGGCAGAGCAAAATAGAAAGAAATCATTAGTTTCCTCCAAATTGCTTTCATAACTCTGCACTGCGAAACCAATGAATCCTATTAAATTAACTCGGCCCTCTCAATAAACCCACTCTCCCTTCACAAATAATCACTGGAGAGAACTCCTAGACATAATATAGAAATAGTAGCTTTAATAAGAATACATATATTGAGCTCAAAGTTGAACTGATTAAATCTATTGATGTTTTGTTTAAAGTGACTCAAAACTGAAAGTAAATTATGTTAAAATGATTAAATAAATCAGAGAAAAATTCATACATAGGTATGAGTAGGTGCAAGATATAAACATTAGCTTTGCTGAAGGCTGTTAGCTATTAAATGGCAGAAATTACAGTCACAATCTGAGTTACTGCAAGTGTAGTTTTAATATTACAAAAACCCACCTATTTTAGTAAGAATTATTACTCATGCCAGGTTCAGTGGCTCATGCTTGTAATCCTAGCTCTTTCGGAGGCTGAGGCAGGTGGATCAGGAGGTCAGGAGTTGGAGACGAGCCTGGCCAAGATGGTGAATTTAGTAAACCCCGTCTCTACCAAAAATACAAAAATTAGCTGGGTGCAGTGGCAGGCGCCTGTAATCCCAGCTACTTGGGAGGCTGAGGCAGGAGAATTGCGTGAACCTGGGAGGCAGAGGATGCAGTGAGTCGAGACTGCACCACTGCACTCCAGCCTGGGCAACAGAGTGAGAAAAAGGTGCTTTTAAAGAAGAATACTAACATGGGAAAATACTTATATTTTGGTGCTTAAAAAAGGCATGTGAGAGTGGACATACACTGAACCCCATTCCACTTTAGTGCCTTTCACACCAAATACAACTGCTCTCCCATCCCTTTGCCTAGCACGAGGATCTTCAAAGTGCAGTACTCTGAGAAGTAGTAACAGCTGTTAGAAAAGCAAATTGTCAGGCCCCTCCCACCAGACCTGCTGAATCAGAAACCTCTGGGGTAGCAGGGAGCCCAGCAATCTGTTTTAATAAGCTCTCCAGACAATTCCAAAGCTCAATACATTCTGAAAACCACTGGCTACTTCTTAATAATTCTTCAGATTTCAGCTGACAGTTCTCAGGGAAGCTTTGCCCCACTTGACCTTCCATCCTGCAAGCATAGATGAGTCTATTGTACCTCACGAGAACCGATATTTCTTTCACAAGTTATTGCAGCTATAATTATTTATGATTATGGAAGCTTTGGTTTTTTGTTTGTTTTGTTTTTTTTTGAGATGAAGTCTCACTCTGTCGCTCAGGCTGGAGTGCAGTGGTGCAATCTCGGCTCACTACAGCCTCTACCTCACGGGTTCAGGTAATTCTCCTGCCTTAGCCTCCTAAGTAGCTGGGATTACATGCAAGCACCACCATGCCTGGCTAAATTTTTTTTTTTTTTTTTTTTTTTTTTTTTTAGTAGAGATGGGATTTCTACTAAATGTCTGACCATGTTGGTCAGGCTGATCTCAAACTCCTGACCTTGTGATCTGCCTGCCTTGGCCTCCCAAAGTGCTGGGATTACAGGCGTGAGCCACCATGCCCAGCCTATAAGCAGAGTTTTAATCTCCAGACCAGATATTTCAAGTCTATTGACACATCCAAATCACCTGGAAGCTCTCAAAAAATCCTTGGTCATACCCCAGGCCAAACTGAATTCACTGGAGCATGACTCAAGCATCTGTACTTTTTAAACAGTGTGATTCCACTGCTTGGCTAAGGCTAACAATCACTGCACCAGACTCACGCTCCAGGTGACCAGTAAATGGTGACCAGTATTTGTTGAATGAGTATGTGAGGTTTTCTCACTTTATTTTGTGGGTTTTGTTTTAGTCTTGCATATGATACAAAATTCCAAACGCATAGCAAGGGCTCCGTGAAAAGTGAAGTTTCCTTCTCTTCCTATCTCCCATTTCGGAGACAACCACTGGGACCAATGCCATGTTTCCTTAAAGACTGAATATTTGTCAATGTATACAATGCAAAAGACCACAAGTTGGTTCGCAGGAGTATAGATTATCTTACTGCTTCTTTATGCATACTTGAACTTTTTGTAAAATGTATACACATTACTTTCAATATCGGGAAAGGAAGTACCCTAGGAATAATTGCATGGGTGTGCACCCAGAGCTATTTGGTAGGTTACCACCAGGCCTCGGGCTTCCACAATCATAGCCACTTAGAATCTATATACGGTTGTTCCATTTTGTCAAGTTCTTAGAAGAGACTCTTTACTTGGTTTAAGCAAGTAATTGTCCAATTATTCCACTGGCTTATTTTGTTTATATTTTCACCTCTGATTAGATACTCAGCTTCTCCAGAACTACCAGCAAATGGTGGGAGGGTACAAAAAAGGCGGAGGTACTGTTCATCCTAGGAACCGGATTAAGAAGTGGCATCATGGTTTATAGATCTACCTTGTTTGGATTTAGTTAGCATAAACTCCTCTCCAAGACTGATCGTCTCTGGGTATATTGGTATGAAAAGCTAAGGCCTGGATCCCAGTGTGGTGACTCAACTATGGTGTAGTCCTTTAAAGACCATGAGCCCTTTTGACACCATGCCAGTCAGTGATGCTATCTCAATACAGTACTTTGGAAGAGGGCTGTATGTCTGAGATTTCTATGAGTAGAAACTGGGATATGGAGAGCTTTACAATCGAAGATTTCTATAAGTAGAAACTGGAGTATGGAGAGCTTCACAACAATGGACCCAGATTGTTTGGGCTTTGGGGTTTTTTTTAATTATCCTTTTCTTACTTTCTACCTCCCTTACTCTTATGGTCTAAGACCACTCCCCTCTGTTGTCAGTATGACTCATTCTAGCATCAACTCTTGGCCCCCTATCCTCCATTTTGTTTCCACAGCTGGGTGGGAAATCAGCTTGCTAGGACTTTAAAAAACCTACTCTAATATAAACCCAATAGTTCTCTGAGGAGGCAAGAGCCTGGACCTGAAGGCCATTTCTTTAAGGACTTACAGGCCTTTTCCTATTTAACTCCTGATCCTCATCTCAGGCAGACATAGATGGATGGGGAAAACAATGCCTTCTGCAGAGATAAAGCATTTCCATGTTTACCATTTTCCCCATATTTAGGCAAAGACCAAGGTGTAGGATCACAGTTAAGGGGAAAAATGTTTGGATATTTACATGGATAAGACCAAGGGGAAAATACAAATAAATTAGATAGTACACAGAAACAAAGTAAGGTAATTACCATACTGAGCTGGAAAGGGAGTCAGGCAGTGGCCACTCCAGCATCTCTGAGTGCAACCAGCCACACGGATATTCAAGCATTGTCTTGTACTGTATACTAGTTGCTTTATGTGTATTGATTTAGTCTTCCAGACTGAAGCACCTGAGGGCCAGGCCCTCTCTTCTGCTGTTTCCTCTCTCGTGCTGAGCCAAAGCGAAGGTTTAATATTCAAATTGTATTAAATACTTAATAGTTGACAGACTAAAACAGACTATAGCAGAAAATCAACTCTGCATAGTAAGATCACTGTATCTTAAATGTGATAAATTTTTAAAAATCATTATAACCAACATTTTATGCTGATAAGATGAATGTTGAAATTCATTGAGGCTGTGGCCATGATTAATTACAAGTTTAATCATGTATTTTACGGTAAACCTATTTCCTTAACATCTATTTTCTATTAAATTACATGCGCTATGAAAATGTGCCAAAGTCATTTCTTGGCTGATGAAATCTTTTGGGTTTGATTTTTTTAAAAAGCTACTTTGACAACTTAACAACACTATAAAATAACATGAATAAGAACTAGCACAATCTTCTCAGGACTATGACAACATAATTAGAGCAGAGTGTCTATAATTATTAAAGAAAATATTCTCAAATCTTGTTTTATGAATTTTGTGATGCCTAATAAAGGAAACACCTCTATCTCATTCACTCTGCATTTTAAGTCTAATTTTATTCTACTGTGATAATGAAAAAAGGGATGCCAGATATTTATTCCAAAAAGAAAACTTCCAAACATGCATCAAGCAAGTGTAATGTCTGTAGCTTTTATTTTAATCTCATAGCTAATTCAGAAAGTCAATAAAAAATGTAAAGGAATATGGCATTTACATTGTAATTAAAGGTCACCAAATATGCACAATGTCAATGGTAGAGTAATGCCCCCAAGTGGCAAAATGGTAAATTGCAATACTTTGATGGAAAAGTTGCTAAGTACTATGTACATACAGCTGTTCCATTTTGTCAACCTCTTTGATTAAATCTAGAAATGTATATAATGAATCTGTATTTCATAGGAACTAGCCATAAGTCCTACAGACTTTATGGTCTACCCTAGTCATTACTTTAACACTGATACCAAGGGATAGTTTAATATCTTCCTTATGAGCTCAAAAAGTTAGGGGTGTATCTGCAAAACAAAAAGGGAAGTCAGATGTATTCTGATGTGTTAAGGGAACAGCATTTAGACCTTTATAGAAATCTCTATAAAGCATTCATCTTCTATCCCCCTCTAACATTAGCCAGTTCCCTATGTTTGTTGTCTAGTATGGAAAGCAGAATTTAAAACCTTATCTAGTCAAATTGCTTGGACAAGGATTAGTGCTAGTAACAAGCTTTGCTCACAAACTAAAGGTTCAAGTATCAACACTAAAAAAAAAAACAAGTTTAGTTTCCTGCCTCCATACATGTATTAAACGTAACAATCACTGATGAGTTGATATCTCAGCTAAAAGGTTCACATTCTGAGAACCAATTTATTTTGAACAGCCATAGAGATATAAAAGATGACCACAGAATTGTTACAATCTCAAGAAATATCCTTAAATACATTTTCAAAATTGCATGCCTGGTTTCAGATTGCTTTATTTGGGAGATTTTTCTCACTTAAAAATAATGCCAAAAAAAAAAACCCTTCCATTTATTAGAAGTGTCCAGTTGCAGTAATTGGGTGGTAATTAGCCAAAGTTTTGTTAGGCTTCCTTTGATTATGCCTTTAACTTACATTATTTATGATTAAGGTGAATCTGTGCTGTTTTTGAGGGATAATTAGGAGCAAGGCAATGTGATGTCTAAATCTTACATGAATAGGCAGATATCATATTCTTATTACAATCCTATGAGGTATTATACCCATTTTAAAGATGAGAAAACCAAAGCTCAGATTAGAATGTGCAAAATCTAGACGTCACATGAAGAACAGGCCTGGCTTTACTCCTTGACTTGTTTACATCCAAAGCTGGGATTTTAACAATGACACCATTCTGTGAGTAGTCACATTTGTACTCTTTCGGATTTTAGCAAATGATTCCAAAAGCAAATGTCTACGAAGGTCAGTAGGTAGTGGAGAGGTGATGCAGATGTATGCAAGAGACAGTGAGGAGAGGGAGGAATGTGGCTAACTGGAGACATAGAATTTGTCTAAAGGAGTAGCTGCTACTTAGCTTTAGCAGCCCATGTGGCTACATAGGCACTCATGTTAGCAAACACTACCCAATCTTTTTTTTTTTTCTAGAGAAGAGGAAATGCCTGATTTGTATGAGCTCCTCATTTTAAAATACTGACTCCTGGCTGGGTGCAGTGTCTCATGCCTGTAATTCCAGCACTGTGGGAGGCTGAGGCAGGAGGCTCACCTGAGGTGAGGAGTTCAAGATCAGCCTGGCCAACATGGTGAAACCCTGTCTCTACTAAAAATACAAAAATTAGCCAGATGTGGTAGTACACACCTGTAATGTCAGCTACTCGGGAGGCTGAGGTGGGAGAATCACTTGAACCTGGGAGGTGGAGGTTGCAGTGAGCCGAGATCATGCCACTGCACTCCAGCCTGGACGACGGGCTCCATCTCAATAAATAAATAAATAAATAACAAAACTAACTACTAAAGAAACATTACCCAGGTTGAACAAAACACATCTGAAAGCCAAATGTGGCCAGTATGCAATAAGTTTTAGATTCTAATGACAAATGATTCTTTTCCCAGAGATTCTGGACTAGACCTTCTGGTGCCAAATGATTTTTGTCCGTTATCCTCACCATTGGATTCATTCCACAAACATAGACTCTGTCTGCCATCTTCAGCTCCAGTCACGTGTTTTAAGATTAGTTCAGGTACAAGAAGGATCACTAACAAATCACTAACTGACCAACCAGCCCCAGCACCACTGTTTATCTCTCATTCTCTTTCTCTCTCTCTCTCTCTCTCTCTCTCTCCTCCCTACTGACTACAAACACAGTCTCCACTCACTCATTATCTCAAGTCTGATTTTCATACATTTTATTTAACATCCTTTTAATCAACTTTTTAGTTCTTCTGTGAATCATCTTAAAATTTTTCATATTCCTCATTAGTTGAAGAAACCAAAATTGGGTATGATCCGACAGTGTAGTTTTTAGAAGTATTGGGCTGGTTTAGGTCTCACTCTCAATGATTCCATAAAGGCTCTCTAGTAATTGTCAGAAATTTATCATCCTATTCTAAATGGCTAGAAGAGCACCTCTAGGATGATAGGGAAAAAATCCTTTTCAGTTAGTTCTAAGGACATCAGAAAAATGCCAGCTCTTTTATCATTCCTCATGTAGAAATTGACTAAAAACTAGAAATTCTAGGTAATTGCAACTTTTAAAAATTCTGGACAGAGGCCATTTAAAAGGTTGATTTTTTAAAACAAAGTAGTAACATCACTAACATTTAACTTTACAATTCCTAGGACATATGAAGATGTAGAAAAGTGTTATCACACTGATTTTAAATCCACTCTTAAATATCCAATGGAAAAAAGCTGGAAGAAGTTAGAGTAACCTTAAAACCTCTGAAGAAAACAATATATTATGGGATGGAAATGTGGTCCTCTGGGGTTAAGGGCTGATATCTTGGATCATTCTTCCTTCTGCTTTCTGTTCCTCCCATATTTCTGATATGCAGGTTTCTTATCCTAACTTCAATTCCAACTTTCTTTCCACTGCAGCAAATTTAAAAAAAACTTTATGCCAAAAATTCAGGTTTATCTGTAAGGGAGGTACTGTCTATTAAGAGTTGTTCTCTAGTATGAAAGTGTATAGGATCTGATCATAATCAAAAGAGAGGGGTGATGAGGGGGTCATCAATATAAGCTAATTTTCAATGGGAGTGCCCACTTGGTTTAAGTATTTAACCTGAGGGCTTTCTCAGATTAAACGGAATTTGAAAACCTCTCCCATGGGAAGCCTAAAGAAAATTAATGCTGTACTTCCTTTGGTATATCCTATTCATCTCAAATGTGAATAACTATTTATTTGCATTTTGTAACATTTCTAAAAATAGTCATTATGAACAATTCTTATTTTCTCACCCAAGAAGTTCCAATCAAGTTAAGTGGAAGCAATACTGTTATTGAGGCTATGGCATGACCAAACATCTTATTTTCACATAATATATCCCATTTCCCTTCTCTAAGGCATTTGGATACTTTATTCACCTGCTAAAATGTCTTT
Organism: Callithrix jacchus; assembly: GCF_049354715.1. Taxonomy (NCBI): domain Eukaryota; kingdom Metazoa; phylum Chordata; class Mammalia; order Primates; family Cebidae; genus Callithrix; species Callithrix jacchus. The sequence goes on from NC_133518.1 coordinate 53,140,612, forward strand.
AAACCTAGTATGAAAGATTAATCAGGGAGCATTCCTATCTTTACAAAATACTTGCTGTAATATAAAGAGCAAAGTGGACACTGCTCCGTGTTCTTTTTTAAAAAAAAAAAAAAACAAAACAAAAAAAAACAGAGTCTTGCTCTGTCATCCAGGCTGCAGCACAGTGGATTTCAGCTCACTGCAACCTCCACCTCCAGGGTTTAAGCAATTCTTGTGCCTCAGCCTCCCCAATAGCTGAGATTACAGGCATGCACCACCCTGCCTGGCTAATTTTTGTATTTTTAGTAGAGACAAGGTTTCGCCATGTTGGCCAGGCTGGTCTTGAACTCCTGATCTCAAGTGATCCGCCCACCTTGGCCTCCCAAAGTGCTGGGATTACAGGCATGAGCCACCACGCCTGGCCTGCTTTATGTTCTTAATCAGCTAAGACCTGCAAACAGAAAGCAACCTACTCAAGATTCATAAGAAGAATTTTTACTTACAATTCCTCTCCTTGTTTGGCTTTCTTGTCTGAAACCAGATAGACAGTTCCAAAACTTCCACTGCCAAGTTTCTGTTGAAGCACATATCTTCTTGCAATCAAGGTGTTTGGATAAGTGGAAATGGCTGTTGATCCACTCACACACTTAGCTGCCTCTTGGAATTTCAGCATTGCTCCGAACAACAGAGAACTGGTTCATTCATTTATAGAAACAACATTCAACTCTCCTAAGAAATGGTCAGATTCATCCAAACAGTGTTGGTCAATGCCTTAAAGATGAAATGTTCAAAGATCAGATCTAAAGGATGCTAGATGATTCCTAAGACAAAGTGTAAGTTTCAACAGTGATATCTGCACCTTGATCGGCAGACGGACTGAATGACACCATATTGGTTAATGACTCGAAAGAAAAATGTTTAAAGGTAGAGATACCACAAATTCTAGTAGAAGGCAGTCTTTCACAGGAAGAGCCTCCCTTTGTACATTGAAATTTGGCAGAACCGAATTACAGCCACCTTTCTACAAATTTCTGGGATGTATATCTGTTTTACAATCAGTAATCTCTTCATTTATTTAAGATTTATACTCCCCACCTACTTATAAAAGAATAAAAATAAAAGAACATTATCACTTCCTTAAATCTATATCTGCATCAACCTTTTTGCAATGCCCTCTTCCCACCTTATGGTTACTTTGGTTTACAAAGAGTTAGGATTAAACCAGGAATTATCAGATGCTATTTCCTTTAGATTTTTTTTTTTTCTGTAGATGTTAAGCACAGTTTTTGCATTTATTAGAATAGTTGCAAAGAGGGAGAATGATTCAGAGGGAATTTTTTCCCATGCTTAGCAAATTCTAACCTAGTTTCTGACTTTGCTATTGTACACATTGTGTACAATCTCTCTGGATTTAAAACAGGATGAGTTACAGATTCAATTGAAACCTAAAATTGCATTTAATGCCAGTGGAATATAAATGTTACAGATAATCTGTAAGTCCTCAGGAAGCTATGAGATGGGCAGTTATGAGAGGCAGGACTGTTTCATATGAGTAGGTACAAAGTAAAGTCACTTTTATTTCATCAGAATGTTAAATGGTTGTTAGTTATCATGAAAAGTGTGCTTTGTAAAAAATCTACATAGAAATACAATTTTAAATTGAAAATTGTCTACACGTTGGAGTTAGGTTTTCATATTCAACAGTTCCAAAGCTAGGAGACAAAAACCTATTGTTTTTAAGGATGGCCAATGGGCTTTACATGGTAGTGTCAGTTAACCACAAAAACTATGAGAGCAATTAACCACAAACTCTCAAAATATTGGTAAATGCTCATTTACAACATTTTCCTTCTTAAAAATGTATTAATCAGTTAAGTTGTAACTGATACCAGTGAGATTAGTTACCAGCTTTTTTTTCCCCCTTCCAAAAAGATGTTAGTAAAATCTGTTGAAAAAACAACCAAAGAACAGGCCTCTAAATGTACCTTTTGTTTGTTTCCCCTTCAGTGTTATAAAACTGATGCCATCTGGCCATACTAAGCTGTTCAAATAAGTCTTTCCAACTGTAAAAGGTCCTTTGGGTCACTCAGTAATTCTCATTTTAAAGATGAGATTAAGGTTTCCTTTAGGGAAAGACAGAATTAGGGACAGACAGAATAGTTATAAGAGGTTCACTTCTGGCGGCTCCTATTTGTAAAGGACAGTCTAAACCCAGCAGTGCTTAAGCAGTCTGGCTCAGGCTGCAGAATACTCTGCAACTAGGTTCCCTCGGCCCAACCTCACAGACTCAGCCCTGTCCCCCATCCCAGTCCACTTTTAGGCCATCCATCCATTAGTCTCCTCTGTGCAACTACAGACCTACCCAAGAATGTGTCGCACTGTCTAGATTCTAGAACTATCTGTTCACTGACAATACCATCCCCCTCGAGGTTTGTGAATGAACTTGGGCACTGAGAACACATCTTCTTTATCTCTGAATCCCCAATGCCTGGCATAATGCCTGGCATATACTAGGTGTTTAATAAACCTTGTTTGGGCAAATAAGTGTTCAGCAGATCAACTGACGTCCAAAGGAGGGAAAAAAATGTTGGTTAAGAAAGCTAGATGGGAACTTGGAGAAAGTTACCACCTTATGCAAACTACCCCTTCTCGGTGAAACAGATCTGGTTGGGCGCAAAAGACAACCAAAGGGGGAGTAGTCATCACAAGATGAAAACCAGTAGTTATCTTCCCAAGTAATAAGAGAAAGACAATTTGTCACCAGGTTCTGCTCAAGTAGAAATCTAACTTTAAAGATAAACCTTAATCTTAAGGTAAAACGAACAATTCCTTGCTTCTTCACCTTTTTAAACATTTGCATTTTCGCAAAGCGCATTAACGTTTACTGTGGGGCACTGAGACTGGAAGATCCGGAGATAAGGTGTCCAGGACAGGGAGGAGATCGCAGCTATGGAGTCCTAGAGATTCGGAACCCAGCCTGGGAAGGCTGAAACCATTACCTTCCCCCTTGCAGGGGAGCCTGACGAGCCCCGAAGAGTACAGTTCTCTTTACCTTTCCCTGTTGTGGTCACAGGAGCGGCGGCGCCCTGGGCCAGCCCAAGCCTTGCCGGTAATCCGGCAGGCCTCAAACTAGGGTCAACCGCACCCACCGAGCGCCAGACAACGCAAGCTACAGCTGTTTGGCACCGTCGCCAGGGAGACGGCGCGGAGCATACTGGGAAGTTGGGGTGAGGCGGCACCAATGCGGAAGTGGAGAAAGTGAGTCGGAGAAAGGAGAGAAGTACCGGCGGGCCAAGCTTTTCTAGTCTGACAGCAGCCATTTCGGAACGTATGTCCCAGCCTTCTTTAGCTACTTAGCGCCTCCGGGCCCAACAGCACCTGCTCCTTGGCGCAGTCTGGAGCCACCGGCTTCATGGAACTGTACTTCCCAACACGTCACACTAAGACACTTCCGATTCCCGCTCTTGCGCTTGGACTTTCACATGCAACAACGAGTCCTCGCTGGACTCCAGCGGGCTTCGGATGGAGGAGTTACTTCTATGGGAGGACAGCACAGGTGGGCTCTACTGCAGGTCCGGGCGGCGGGTTGTGAGGGCCGAGGTGGCACGGTGTATGAAGGCCTGTGTTTGAAGACTTAGGTCAAACCTTTTGCCCGCCTTTCCCCTATGCAGCTAGCATTTGTTGAACTGTGTGCAAGGCCCTGTAATTTGCATAGAACACGTTGACAGGGTGTCTGCGTATGAACGCTTTACAAGACTGCCTTGCAAAAAAAAAAATGAGTACTATACAGGATAAGGTTCTGAGACATTGACAGGGCTGTGACTAGGGTGAGGTAATCGTAAAACGTAAATGGATGCCAATAAAATTCAATAATCAAGATACATTTTAATGTACTATCTCTAACAATCAAAATTATTGCAAAAGTCCATGACTGACACAATGTCATGTTTTTAAGTAATAGTAACAGTACCGTGCCGCACCGTATTGAAGCTCGAGGCACCAAAAGGAAAACTATCAATACTGATCCTGTGAGTTAAGTCAGCCAGAGAAGGAAGAGTAACTGGGCCAGATATGCAAAATAAGATGATGAAAAGAGCCGTGGTTACAGGTGTAACTAGATAGAGGGCTTCCTAGAGGCACAAAGCAGTTTTCCTTATACCAAAAAACTATGCCAGTTAAGAAGGGCCCACAAGCCCAAAGCCTGAAAGAAGGTCCGTGATTGTCAATAAAAAAGAAAAACGTGATCCCTATGATAGGTCTTACACATCTTACGTTACTGACGTCCAAATGTGTTGTAATTTTGAAGTGAATAATCCTACTGTTTTTATAGCTTAGGACTTTTTACTTTGACCCCACAAAGATGTTGACTATTGTCTACTTCAGAATCACAGTCCACAGAACTTCTATATTGCTGTGTCAGTAATGGACTTTAACTGATTTTTCTTTAGAATTAGCAGCAGCCTCTGTCACCATCCAAAGATCACAACCCATGAAACCATTGAGTTTGTACCTTGTAACAGAAAGCAAAGGAGAATGAAAAGGCACACAACTAACATTGCTTGAGGATCTAGGTAAGAATTCATGGATATTGACATCTATCTTCTATATCTGAAGAGCACTTCTTAACATTTGCTGTTGATTTAATAGTGCTGGAAGCAATGACTTGGTGCCCCTTAACCAGCATCAACTGAAAATGCTTTCTATTGTTTTAAACAGGCGATTAATTCTTTAGACTGTCATCATGGGTATCCGAGGACTAATGAGTTTTGTGGAAGATCATAGTAATGAGTTCTTCACTGGTTTGAAGTTGCGGGACACAAAAATTGTCATTGATGGCTATGCTCTTTTCCACCGTCTTTGCTTCACTTCGAACTTGGAGCTCCGGTGTGGAGGGGACTATGATTCCTTTGCAGATGTTGTACAAAAATTCTTTGAATCACTGTTTGCTTGTAATATATGCCCATATGTTATATTAGATGGAGGATGTGACATTTCAGATAAAAAGCTTGCAACTATAAAGGACAGAGCTAGAGAGAAGATCCAGATGGCTCATTCCCTTTCTGTTGGTGGGAGTGGGTATGTGTGTCCTTTACTCATCCGGGAAGTATTCATACAGGTTTTGATCAAGCTGCAGGTACCTTTTGTCCAGTGCTTTTCAGAAGCAGATCGGGACATCATGACACTTGCTAACCATTGGAATTGCCCTGTGTTATCATCAGATAGTGACTTCTGCATTTTTGACTTGAAAACTGGGTTTTGCCCATTGAACAGCTTTCAGTGGAGAAATATGAACACTGTTAAGGGCACACGAAACTATATCCCTGCCAAATGCTTTTCCCTTGATGCATTCTGCCATCACTTCAGCAATATGAATAAAGCTCTTTTACCTCTCTTTGCGGTGCTATGTGGAAATGACCATATTAATCTACCTATCGTGGAGACATTCTTAAGTAAAGCACATCTTCCTCTTGGAGCTACCAGTTCTAAAGGGAGGAGACACCACCGAGTCCTGGGACTTCTGAATTGGTTGTCTCATTTTGCCAACCCTACCGAAGCACTAGATAATGTTCTGAAATACCTCCCAAAAAAGGATCGAGAAAATGTTAAGGAACTTCTCTGCTGTTCCATGGAAGAATACCAGCAGTCCCAGGTGAAGCTGCAGGACTTCTTCCAGTATGGTACTTATGTCTGTCCAGATGCCTTGAATCTTGGTTTACCAGAATGGGTACTAGTGGCTTTAGCCAGAGGCCAGCTATCGCCTTTCATCAGTGATGCTTTGGTCTTAAAACGGACCATTCTTCACACACAGGTGGAAAACATGCAGCAACCAAATGCCCACAGATTATCGCGGCCCATCAGGCAAATCATCTATGGGCTTCTTTTAAATGCTTCACCACATCTGGAAAAGACATCTGGGAATGTGTTGCCTTCTCGGCCTCTAGCTTTCAGTGAAGTGGAAAGGATTAATAAAAATATCAAAACCTCAATTGTTGATGCAGTAGAACTGCCCAAAGATCATTCTGACTTAAGCAAATTGACTGAGGTAGGTATTTGTAATACTAACGAAAATTTTGTAAAGCATTTCACAAGTGCTGTCTTGTATATTATCTCTCTTACTGTAACAAACTGATGAGGTTCAGGGCTATCTTGCTGTCATTTCATAGCTAAGAAATCAAGAACTTGAGTGAACTAGGTAATCTCTTAGCCAGAGAGTGTCAGTGCTAGGACTCAAACCCAGCTCTTTCAGCTCTAAATCTACCATTTCCACTGTACTACAGTAGTCTGTGTTATCTTCACAGTTATTACTACTATATTATTACTAGCTATCAGTAGAATGGAGTTACATGGCTGGAAAAAATAGGAAATTCTGAACTGCAAAAAAAAAAGTGTGTATAGACACTAGTCATAGGCATAACATCTCAGACTGTATCAGATTTCAAATAAGGTTAGTACTGATACTAAGGTCTAATTTTTTAACTTTTATTAATGAAGACCTTTTTAAAAATAGGTTTTTGTGTCATTATGGTTATTTGCTTAGTTTGATACTGAAAACATGACGCTTAGCCTAACTCAGTGTTGCTTAAACCTAAGTAACACTCAGACCAGTCACCTTTTCAAGGAGAAAGAAATTCTCATGGATCCCAGTGTTGTCTTTTTATATTACATAAGTATATTTAAAATTACAAATAGATATAAAACTATGCTGATAAAAGAACTAGATTTACAAATTAAATACAGATAACTTTTAAAAAAAATTACAGTGCCCATTAGGGGGTTTCCTTAGATCCATTGAAATATTCAGTCTTATAAGACTCACAGACCACACGTGGCACCAGTCTACTCAAGGATGTAGGACAGCAACCACAGCTTCCCAGCAGGTTTAGGTCAGGCTTTCCTTTCCTGGCAGAGCTCTCCCAGCACTGTTATCAGTCTATGCCAAAGGTTTACCACCACTGGTGATTCTGTCCCCCAGAGGACATTTGGCAATGCCTGGAGACATTTTTGTTGTCACTACCTAGAGAGTAGGAGGGGTAGTGGTTGCTCTTGGTATCTAGTGGGAAGAGGCCAAAGATGCTGCTAAATTTTACAATCTGTAGGTCTTACAGTACACAGGAAAGTGCCCTATAGCAAAGAATCTCTAGCCCAAAATGTCAGTAGTATGAATCCCTGGCCTATACGGTTGACCAGGAACTAGCCTCTTAGCCTCCCCAACAGTCACATCTCAGGCAGGAGATGAACTTCTTAGTGAATGAGTGCAAGAGCCTTCTTGGCATTGAGGAGTAACTGTTAAACCCCCAGGGTTTCTTTGCAGGGATGGTGAAGAAAATGTTTTGGAATTAGTGATGGCTGCACAAGCTTATAAATACACTAAACCAAGGCATGGTGGCTCATGCCTGTAAGCCCAGCACTTTGGGAGGCCAAGGTGGGAGGATCACTTGAGGCTAGTAGTTCAAGACCATCCTGGGCAACACAAGACTCTGTTTCTACAAAAAAAAAAAAAAAATTAGCAAGGCATGGTGGTGCAGGCCCATAGTCCCAGTTACTCAAGAGGCTGAGGTGGGAGGATTGCTTGAGCCCAGGAGGTCAGGACTGGATATGAGCTATGATTGTGCTGTCTGTGGAGCAAGACCCTGTCTCTAAAAATATATATATGCACTAAACCCACTAAATTTATACTTTAAAAGGATGACTTTTATGACATATGAATTATTTATCAGTTAAAGGAGAAAAAAATGGTTTCACTGGCTTAAAAACCTCCTTCTCTGTAGGACCAAGTCTTTCTTATAATAATTCCATAAACAAAGCTATGTCCCTGCAAAGGACATACTACTTACAGCACACTACACTCAGGGGAGCCCCAAGACATGGCGTCCCCATCAGCTCTTTATAGTTCATTTATATACAGTTTAAGCTTAAATGCAATTTTATAAGTCATTTTTATACTTCTTGGTAACACAACTGACAATCTACCTTTAGCACATTTCCAGGGGTACAAAACTAGAAAGTGGAACATAGGTCTAATTCTCAAACAAGAGATTTACTAACATTTTACCCACACCAAAAAAAATTCAAACTAGCTACATTCTGAATGTTTTGCTGAAGTTACACTTCTAAAACTCTAACATAAATGGTGCTGTTGGAGAGGATTGAAAACTTTTTAATGGCTTTACTGAGAAAATAAGTAATGTACAGTGAAGTGCACATAAAGTGTGCACTTTGATGAGTTTTGACATGTCTATATCTGTGAAGTCATCCTACAATTAAAATAATGAATGTATCCATAACCCCTAAGGTTTCATCTTGTTCCTTTGTAATTCATGCTTCCTTGTGTATAAACATAGTAAAGTGCACAAATAATTGTACAGCTTGATACATTTTGGCAAGGTCTATACATCCATGCAAAGAGCATCCAGATGAATCATGATCACCACCCCAGAAGGTTACCCTAGTGTCTGGTTCCAGTCACTCACTCTGCAACTCCCTATAATCACTATCCTGACGTTTAACAACATAGAATAGTTTTAGCTAAATTTTTACTTTAGAAATGAATTCTTTCATCTGGCTTTTATTCCACATGAGATTCAATCACATTGCTGTGAGTAGCTGATCATTCATTTCCTGTTGCTGTAACATTCTTCTTTGATATATTACCATTATACGCTTATGAGCATTTTTCTTTCCATTGTACAGCTTATAAGCATTTGGGTTCTTTCCAATTCTCCATTTCCATGTGTTCACTGGCCATTGAATACTCTGTTAGGTGAAGTTTCTGTACAGTTTTTTGCTCATTTTTATTACCATATACGGGTCCTTTGTCAAATAACATTGTGAATAATCTCTCCCATCGTTTATTCACTCTTTAGTATGTTTTGATGAACAGACGTTCTTAATATACTCTAATTTAAATTTTTTTTATTTATGGTTACCACTTTTGTGAACTGCTTAAGAAATTGCCTACTCCAGGGTCATGAAAATTTTTTTGCCATTCACATTTAGCATTTAGATGTATAACTTACCTTAGAATTGATTTTTTGTGTATGCGTATGGTATGAAATAGGGATCAGGACACTTTTTCCCCCATATGGAAATCCAACTGAATCAATGAGTTTAGCAAGCTGCTTATATTCCTTGCTAAGTGGAGATGACTTAAGTGTTCTCATCATTTACCTGGATTCAAAATAGGGTGAAATTTTAGTTCACTCTCTGTGCTGTGCTATACCCAGCTTTCTCCTGGCATAAACAAATCAATTCTGAATTTAGCTCAATGTTAATAGTTCTAATTAGCCCATGAAAATTATAAATATACCAGGTAATGTGATTCCAAACACAAATGCAGGTACAAGTATACAAACTTTGTGATACTACCTATCCGTTTTGTTTTTAACATCATGTTGTAATATGTTATCTGCTTTAGGCAGCTGTTAATAGAAAGTTTATAGTCTCTCATTTAATTCCCACAATAACCTCATAGGATAGGGTTTCGTTTTGGTTATGGCAATGGACAGAGCACCACTCAAGTTAACCAATAGAAGATAATCGTAAGGAGACACAGAAGTGGATCATTCTTAGGGAGTGAGGCAGCCAAGACCAGTCTCTCTGGGCATCTCTGCCTCTCTGGGCAGCTACTTCTGCAGGCTTGTGCTTTCGCTCCCTCTGGGGAAGAAGCAAAGGAGTTGTCACATGGGATAAAACCTAACTAACTCTAAGGGCTATGAATTGAGTACTTCCCCGTTTGGAAGGGACTGAGGACTGGTGGGTTTGATGAAACATCTTGTGCAAGTCGTTATAATGACCATTTTACAGATAAGACTGTAGAAAAGGTTGGAAACCTTTCAACCAAGGCCATAGGGCTGGTGCAGGGCAGAACATCTCTGAAGTCATAAGCCCAGACTGTGTTGTTTATAAAAAGTTGTAACTTGGCTCTTGTAATTCAGTAATTTAAATATTATATATCAGAAAAGAATTGGTGTATTTTCTTAGCTCTACTTAGTGCATTTTAAAACCCAGTTTAAGAGTTCAGTTTCCAGGCTGGGCACGATGTCTCACACCTGTAATCCCAGCACTTTGGGAGGCTGAGGCAGGTGGATCATGAAGTCAGGAGTTTGAGACCAGCCTGACCAGCATGGTGAAACTCCAGCTCTACTAAAAATACAAAAATTAGCCAGGTGTGGTGGCACATGCCTGTAATCTCAGCTACTCAGGAAGCTGAGGCAGGAGAATCGTTTAAACCTGGGAGGGGGAGGTTGCAGTTAGCCAAGATCACACCAATGCACTCCAGCCTGGGTGACACAGCGAGACTCCGAGAGTTCAGTTTCTATTTTAAGTAGTTAAAACTACTTCCAGTAGGGGTGACTCATTATACTATAAAGCACTTTGCATATTTCTAATTTAAAAATTTTTATTACAATATTACTAAAAGCAGTATTTAGAAGTAATCATACTCAAGTTTTTATGCATTGTGATAAAACTATTTTGTCATTTATGATATGTTTTGTTTCAAGTTAACATCTCTAGTCTCAGCTGTCAGCCACACTTTCTACTAACTAGACGTTACATGCTGAGAAATGTACCACCATCTCGTATTTCCAGAAGGCAGTTTCTGGCTGTGTGCAGACACTAGAAATACAACTTTTTTTTTTCTCTCAAAGTTTGATTATAAAGTCCCCCAGAAGATGCCCTTTTAATAGTCCTGAGTGAGTGACGTGTAAGGTCCCTTCTGGGGCTGTTAGTTAAAATGTATATTCCTGGGCTCTCCCTCAGATTAGTGAATCAAAATTTATGGAGTAGAGCCTGAGGACTGAATTTTTAACAAGCTTCCCAGGTGACACGTGCACTGAAGAAGCTCAGCAGTGTATACAAAGAGGATGGAGTGATGTAAGTAAAGGTTGTGTAGAAGTAGGCAGTACACCCATTCAACCAACCATGTTTTTAAAGCATCTTAGTAATGTTCTAAGTTTTGAGTGTGGCTGATTTTTCTTTCCTCCCACAACATAAGTTTTAACAGCTGACACGGAAGTTTCATCTGTATTAAATCTCTTCATGCTAAGGAGGAAAAGAAAAGGACATTTCCCAAAGTAACTTGCAGGATGCTTGGTGTGTATTTTCAGCTCTCCTTGAGGAGGCGGCAGATGCTTCTGTTAGAAACTCTGAAGGTGAAACAGGCCATCCTGGGGCCAATCCCTGCTTCACTGAAGTTGCCCATTGCTGTCAGTTGCTACTGGTTGCAGCACACGGAGAGCAAAGCAAAACTACATCATCTACAATCCTTACTGCTGGGAATGCTAGTGGGGCCCTTAATTACCATAATCAACAGCCCTGGTAGGTACCTGGAAATTCCAGGAGTATATTGTTGCATGTTGCTTGCAAACTGTTTACTCGAGAGTTTACACAAACAAAAAAGCATTCTTGGATTATTTACTTCCATTAATTACATCAGAACTTAGAAGTAGAGGCACCAATTTATCATTCATTCATTGGTAAATATTTTTTTAACATTGTATGTGCCAGGCTCAGTGCTGGAGGGCTTGAATCTAAGTGTACAGCAGTGAGATGTGTTGGGATACTGCCAACTGCCATCTGTTTTGTGGCACCTACTGCTTTAACTTATGAAGTGTGACAGTGTATTTTGCCAGTTGCATTTTGTGTTCTATGTTCCCTATCCCATTATTAGCACAGCAGCAATGTCATCACAAGAAACTTGCCCAGAGGTGAAACTTCTAAATACCTACAACCACTGCAGACATTCTTGCTTATACACCTTTTTGTTCCTTTTTCTCTAAATTTCAATAAGTGTGTAAGTAGTGATGGCAGGAATAGTAATTTCTCTCTTTTTTTCAAGACAGAGTCTCATTCTGTCATCCAGGCTGAAGTGCAGTGGTATAATCTCAGCTCATTGCAACCTCTGCCACTTGGGTTCAAGCGATTCTCCTGCCTCAGCCTCCCGAGTAGCTGGGATTACAGGCGCCTGCCACCACACCTGGCTAATTTTTGTATTTTTAGTAGAGATGGGGTTTTACCATCTTGGTCAGGCTGGTCTTGAACTCCTGACCTCGTGATCCACCCACCTCAGCCTCCCAAAGTGCTGGGATTACAGGGGTGAGCCTCCACATCCGGCCCGTAATTTCTCTTCCTACTAGAAAAATACACTGAGGCAAGTTCCTCTGCATATAATACCAGATGAAGTAAATGCTGAAGCACTGGGACACTTTAATACTCTAATGAAATATCCTCTTTAAAGATTATAAATGCTATAATACTGTACAAACATGTATAATAATTATACTCTAGAATAGTACTATACTATCTAATACGGTAGCTACTAGCCACACATGGCTCAAGTTAAATTCCATTTAAATTAAAAATTCAGCTTCTCAGTCACACTAGCCACACTTCAAGTGTCAGGTAGTCACCTATGGCTACAGGCTAGCCTACTGTATTAGACAGCACTGCATAAAGTTTTATTAGATAGTGCTACTCTGTAGTTTGGTATTTTACAAGAATAAGTTAAAGAATAAAACAGCATGGACTCCTGTTTCCCAAGTATTAAGGCTCAAGCTTGACAGCAGTTGTCAGAAGGACTGTTGGTACACCACAGCCAACTTAACACAAAACCAATCAGTTATGGCCCACTGCTGCTTTACGAACACAGGTTTAGCATATTTCCACTGATTGAATAATAAATACAGTATAAGAACGCTCTCAGAGCACAAGCCTACTAAGTTTTTACCTGAGTCCAACAGCAGGGGCATGTCAAGGGTCTGTTTCTTTTCTTTTAGGAAACGTGGACCCCGTACCCGGGCAGGCTCAGTGCCTTGCTGCTCGCTAGTTGGTAACAGGTGGGCCTCCTTTTCATTGTTTTCAAATTGGTCCAGATGTTACTTTGTGCACCGCTGCCCAAACAAACCAGTAGAAACTTACAGCTAAACACAAGCAACATTCCTTATTTCCTAGGATTGTTGCTTCTTGCCCCTTTTCTTCTGCTATGAAAAGAGGCTGATTATTTGCCAAATTATCCCCTAAAACATAGAGATCAAAATGTGCCTTGAACACATGGGTTGTTTCTTTAACACATGCACTACAACATGGGAGCTTTGTTGAAAGAGAAAAGAATGAAGTTTAATAGTCATTTGTATTTTTCATAGACACAGATGTAGGATTTAGACAGTTCAGATGCAGACATGTTTATGTCAGGTGGAAGAGATCTTATTTCAGGGAAAAAGTAAATTCTCGTGAGTTGAATAAAATTAGGTCATCCTTAAAAAGACAGTTCAGTATCAGTATTTCAATTTATACAGCAAGGCATTTATGAAGCCAGAAAGGAAAAACATCTTAGTTTTTAAAACTGATTTCTTTTCTTTATGGAATTTGTAGTATATGTGGAGAAAATTACAAGCTGTTACAGTGCTTTTGGAAACACTGCCCTTGGGTTCTTTCTTTCTTTAGGTAAGGAAGAGCTGCAGGAGGAAGGTGCTAAGATGTTGTATGAAGAGTTCCAGAGAGTGAAGGCGCAGACACGGCTGGGCACAAGACTGGACTTAGACGCAGCTCACGTCTTCTGTCAGTGGCAGTCCTGTCTCCAGATGGGGCTGTATCTCAACCAGCTGCTGTCCACTCCTCTGCCAGAGCCAGACCTAACTCGGTAAGCACCATGGGAAACTTTAGTTCAGATGGAAGCACAGAAAGTAAATACAGTACTTTCACTTACATTTAAAGCAACAAAGTTACTTTAAAAAAACTAATCTTAGTGTAATTCATTTTGAGTCACTGTTACAGTTGAAGAGCTGGAACCAGGAAAAATATTAAATTATTTCCATATTCCCAAAGAATGTTTCCATAATTCAGTCAAATTTTTAAAAATCAGTTCCTTTAAGTAAAACATTAATATGTGGGAGAGGGAGGTAATTGTTGGTAGGATATAACTCACTCCTTTCCTCTCGGTCTTTAATAAATGTCACATTGTAGAGCCTGTTTCCGATAACCCACCCTAGTGAGACATACTGTCTACCCTCCTTCACTCTAGTCCTGTTACTGTATTTTGTAACATCATTTCTTACCACCTGTCATATTGCTTACTCATTCATTTACATATTTATTAAATGCCCACCCTGTGCTAGCATGTAGGGACAACAAAATCTTTGCCTTAATGGAGCTTTCATTCTAAGTGAGATGATGAGTAGATGCCCAACTGAACTTAACATAGGATGTTTGCTTTGCCAGGCAAGAAAGACAGTAAGGGAATTGAACCTTTGTGCCACTAGTAATTATAATGTTTGTCTGTGGAGTTTAAGCTGGGTATGAGAAAAAGAAATGAGGGCAGCAGTAGGGTGTGGAGCAGTGAGAAGAGTTGACAGGATCAATGGATTGGACATCTTGGTAACTGCCCATCTGGGACGTACCAGAAGAGATTAAGATAAAAAGGAGATAATGTTTTGTCTCCACTCAGATATAAACTCTACGGGGCAGGGACTTGTCTATTTTATTTACTGTTGTAGCCCCAATGCCTTTAGTACTTTGAATGAGGATATATGGAGGCATACAAAATACAGTGGGATATGTTTCAAGATAAAAAGCCTCCGGCAGTAAACAGTGTTGTTAATATATCTCTGGGCCTTATATCTGAGCTAACCCAAAGAATACTAATTAGCCTTTGACCTGTGGATTCTTGATTTCTTTTGTTTAATAATTTAAGGTCATTCTTGAATGGATCCTCTTTAGTTACTACAAATCCTTTTAAAATAAAACAGGAAATGCAAAACCAAACAAACAGCTCTCTTCATAATGATTTAAACAGCAGGACTGTTCTTGAATCTCAGCATAACCAAAGCTTTTTACAGAGATTTTTACACTGATTAAATAATGGTTCTAGACCATCATTGATAAAGTCCCAGCCTTATCAGCTTTGTCCATAATATATTAAACTTGTGGATTCCAATTAATCCCATCTTCTTGTGAAGTAGGTTTTTAGTCCCAGTGAATGACCTTGCAAATGATGCCATTAAATTTTCTCATATTCTAAGGAACTGTTTGGTTTATCAAGGTCCTTTTAAATTCCTTTTCTTTAAAGTGTTAAAGATGCCTGCTCAGTCTGGGGCTAGCTGCAAAACCACTGAGCATTCATCATGTAAATTAGAATCTGAAGTTCCTTCCTTCAAAGAACAGCTTATTCCTAAGTAATTTCAATAATATTACAGAGCAGTAAGAGCTCAGATTGTTTAGATGCATCTGTTGAAGCTATGTTAATGACAGTTACCCTGTTGCACTGAATTAGTTCTTTAACAACATACTTTTTCTCCCTTTGAACAGACTGTACAATGGAAGCCTGGTGCACGGACTGTGCCAACAACTGCTAGCATCGACCTCTGTAGAAAGTCTCCTGAGCATGTGTCCTGAGGCTAAGCAACTTTATGAACATCTATTCAATGCCACAAGGTCATATGCCCCCGCTGAAATATTCCTACCAAAAAGTAAATCAAATTCGAAAAAAAAAAGGCAGAAGAAACCAGATACCAGCTGTTCTAAGAACAGAGGGAGAACCACCGCACACAGCAAGTGTTGGTACGAGGGAAGCAACCGGTTTGGGTTGTTAATGGTTGAAAACTTAGAGGAACACAGTGAGGCCTCCAACGTTGAATAAAACTCAGTTTGCATCAAACTAGGTATATTTAATATAATCCTTACTTAAAATTCTTCTGTTACCTCCCTTGAAACAATTAACTTTTTCTTTAGGACTAACCTGTTCAGGAATAAACATCACAATAGATAATCTGAATTCCAAGATATTATGTATTGTGCTCTTAATAAATACGACCTGATTTAAGAAACTTCTGTATTTCTAAATATGTTTGAAAGCATGTTTATACTTCTCATGTTCCATTTTAGTAAGTGAATGGTAACATAGTCTGTGCCCTTTAAATTGAAGCAATTTAGCCAGCTACATTTTCAGAAAGAGTCAAAGTCCCACTGAGTTATTTCCTTTAAGTAGCAGCTGGCTATCATTTCAAAAATTTTTAAAAAGTTTCTTCTTTGTACTTTAGTATGAAATCTTGGCAATGAAAGGTAGAAGTGAGGATTCCAGACAGAAAACTGTCTCTTACTAAAAGTAAGTACTTAGTGGGACCATAACAGCACTGAAGAGCACTTTAGGTACACTCCAGGTTTTAGAGCAGAAGTTGAAACTAATGGTCCCTGCCAAATAAGAAATAGCATCCTGAGCTGCTAGACCTAGAGGAGGAGGAAATAGTGAGAAGTGAAAATATCACAGATATATGTAGCAATACCAGAATCTGTGCCCTCTTTATACTGTGTGTTTTGACCCATTAATGAGATGTTATTTAATGAGTCATACCCAGCATTTTTTAATGAAAAAATTAGAATGGAAAATATCAGATACACATATCATATATTAGGTGATTATGTAAAATATATTCCTTACTGTGGACTATAGTGAAAAAGTTTAAAACGTACTGCTCTGGAAAATACTGCCAAATAGAGGCTGCTAAAATTACAAATACCCAAAGATTTGTGAAGGTGCCGGCCAGTTCCAAATAAGAACTTAGAAAGAAGCAAGTAGAATGAATGCATTGGGCAAGATCCGAAAATATACTCAACCTTAATTTTACTTGTATTCATACAAATTGCGTTCTTCCTTCTGTACTCTCCCACTGGTATATTCCATCAGGAAGAGCCCTAAAGGTGGCTTTAAAGCTGTCATTTTGAGCAGGCCTGTGTACGGTTCCTAGTATCTGATAAACAATTCTCTTTACTTTCTGAAAAGTACCATGCTCTTAGAGTAGTAAGCCCAGCATTAGCCAGTGTCAAACACACACCTGCCAACTGTTGACCGGTTCTCCATTTACAAAAGGTGAAACACATCATTTGCTCCTAGAGGGTTCAACCCTAAAAACAACTTTGTTAAATAACAGTTCTTGAAATCAGGAAATTAATATTTTTGGAGGACTGCATGGGAGTTCCTTAGTAAGGTTATTTTTATAACCTAACAACTGTCTCCAAAGACATAGTTTATTCCCAGAAGAATCAACAACAGTCAAGTACATCTATTTTTGAGAAGAAATGTTACTGGAAAATAATGTATCTAGTGGGGACTATAAAAATGTAAGACCAGGACTGGGCACGGTGTTCACACCTGTAATCCCAGCACTTTGGGAGGCTGAGGTGGGCAGATCATAGGAGGTCAGGAGTTTAAGACCAGCTTGGCCAACATGATGAAACCCCATCTCTACCAAAAATACAATAATTAGCCAGGCATCATAGTGGGCACCTGTAGTCCCAGCTACTCAGGAGGCTGAGGTAGGAGAATCACTTGAACCCGGGAGACAGGCTGCAGTGAGTCGAGATCGCACCACTGTACTCCAGCCTGGGTGACACAAGACTCTGTCTCAAAAAAATAATATCTTTGTTATATCAAAATCCTCTCTACCTTGATTCATGGAGTTTGAAGCTAATCTAGATATTATATTAATATGAATGTCCCATTTCCTGGATTATCATCAACACTGCTTCTTAAAACCACTGAATTACATCTATCATGTTTTTCTTTCATTAAAAGTGTCCTCCTCCAGCAGAAGTAGTAAGTCAGGTTCCTTCCTCTAACCATGGCACTCAGAACAATTCAATTGAAATTATCAAGCCTTGCAGTAAAGGAGTCAAAGTCTAATAATGTCCCTTTACCCTGGTATATATCTTCTCCTACATATATTAGATGAAAGGTCACAGGCCCTTCACAGGAGTATGTAAGGTGGTTCACCGAAGAATTATGACATAGCATCTGAACTCCCTGCAGAAGTCATTCTTGTTTAAGCTGCTTGGGAGACAACACATAATGAAATGACAAGAGAACGTTTTATTAGGTTGGTGTAAAAGTAACTGTGGTTTTTACCATTATATAAAGCAGCCTGTCAGATGCAAAATGGCAAAGTGCAGACTGAATGCTACAGTCAGTCACCAGGATGAGGAGAGGTTAGGTCACAGGAAGATTCTCGGACCTGGCTTTTGGCCTGGCTTTAAATAATAGGAATTTTAAATTTCAGATCAGATATACATTAGGAACACCTGTTTAGAAGGAGAATGTTATAATCCCATATTCCCTTTCCAAAATCTAGCTGTCTGTGTTTGCAATCAAGTGATTAGGTCCTGCTCTTTCTAATTCAGTTCTAACAAAGGAAATCTCACCTCAGGCTTTGGAAATCATCTTCAATTAGCAGCTCAAGTAACAAAAGGAACTCTGGACAGCTAAAATGAATAAATTTTAGAGAGAAAGCTAGAGAGACAGGAAAACTTTTACTATAATCTAATCATGTTCTGTATTTAATGGTGATGAAATTATACTTGAAGTCTGTTTTGCACAAGCACTTTTTGAGACACCTGGATCTTGAAAGTTTAATATACATCCTGTAAATATAATCACAGGTCTTTCATGCCATTTGATGATGGGGAAAGAATTCACATTAACTTTTTAGCATTTGAATTTGAATTTCAGAAGATAAAGACCATAGCTAAAAAGGCTTTAGAATTATCTTTTTCTCTTTTGTGTACAAAAGGAAATAAATCAATGACTATGCTTCAGTTGCTCTACCTGCAAAATAAGGATTATAATAGTTCAAATTATTGTGTAAAAGATAAAATAGCGTGTATTTTTCAGTTACTTAGCAAACTGCCTGATACTAAAAATGTGTTTTAAGTGATAGCCATTGTTATATTCACACGTGAAAAGCTAGAGCAAAGCAAGGAATGTGGAAAGAAGTGAGTGTGTTAAGCAGCATAAAGATTAAGACAACGTGAGACCAGAGTTGCCACAGGTAAGAGCAGAATTTTGCAGAGGCAAAGGAGATCAACACTATCAAATATGGTGAAGAGAGATGGGCAGGAATGTAAGAATATTACAGCAACTCCAGCAGTAGCCACACTGGAAAGGGCAGAAAACTACCAAGAGAATTTCAATGGGCAGCTAAGCTCAACCTCAGAAAATAATGAAAAAAGACTAGAAAGAATTATCCCCATGTGAGTAGCTGTATCCCCCTTCAGCCCCTTTTCCTATTTTCAAAGCGTTTTCTATAGTGTTTTTAAAGCTCGGTTTGAAAGAGCCTGTGGCATGTTAAAAGACAGAAAAAGGTGAAGAGCAGATATTACCATTTCCTAGGAATTTCCTCTTCCTTCAACTACCAGGGTTATAACTTCGCCCGACTCCATAATCCTAAGGAGACCAAACCCAGTTTTCCCCTTAGCAAGGTTGCCAGATTTCACTGGGTGCTGCTTTCTACCACATGCTGTTTGGCTGGTTGGCATACAATGAACCTGACAAACACTTAGAAAGCGGTCACTACCAAGACCAGAAGAAAAAAGTTCATTTCCATAAAAGAATAAACTTTCGGTAGTGCCCGACTGAAAATGTGACATTGCATTTTCAGTGAAGTAGATGTGGGGTACTTGGTATTTATCTCAAAATGTCGTTTAATGACACATTTCAGTCATCACAGCTGAAAGTGATGCTGCATCTTGTACCAATTTGAGATTAACTACTACTCTTGGACAAATGTATTAAAAACATGCCACCCTACTTTCAGCAAGTTTTCTGAGCCATACAGGATAAGGTGCTTTCGGATTTCTTTCCAGAGGTGTGAATAATGCTAAATTCAAGTCCATCCAGCTATAAAAATTTTAAGATGAGCCGGGCGCGGTGGCTCACACCTGTAATCCCAGCACTTTGGGAGGCCGAGGCGGGTGGATCACGAGGTCAACAGATCGAGACCATCCTGGTCAACATGGTGAAACCCCATCTCTACTAAAAATACAAAAAATTAGCTGGGCACGGTAGTGCGTGCCTGTAATCCCAGCTACTCAGGAGGCTGAGGCAGGAGAATTGCCTGAACCCAGGAGGCGGAGGTTGTGGTGAGCCGAGATTGCGCCATTGCACTCCAGCCTGGGTAACAAGAGCGAAACTCCATCTCAAAAAAAAAAAAAAAATTTTAAGATGAGAACTTCATGCTCAGCAAGAAAGTTTTAAAATTCAAAAAGCATGACTGCACCAGGCCATATACCAGTCTGTTAAATAGGAGAAATAAATGAATAATACATGAAAGAAGTATTTCCAGCTACTTTCACTGGATTCTGCTTTTAGGGAAAGAAATCAAATTAAAAATGAACATGTTACAATGCACATGCAATCTCTTCTATTCTTGCTACTCTTGATAATATTCCATTTATTTGGTTAAAATAGCTATGTCTTTCTCTCAAAATATAAATGTTTTTATATTTATGTATACATGCACATATATAGTCAACATTTGATATCTGTGGGGACTATGCAAGTATGTTTTGGTTTAGAATGTTCTGAGAAAATGAGTTAGTGAGTTTATTTTTCTCCTAAGACTGAGCTGTTAGGACATTTTGGTTTCTACTGTTACTAAATGTCTTCTCTAAGCAAGGTAATATCCTTTGGTCTATTCAGATTAAGTTTATTTCTCTGGGTTTGTACAATCAATAGGAGGGAAACCTCCACTTCTCTTGTGCATCCAAGAGGGTAGGAGTGAGCCCATCAACCAAACAGGAGCAGACTGCTTCACATGGATAAAAAAAAAATGGGTGAGCAGAGAGAGAGATGGGAAGCACATTTCAAATGGGACAGCAAATCACAACACTCCACCTGCTATAAGAACAAGAAGTCTTGGTAATGAGATGGGACTGATTAACAGCTGGCATGTCTTTCTGGTTGATCATGTTCTAACAACAGTCTGAGACACTGACTTTCGCTACATGGGAGCCTTGGTGGAGACTCAGAGTAGTTACTGACATCAAATTGGCTACCAAGTGCATCTATTCCAGTGAGAATACACTTTTGGGAGACTGGAGGGTAGAGAAAATTGATGCCACTTCTTTTTCAGTCCACTGAATGCAAAGCACAGGCCTATTTTCCTTTTCTTTAAATATCTAAATGAGTAGGCAAACTTTTTCTACAAAGGGCTAGATAGTAAATATTCAGACTTTGAAGGCCATAAAGTCGCTTGCAACTGCTCACCTTTGCTGCCATATCACAACAGTGGCAATAAACAATGTTATAAATAGATGTGGGTAATTGTGTTCTAATAAAACTAAATTTTACAAAAACAGGCAACAGGAGAATTTGACCTGCATGGTGTTTTTTGTTTGTTTGTTTTTTGTTTTTTGAGACAGAGTCTTGTTCTGTCGCCCAGCCTGGAGTACAGTGGCACGATCTCAGCTCACTGCAGCCTCCACCTCCCAGGTTCAAGCAAATTCTCGTTCTCAGCTTCCCAAGAAGTTGGGATTACAGGGATGCACCACCACGTCCCACAGTTTTTGTATTTTTAGTTTTGCCATGTTGGCCAGGCTGGTCTTGAACTCCTAGCCTCAAGCACCCCACCTGCCTCAGCCTCCCAAAGTGCTGGGATTGCAGGTATGAACCACTGGGGCCATAGTTTCTACACCAAAACTAAATTAAAGGTCTGTGTGGGTGAGTTAAACAAGATTAAATTAAACTGTTTCCCTAACTTTTAATACCTCTAGCTGATGCATGGACCATCCAACCATCCAGACCTGCTCCATATAGAAAGATGCTTATAAAATATAATGCAATTCTATTATGCAACCACCCGGATGATTATGAAACAGGAACATTAATTAAAACATACCAATTCGTAACTTCTTCAAATTAATCTAATAATGCTTAAATGTAAAGTTTGTCATGTCTTTCCTAGCAGGCATACATTTTCTTTTCTTTTTTTTTTTTTTTGAGACGGAGTTTCGCTCTCCTTATCCAGGCTGGAGTGCAATGGCACGATCTCGGCTCACCGCAACCTCCGCCCCCTGGGTTCAGGCAATTCTCCTGCCTCAGCCTCCTGAGTAGCTGGGATTACAGGCACACGCCACCGTGCCCAGCTAATTTTTTGTAATTTTTAGTAGAGACGGGATTTCACCATGTTGACCAGGATGGTCTCGATCTGTTGACCTCGTGATCCACCCGCCTCGGCCTCACAAAGTGCTGGGATTACAGGCTTGAGCCACCGCGCCCGGCCGCAGACATACATTTTCTGCACAATCACCTATTTGGCTGGGGCCTCCAAGGAAAATGTTTTGTAAGATGTACATACCATGCTGTTTCATAGTATGCTTGCAAGATACAGACTTGATGAAAAAGATCAAATGGTCCAGGCATTATATGGTATTTTATTTATGACCATAAGATGACACCAAGTTGTCATTTGTCAACTAAAGGGCACTTTGGTATACTTATCCAGAGAACACCTTAATAGAAAATTCTTTAATGTAGTTGAGAAGATTAATAATTTTTTTAAAAACTGTATTAAAAAGCACATTTAGTTCAAAAGCTAGAAATTCAGAGCCCAAAAATGAATCTCTGGAACTTATATACAACAATTTGCTAAATTTCTGGCACTGAGTGCTCATAACACTGAGATGTGGTTTCTACTCAAAAGGGTTACTAAGTAGAGCAATGCAATTATTGCTTAAGAAATAATGGTGCTGGGGCACGCTTGGGTTAAATATGAAAAGAAATTGTCAGGCCTAAAAGCTGTGAAGCCACCACAGAAATGTGGGCCTTTGTCAGTATATCTGTCAGTTTGGCCAGATTTGATTGCAATGGGATAGGAATAGCAAAGTCAGGTATGTACAGTGACCTGCACGTGAAACATGCAGAGCAGCTGTGCAAGTACAGGCTGTTACTGCATCATACATGCTCAAGTGTACATGAGAACACCAGCAGATTTACATTAGAAAAGGATTTCTAAAAATAAAAACTAACGGCTCAAATAATTGTTTTCACTTTTCTCCCCAAACTTGACACTTGATTTTGAACGAAAGAGAGTATACCCAATTTCTGTTTGGATTTATCAACAAAGTATTTTGAACTTAAATTTTTAATGCTTTCTAAAAAATAAAATCCCACAATTTTATATGCAAACTTATTGCTACATTTAAAAGAGTGTTTAACAAAAAATTAGGCTCACACTTAATAATCCCAGCACTTTGGGAGGCCAAAGCATGCAGACTGCTTGAGCCCAGACTGGTCTGGGTAACATGGCAAAACCCAATAGCTACAAAAAATACACAAAATTAGCTAGGTATGGTGGCATACACCTGCAGTCTCAGCTACTCGAGAGGCTGAGATCCAAGGATCACTTGAGTCCAGCATGTCCAGGCTGCAGTGGGCCATGATCACACCACAGAGCGACATCCTGGAGTACAACAAACTGTACTACACACACACACACACACACACACACATACACACACACACAACACTATAGAAGTATGGAAAGGCTATCCTCACTGGCATTTCACTGGGCTTTGAAGTAGAGGTAAAAGTTCTGATTCTCAAACTTACAACAGAGAAAAAAGGATTTCAACTTAAAATAACACTGTCCAAAATGATCTGGAAGTGGATTGTACTGGAGCACAGTGTGGGATATGAGACTAGACAGGCCAAAAGAATTGTGAGTGAAATTTTCAAAAATAAACAGGCTGGGCCTGGTAGCTCATGCCTTTAATCCTAGCACTGTGGGAGGCTGACGCGTGTG
Organism: Callithrix jacchus; assembly: GCF_049354715.1. Lineage (NCBI taxonomy): Eukaryota > Metazoa > Chordata > Mammalia > Primates > Cebidae > Callithrix > Callithrix jacchus. The sequence continues at coordinate 53,164,158 of NC_133518.1, forward strand.
GATCATCTGAGGTCAGGAATTCGAGACGAGCCTGACCAACATGATGAAACCCTGTCTCTACTAAAAATGCAAAAATTAGCTGGGCATGGTGGCACATACCTATAATCCCAGCTACTCAGGAGGCTGAGGCAAGAAAATAACTTGAACCCAGGAGGCAGAGGTTGCAGTAAGCTGAGATTACACACCACTGCACTCCATCCTGGGCGACAGAGCAATACTCCATCTCAAAAAAACAAACAAAAAACCAACATTGTTTCCTACTCTTCTGCCATAATTATTTAGTGTAAGTAGCTGTTTTCTAATGGTAATGTCATTTACTCATTGGAGTTTCCTCATGTGGCATACCTTAAGCTATATGATTCTTTGACACACACATAAACACATATACACTCTCACCTCTTAGAAAGTCTTACTGAGAGTATCAACAAAAGTGCTACCAATAATTCAAATTACTGTTTTCCAGTCAGTAACCTTAATAAAAGATTCACTATTAAATTCTGTAACAAAGGAGGTTGAAATATTTTTATCTTGTCCTTCTAATTTTGAATTTATACAACTCTTTGCTGATTAATAACTATACTAAAGGGAAAATTTTAAAGAAATCTTATTCTGTCAAAGCAGAGTTGACTTTCACTTATTGCTTAATTTAACACACAAAAAATGGATGCTTATAATTAGCCATTGATTTAATTGATTCTGTGCTTTTGTAACTTGGCATCTAACACACATCCACTGGGAAATCCCAAGGACATCACAAGCTTTACATTTCAAATGGACCTGTGTCCCACTAAAACCTGCTTAGCTTAGGTTCTTCTGCCACTAGCTCTATTATTCAAGCCAAAGGCCACAGACTAGTTATCTTTTCCATTTTCCTTTTCTCCTGTCCAGTCATGTCAGTGCTATCTCTCAGAAGATACAAATTTGAGGCTGGGCACAGTGGTTCACACCTAATCCCAGCATTCTGGGAGGCCAAGGCTGATGGACCGCCTGAGCTTAGGAGTTCACGACCATCCTGGATAACATGGTGAAACCCTGCCTCTACCAAAAATACAAAAAATGAGCTAGACATAGTGGTGTATACCTGTAATCCCAGCTACTCAGGAAGCTGAGGTGGGAGGACCATTTGATTCTGGGAGGTGGAGGTTGCAGTGAGCCGAGGTCATACGACTGCACTCCAACCAGGGGGACAGAGTGATACCATATCTCAAAAAAAAAAAAAAAAAAAAGAAGACAATTCAAATTCCATGCCTTTCTCTCCATCCTGACTGCCATATAGCTCAATCATCCCTTTTCTTCTAAAGCTTCCTCAATTTTCTAATTGGTCTCCCTATTTCGGTCTTCACAGATGACCCTCTGTGCTTCCGTCACCATGATGCAAAAATCCAAACTCACATCAAACTCTTGAAATGCCCTGGCATGCTACCAGACAAGTCAAATGTGTCTGTTTTCACCATTAGGTTCCTGCCTCTCTCTCCAACCCTTCACACTGTACCTCTTTCCTTAACAGTGTCAAACTCCTTGTGGTTTTCGCAGATTCCTTCTAGCCCCTACCACTATCTCTGCAGAGGCTTTGTTATTTGGTTGCAATGTTATTTTGGTTTCAGCTGCTTCTCAGCTGGAGTTTCCCAACTTAAAATTTGACTCCGATGTCACTAGTTCTAGGAAATTTCTATGACAAATTTCTTTGAGGATCCCATGAAGTTATTTCTCTCCTTCAGCTACTGTAGCATTCTGGACAGCATTTACTGCCATACTGGATATATTTCACACTGGTCTCCAGAACTGACTGAAAACTTCCTGTGAAGGCATGATACTATTTTTTCTTTTTAAATCTAAACCTACAATGTTATGGACAATTATATCTACATTAATACAAGGGACTGGTTAACCATTATTCATTATTAACAATAACCAACTCTTAACAACCAAAACCCAAAATAACATCATCAAATAAGAGTTGATAGTCAGTCAGTTCAAGTGCTAACTCAAGGCAGCTTAACCATCAGGGTGATCTGTCCGTTCAGTCATTATACTAGTTAGGATGAATATTTATCCGTACCACAAATCAGCTGCTGTTTAGATTGCTGGAGCTCAGTCTTAAAAAGCGCTTCAAAGGTTTTCAAATGCCAATGTCAAAGAAACATCTGGTGAAATGTGCACTGGACTCATTTTAATCTATGTGTATTTTTAAAGTAAATGTGCAAAGATCACTATTTATTTTCTTTAAACAGCTTATTAGCAGTTATATCCCCTGCTATCTGTGTTCATGGGCTCCCATAGGGCAGGAATGCCATCCTCATTCTATTTCTAGCACACTCCAGGTACTAAATAAATATTTAATGAAAAGATAACCAGTTCATCATCTAACTTCATGGGTGAGTCATATACGGAAGTAAAACTGCACATGAATTGCCAAGTGACAGAGGCAGAAAGCAAGGTAAAATTAAAGTTTCTAAATATCATGTTTATTGTTTGCCTCCAATTCATTTCAGTGAGAAACTATTTTTAAGTGTGACCAATATATTCTTTACTTACGTAGTATATCAAAAAGACCAAAACTTAAGTGATTTCAAAAAGACTACCAATGTAAAAGACATACCCTACACATGAGTATGACAGATAAATAATGTGTCTTATTCTTGTGAGGGCAGTTACTCCTATATAAATAAAGGCCATATCCTGAAAGGGGAGGTTCTTTGGGTTGCATGGTTTCACTTTTGTTTCATCTCTAGGTCATGCAATGTCCAGCACAAATGTGACAGAATATGTTCAGCCTTGTTCTGTGTGACCAGTTTTGATTATTTCAGAATGGCCTACCTAATCAGTGAATTACTTTAAGTTCTTTTCTTTTCTTCCCTGATCTTTAGCCATTATGGGACCAAATAACTTCATAGGGTACTCGAACAGGGAAAAACATCAAATAAGGTAGTATTGCTAGGGACTCTAGCAAGTCCTAGGATTAGGAAATGGGGCAAATATTTAAAATTTAGATACCAGCACATTTCAATCATCCATGTCAACTTGGATTAATATATTATGGAAAACTGCAATCTGGATCAGTACTGTACTTCAGTTTCTTCTTAAATCATACAGATTCTATATACTTTGAGTTCTCCAGCAGCCATACGGATAGTTTTAACTTCAGTTATCTTCAGCATCCATATGGATAATTTTAATGCTAATAGTCCCCCCACTGGGATGTCATTAACTTAAGAAATCATTTTTATTTGTATAGTTCAAAAAACAATGTATAGGCACATTTATTTCATTCAAGTCATAATCTGAACCTAAAATGCAAAGCAAAAGATTAACGTGCATTTAATATGTATTTCAAGTCTTTGTAACAGAGAAGAAAAATCATTACAAAATTTAGGAATGAGGCATCAAGTCACTAATGATAGAGCTGATTAGACAATGGTTTCCATGTTCCATCTAATGACATGGAACAATGTACATGTGACAATTTAGCCTTAAAGGGTTAAGTAGAATAAACTGTAGGCAGCCCCTTACACTCAACTGTCTCAGTATCAAGGACTCAAAGAATAGGTATTTTCCCTGTCAATGACAATATTGCAGTGCTAACACTTGCAGTTTAATATTGGATAAAAGCTAAGAAGTGATTTATCCTGACAGATTATAAAATACAAAATGTATTAGCTTCAAGAAGGATTAAACCTGTAAGAATTGGCACCCCTTTCTGTTTATAGACAGAAATATTCAACAGAAGAATAAATTTCCAATTTTAAATTTCTGGCCCACATACTCAAAACAAATGACCTAAACCTCATCAAGCTTTTATGAAAACTGATGGCATTACACACAAAATCCATCTATTTCCCCAGCATGTCCAATGAAACAAAAAAAAAGGTACAGAACACATGATGGAAGTAGAAGGGACAGACTCAGATTTGTGCTAAAATCTAGGCCAAAGACCCTTCTGATGCACACAGAGTAAGGTCAGCAAAAAATCTTCCACATATACTCTGGTTCATACACCATCTGTTTGGGTTTGGGGACTTTTTGTTCTTTAAGTACAGTAGCCTATACTTCCTAAGAAATATGATTAGACACATACATAACAGTAAAAATAATAAAATACAATTACTTAACTGAGGTATTTGGATTTATATTTAGAGGATGACAAAATGTTATTTGACAATGTATATAGTTATATTTAACTCAAAAAGGAAGACATGTTAATATAATTTATTATAAACTTCAACCCAATCAGTCTTAAATGTTTTTAACTCTATGACTAATAGAGTGTTAATTACTAAGTGTTAAGTGTTACCCTAGAATGCCACTTGATAGCCCTGCATTAATTCTGCTATACCAAAGACATACCTTTTTTAAAAAATAAAAATAAAAGCAACCATTTACACTTACTAAGAAAAACAAAAAATTTACTTCAAATTGTAGTATAGGCTTTTCAATCACAAAAAGAAAGAAAAGAACAGTGATCTGACAGTGGTCACATCCTGTGCAAAAAAACTTGATACAAAAATGGTAGCACATGGTATCTGAGATAGGAAAAAGGAAATACAGTAGCTGAAATATGGCACTCCTGGGAATTAACTTTTAAACCAAATAGAATGCCTCTGAAATTATTAAATTTGTGTATTAGTAAGAAAGCCCCACCACCATAAATAGTACAATATTTAAAAATAAAAAAAATATATCTATCTAAGATAGATAGTGTATTTATACTGTTAGACTTCTTTAAGTGCAGAAGGTGGTTCAGGTTTTGACTTTTTTATAATAACTGACCATATGCTTTATAAAGTTTCACTCAATCACAAAAGCCAATTTAAATCAAGGAATATGATACCAAAGTTGCATAATTTCATTTGGGACTGCCAGCAGGTTAAAGTCTTAAATCAAGTCTTTAACATTAATGTTCATTTTTAGTCAACGAATAGTTAAAAAGTTCTCAAATCTTCATATCCTCTTGAACTTGCCCTTCTAAATGATCCTCAGACTGCCATTCCTAGTTTGCAAATAAAATAATGCAATATGCATCATACTTCAAGAAAAGATGATGATGTCGAACTAACATGCTTCTGGATCTTTTCCCTGCTCCTTTCAACCTTCTTTATAATTTCTGCCACTATGCACACTGATGAGGTGAGACCCAAAAGAAACAACAGATCTGCAAGAGAAAATAAGTTGGGTTTTACATTTCTTTGAAATTTACAATTGCAAAGCTTAATATCTTACATTTTTCTAGCATTTTACCCTAGCCTTTTTTTTTAAGAGTCTTGCTCTGTTGCCCAGGATGGAGTGCAGTAGTGTGATCTCAGCTCACTGCAACCTCTGTCTCCCGGGTTTAAGTGATTCTCGTGCCTGAGCCTCCTGAGTGGCTGGGATTACAGGCATATACCACCATGCCTGGCTAATTTTTGTATTTTTTTAAAGTACAGATATTCACCATTTTGGACAGGCTGGTCTCACACTCCTGACCTTAAGTGATCTGCCTGCCTCTGCCTCACGAAGCACTGGGATGACAAACGTGAGCCATGGTGCCTGGCCACCACAGCTTTTAAATACATTATTTCACAACTATTTCATAAGGCAGGCACAATCACTCTCAGTTAAAAATAAAAAAAGGCAAACTCAAAGGTATTAAATGATTCATCCAAAGTCCTATCACTGGGAAAGGCAGCAGCCAGAATTAGAACCCAAGTCCTCTGACTATTTTCCCTGAAACCTTATGTGGCTTGCCTTTAACAGTAACACCAAAAAAAGGAGTTTTTTTTCATTTCATAGATTGCACAGTCCTTTAAAAAAGTACTGTCTCAGCAGTAGTCAATTTGAATGAAAATGCCTATGTGAAGATTAAAAATTTGACATTAATATGTTCTACTTCAAAGCACAGAAGACTCTTTACAATAGTATCCACTCAATTCTTATTTACTGCTTGAAAAATTGCAGATGTTTCCTTAAAATGACATTTTTTTAAAAAGGGGAAGCAATGTGAATATGGAATTAAAATACTAAAATTCAACTAGTTCAATTTTAAGGTAAATTTTAACTTATAGAAAACAATGCAGGGACACTGTAAAACTCATTTTCACAAATGCTCAAGAACTCAAGGACAGCATTACTGTTAAATACATTATTCCTCATAATTACATAGGAAAACTAATTTTTAAATGCACTGTATTACACATTTAATAAATGATAATGTAAGAATAATGTGTAATTTCCACATAGTCTTTATAAAACATTCTGCTATTCAGGACAGACATTTTGTGATACTAGACTGTACAAACAAGAAACAATAATAAAATTATTAGTTTAACTACTGAAAATTCTAACTTTAAAAAAGAGACCAACTTGGTTTTCAGGGAGATTAAGTCCAGTTTTTTCTTATTACAAGATGGCATAGTACCTTAAAAAGTTATGAACTGTAATTACTCTATATCAGGTTTTGATTTGCTATGTTTCAGAATCACAAAATATGATTTTTATAATAATTGATAATCTATAAAAAAGCAAAAACCAAAACCCTGGAGTTAGGAGAGTAACTCCCCTAAGCTTCACCAAATGAAAAAACAGAATCCTTTTTCAAATCAAGAGAGTTACTTTTCTTATTTTTCTATTTTAAAAGAATTTTAAAATTACAATACATTAGAAAATATGATTTTTCTAAAATAGATAAATGAGAAAGAGAACGTTTTCTTTACCCAGTATGCTTAGGCTCTCAGTCTGAAAAACCTTCTGAAGTGGAGGAAAGTAAATAACTAGTAATTGTCCCATGATGGATCCAAGAACTGCATAGCAAAACATTTTATTACTGCAGAGTCCAATCTCAAATACAGACTTGGTCTGTTGGCAGAGCAGAGAGTTCAATTATTACTCCTTAGTCACAAAAATAACTTCTTTATTATTATATTCACTTCTAATTTTTAATAAGCAGTATCACTTTAATTGAATTCTATAATGTCAATACTGTGAAATCTCAAATTTTACTACTGTTTTGGAATAATTCAGGTAAGAGTAAATATTAAAGTAGCACTATATAAATGAGACCACAGAAAGAAAAGAAAACTTTTAACATCCCAAACATCAAGAAACTTTATTTGTACTTTGCAAAATCATTTCTAGCCATTCACTAAGGTGGATAATCTAAAATCCTTTCTTGGAGAATGGACCTAATTATGTGTGTACTGAAAAAGTAAACCATTTTCACAAAAAAAAATAAGTATTACAGCTTCTTCAAAAAATAGTCAATTAGTGAGAATTCACTGTACTTAGAAGTTCTAGCATGGCAAATGGTAATATAGTTAAGGATTCATAAACTGCTTTAAAGCTGAAATGAATAGTCATGCCTCAAATGAAACTAGCTTTTAAGGACAATATGCTTAAAAAGTACCAGAAAACTCTAGTCCATTATTTCCTATCAAAACACTTAGACCAAGAAGCAGCAGTCACACCTTAAGATACAACAAGGGAAGTAAAGCAAATTAAAATGTTCTAAGCTTTGACACAATGACAGGAGTGATGGAAAAAAAATAGGCACAAAACTGCTCTTGCACTCCTAGCAATACTGTCTTCTAAAATGAGACTAATAACATCTTAACAGAACCTATGAGGTTTGTTCTATGCTCAGATAATGTTAACCATGATCTATCTTATAGCTGTATCCAGCTATACCCAGATGACAACAACTAGAAATTATTAATACTTTAATGTAGGAGTCAGACATAAAGCTTACCTCCTGCAAATGCCCCATCCTCATCGTGACCAACGGCACATGTTTATAAGAAGGCTGTGTCTGGGGCTGTAATCCGTGGCTACAAAATTAAGCAAAGCTAAAAACCCATAATCTTTGCCTACTTATTAGAAAGTACTCTACTCAAGTGAGGCAATCAACTAAGAGCACCTAAACATACCTGGGATCTGGAACTTAGTGCATTGAACATGTCAAAAAACACAAAGCATGTGAAGGTCATTGTTGTGTCTCGAGGTGTAATCACATTGTCTCGCAGCTGTTAAGAGGTAATAACAAAATTACTTTTCAGTGGCTGAATTTAATGGACAAATAGGATGGCTTTTTCAAAAACACATTTTCTTTCCATTAGGAAGAAACAGCTTTAGCATAACATGAAACATAAAAGCTACCTAAATTTTCTATAAATCACCTCGTGAAAAGTTGTAATCTACATAATAAAAAGTAAAAAAAAATCTTCTCATTAACTATATATTAGATATTAAAATACCATTATTATTTTAAAATAAACTGGCTATATGATAAACTCAGATTTCCTAACTTCTCTAAATTTTCAAGTATTTTTATTACATCTGATACTTCTCTGTAGATCTAATTATTCTAATACATGAATCGATTAATTTTATTTATCCATAAAGATAGAAATCAAACTCTTGTAAAATGTTACCATATTCTTCACTAAAAGAGCTCCCTTAATGTCCCAGACTTCTGAGTAATACATCAAAATAACTAAGAATCCTATCATATATATAGAATTCACGTTAATATAGCAGCTTGTCCAGTGAATATACCTCACGCCAGAAGACAAACAAAGTCCCGCAAACGATGATTATTGATGAAACAAGTATTTTAAGTATCAAATTTTTAGTTAAAATGCTGTCTTTCCAGTTGCGAGGAGGTTTACGAATGACATCTTTATCCACTGGTTCTACTCCAAGGCTTAAAAACAAACAGAAAAATAAATTACTTTCAGGTTTTAAGGTTTGGATTTGTTACTTCCACAACCTCACTAACCTCAAGGATCCAGCAAACTAAATGCTTTCTTATGGAAACAAAATGTTGAATCATAAAGAAAACCTTGGCTATGATTATGCAAAAATAACCACTGATTTTGTCACTTTTCTCTGCAATTCATTTGTTTGACACAGTTTGATAGGGCACAGATAATCAACTTTCAAAACAGTAACTCATTTACATCTAAGTTTACTTATTTCAAATATGGTATGAAATACATGACCTACTAACCAAATTTTGAAATATCTTTCATATAAAGAGGTTTTGACTAGGATGATTTGTTAGAGTGGCCAAATGACATCAACACTCAACTACCCCATTATTATTAAATTTTTTTAAAAAGTTAAGACTCAGGTCCTAACACTTTTCCAAAGTCTCTAAAACTGACAGCAGAACCTAGATAATAATACTGAATTCAGAAATTTCTCCATTATATCCAATTCTTATAAATAAAAACTTACTTCCTGAAGACAGAGACAGCACCTATTCCTGATCTATTCTCAGTCTTAGGCTAGGCATCTGACTGTGGAAAAGTCTCAGATCTATGCTGCATGCACACTCAAAAAGAATAAATGATATACACACATCACACAATTTATAACAAAAATGTTAAAACATTTGCGGCAAAATTTTCCAACGCTGTTCATAAATCAAGTTTTAAAACTTAATTATCAGGGTATCTGATAAAAAATTCATACCTCTGAGCTGGGGGGCCATCCATAATAATATTGATCCACAAAATCTGCATGGCATTGAGAGGATTAGGAAAGTTCATTAATGTAGCCAATGAGATTAAAGTTAATGCTGCTATGCTCCTGTTGAAAAAGAGAGTCATGTAAAAATATCAGCATAATAATCTATTGATTCTACAATACCACTTTTTTAGCATTTAAAAACCTCTTGTTAACTACTATCCTTTTAAAGTAAGACTCTATTGCAAGTAACTCATTCTTCATGCAGGTGGACATTTTAAATCTAAGAGTATTTTAACAACGGATTTTCAAGATGTTTAGACAACAGCAACAAATAAGTAATTTTTAAATCTGCATGATAGTTTCAACAATATTTTGTAACTGTTTTATGACTACACAATACCCTTCTACTTTTAAAAAAAGATGCCAAGAGGAAACAATGAGATATGAGTCATCCCTGACTTCATGAGCTATTAAATAAATCACAAAAGTGTATATATTTTGATGATGATACAGACATCTAATTGTAACATTTAGAACCTATTTTTTTAAATTTCAGAATACAATAAATTTTCTTTTTGGAAAACTGACATATGACCAATGCTCAGAAATATAAGGCAGAGAAATTTCTAGGCATTCTGCTAAAGTTTCACTTTTCATCTAATTTATCTAGAAAACCCATGGCGACAAATTTCTTGCAAACTTACGTGCTCAGCTGGAATCTAACAAAATTTTTAATGTTATTATAAATCCCTTTACCCTCTTCAATTGCAGACCTAAAATTTAAAAAAGATGAAGTGAGAAAATATTATCATATAAAAATATATCTGTACTAAAACACTGTGGAGTTAATTCTGAAAATGAATTTCTGGCTGGGCACTGTGGCTTGTGCCTGTAATCCCAGCGTTGGGAGGCCAAGGCAGGCAGATCACCTGAGGTCAGGAGTTCAAGACCAGCCTGGCCAACATGGCAAAACCCATCTCTACTAAAAATACAAAAAGCAGCCAGGTGTGGTGGTGCACGCCTGTAATTCCAGCTACTAGGGAGGCGGAGGCAAGAGAATTGCTTGAACCTGGGAGGCGGAGGTTGTGGTAAGCCGATATCACACCACTGCACTCCATCCTGGGCAACATAGTGAGACTCTGTCTCAAATAAATAAGTAAATAAAATTTCCAACTAATACAACACAAGTATCAATATGGAAATATTTATTTTAATAAATATTTATTTTAAAGTCAAGCCTAAGTTCTACCTGAACTAATTTGACACAGTATTAAAACTCTTATTCTGAAGAAGATTTTTCAACATTAAAATCACATGTTGTCTCTCCACACAAGAAAATAGCCTTTACTTCACATTCATCATAAATAAAATGATTATCTTTTTTTTTTTTTTTTTTTGGAGACAGGGTCTTGCTCTGCTGTCCAGGCTGGAGTGCAATGGCACAATCTTGGCTTACTACAGCCTCAACCTTCCAGGCTCCCGCAACCCTCCCACCTCAGCCTCTGGAGTAGTTGAGACCAGAGGCGCACATCACCATTCCTAGCTATTTTTTTTTTTATTGTTTGTATACATGGGTTTTGACACGTTGCCGAGGCCTGTCTCAAATACCTGGGCTCAAGTGATTCACCCACCTTCGCCTCCCAAAGTGTTGGCATTGCAGGCGTGAGTTACCATGCCCAGCCATGATTATCTTCTTCACCTTCCTCTAGGCTCATTTTTCTTAGAGGTACAAGATGTAGCACAAAAGTTTAAAATAATGCATGTTAGGAATCAAGTAGCAATGAGATACATGAGTTATAGAATTTAAGCTATGTGTTGCTCCTACACATCAAGTTGATCACATGTTGCAGAGGAATTACATAAAGAACATGGTTTACAAGGATTCATATAAATTGTCTCATTCATTTAGCTGAATCTAGGAAGATCTATGTTTTTTTTGATCAAGTTCCTATTATGTTCTAAGATTTCTATATAATTCTAATAATGGAAAGAAAAAAACTCATATCCTTGCAAAAGCTTGGTAAATACTCTGAGTCCTGAGATCCCAAACGTTTCCCTGTAGGCCAAAACGAAGTAATAAAGCAGCCTGGAACATATAATTAGAATTTATCACTAAACTCAGGTCATATAACCGGTAGCTACCAAAAAAAATAAATGAGATTCACATGATCACCACCGGAACATTGTGAGACTGACACCACCATGTATTCACTGGAGTCTTAAATCAATTGGAAACCGTGGCTGAAACAAATAAGCTATTTAAATTTAACAAATTGTAACACTAATGAGAGCAACATGAATAATTACTGATAGAAAAAAAAAACAGGTATAGATGTGAACTTCATAATTTTCAATATTTATTAAAAGGCCACAATGCATATTTCTAACTAACTGAATTTAACTAAAATATGCTAAACTAAAGGCATATGCATATGCCTAACTGAAATAACGGTCACTGCTATACCATCACATTGGGGCCCAGAAAAAGATGACATGTGGCTGGCACTTGGCAAACATTTCTTAAATGATGGTCCTGCCATTAACTATGCCTGTTCTAGCCACACAAATCATTTTTTCAGAACTACACAATAGACCATAAAATAGGATAATTAACCTAGAAATATGGTTTAGTTTACCTAATGTTTAAATACTGCTAATTCTTTTCCAGTTGAATTCTCTGGGGATGGGGGACAGGAAAAGATAGAGAAAGATTCTCTGATATTTACTGCATTTACTGAAACAAAACTTACATTATGGTTTGAAAATCATCATCCACTAAGATCATGTCTGCTGCTTCTTTGCAAACATCTGTACCAGTCTGGCCCATCGCGACTCCAATGTCTGCAGCCTTCAGAGCAACTGCATCATTTACTCCATCGCCTGTCATGGCTACAACTGAACCGTTCTTCTGTAGAGACTAGAATGGGGCAGAGGACAGGGGAGAAGAAGGAATTCTGATAAAAATGTGGTTTCCATAAACAAATCCTCCCAAAATTTTTTCACATAATTAAGATTAGAAATAATATAGACCATCCACTTTCCAATAAACTTCAACAAATGGAGATCTCAATAAGATAAAGCTTAGAAAAAGTTGCTACTAATATTCCTATCTGTGAGAAGTGTATCTCTAAAGTCTGTTCATCAAACAACTATACAGTGATTCTCAACCAGGGGCAATTTTGCCTCCCAAGTGACATCTGACAATATTTGGAGACATTTTTGATTGTCATGATTTGGTGGATGTCACTAGCATCTAGCGACAACAGGCCAGGAATGCTGCTGAACATTCTATAACACAGGGGGCGGGCCTTCTCAACAAGGAATTATCCAGTCCAAAATGTCAATAATGCCAAGGTTGAGAAACTCTGAACTACACACTGGCTGGCTATCATGATTAATAACTTAAGTCCATTAACTACTGGATACTGTATTAGTCACTTTATATATATTTCACTAATTCATATAAATAATCATAGCCTTTTAAGTATTGTTTACACTATCATTAACACTATTTGTCTTGCTATATTTATTTAGTTTCTAACTAATCGCTGCTATTCACACTGGGATGATTTGGCTACGGACCCCAGTCAGAACATTCTTTTATATTTTCTGCTTAAAGAAGGCTATGTTTGCAGATACTTCATTCAAGTTTTCTTCTACAACTTCTTATACCAACTAAATTCTCTATTAGTGTTTCTATGTCAAGCTCTTACAAAAAAAAAACAAAAAAACAACTGTTTTGCTTCACAGTACTTCTGACCTTGATGCTCTACTCCTTGTAATGCAAACATAAAGTAGGAGCATTTTGTATCCAGAACTAAAACAATCTGATTCTTAAACACTCACCTTAATAATTTTCATCTTGTGCCTTGGGCTAGCTCTATAAAATACCGCAACCTGTTAAAATACAAGATACACTAATAATCTTCAATATTATGATTTCCACAGAATAACCCATGCATTTATAACAAATGATGAAAGACTGATCCATTTAAGCTGTATTTAATTTGCCACTGAGATCAAGCTTAAGCAATATGCCATGTTTGTTAAGACATTCATTTAACATAGTCACTTCAATCTTTACCAAAGGTACCACAGGAAATACAGAATCTAAACAAGTCATCCAGTTTATAACACTATGTGTAAACTATGAAGAGAAAACTGCCTTATTCTTGAAATGTTCCAGAGACAGAAAAAGGAAGAACTCTCTTGCATCTGTTTCCTACTACACTCGTATAAAACTAAAATAGCCTTTTCCCTTTGTTCTGTCTTCAGAAGTGATAAAAAAAAAAAAAACAGCTGCTTCTCAGTGTCTGTAGAGCATTTTTTACAGTGTCAAGTGTCTGCTCATTCTTTTACTCAGGTTAACTCGTTAGCCTCTCTTTCACTGTACCTCTAAATTGCTTATATGATTTTTTCTCTCCAAAATACATATTTAATCCTCTTTTCAGACCCCATCTCCTGAAATCCTTTCACTGTGTCCCAACAAATCTCCTGTATTTCTGATTCTTTTTCATTTTGCTCTAACCTAGTGTTTTCACAAACACTGCCCCACACAAATAGTACCACTGGGGGAGCCTAGAAGTGGAGCACGGTATCCTCTATTCGCCCTTCATGAAACCACAGTTTTGAATGTCAGATGAGACTACACTTGTCACTAACCGCGGCATTCACTGCTCCAGAGTTCAGGACCCCTCATTTCACAATGATTTTAACTTCTGCCTCATTGTCATGTCACTTTCTCCAACAATATTTACAAGTTACGGTGATTTCAATACACATAATACAGCATTATTTTCCCTCCTCTCCTAGAGGATTAGTTCATGTTAGTTTTCTCTCCTTTTATCTCCAATCTATCCCCTTTCTCCAGCCTCCTTCTCAGCCAACCACCTTGCTTCCTACTTTGGAGCAATCAGATTCAGAAAAGAATTTCCACAATTCCTCCCACCCAGTATCTATATCCAGGCACTACTCTTCTCTGGTTTTACTACAGATGAACTGAATATACATCTACTGCAGGTCAAATATTCTACCTTCTTACCAATTGAGATCATTACTCCAGAAATTCTCTTCCCTCCTGTGCCAAAATGTTTTCCTCACTGCCACATCTTTACCATCGGTATAGAAGCCTATTGTTCCTTCCATATAAAAAAGAAAAACAACTTCTCTTCCTTTCCCATTTCAGCTGCCACCCTTTATCCTTTTTTTCATTTTTTTAAAATGGAAGAAAAAATAACATTTGTATACTGATGGCAAAATACAGCAGCAAGGAAAAATTTTGATACAGGAACAGGGATGATTTGATATAGGAACACGGAAGATTTTTGAAAAACTCCTCAGAAAGTTGCCTGTACTTGCTATCTCTCATTCTCTCTAAATCCATCCCAATCATGTTATCACAACTGCACTGAAAACACGATTCATGACTATCAAAGACCCTCACCACCACCACTACCACCACCACATTGCTAATGCCTACAGTCATTTCTCATCTGACTTAACCACTCAGCAGCGCCCTAGCATTTTACTAGGGTGATTACTCCCTCCTGAAACATCATCTTCCCTTGGCTTCCACCACTACGGATTTTTATCTTAAACCCAGATATCTCTTCTAAAATCCAGACCACCAAAACTAATTCCCATCCCTACTCCACATTTCCTCTTAGATGTCTCAGTCTTGCCCCTTCCTATCCTCTGCTAATGAAAAGTACATATTTGCAGTTGCTCAGGCTCCACATTTTGGGAACCACCCTTAATTCCTCCTTTTTTCTTATGTGCCAACAAGGAGTCTGACAGTGAATCTTGTTGACTCCACTCACAAATATATCCAGAATTCAACCATCTTACTCCAAAAGCACTGCCAATGCTCTGGGCCAATACCTCCAAACTGATTTTCTTATTTATGTCCTAGTTTCCTGCAGTCAATCTGCAACACAGTAGCCTGAGTATTAAAACAAGATCACCTGTCTCTTATGCTCAAAACCCTCAAATGATTACCCAACTCTCTCAGAACAAATGCCAAAGTCCTTTTTATTATTTACCATATCCCTCATGAAGTGCACACCTCACTGTATTCCTATCATTAATCTTTTCCTGACCCAACTACACTGGACTTCTCTTTGTTCCTTACACATGCCAGGCACACTCACTTCCAGTCTCTGCCCTTGTCTGGAATGCTCTTTCCTCAGATATAACATGGGACCCCCTTCTGTCAAATAGTACCTTCTCTCAGTGAGGGCTTCTCTAGTCATACTATTTAAAAATTTCAATCTCCTTCTCCAATCATTCAAATTTTGACATTTTTCTGGGGGAAGGGTGCTCTTAAGCACTTATTTAACATAACATATATTCATTTATCTTCTAAGAATATGAAGGCAGAGATTTTTGTCCCATACCTCCAGTGCTCTAAAAAAAACAAGTAAAATGAAGGAACAACTGAATAAATCTTCAGTACTACCATAAAGGCTGTTCCCTGGTTCTCTCCTTCTAGTAAAAGTCTAAATTAAAAAAAAAGTTTTTATTTTCTTAAACAAAAGACTCAGTTGGACTGTAATATCACATTACTGATTATCCCTAGGCCATCCAAATACCATGAATCACGTAATTCATATTTAGAGAATATCCTTTCTTTCAAAAAAGCTCAAAAATCCATTCAAAAACTCTTCGTTGTGTCTTTAAAAAAAAAACTGGGTTACAAATATATCCAAAATATACTGGTAACTTTCTACATGAAAATTCTAGTTACTGCAGAAATTAATCATGTGGCACATAGCACTGAAATATAACAAGTGTTTAGCAAAAACTGCAAAATATGTTAGTGAATGAAAGGTCTTGATTGAATTGTCCATGTACTTGGTGAGCTGAATGAAGAACTGAATAAAACACACAAAGGACAAAGCAACGAAAGCACGGACTTATTGAAGCAAAAGTACACTCCACAAAGTAGGAGTGGGCTCGAGCAAGCAGTTCAAGAGTCCCATCTACAATGTTCTTTAGAGTTGTTTGTTTTTGAGTTGGTGTCTCACTCTGTCCCCCGGGCTGGAGTGCAATGGCGCAATCTCAGCTCACTGTAACTTCTGCCTCCTGGATTCAAGGGGTTCGAGCAATTCTCTACCCTCAGTCTCCTGAGTTGCTGGGATTACAGGCACCTGCCACCACGCCTGGCTAATTTTTGTATTTTTATTAGAGATGGGGTTTCGTCGTCTTGGCCAGGCTAGTCTTTAACTCCTGACCTCATAATCCCATTTGCCTTAGCCTACCAAAATGCTGGGATTACAGGCCTAAGTCACCACAACAGCCTAGGATTTTTATTAAGTTAAAAGAATTTGATAACACCCCTAGGTTCCCTTTAGAGGCCTCCAATTGGTTGCACCCTATGAAGGATGAGCATGTGACCAATGAGAGGCTGAAGTAGAGACTGGGCCCACAGCCAATCAGAGGCTGAGGTGGAGACTTCTGATTTTTGTTACCACAGGAGTGAGGATGTGGCTTATATGCTGCCTAATCTTGCCTATAACTGGCTGCACCTACTGTTCCTTTGCTTAAGCCTAATTCCCTATTCTGCCTCATTTTCCCCATGAGACATGATCCCCATAAATCTTTATGGGAGGCAGAGGCAGTGAGGATCAATTTTCTGTAGCTGCTTCTTGCTGGTTGTGGTGCCGTCCCTGCCTAGTGAGGATCAAGGCTGTCCCAGGGTTAGGTGGGCAGCCGTGGGTTGCAGAGAGCCTTGTACTTGGTTGTAAAAGGTGCAGCTGGCTTGATCCAGTTGTGACAGTTGGGTACTTTGGCCTGATTCTACATTTGGAGGAAGAGATGAAAATCATCAAAGAGAGCAGAACAAGGCCACATATTTTCAGAAGCAATCTACCAGGGGTACTTTTCTCTTCTCATGAATCCTCCTTTTCAGTGTCACATTTGTGGTCAGCACTTACAGTTCTTTTGATAGAGATTAATAGACAAGATATAGTGGAGAAAGGAAATTGCAAAAAAAAAAAAAAGGAAAATATTAAAGGAGAGGTTAATGGAAAAGATGTGTCTTGCATTAGAATAATCTGCCATAGATCCTCAAATCCTCTAGGAGAGATTAAAGAAAACTAATGCACTGAAGAAAAAATAAGTGATTGAAATAAAGATTTACAACCTACTAAAAATTAGACAATACACAAATTGGGATCATAATATGGGACTTGGTTAATAGATTCGGTAGAAATATAAATGAAGGTAATACTGTAAAAATCAGAAAAAGAAGAATGAAAATGGACAACCACTTCTATCAATGGATCAATGGAAAATGTAGGACACACTAAACGTCATAAATGGAAAACACTGAGAATTCTCAGATGACTTAATAAATAAGCAAAACTGAGTTTCAGTGCTACTTTTTAATTGGATCTAGGTCAAAGTACACAGCATCATTCCATATTGCTATGGAATGAAATGTTGTTTTTTTTTAATTGTACTTTAGGTTCTGAGGTACATGTGCAGATCACGCAGGCTTGTTGCATAGGTACATACATGTCAATGTCGTTTACTGCCTCCATTCACCCCATCATCTATATCTGGCATTTCTCCCCATGTTATCCCTCCCCAATCTCGCCAACTCCTGCTACCCCTAGATGTCCCCCCCCCAACAGACCCCAGTGTGTGACACTCCCCTCCCCGTGTCCATGTGTTCTCATTGTTCAACTTCCACCTATGAGTGAGAACATGCAGTGTTTGATTTTCTGTTCTTGTGTCAGTTTGCTGAGAATGATGGTTTCCAGATTCATCCATGTCCCTACAAAGGACATGAACATATCCTTTTTTATGGCTGCAAGTATTCCATGGTGTATTCGTGCCACATTTTCCTTGTCCAGTCTATCACCCATGGGTATTTGGGTTGGTTCAGGTCTTTGCTATTGTAAACAGTGCCTCAATTAACATACACGTGCATGTGTCTTTATAACAGAATGATTTATAATCCTTTGGGTATATACCCAATAATGGGATTGCTGGGTCAAATGAAATTTCTATTTCTAAATCCTTGAGGAATCGTCACATTGTCTTCCACAATAGTTGAACCAATTTACACTCCCACCAACAGTGTAAAAGTGTTGCTTTTTCTCTACATCCTCTCCAGCATCTGTTGTCTCCAGATTTTTTGATGATCGCCATTCTAACGCATGAGATGGTATCTCAATATGGTTTTGATTTGCATTTTTCTAATGACCAGTGATGATGAGCAGTTTTTCATGTTTGTTGGCCTCATATATGTCTTCTTTTGAAAAGTGTCTGTTCATGTCCTTCACTCACATTTGAACTGGTTTGTTTTTTTCTTGTAAATCTGTTTTAGTTCTTTGTAGATTCTGGATATTAGCCCTTTGTCAGATGGGTAGATAGCAAAAATTTTCTTCCATTCTGTTGGTTGCAGTTCACTCTAATGATTGTTTCTTTTGCTGTACAGAAGCTCTGGAGTTTAACTAGATCTCATTTGTCTATTTTGGCTTTTGTTGCCGCTGCTTTTGGTGTTTCAGTCATGAAGTCCCTGCCTATGCCTATGTCCTGAATGGTTTTGCATAGGTTTTCTTCTATGGTGTTAAGTCTTATGTTTAAGTCTTTAACCCATCTGGAGTTAATTTTAGCGTAAAGTGTCAGGAAGGGGTCCAGTTTCTGCTTTGTGCATATGGCTAGCCAGTTTTCCCAACACCATTTACTAAAAAAAAAATCCTTTCCCCACTGCTTTTTTTGTCAGGTTTGTCAAAGATCAGATAGTTATAGATGTGTGGTGCTGCCTCCAAGGCCTCTGTTTTGTTCTATTGGTCTATATCTCTGTTTTGGTACCAGTACCATGCTGTTTTGATTACTGTAGCTTTGTAGTATAGTTTGAAGTCAGGTAGCATGATGCCTCCAGCTTTGTTTTTTTTGCTTAATATTTTCTTAGCTATGAGGGCTCTCTTTTGGTTCCATATGAAGTTTAAGGTGGTTTTTTTCTAGTTCTGTGAAGGTCATTGGTAGCTTGATTGGGATAGTGTTGAATCTATATATTACTTTGGGCAGTATGGCCATTTTCACAGTATTAATTCTTCCTAGCCATGAGCACGGAATCTTTTTCCATCTGTTATGTCCTCTCTTATTTTCTAGAGCAGTGGTTTGTAGTTCTCCTTGAAGAGGTCCTTTGCAATCTTTGTTAACTGTATTCTTAGGTATTTTATTCTTTGTAACAGTTGTGAATGGGAGTTCACTCTTGATTTGGCTGTTAGTCTATTTTTGGTGTATAGGAATGCCTGTGATTTCTGCACATTGATTTTGTATTCTGAGACTTTGCTGAAGTTGCTTATCAGTTTAAGGAGATTTTGGGTGAGATGATGGGGTCTTCTAAATATATAACCATGTCATCTCCAAATAGAGAAAATTTTACTTCCTCCTCTCCTATTTGAATACCCCTTATTTCTTTTTCTTGCCTGACTGCTCTGGCTAGAACTTCCAATACTATACTGAATAGGAGTGGTAAGAGAAGGCATCCTTGTCTAGTGCCAGATTTCAAAGGGTATGCTTCCAGTTTTTGCCCATTCAGTATGATATTGGCTGTGGGTCTGTCGTAAATAGCTTTTAAAAATATGGAATGCTTCACGAATTTGTGTGTCATCCTTGCGCAGTGGCCATGCTAATCTTCTCTGTATCATTCCAATTTTAGTATATGCGCTGCCAAGGTGAGCACGAGAATGAAATGTGTTCTAAAGAATTATGAAAAAGGATGGCTTAAAAATATTTTAGTGACGGGCAGAATTAATAAGATTTTAGTACACATGGGGAAAAAAACCTCAGGAAGCTAGTGATTTGGAACAAAAGGTCTGTTTTATTTGTAACAATAATAAAAGTTAATCAAACTGATCTGAAGCAAAGCAGCCAACTGTCTAAGTGCAGTGGTTTAATGCCTGTAATCTCAACACTTTGAGAGGCCAAGGTAGGTGGGTAACTTGAGCTAAGCTTGAGACCAGCCTGGGCAACACAGCAGACCCTATCTCTACAAAATATGTAGAGATCCCATCTCTACAAAAAACAAGAGAATTACCTAGGCACGGTGGCACGTGCCTGTAGTCCCAATTACTCACAAGACTGAGCCATGAGGGATCACCTGAACTGTGGGGGAATCACCTGAACCCAGGAGTTTGGGGCTGCAGTGAGCTATGGTTGCACCACTACACTCTAGCCTAGTCATCAAAGTGAGAGACTGTGTCTCAAATAACAAACAAACAAAAGCAGAAGACAATGCTAGGTGTGGTGGCTCATGCTTATAATCCTAGCACTTTGGGAGGCTGAGATGGATCACTTGAGCCTTGGAGTTCAAGACCAGCCTGGGCAACATGGTGAAACTCCAATTCTAAAAATCCTTTCTTTCAAAAAAGTTTAAACATCCATTCAGAAATTTTTTTTTTTTTTACTTAGCCAAGTCTGATGGTGAGCACCTACAGTTCCAGCTACTTGGGAGGCTAAGGCAGAGGACTGCTTGAGCCCAGGAATTCAAAGCAGCAGTGAGCTATGATCGTGCCACTGCCCTCCAGTCTGGGCAACAATGCAAGATGCCATCCCTAAAAAAAATGAAATGAAATAAAATAAAATAAGCTGAAGATAATAAACATGTTGGTTGTAAGAGGGTTACATGAATGAACACAAGATGAAGTGGGGAAAAACACAAAATGGTGCGGAGGAGGTGGGGAGAGTCCTGCTAACCTAATAAGACAAAAAATTCACTAATAATATTTGGAGAAAACACTAAGATATTCAAAACATACAAAATACCTGGGAGGGAGGGCTGGTATTTATAGAATTCCACTTTAAAGTGGAATGTGATGAGCTTCTGACAAGGCTTAAGTCTTACTTTTACTCTCTTTGGAATAGCATCAGGTATCTGCCATAATTAATGCACAAATACTCTTTTTGGGAAACTCCAACAATGTGATTTGTCCAGGCTGATATAATTTGTAATTAGTTTCTTTCTTCTCTAACTACCTCTAGGTTGGTTTCCAGAGTTCCCCATAATTTTTTATCAGAGAGCCAGAGGATGAACACAAGAAAACAAATAAAATCAAAGTTTCGCCACCTTTAGCATCTCTAAGAAGTTAAGCGAAGGTCTAATGGGAAAATGTCTAAGTAACTGCAGATTTCACATACACTTACTAATACTCTGTCCCAATACCCTTAAAAAAGAATTCAATGTGGGATTTATTTAGAAATAAAAATCAGGAAGAGATTACCAGGATAGGATATACACACATACCAAAAAAAGCCCTATGCAAATATATAAACACCTAAACACCTTCTGCACCCCTAAAACAAAACAAATATCCACACTGCCCCCAATGCTCTGCAAACAGAATGAGATCATAATCTTGAAAGACACAATACCAAATGCCATAATCCCAAATGTTCAAATCCCTAAAGATCAAAATCCCTAAAGTCTAAACTCCTGAAAAATCACAATCACAGGATAGGAAAATTTAATGGGGAATGTTCATGTCAGTGTACATCAAATCACAGAATTTCAAAAAGAGCTGTGCCACAAAGAAAATGAACGTATTCTCTAATAGCTATGTTCTTAAAGAATGAAAGCAGCTATTCATCATAATGCAAGACTTCAAATTATAATTAATGATCGTGAAAGTCAGCCAGCTTTTAGGGACTATCTCCATACAATTGTCCATCATCTATCATCTCTGTAATATACTTTTTCAAGTCACATTTTATTTTTAGGTTTTTTGTTGTTATTTTGGGTTTTCTGGAATGATCTCGGCTCACTGCAACTTCCATCTCCCAGGTTCAAGTGATTGATTCTCCTGACTCAGCCTCCCAAGTAGCTGGGATTACAGGCACCTGCCACCAGGCCTGTGGGTAGCAACCCTCAGGGGCACCGAGGAAGGTGAACTGTGCAGACCCCAGGCACAATTAGTGCCTGAAGTATAACTCACTGCTTACTTATATCTAGCGTATATATATAATCATACTTAGTCCCATATAATCTTTCTATATAATCATATCATAACTTAGTACTTACTATACTAGCTTATATATATATAGCATACTTAGTACTATATAATATTTCTATATAATCACATAGGTATTGTAGTTGGGGGTGTACTAACACATTTAGTGCTGATTTATATAATCCATCCATAGAACCATATAGTAGTTTGTAGTAGGAGGAATGCCTAGAGCAGTCACAGAACAGAAGCAATACATGGGAAAACAGCCAGACCAGGACAAGAACCAAAGACCTAGGCTGTGGCGTCCCTGCCTGAAAGGGCATATGCTATCCAGCAGGCTTGGAGCTAGAGCCTCTCCTCCTGATAAAGGAGTTGTGGTACCTTGCATCCAGTTCCTGTGGAAAGCAGACCTCAGGCCTGACATCCTGGAAATAACCAAGGGAGAAGAACCCCTCTGGTGTGACCAGTCACGGCAGCTGTACACCCTGTCAGTCTTTTCTCACTTCTGTGCTAGCTCAAATCATCCTCCCATAAATATCTTAAGAGAAGAGCACAAGTCTGTCAGCTCCCACTGCTTTGGCTTACAGTATCCTTCTTAGAAATCCTTTGAAGTCTCCAGCCCCCAGATAAGAAGTATTGCGCACAACACCTGTTGCACACAGCCCACCTCCTTGCCTCGGTGACCTAATGAGGGTGGACCCCTTTTCTGTACATGACCCTCTACTACTGTGCATGGCACAGCCCCCTACTGCAAATGGCCCAGCTCTCTGCCCAACTGACATAATGGGGTGGCCCCCTCGCTTGTGACTCACGTGATTATGTATGCCCTATTACTAAGCCTATAGATAATGACCTCACTTACGACCCTGCCCCTGCTTGTACCTAATAAATACAGATGCTTCTGGGCATTTGGGCTCTCGCTGATCTCCGCTCATAGGCTGCGTGGCCCCCCGAGCCCAGATGCTCTTCACCAGTTCTTCAGTGTCCTGTCTCTTTACTTCTCGGATCCTGCACCTCAGCACAGCATAAGAGACACCCCACGACCCTGTGGGGCCCAACAGCCCTACATTGTTGTTGTTATTTTGGGTTTTCTGGCATCATCTCTGCTCACTGCAACCTCCGCCTCCCAGGTTCAAGTGATTGATTCTCCTGCCTCAGCCTCCCAAGTAGCTGGGATTACAAGCACCCGCCATCATGCCTGGCTAATTTTTGTATTTTTAGTAGAGATGGGGTTTCACCATGTTGGCCAGGCTGGTCTCAAACTCCTGAGCTCAGACAACCCGCCTGCCTCAGCCTCCCAAAGTGCTGGGATTGCAGGCATGAGTCACAGCACTCAACTGATTTTTTTCTTTTTTCAGTTTCCTTTTCCACTATTTTAAATTGTCAGCATTATTTTTTACAATTTGCCATGCTATGTATTTCATCTTTGCATCATTTCCAACACTGGAGGCATAAATTATGTAGAGACTTAAGGGGCTCTAATTTGTTTTAAACATGTTTTGCAAACCTGACTTCACAAAAGTGCATTATCACATGTTGACTTTGTAAGCATTGTACATGTATGTAAAAACAGTGAAATTGCTCAATAAATGAAGAGATGTCATTTTCATACATCTGTATTTGTGAAAGATAAAATTTCTTGAGATCTCACCTCTCTGGAAGACTGCATATGTGGTGGTGATCCATTATGGTTTTTTAATCAATCTCGTCAAAAAACTGAGGTTGTTTATCACGGTACTGCAGATGACCCACAGTTATAGAAGGATGCACACAATTAGCAACCATAGTGATAGGTGTTTATGCATTTCCCTTATGACCTATTTCTTCATAAATACAGTTCATATGCTCATAGCAGTTCATATGTTATATCTGTCATGTAATACATCTGGGTGTTTATGCTTGCAAATGCTTGTAAAACTATGTATGCTATTTAGTATTGCTTATTTTGTGTCAAGTGGCCAATGAAGCACTGTCATGTTTTTATGTTTCTAAAATAAATTCCTTCTTAAAAATGTAAATTATTTCATTTGAAAATTATTTTTTCCATTACATTTTTAGGATTTTGATCTTTGGGGACTGTGATTTTTCAGGATTTTAAGACTTTATGGATTTCAATCATTCAGGATTTCAACATTCGGGATTACATCTTTCAGGACTATGATTGGCTCTCTCTGAAAACAGCATTCATGAGTGATTAGAAATTCAGAAAGAAAAATTACTGATTTTTTCTATTAGTAACCACATCCAAAATCTAACCACTTGCTAGAGGATGAGGGAAGTGGGGCTGGAGGTCTAGGGACTTAATGCCACTGTATGAAGTGTAGTTTATAGAATTATAAACAGAAACTTTTTCAGAGGACAATTCAGTAATATGTGTTAAGGGCCTTACAAATGTGCTGAACATTGGTCCAATCATTTCACATGTAGGAATTTAGTGTATAAAAATAATCAGAGATGTATATGGGTAAAGGCAGTGGTAAAAATAATGATAATAATAATCATCATCATCATCATCATCAGAGATGGGTACACATCTTAGGTTCAATAATATTAAAACAAACAGCAAACAACAGATGAACTCTAGAGCATACTGACCTGGATTGTAGTCCCAATGCCAACACCACCACTTACTAGCTCTGAGATATCAGCCAGGTCTCCTAAGTAATCTGGGCCTCAATTTCTTCATCTATAGAAATGGACTGCCCAAGTTTCTTAAAAAACTAAACATGCTCTTATCAAATGATCTGATACAGCAATTGTGCTCCTTGGTATTTACCTAAATGAGTTGAAAACTTATGTCTAGACAAAAACCTGTATATGAATGTTCAGAGCAGCTAAGGCAGGAAACATGGTGGAACCGCAAATGCATACAGCCAATCTGAGAAGGCTACATATAATATTCTTCCAACTATACACATTCTGGAAAAGGCAAAATTATAGAGACAGTAAAAAGATCAGTGGTTATCAAGGATTTGAGGGGAGTTGGAAAGAGATGGAAACGTTGAACAGGGATTTTTAAGGGCAATGAAACTACTCTGTATGAAAGTTTAATGGTGGATATAGTTTGTCAAACCCCTTAGAAAAGTACAACACAAAAAGTAAACCTTAATGTAAACAATGAAATAAGAATGTATCAATATTAGCTTATTAACTGCAATAAATGTACTACACTAACTCAGTCTATTAATATGAAGGGAAACTGTGCAGGAGTAGACGGTAGAGATGGGGTAGGAATGCAGAACTCTGTATTATCTGCTCAATTATTCTATAAATCTAACACTGCTAAAAAATAAAATTTATTAGTTATTAGAATTTTTAAAGCAGTGTTGCCTATCTTTTATAAGGTAGCTACAAGAAGTAAGTTAGATCATGTGGGCATTGGCAGATAGCAAATGGTTGCTACTGTCATTATCCTTAAAGGAACACTTACAGTAGTTAAAAAAAAAAAAAGCAGAAACTCAAATTTCAACAGGAAAATGGTTATGGAATATATATATATGCTGTGTGTTTATATATACATACAGATGGTATACTTAAAATATTATACAGCAATTCAAAACACATTTTCTAATAATAATTAATGATTTCAAAAAATGCCAAAGTTATGTAAAATGAATGTTCAGAATTATAACACTATAAGTAGCAACCAAGTTTTCTTAAACACATTTTTTTTAAAGTCATAATGGTAAATCTCAGATACTCTGTGGATGTATAACCTGAGTGTGGATTAGATTACAGACAACTTCTACTGTAGCTTTTCTATATTATTTTTCTACATTGAACATATACTACTAATGGATAAATTTTCTAATCAAAAAAGTATAGATATGCCTTAAGATGCAGAAATAATTTAAGAAAATTCCATATGCTGCATACATAACTTGAAGTTGTAAGTGTAAAATAAATGAGGTAAAGAAGGAGGTAGTACATTTTTTTAGTAACAATGGATGGCTACAAAATAGCTAATAAAATAAATTCCAGGTAAGTGCTTATTTTGAAGGACATACAAATAGATGTGCCTATATTAAGTTAACTAAAAATGAAACCAAGATATCTGAACTGTCAGCAACCTGGAAGACTGCTGCCCACCTCTTATGAAGTACTTCCTATGGGACCTGTGTCCCCACAAATCAGCTCTAAAGAAGCTACTTGGTTTTGGGGCAGGTGATACCTCTCTTCCTACAAATAATTTGTTTGAAAAGCTTTATAATCAAAAGTAAAAAAGTATTTCAATGGAAAATGGTTATCTTTTCAACAAATGTTGCTGGAATAATTGAACATCTATATGCAAAGAAATAAACCTTAACCCATTACAACATACACAAAAATACACTCAAATGGATCACAGACCCAGGTGTAAAACCTAAAACTATAAGACTTCTATAAGAAAACAAGGAAGAAAATCTTTGTGAACCTGGGTTAGGCAGGGAGTTCTTAGATATCAAAAGCATAGTCCATAAAAGAATAAATTGAAAAACTAGACCTAATCAAAATTTAAAACTTCCCCTCTTAGAAATGTAACATTAAGAGAATAAAAAGACATTCTACCAACTGGAAAGAAACATTTTCAAAGAAAATATCTAATAAGGGACTTGTATCCACATTATATAAAGAACTCTCAAAATTCAATAATCAGAAAACATAATTTAAAAAAAACAGGCAGGGCAGACACTTCACTAAAGAAGATATATGGATGGCAAATAAATATATGAAAAGATACTCAACATCACTAGTTGTGAGGAAATGCACATTAAAATCACAGTAAGATACCATTGTAGACTTACTGGAATGGGGGATGAGGGCAATGACAATCCCTTGTGCTAGGGAGGATGCAAGAATATTAGAAACTTCAGGTACTGCTCATGGAGATGCAGAATAATAAAGCCATCTTGTAAAACAACTTGCCAGTTTCTTATGAAATTAAATATACATTAAGTATATAACCCAGCAATTACTCATAGGTATTTACCCAAGAGAAATGAAAATTTATTTTCATGCAAAAACCTGTGCAGAAATGTAGCAGTAGCTTAATTCATAATAATCAAAAACTGGAAACAATCCAAATGTCCTTAAACTGGTGAATAGGTAAGGTACACCCATATAGTAGAATATACTTTAAAAAACAACAAACTACTAATACATATAACCAACATGGATAAATCTCAAATGCATTATGCTAAGTGAAAGAAGCAGATTCAAAAGCCTCACTCGTATGGTATAATTCAATTTTTAGTGCATTCTAGAAAAGGTAAAGTGACAGAGACAAAAAACGAATTAGTGGCTGCTAAGTCCTGCAGGTAACCACAAAAAACATAAGATAATTTGGGGGGATGATGGAACTGTTCTGTATCTTGACTGTGGTGGTGGTTATAAGACTGCATGCATCTGTCAGTGCTCAGAACTATATACTAAAATGGGTGAATTTTGCTATATGTAAATTGTACCTCAAAAAAAATTACACACTCATGCTAAAATTAAAATAGAACAAAAGAGTAAGACGTATAATGACCTCTCTCCATCCTCTAATTTATAAATACAAGCACTGTTAATTTCCACAGTACCTAAAGTTAATAATTTTGCACTGATATTCATAAACATCACAGCATAAATAAGACTATTTCAATGACAAGACTTCATTTCAGGATTTGAACCAACAAATCTGGTGGTGATGTTCACAATTAAACAGGTTCATTAAGATAATAGTAGAAATGGTAACACTTAGAATGAGCCCTTTCAGTCTAAAAGGCTTTAGTTTAGGCCTACCTTTGGTACTATTTGTGAAAGCTGCTGGACATCCATTCCATCTATTTCTTCTCCTGAGACTGACTGGGAAGTTTTGGAATACAATCCCAGACGACTAGCTAAAGTGAATGAGAGAAAATGTAATAAACCAATTGTTTTGCTTGATGGGCTAGTCAACATAATTCTCACCTAGTATAATTTGTTATCTATTCTCTTCTTTTAACTACTAGTAATACAACTCTATCTGAATCAGTATTAAGCCTGGGGTTCTACGTTTGACTTTTATTTTTGTTTAAATTTAAGAATAAAGAATTTTCAATGCTGGCCATGGTGGCTCAGGCTTGTAATCCCAGCACTTTGGGACTGGAGGATCGCTTGAGCCCAGGAGTTCAAGACCAACCTGGGCAATATAGCAAGACCCTCTCTCAACAACAACAACAAAAATTTCACTATTTAAGCCAGCACACCTAAGAATTGAAACTAGGCCAATCAGGTTCTGCTCAGCAGCTCAAATGTAATGAAGATCAGAGTGCATTTTAAGAATGCAGACAAAATGGTGGTGGATCTGTGGTAATCATGCAGTTATACATAAATGAAAATAAACATTGAAAAGTCATTTTTCCAGTAATATCATGTGTCTAGTGACCTATTCTTAGAAAATATGGAGTTTCAAACTCCTGGCCTAGCCTCTCTCCAAATAAAATAAGAATTAATGGAGTTTAGCCAGCTATTAAATTTATCAGCATGAATTATAGTTTAGAGGCTCTGGAAAATTAACTTTCATTCTCTTTTTCTCTCTTACTGTACTTCTTAAGGTACTCTTAAATAGCATTCAAACAGCTGGGCATGGTGGCTCACACCTGTAATCCCAGCATACTAAGAGGACGAGGCGGGCAGATCACGAAGTCAGGAGTTCAAGCCCAGCCTGGTAAAACAGTGAAACCCGTTTCTACTAAAAATACAAAAATTAGCCGGGCACAGTGGCATGTGCCTGTAGTCCCAGCTACTCAGGAGGCTGAGACAGGATAATCACTTGAACCCGGGAGGTATAGGATGCCGTGAGCCAAGATCGTGCCAATGCACTCCAGCTTGGGCAACAGAGTGAGACTTCAACTCGAAATAATAAATAAATAAAATAAAAAAGCATTCAAACATAGGTCTATGTGATGAAAAACAAATATATATCACAAGCTATTTTCCTCTAAATTATGCTTTGAAATTATACTTAAGTTGAAAGGAAAAACTAAGTTTCACATTTCCTTTCACAATCATGATCTAGTGCTTTTACATGTTATCACAGTGATCAATAACTCAAAATAATTACCCTTCTGTGAATAAAGCATATGCGATTTCATAATGATTTAGTTACGTCTGTCAATGTTACTATTTTTAAACTATAATCAATTTTGCCAACAGCTTTATATAGACCAAGAGCAAAAACATGAATTGATTTCAATTGTATAATCTCAATATTACATAAACATATTAACGTCTAATAGTTCACATAATTATGCATTGAAGTATTTTACAAAAAACTACTGAAAAGAAAAGGAAGCAGTCTAGTTATACCAATTGCAACTGCAGTCTCCTGTGAATCTCCAGTAATCATTTTTATTGATACTCCTGAGGCAATGAGTGTTGTAACAGCTTCTTTTACACCAGTTCTAGGTGGATCAATGATTCCCACCAAGCCAAGAAATGTCAGCTGTCCCAGTTCAGGACCAGAAGCCAAAGCAAGAACTTAAGAAATAACAACAACAAAAAAAAAGTGAGTCATAAAAACATTAGAATTTAGTTGACAGAAATTGGAGACAGTACCAGTTCTTAAATAAATCACTTAAGACTATAATGTCATTTATAGTTATTCTACATTCTTTAAAAATCGAAATGACTACAGACCAAAACATTATAGTTTAATGGTTTTGGATATGGGGTCCCCTTCAGCTGTTTTAATTAAAAAGAATAAAACTGAAGAGAACTGAAGGGCAGGATAGGCAAGAGACGGAAAATGAACAGTATTTCACATAGTAACCACATGCAGCTACTTTCAACAGGATCTACTGCCTCTTTAGAAAATGGATTTAGAGAAACTGAGTTTGTCAAGCTTTAAAATCAATTTTAAACAAACACCTTTGAAGGTGACTTCTAATGCATCTTCATCCTTCCATTTCTAAGATCTCTAGAAAAATTCAACACTCTGAATAGAAGGCTATATTAATTAATTATACACAGCCTGTAACAATTTTGCACACAAAACTCCTAGAAGGTAAATTTAATTTGGAAAGCAGTTGTAAAACCATTAATACCAACAATAGTTTGGATTCTTTTACTCTATCCATAACATGAACAGACATTTCTTACTTGTAACTTTGGCTCTCTAAAAGCATGTAAATAACACCATCATATTATCATTTCTACGTATCATCCTTGGGCATGTAAGATACAGTACAAGGTACTTTTCAATTCCCAAATATCATTCAGCTTGCTCTCAGAATTATGGAACTCCGGTATCTACTTTTATTAACCAAAGGGATGCACCTGCATCTCAGATATTATTAGGCTGAACAACCTACAACGTACACATACAAACTAAACAGAAATAAGCCAAGGGGAGACTGAAAAGCCCCAGGAAGACCAAAGAAAGAACCTATTCTTGTTCAAGCAGAAGGTATGAAAGATTAGATATACCTCAAAAAATCAAGGTTAAAGACAAATAATTCTATTTTTCCAATGTAAGATTCATATACCTAATGATTTATGTAGATGTGGGCCCTAAAGGCTTTCACCCTTGAGAGAATGAACCACTTCACAGTTCGGTGTTGGGACGCAGGCTGATGGTAAAAAAAGGTAACAGTGACAAAAATGTAGGTCAGCAAATCCTAAGACAGAAAGATCAGCTCCGTGCACTCCTAATGGAGGGGTGGCACTAGCTTAGAGGTTAGTATCCTCTATTTATTTGTTTCTTTAGCATCAATGAAAATCTGCTGCTACTCTCTGTGTCGAGGATAGGTAAACTTTTTTCATGTGGAGAGCCCCTGACGTAAAACAAAATAAACTGTAATATCAAAATTAAGAACCACAAATATTTTAAGAAACTTAAGTTTTATAGGATGTAACATAAGTACATATCGACTGAAGTTTAAAATCTTTCTGTTCTTCATTATGGTAATCTCAGGGGGAGGAGGGAAATGGAGCACAAGGAGAGAAAAAAGACAAGACATGAAGCAAGAGACAAAGAGCAGAATGTTTCCCAAAACCCTGTGCAACAAAAACGTTCCCCTCTATCAACCCTGGTCTACTTCATAATGTTACAATACAAAACACACATATACAAACCTCCACAATCTTTTGTATGAAGAGTCAATATAATGAGGTATGAAAACTTTGTTCCAGAAATTAAGAAAAAGAGGGAGCATATACCAGACCTTCAAGACTTCTTCAAGTCCTCTAAATCTACACCAACTTTAAAACCTCTTGCTATGTGCTGCTAAGAGTAGCAAAAATATGCCCCTCTCCCATTTCCCTACCTTTTTTTCTCCAGTTTTAATACTTTATTAATAGCTGGAAACAAAGCCAACAAACTGGAAGTGATGACGTCCCAGAAGTTCAAAAGAGGGGGGAAATGGGTTTACATTTTGTCCACCAACTGTCTTTTTAAAAAATAAATAGGCTGGGCGCTGTGGCTCACCCCTGTAATACCAACACTTGGGGAGGCTGAGGTGGGTGGATCAGAGGTCAGGAATTCAAGACCAGCCTGGCCAACATGGTGAAACCCCATCTCTACTAAAAATACAAAAAATTAGCTGGGCATGGGGGCACACACCTGTAACCCCAGCTACTCGGGAAGCTGAGGCAGAAGAATTGTTTGAATCTGGGAGGCGGAGGTTGCAGTGAGCTGAAATCATGCCACTTCACTCCAGCCTGGGTGACAGAGCAAGACTCAGTCTCATAAACAAATAAATAAATAAATAAGTACATCTTAGCAAAAGTCAATTTAAAAAGAAAGGGTCAAAGCCCCAGATGTCAGCAATCAAGAAAGGTAAATCAGGGGAATAACAGGCCCAGGAATGGCTCAGTGGAGCTGCCACTGCCCCTTCATACACAGGCTTTAGTAATCAAAACCCTATTTTGTGGCTTCAAGGCCTCCCTGCAGTGTCTCTTAAGTCTCCAATGATTGTAATTTGCTCCCATGATTGTAATCCTGGGCCAACCCTTAACTGTCATTCTCTTTCCCTAGCTGAAGCGAAAAATTGAGGAGCATTAAGGGGAGCAAAAGTGTTACCCGGAGCCAGAGTATCTGAGCTTCCAGCAGCTGGGCCACCAAAAAGTTTGGTCTGCTGGTGTTCAGAAGGATTGGGGGTACAAAGTACAAGGGTACCCCCTGTGCTCAATTCTCCAGAATGTCAGTTAGGATATGTACATTTGGCTTGATAAAAAACATATCAAAACCCTGTGGTTTCAGAGATCCTGCTTTTCTTAGGTCTGGCCAAGCTAAACCAGAAAATAGGTTCCTGCCCCAGAATTGTTGCTAGGAGAAAGAGCCTTGGCTTCAGGAGTCCAGAAAGCCTGAGGACTGACGATCCAGAGTACGTTCCAGATTCAGGCTTTTGAGATAAAGGAAACTCTAGGCTTTTGACCCCAGAAACTCTAGAACCTGCCATCAAAGCCTCTTACATTAAAAGAGGAAAGGGGGAAGGAAAAGTTGTTTTCGTTTAAACTTTTTTCCATCCAAAATATCCATTTCAAAATAACTTTTCAGCCAGAAGTCTCTGCCTCCCATTTCCTTGGAAACAGGGGATGAAGTGTTAAGATGGTCACAATACAGCCCTCATTGCAGATGAGATGCACCAAGCTCTGGGTGCAGGGGTATGACAAGTGATCTTGGTTCAGCAGCCTGGGGGCTGGCAAAGAAGATTCAGAGGCAAGAGCATAAAGCAATAGCAGCAGGCTGAGAGCAGTGTTCTCTGCTGGTAAGAGTACCTTTCCTAACTTAGTTTATTTTAAGAACACAAGTCCTATAAATCTACCCAAATGTTTAAAACTAAAAAAAAAAAAAAAAAAAAAAAAAAACTCTGCTTAAGTGAACCACAAATAAAAACATTTTTCACATAACTTGTTTTTCTTCCTCCCAGAAATTGCAGTGCTTAGACTTCTATTTCATTAAAAAGATAAAATTAGTGAAGCCAACTCTTCCAATTGCTCTAAGAGACAACATAACCACATATATTCTGCAGAAGCCAGATGACTATCCAGAAGGTAAGAATCAGGTTAGCACACCAACCAGCAACCCCCATGTCTTACACACGACATCCCTAGGAAAGGTGGCCTGATGTGTGTGTTCAGCAGACCCTCTCCCCATCACTGCTCAGTCAGCAGCATATACGTAAGCAATAACTGGGGACTTACCTCCCTGGTGAACAGTAACAGATCAAGTTAGCAACACCTTAAAGGATGTATTAGTGGCTTCAGACTCAATTTTTAGCAAAGTATTTTAGTTATAATAAATAAGACAAAGTGAAGAAAAGAGAGTAACATCATTTTACCTTGATCCATTTCCTTTCTCACAAGACAAACTTGTTAAAAATAAAATTTCTATCAGCTAATCAGAGACCTCTGGAGATCTAGAAGAACCAATGATTCACATTTCGCTATATATATATTTTTTGAGACGGAGTTTCGCTCTTGTTACCCAGGCTGGAGTGCAATGGCACAACCTCGGCTCACTGCAACCTCCACCTCCCGGGTTCACGCAATTCGTCTGCCTCAGCCTCCCGAGTAGCTGGGATTACAGGCACGTGCCACCATGCCCAGCTAATTTTTTGTATTTTTAGTAGAGACAGGGTTTCATCATGCTGACCAGGATAGTCTCGATCTCTTGACCTCGTGATCCACCCGCCTCGGCCTCCCAAAGTGCTGGGATTACAGGCGTGGGCTGCCGCGCCCGGCCCATTTTGCTACATTTTCAAGGTATCTTTGGTGGCCAATTAGCCAACTAAAACGTAACACCTTAATACTGGCAAGGGTTCTACAAAGCCTAGAAGATAGTTGGACAACTCAGATGTGAAACATGAATCATCTACAATTAAAAGAAGACTCTACCTTTCCACCCCAGGGGACTATGCAGAAACAGCCTTACCTCTGAGTCCTGCTGAGCCCATGCGTGCCTTCTCTTGTTGGTACACATCTCTCTGCTGCTGAGTAAGTGTCAAGGTCTGCCCTTTGCTTTGGTATGTAGTACAGTACTTAATTACCTGCTCGTAAGCACCTTTCATAAAACAAATCTCTGGTCTGTCCTAAGAAGAAAATGTACCAAATACAAGTTTAATTTCAACTTGTACATATCTCCCATTGGAGTTCAAAATTAAGTGGCATTCATTTCTCACAATTTCCAGAGAAGTTACTCAAACCTAAAGCTTTGGCACTTGAACTCTGCAGATTAAATAGTCCTATATGAGCGCTTTCTGTATCTTTTACAGAAAACATCTATCCCCACCATCCCACACATTGAAAGCAATGAATGCTATACTAGGCCTCTAAATTAGGCACTCTGAAATGTGGAAGGAGGCTCACTGTAACATAACAGGAAATGAAAGAGAGATAACAGCTCACAATAGTTCAAGTTCTCTATTAGCTAATATATACATCTCTCTCTCTCTACTTAGAATCCCATTCAATTCTCCCAATCACCTTGTAATTATGGATATTATCAGACTTTTTCTTTTTTTTTTATCATGGTAAATAATATTCAAAAGCTTGTAATTAAATAGTGGAGCTTCCTATCCAGCCCTTCTCACCACTAGTCCTACTCCATGGAAGCAAAATAGCTGTTTTCTCTGATATTTACCCTCATGTTTTTAACATGTTAATACTGCCACTCCTTCAGTTATCAATTTTATACATTGTCTACTGTGACAGATATTAATTTTGCCATTCCCACTAACTATTCTCCCCCTCCCCATCTTTATGATATAGTTAAAGCAAAATCTGCCATTATTTTGTTTACATCAAGACTCCCTGTTGCCAAGCCAAGTGTGGTAATGACTGGTAATATCCCAGTTCTCCCTGCA
Organism: Callithrix jacchus; assembly: GCF_049354715.1. Lineage (NCBI taxonomy): Eukaryota > Metazoa > Chordata > Mammalia > Primates > Cebidae > Callithrix > Callithrix jacchus. The sequence continues at coordinate 53,199,370 of NC_133518.1, forward strand.
GGTAGGAATGTATTTCCCTATTACCTTCCTCACTCCAAAAGTCAGGCATGACTTGCTTTGGCCAACAAACATGAGTACTTGTGTCAATTCCAAATGGAAATGTAGGTGCCAGTGTACAATTTCCTATTTTTCTACCCTTGCTGTGACAGTGTGTGCTCAGATTAAAATGGAGCTTTCATCTGCCTGAGTTCTCAAGTAACTACAATGAACAGTATTTGGGGAGAGGGAGGCAGGAGGAGAGCATGATGTTGTTTTCATGGCTTATCCTGATTGATATCTCAAATAGGGTACTTCTTTTCCTGTTCAAGTTTTGTCTTTTATAAAGTTAATAACCACCTTTTAAAAAAATTTGCTTTGTTTTCTTTATACCTGTTACTCATTCTTCCTAAACTCTTCAAAGTAATATAAAACCCTCCTGATGGTATTTTTTCACATGAACAAAGACGCAGATAAGATATTACCTCTATATATTACTGGAGACTGTTCTCCTTCACTCTTCTTTCCATTTCTAATTGGCTGATTTCTAGGCCTGCTACACCACTAATATCTAGGAACATCCCTCTACCTCTATCCTCACCAAATTTTAAGTCTTCCTTTTGTTTTTGTTATCCACCAATATCTTTCTAAGAGAGGGTGGGTGGTGTTGGGACTTCTTCTATCCTCACATTTGTAAGTTTAGCCAGGGATAAATTTCCTCTCATTTTGAAGGCTTTGCTCTATTATCTTCCAGCTTCCAGTGTCAATGTTTTCATTGAAAAGTATAAAAAAATTATAGTAGTGCCCCTTATCCAGGGTTTCATTTCCTGCAGATTCTGTTACCTAGCAGCAGTCCAAAAATATTAAATACAAAATTCCAAAACGAAATAATTCATAAGTTTCCAATTATACAGCATTCTGAGTATGGCAATGAAATGCCACTTTGTCTAGCCCAGGACATCATCCCTTTGTCCAGAATATCCACACTGTATATGCTTCGTGCCCATTAATTGCTTGGTAGCCATCTATGTTACCAGTTCAGCAAAATATAACATATATGAGGGTCAACGTTATTCATGGTTTCAGGCATCCACTAGGAGTCTTGGGAGTGTATTCTGCTGGGCTAAGTGTTAGACTACCATACTTTAGTTCCTAAGTCCTTTTATATGATCTCCCCTTTGCTTAAAACTCTCTAGAAGCTCTTCAAATTCTCCAAGTGTCCTCAACTTTCTTAATTATGGGTCTTGTGTTTATCCCCCACTCTACCCGCTTTCACACACATATTGTGCTGAGCAGCTGGTGGGCCACATTATTTTAGATGCCAGTCTTTTCATTCTGGAGAATTTTCCAGCATTAGTTGATAAAAGCTTCTTATTTTCTGTTCTTTCTTCCTATTACCTATTCCTATTACCTTCCTATTACCACTATGTGGTAATTACTGCATCTTCTGTATTTATTTTGAATTATCTTATCTTTTATACTATACACCTCTTTGACTTTCTGTTCTACTTTGATACATTTTTTGACTTTATTTGATAAACATTCCATTACAAGTATTCTGTCTTTTTTATGGTTTTTGGAAATTTTCTTCAGCATCTGCTATTACCTTTCTCTGAGACCCCTTTTTCCGTTGGTTTAATCTTTGGCTTTCAGACTAAAGATTTTCTCCAAGTATCTAGTAATCCTTCCCTGTTCATTTGTATTTAAGAGTGAAGTAATCAAAAGACTAGAAGCTCCACAGCCACTGGTAGAGCTAAGCATCAACTGGTAAGCCTTGCCATAGGATGATGAGATGAAGTCCAGGAGTAGGTAAGTGATTCCAATGAACAAAGAGCTTAGTTCAGAGGTGCCCCTTATGACAGGTGTCCCGAACTCCAAGGCAGTGGACCAATACAGTCCGTGGCATGTTAGGAACCCAGCCACAGAGCAGAAGTGAGCTGCAGGCAAGTGAGCACTACTGCCTGAGCTCCATCTATCCTGTCAGGTCAGCCAGGACATTAGATTCTCATAGGAGTGTGAACCCTATTGGGAACTTCACATGACATGCAAGGGATCTAGTTTGTGTGCTCCTTATGAGAATCTAATGCCTGAGGATCTGAGGTGGACCACCGTCATCCCAATACCATCCCCTACCTGTGGAAATGTTCCAGAAAACCGGTCCCTGGAACCCCCAAAAAAGGCTGGGGACTGCTGCCTTACAAGACCAGGCAGTTTTGTAAAACTCTTGAATCTTATTTAGGGAATGAGGGTAGGTAGATGCCAGACTTCATGCATTCTAAGTGACAAGTGGTGTTAAGGACTAGGGTTTTATCCTTCAGGACGATGACAACTTCTTAATCACTCTGTTTTCAGTCTTAAGCCTTAATCCTGCCCTCTACTCTTATTCCCAGATTTCTGGTGTTCCACAGGGGTAAAGGAAGGCTAACCATCTGGCCTAAAGCAGAAGCGAAGGTACTTGGGGGAGTTCTGCTGGTTCCTTATTCAGAATTTCAAACTTCTCTATGATTTTTAGCCTTATGCCTTATTCCCTGCCTTCAAAGGTACCTGTCACCTTTTAATCTTCCCTATACTTTCTCTTGATGAGTTTGCATCTTTTATTCCTTGTTTGTGATTTTGGTGGTTCCAGGGAGATAGTAGAGATAAACATATATTGTCATGTTAACAACTGACAGTCCTTTAAAGCAAACTATTTGAGCCACTGAAGTTACTTTTAAATTGGTAAGTTTCCCCTATCTGTGTCAGGCTGACTTCTTCTAGATCCTGAGTCACATCTGTGATTGAGGTTTTGTTTGTTCATTTCATTGGTTGGTTTTGTTTTGCAAAAGATACTCTTCAGGTCAGCAAATGAGAAGAATAACCAAATGTTTCCTAACTTATGTCCTGCCACTCTCTGTCCATCACTCCCACAACTGAGAAGATTTAATCTTCCAATGTAAAACTCTGGTGAGGTTAACATTCAAAGTTGCTGAAAAGGAAAATTATTAAACATTACATGAGCCACACTATCTTGAAGTATTGTGTGATGGTTTACAAAATGTAGTGAAAGAGACCTATCAAAAAAAAAGTCAAATGCATATTCTCGCCACATAACTATATGGTTAAGAAACAACAGTTGAAAACTACCTAAGCTTAATGTAATTTTTGAAAGCTTTACATTAACAGGTTTCAAGTGAAAGGCATTTTATTTTCATAATTTCTTTTCCAATTGTCTTCCTTCACCTAAGTTTGTATAAGTTCCTTTAAAGAACAAACAAATCTTTTTTTCGCCCTCATGAACATAGTTCCTGGAAGACTTCTACTCAAAGTTCAGTGTTAACCAACCTGGCCTTTCTTTTAAAGCCAGTATGTTTCCACTTATATGAATGAAGGGAGATCTTTCATTCCTGTTTTCTATAGAGATGTAATCATAGGTATCATGTGCAAAAATCATGTGTTTGCTTATAGGTTAAAAAACATATAACCAACTAGTCATTACTATCAAAGGAACCGTAAAAATAACAAATAAGGCCAGGTGTGGTGGCCCATGCCTGTAATCCCAGCACTCTAGAGGCCCAAGGCAGGAGGATCACCTGAGTCCAGGGGTTCAAGACCAGCCTGGGCAACATAATGAGACCCCATCTCTACAAAAAATAAGCAAAATTAGCCAGGTATGGTGGCATGTATTTATAGTCCCAGCTTCTTGGGAGGCTGAAGTGGGAGGATCACTTGCACCCGGGCTGAGGTTGTGGTGAGCCAAGATCATACCACTGAATTCAGCCTAGACAACAGAGTGAGGAAAAGTTTAAGGTTCAATAATAATAATAATAATAATTATTATTATTTTGAGATAAAGTCTCACTCTGTCACCCAGGCTGGAGTGCAGTGGCACAACCTTGGCTCACAGCAACCTCTGCCTCCCAGGTTCAAGCAATTCTCCTGTCTCAGCCTCCCAAGTAGCTGGAACTATAGGCTCACACCACCACACCCGGATAATGTTTCACCATATTGGTCAGGCTGGTCTCAAACTTCTGACCTCAGGTGATCCACTGGCCTCCCAAAGTGCTGAGTTTATAGGCATGAGCCACTGCACCTAAGCTTAACCTTAAATATTTTTTAAAGTTTAAGCATCAAACTGGTAATAGCAACTATGAGTGATATAATTATATGCCACAGATAATTCAGAAATCTTATTACACTGGAAAAATGTCTAAAGCACCCAGGAACAGGGTGGCAGTTTAAAATATCAGCATGTCATTTTGTCAGCTTGTAAAATGGAGTGAGCAACAGTTTGGGTTTTTAAACCCAAAGGTGGACGGTAAATTACATACATTTGCAAACTACTTTTCAACAAAGTAAAGGGGTTTCCTTTGTTCTGAAGATAAGACGTTCCTTCTGTGAAAGAACACATTTTGAGACACAATCTGCAAAGACCTTATAAAGAACTATCTATCATGAAGAACAGTTCCTGATAAGAAAAAACCTGATGTCACAGGCTTTAGGAGACCAGGCTACAACTCATTTCAGCTGTTTGCTCACACAGCAACAACTCCATGAATATATCTATGTACGGATTCTACAAGGAAAGACTATCAAAGATAACACAAACAAGAGATGAGTGTACTATTAATTACACATACTTTAAAGCAGTTAAGTCTTTATTATGTACACTGACTGTTTAAACCCAAAGGTGGACGGTAAATGAAAAAAACAGTCGTCTAAGCTAAACAGAATATAAGCACTCTCTAAACAGATGGATACCTGCTGCGTTCGGTGTACACATTTAACAGCCATCCACTTTTGCTCAGAGCTAAAAGGGTATTCAGCTTTTCTGATGTAGTCTTGTTGAAGTCCATCGAGACCCATCTATATGGCACAAAAAGAAAGTTAATTCTCACCAATATCTGATTATATTTTCCTCTAACAAAAAACAAGGGTCCCAACTTATAGCCAGGTTGGTTGGATTATTTTTCAGTTAACAGTGAAAGAATAAGTGCTCCATCTATATATACTAAACTTCCCTACATATCAGCATACATTTTCAACATGGAATTTCACGTACGTAGTATAGTCTAAAGCAGGTTTTCTGGACTGTATGCTAACTAAACCTCCCACGCCCACTGTATTAATCCCTCTACCAGCTCAAATTCTGAAAGGAAGCAGGATATAAATAAAAGTACCCATCCAATTTTGAGCATGTATTTTTACAATCAATATAAGTTTTAGATGAAATCTCTTACTTCTTAGGAACTCCAATGTCTCACTTGTTATCATCCTAGTCCCTTACCCTCTACCACTTTATGTCCTGAATACTACTAGTCATGTAGCTATTTTCCCTCCCAATAACCTTTGCTTCCATATCAAACATCCAAATATCAAAAATGCCAAAAAATTATCTTCCAAATATCAAAAAGTGTTTAAACTACTCAAAATGCTACCATGTATTGCTATTTTCTATTGAAACATGTTCAGACTCTTGTCTTGGCCTTAAATATGGTTCTCCAGAAACCCACAACGTACAGCATCTATAAAAATCCTCCTGGTCGCTCAAGTATCTTTCATTTCACCCAGGTTAGCCAACTCATTAGCCACAATCCGTTTTATGCTCTTTTATTCCTCTCTGCTTCTACTTTAGTTGATTCCCTAGCTTACCTCATCTAAATCCTTCCTATCCTTCAAGCCCTCATATCCCAGCTCTGAATCTGCATTGTTCTTACATGTGACTCAATGTTCAGATTTCACTGTCTGCTGTCTTGGACTGCCTTTGTTTCAAGAATGTCACTATAAATTCCCTACCTAAAATATGAGGTCTCTGCCCATAAAAGATGGTTTCATATTCTTTATCTCTCAAAGAAACTAGTATCTTATAAGCATAATACAGGAAATACTTGATAACTGATTCATTTATTGAGTACTATGCTATTTTAGTTGTAATGAGACCAAATGATACAGCAATTTGCTTTTCGTTCAAGAAAACTATATATTCTAAAACTATCAATTTTATTTCATTAACTGTGTTATAATAACCTGTAATTCTATACTGTCTCTCATTTCAAGTAACCTCATTAGAAGCCTTTTGCTTTACATAACTATCAAGATTTTCTCTGAATATTCTTAAAAGCAGGAATAGTTATTTTCCTTATGAATGATAGGCTGAACTTAACAGGTTTCTCACTGAATCAAATGTAAGACTTAGGTGATAAGAAGACAGATTGGGACAGATGAAAAGTTAACTGAGACTTCTCCCCAAAATAAATTATAACTTTACAATCATTTTGAGAAATTAACAAAGGAGAAAAAGGAAAGAAAAGCTATTTTCCCATGACTGTGTTATTATCTTTACATAGAAATACTGAAGAATGTTGCCTTTTATTCATTCAAAAGTCAGTATTTATCAGTAATTACACATTTATAAAGTATTTCACATGTAGATGTCAGGTACTGTGGAAGACAGGAATACTTCTTCCTAAGAAATCAATGACTGCTCATTAGTTTGTAGCTTGCATATAAACAATAAGGTTATACTAAAATAGCTCTATGCTTTATATATATAGGAATAAAACTGGTACCCACAAGAGAATAAAAACGATGAAATATTATGAGTTTTTTTCACTTAATACCTAAAAACTAGTAATACTGAAATTGATGACATTGTGTTCTGTTGTGAGCGTAATGTCTCACATGTCAAAGAAGAGATTTAGGTACGTACCTTCATTGCAAGAGCAATTAAGGCCCCTTCTGTTGGCTTCCCCATTAGAGTATTGTTTCTAATTACAGCATCATTGCACACACAGCCCGCCTAAGAAAAATACACATAAATTATGAACCTATTACCGTATCTTAAGTTATTATAAAGAAAGTCACCTTCTTGAGGAAAAAAAAAGTATTTACCTCAACAATTCTGCTAACAGCTGGGTTGTAGAATCCATGTACAACATCACCATCAACAATCACTTCCCCAAACTGATTATAGCCAACTCCAGTAACCTAAAGATCATGAAGTGGGATCAATAATACAAACATTAATTAGGTGGTGACAAGAACTATAAAACCCCAAAACTATCATGAGTTCTGTTCATTTTATTTATAATGACACTGTTAAAGTGTTTATCTAGAAAAGCATTAAAATTTGTCTTAAAAAAGGACATTTAGTAGAGAAATAAAGATTCTAATTCTCATCACAATGATTAAAAAGACATTTTCTATTTACAATATACTATTCAAAGAATAAGCTATGAAAATATACGTAAGTAAGCTTAAACGTATATGACATCACATTTACATAGCATACTACAGTTTGCAAAGAACTCAAATCTATTACCATGTAACATATAACACAAACATGTGACCTAGATAGACAAAAGCAGTTTTCTTTTTACAAACATGCAGGCTTGCAGACATTGAGATATACATTAGCACTTACAAATTACTTTAACATTGCATATTACACACCAATTTTAAAAATCAGGGCAGAGACAAACCGGATATATCATATGTCTAGAACAAACCAAGCTGAACAAAAGGAAATTTCACAGTAAAAACCATACAGTTTAGCGGCCAGGTGTGGTGGCTCACACCTTGGGAAACTGGGGTGGGAGAATCACTTTGGGAAACTGGGGTGGGAGAATCACTTTAGCCCAGGAGTTCAAGAGCAGCCTGCGCAACAAAGCAAAACCCAACTCTATTAAAAATAAAAAAAGTTTAATGATACAATTTAGAGATAAAACATTAACAAACAGTTAACGCATTACATATAACATGACCTGAGAACAAAAGAACAACTAATATTCTACTTTCCATACCTGGAACATATAAACACACATAATCCCAATAACCCTTCTGAATCATTCAGAAAGGGCACATTTACCACCATAGATGGGTTATCTTTGACCAAATCTAATACTGTAAATATCATCTCTTTTCAAAACCTATGTAAAATGGATGTAAATAAACCCAAGTGCAACTTCTGTCAATTTGTCTAAAGCTTACTTTTCTCAGTGAATTAGCGATAAATACATTTTAAATTACTGTACCCAACATAAGCAGTGTTAAGAGCATTCCAGTCAAAAATCCTGAGTAGGATTAGAACTTGTCCATAACCAGCTTCAGGAAGACTACTGTACAGTGATGCGCACTTAAGAGACTATCAACGTATCAATGTATAATTGCTAAAATAATATGATTCATTTAGTCATTTATCAAGTATTTATTACTATGAAGCAGACCCTGTGCTAGGCAATATAGTTGCTCTTTAATTTATAATGGGGAAAAGGGACAGAAAATTTTACCTATGATAAGGACTAAGAGATATAAAATGCTAAGAAAACACATTACATAGGGCTACTTCTGGGTGTTCTGAAGAAGTGTCCTGGAATTGAGGTGCAAAAGATGAAGAGGCATTAGGCTATCCTAAGCAGTGAGAAAAGCAGCAAAGTTCCTAAAGTAGGAATAATTTTGTCACATGGAAAGAACTATAAAGCCAGTATACTTGGTGCACAGAAAGCAAAGGGTAGCATACAAGGATAGAGGGGAAAATAAGGGACAGAACATGTACAGCTTTGAGGGGCAACAGTTTAGAATCCTGATCACAATGGAAAACCATTGGAGTACCTTAATTTATGGAGTGACATGCTTAAAATTTGGTTCTGAAAAGATCTCTCAAGCTGCTTATGGAGTGAGGGTAGCAAGAACAGATAAAGACCAGGCAAGAAGCTTTATCAAAATGGCAGGTGAGAAATGACAGTAACTTAAAGAAGCTTGCTATAAAGTAGATGGCTGGGAAAATTCTTTAAGAAGTCAAAATAGGCAGGATTTGATTATGGATGAATGAAGGGGTGACTGAAAGAGAGATGTCAAGGAGGAATCAAAGTTTTTGGATTGAACAAGTGTACAAGCGGAATGAGACAAAGACTTGGTAGAATCAGAGAGTGAAAATAACTCCACTACTAATTTACAGCCCTTTTGAAGGTAAGATACTGGAACTGCCTGGAATGTTAAACATCGTGTTTCTTAAAGGCATACTGTTTTTGCTTTTTCGTTTTTAAAAACCTATAAAGTACCTCAGCATGCAGGCCATCTGAAGTAAATATGTGAGTAACAGTCATTTCATTCTTCGTCAGTGTCCCAGTTTTATCTGAACAAATCACATTACAGCAGCCTAAAGAATTAAATAATTACAAGTCACCAAAAGAATCAAGGAGAAATACAGGTTTCCTTAAAAAGCAAATCAAAGACAAAAATTCTGTCCTACGTCTCGGTATTTTATAGAGATCAAACTCATTGGTAATTTTAGATTAACTTCTCTCATTATGCCTGCTTCAGCATAAGGTACACTTTCTGAAATTAAAAATAAAAATTATATGTTGACATTTTCTTATTTATATACAGTTAGTTTCTACAAAGCTACTTCACATTAGCTTTATGTAATGATTTTAAATAATACCTTTTCTAGAAAGTTTGCAGAATTCCTAAATATAAACCCGCATAATTTCTACAGTCAGGATTTTTCAAAGTATTTCACTTTCTCATATATGGAGAAGATATTAAAATATAACCTAGAAATCAAATTCAGTACATTTTTGGAGTTTCAAAGTACACTGCACATGAAGTTTTGTTACAGCAATTTAACTACTATATATTTACTGTTCTTACAGGCAAATTCAACTCAAGTACAACATTTGGGATCTATAATAATACATTATCTTCTTTGATATGTGACAAGAAAAATTTTCTATTAATTTTACTCTAAAATTTCAGTTGCTGTATGGATTTTCTTAACATGACTTGAGATTAAAACACTATGATATAGAAAGATTTCAAGTCCCCACACCTAAGGGACAGGAATTATTAATTGACTTTTTCAGTTGTTAAAACCATATCCAATTTTGCCATAAACATCATTATGCAAATCTCTAGGACAAAAACTGCAAAACTCTGAGATGATTTACTATTGACATAAACTTACACATCATTGCATAGGAATGCTCTTAACACAGACTTACCCAGAGTTTCAACTATAGGCAGTTTTTTCACAATGGCCCTTTTCTTCACCATTCTCATAACACCAAGAGCTAGTGTCACTGTGACCACAATGGGGAGACCTTCAGGAATCGCTGCTACAGCCAAACTATGACCAATATATACAAAGTATTAAAATGTAGGTTAAACAGTACTCATAGCAACAATCTAAATTGGATGTTACTTAAAGCTTAATAAAATGCGAAATTAACATAGTCAATAAACTAAACTTAAACTAAACTAAAAAATAAACTTCTCAAAAGGAAGAGAAAGTTGATTAACATTTACTGGATACCTGGTAGCTGCCAGGTTAAACACAGTCATTAAAAATACAGGTTCTGACATCAAATTGCCTGGATTTGTACCCCTGGCTTCACCATCTCTTACTTGTGTGATCCTGGGCTACTTACTAATTTGCCTCTGTAGTTTACTGTCCTCATCTATAAAATACAGATAACTACAAATGTTCAAACAAAAACTCGTACATGAATGTTCACAGCAATACTATTCACGACAGCCAAAAGATGGAAACAGGCCAAATATTCATCAACTGATAATGTAAAATTGTGACATCCATGCAATGGAGTATTATTTTAGCTACAAAAACGAATGAAATACTAATACATCTACAACATGAATAAACCTCGAAAATATTATGCTAAGTGAAAAAAGCCAGATATAAACAGTCCCATATTATATCATTCCATTTATATGAAATATCTAGAATAAGCAAATCCACAGAAACAGCAGATTAGTGAGTAGTTGCCAGGGATTAGGGGAAGAGGAGAACTGGGGAATGACTGCCTCATGTGTACAGGGTTTTCTTTTGGCACAATGAAAAGGTTCTGAATCTTGACAGTGGTTAACAGTTGTGAAATATTGTGACCATACTTAACTCCACCAAATTAACTCTTTAAAACTATAAATTTTATACGTGTATTTTATCACAGTTTAAAAAATTATTTCACTCTTGCCTTTTATAATTAAAAAATAACAAGTCATTCTTTGTGCCATTCCAAATACTATCTCTTGACTCTGCTACAAATAAGAACATAAGCAATCCTACTCTTCAATCTACCACTGTTCCCTCTGCTGCTTCTACTTCCTAATTTTCATTACCAATTTTTTTTTTTTTTTTTTTTTTTTTTTGAGACAGAGTCTCACTTTGTAGCCAGGCTGGAGTGCAGTCGCTCAACCTCTGCTCACTACAACCTCTGCCTCCCGGATTCAAGTGATTCTCCTCCCTTAGCCTCCAAGTAGCTGGGACTACAGGCGCATGCCACCATGCCCAACTAAGTTTTGTATTTTTAGTAGAGACAGGATTTCACCTTATTGGCCAAGATGGTCTCAATCTCTTGACCTCATGATCTGCCCACCTTGGCCTCCCAAAGCGCTGGGATTACAGGTGTGAGTTACCATGCCTGGCCATCAACTTTTTCTTTGCATAATCTAGTACAGTAGGATCCTTTGCAACTACAGTAATTGACTTTTTCATGCTTTATTTACTGGTTGATTTTAAAAGTTGAAAGCAAATGAGCAACAATATTATTGCTGAAGAGTTGAAAGCAAATGAGCAACAATATTATTGCTGAAGAGTCAAGAAAAAAGTATGTTATCATTAATACTTCCTTTTCTCCTTTGGACTTCTCAATGAAAAGGTTCCTAGTTCAAAGGGCATCCTCTTTTTTCTTTTTCTTTTTTTTCCTTTTTTAAATGCTTCCATTAAGGAAAAATAGGCATCATCATTTACAATCTAGACGCAATCCATCTTTTCAATCTTTTATATTTAAGTCATATTAGCAAAACTTTACAGAGGAATAAATAAATTGTAAAAAATTCACTCTAAATTTTCATTTTAATGATAACCCAAAACTATTCCTGGACTTCAAGGTATCTATACTTGAAATGAGTA